>NC_051318.1:12564298-13167018 GCF_015220235.1 Choloepus didactylus | reverse complement strand
TGATGTTAGCTTCATAAAATGAGTTAGGTAGTATTCCATTTTCTTCAATGTTTTGAAAGAGTTTGAGTAAGACTGGTGTCAGTTCTTTCTGGAAAGTTTGGTAGAATTCCCCTGTGAAGCCATCTGGCCCTGGGCATTTATTTGTGGGAAGATTTTTGATGACGGATTGGATCTCTTTGCTTGTGATGGGTTGGTTGAGGTCTTCTATTTCTTCTCTGGTCAGTCTAGGTTGTTCATATGTTTCCAGGAAATTGTCCATTTCCTCTACATTATCCAGTTTGTTGCCATGCAGTTGTTCATAGTATCCTCTTATAATTTTTTTAATTTCTTCAGGATCTGCAGTTATGTCACCTTTTTCATTCATTATTTTGTTTATATGGGTCTTCTCTCTTTTTGATTTTGTCAGTCTAGCTAGGGGCTTGTCAATCTTGTTGATCTTCTCAAAGAACCAACTTTTGGTGATATTTATCCTCTCTATTGTTTTTTTGTTCTCTATGTCATTTGTTTCTGCTTTAATCCTTGCTATTTCTTTTCTTGTACTTGGTTTAGGATTGGTTTGCTGTTCATTTTCTAGCTTCTTCAGTTGATCCATTAGTTCTTTGATTTTGGCTCTTTCTTCCTTTTTAATATATGCATTTAGTGCTATAAATTTCCCCCTCAGTACTGCTTTTGCTGCATCCCATAGGTTTTGGTATGTTGTGTTCTCATTTTCATTCGTCTGTATATATTTAGCAATTTCTCTTGCTATTTCTTCTTTAACCCACTGATTGTTTAGGAGTGTGTTGTTTAACCTCCAGGTATTTGTGAATTTTCTAAGTCTCTGATGGTTATTGACTTCTAATTGTATTCCATTGTGGTGGGAGAATGTGCTTTGAATAATTTCAATCTTTTTAAATTTATTGAGGCTTGTTTTATGTCCCAACATATGATCTATTCTGGAGAAAGTTCCGTGAGCACTAGAAAAGTATGTGTATCCTGGTGATTTGGGATGTGATGTTCTGTATATGTCTGTTAAATCTAATTCATTTATCAGATTGTTTAGGTTTTCAATTTCCTTGTCGGTCTTCTGTGTGGTTGATCTGTCTATAGGAGAGAGTGATGTGTTGAAGTCTCCCACAATTATTGTGGAAACATCAATTGCTTCCTTTAGTTTTGCCAGTGTTTCTCTCATGTATTTTGTAGCACCTTGATTGGGTGCATAGACATTTATGATTGTTATTTCTTCTAGTTGAATTGCCCCTTTTATTAGTATGTAGTGGCCTTCTTTGTCTCTCAAAACATCCCTGCATTTAAAGTCTATTTTATCTGAGATTAATATTGCTACACCTGCTTTCTTTTGGCTGTAGCTTGCATGAAATATTTTTTTCCATCCTTTCACTTTCAATTTCTTTGTGTCCCTAAGAGTCTCTTGTATGCAACATATTGATGGTTTGTTTTTTTTAATCCATTCTGCGAATCTATATCTTTTAATTGGTGAGTTTAATCCATTTACATTCAGTGTTATAACTGTGAAGGCATTTCTTGAATCAGCCATCTTATCCTTTGGTTTATGTTTGTCATATACATTTTTCCCCTCTCTCTATTAATATCCTTTATTGTACCCATATCAAATCTCTTTAGTACTGGACCTTTCTCCAAGTCTCTCTGTCCTTTCTTTGTTTCTCTGTCTGTAGGGCTCCCTTTAGTATATCCAGTAGGGCAGTCTCTTGTTAGCATATTCTCTCAGCATTTGTTTGTCTGTGAAAAATTTAAGCTCTCCCTCAAATTTGAAGGAGAGCTTTGCTGGATAAAGTATTCTTGGTTGGAAATTTTTCTCACTCAGAATTTTAAATATATCGTGCCACTGCCTTCTTGCCTCCATGGTGCCTGCTGAGTAGTCACTACTTAGTCTTATGCTGTTTCCTTTGTATGTGGTGAATCGCTTTTCTCTTGCTGCTTTCAAACTTGCTCCTTCTCTTCTGTGTTTGACAGTGTGATCAGAATATGTCTTGGAGTGGGTTTATTTGGATTTATTCTATTTGGAGTTTGCTGGGCATTTATGATTTGTGTATTTATGTTGTTTAGAAGATTTGGTAAGTTTCCCCCAACAATTTCTTTGAATACTCTTCCTAGACCGTTACCCTTTTATTCCCCTTCTGGAACACCAATGAGTCTTATATTTGGACTTTTTATATTATCTATCATATCCCTGTGGTCCGTTTCGATTTTTTCAATTTTTTTCCCCATTCTTTCTTTTATGCTTTCATTTTCCATTCTGTCATCTTCCAGGTCACTGATTCGTTGTTCAACTTCCTCTAGTCTTGTACTATGAGTGTCCAGAATGTTTTTAATTTGGTCAACAGTTTCTTTAATTTCCATAAGATCTTCTGTTTTTTTATTTGGTGTTGCAGTGTCTTCTTTATGCTCTTCTAGGGTCTTCTTGGTGTCCTTTGTATCCCGTACTATGGTCTCATTGTTCATCTTTAGTTCTTTGAATAGCTGCTCTAGGTGCTGTGTTTCTTCTGATGTTTTGATTTGGGTGCTTGGGCTTGGGTTATCCATGTTGTCTGGTTTTTTCATGTGCTTTATAATTTTCTGTTGTTTTTGGCCTCTTGGCATTTGCTTAACTTGATAGGGTTCTTTTAGGATTTGTAGACCAATTGAAGTCCTTATCTCTAATTTATCAGATCTACAGCTTCGTGGAGTACACTTTCTCTAACTAACCAGCAGGTGGCGTCCACGAGCCACCTGTTCTCCACAAGCCAGTTCTCCCCTGCTTTGCCTTTGTGGTGAGTGGGGGAGTGAGCCTTGTGGGATCCAATTGGTGTACCAAGCTTGCGTGTGTAGTTGGTGTTTCCTGCCCTGTATATGGGGCATGTTTCTGAGCGGTCAGGGAGGGGCGGTGGCTCTAACAATCAAATCTCCCTGGTGATCCTGGAGTTTTAAAGCTGCTGCAATAGTCTAATCCTTCAGTTCAGTCCTGCCACAGTTTGTCTCTGCCACTGACCCACAAGTCCTTGGTATTGGCGTATGGCTCCTGAGACTTGCTAGTGGGTCCCTCTTCCAGTCCGTGCACCCCCTGGTCCTCTGTTGAGGGATGACTGTGCTATGTCACAGGTGAGTGCCGTCCCCCCAGAGCGGTTCTGAGCTGCTGGGCTGTGTAGGGAGGCTCCCAGTCTGCTGAAATGATGGCTGAATGGGGCTGTGTTAATTCACACTGCTCCACCTTCCCAACTCTGGGACAATCAGCTGAGGTTGCAGGGAAGGCTAATGTCCACGCCCAGTTTTGTGGTGTGTGCCTGTTATTTGAAGCACTTCCGTCACACTGGGTTGTGTGGGGCAGCTGTGGGCTATGGGGCTGGCGATGGCCAGGAGTGTTTCCTGTCTACTAGGATGCTGGCTGTGAGCGGACACCCCCCCCCCTTTTCTTGGGAAGTTGTGGTGTTTAGTGAATTTTCTCAGCCACTGGATTATTGCCTTTTGTCTCAGAGCTCTCTTAGTTCTGTCTTGTCTTGACCTGCCCAAATTGCAAGCCTTTGAGGCTTTTTGTATTGGGCTTCTTAGAGTAATTGTTTTAGAAAAAGAAAAAAGGATTAAAAAAAAAAAAAAAAGGGCTCTCCTCACAGATCTAATGGGTTATTGAAATGCTAGGAGACAAACCAATTAGGGCCATTAAGGAAAGGTCCACAGGGCAGAGAGATCAGCTTTTCTTCGGGATTTGCATATGAGCCTCAGGGCCTGAGCTCTGCCCTTCCCCTTTCTATGTTCACCAGAACTCCAAAAATCCTCCGCTTTTATTTTGGAGTTTTTCGTGCTGTTTTTTTCTATGCCTGTCTCCTCTCTGCTGGGCTGGCTGCTCTCAGCTTCTCTGGTGTCTGGTCTCAGTCTATCTATGGTTGGAGTTTGGATCAGTAGAATGAGTTTCCGATAAGAGGTGCCACTGCAGTTCTCCCTTTTTTTTTGTTGCTATTGAAAATGGTATCTTTTTCTTGAGTGTCTCTTCAGTTTGTTCATTTCTAGCGTATAGAAACATTACTTACTTATGTGCATTGATCTTGTATCACGCTACTTTGCTAAATTTATTTTATTAGCTCTAGTAGCTGTATCATCGATTTCTCAGGGTTTTTCAGATATAAGATCATATCATCTGCAAATAATGACAGTTTTACTTCTTCTTTTCCAATTTGGATGCCTTTTATTTCTTTGTCTTGCCGGATTGCCCTGGCTAGCACTTCTAGCACAATGTTGAATAACAGTGGTGATAGCGGGCATCCTTGTCTTGTTCCTTATCTTAGAGGGAAGGCTTTCAGTCTCTCACCATTGAGTACTATGCTGGCTGTGGGTTTTTCATGTATGTTCTTTATCATATTGAGGAAGTCTCCTTCAATTCCTGTATTTTGAAGTGTTTTTATCAAAAAGGGATGTTATTGGCCTCTTAGGCTTTAATGTATTGGAATAGCTAGAAGTAAATACCTGAAACTACCAAACTCCAACCCAACAGTCTGGACTCCTGAAGACAATTATATAATAATGTAGATTACAAGGGGTGACAGTGTGATTGTGAAGACCTTGTGGATCACACCCCCTTTATCTAGTGTATGGATGAGTGGAGGAATTGGGATAAAAACTAAAGGACAAATGGTGGGATGGGGGGATGATTTGGGTGTTCTTTTTTCACTTTTATTTTTTATTCTTCTGGTTCTTTCTGATGTAAGGAAAATGTTCAGAGATAGATTGTGGTGATGAACGCATAACTATGTTATCATATTGTGGACAGTGGATTGTATACCATGGATGATTGTATGGTGTGTGAATGTATTTCAATAAAACTGAATTTAATAAAAGAAAAAAAAGGGGGGGGGATGTTGGATTTTGTCGAATGTTTTTCAGCATCTATTGAGATGATCATTTGATTTTTCTCTTTTGATTTGTTAATGTGTTTTAATACATTGATTGATTTTCTTATGTTGAACCATCGTTGCATGCCTGAAATGAACCCCACTTGGTCATGGTGTATGATTTTTTTAATATGTCTTTGGATTCAATTTGCTAGTGTTTTGTTGAGAATTTTTGCTTCTGTATTCATTAGGGAGATAGACTTGTAGTTTTCCTTTTTTTGTAGCATCTTTGCCTGGTTTTGGTATTAAATTGATGTTAGCTTCATAAAATGAGTTAGGTAGTGTTCCATTTTCTTCGATGTTTTGAAAGAGTTTAAGTAAGATTGGTGTCAGTTCTTTCTGGAAAGTTTGGTAGAATTCCCCTGTGAAGCCATCTGGCCCTGGGCATTTATTTGTGGGAAGCTTTTTGATGACTGATTGGATCTCTTTGCTTGTGATGGTTGATTGAGGTCTTCTGTTTCTTCTCTGGTCAGTCTAGGTTGTTCATATGTTTCCAGGAAATTGTCCATTTCCTCTCCATTATCCAGTTTGTTGGCATACAGTTGTTCATAGTATTCTCTTACAAGTTTTTGTAATTTCTTTGGGATCCCCAGTAATGTCATTTTTCTCATTCATTATTTTGTTTACATGGGTCTTCTCTCTTTATTTTTTCAGTCTTGTTAAGGGCTTGTCAATCTTGTTGATCTTCTCAGAGAACCAACTTTTGGTGTTATTTATCCTCTCTATTGTTTTTTTTGTTCTCTATGTCATTTATTTCTGCTTTAATCCTTGTTATTTCTTTTCTTGTACTTGGTTTAGGATTGGTTTGCTGTTCATTTTCTAGCTTCTTCGGTTGATCCATTAGTTCTGTGATTTTAGCTCTTTCTTCCTTTTTAATGTATGCATTTAGTGCTGTAAAATTTGCCCTCAGTACTGTTTTTGCTGCATCCCATAGGTTTTGGTATGTTGTGTGGTCATTTTCATTCGTCTCTATATATTTAGCAATTTCTCTTGCTATTTCTTCTTTAACCCACCAATTGTTTAGGAGCATGTTGTTTAATCTCCGGGTATTTGTGAATTTTCTAAGTCTCTGATGGTTGTATTCCATTGTATTCCATTGTGGGCAGACAATATGCTTTGAATAATTTCAGTTTTTCTAAATTTATTGAGGCTTGTTTTATGTCCTAGCATATGATCTATTCTGGAGAAAGTTCCGTGAGCACTAGAGAAGAATGTGTATGCTGGTGATTTGGGGTGTAATATTCTATATGTGTCTGTTAAATCCAATTCATTTATCCAATTGGTTTTCAGTTTCCTAATTGGTCTTATGTCTGGTTTATCTGTCTATAGGAGAGAGTGATGTGTTGAAGTCTCCCACAATTATTGTGGAAACATCAATTGCTTCCTTCAGTTTTGCCAGTGTTTGTGTCATGTATTTTGTGGCACCATCATTGGGTGCATAAACATTTATGATTGTTATTTCTTCTTGTTGAATTGCCCCTTATATTAGTATGTAGTTGCCTTCTTTGTCTCTCGTAACATCCTTGCATTTAAAGTCTATTTTGTCTGAGATTCATATTGCTACTCCTGCTTTCTTTTGGCTGTAGCTTGCATGAAATATTTTTTCCATCCTTTCACTTTCAATTTCTTTGTGTCCCTGTGTCTAAGATGAGTCTCTTGTATGCAACATATTGATGGTTCATTTTTTTTGATCCATTCTGTGAATCTATATCTTTTGTTTGGGCAGTTTAATCCATTTACATTCAGTGTTAATACTGTGAATGCATTTCTTGAATCAGCCATCCTATCCTTTGGTTTACGTTTGTCAGATGTATTTTTTTCCTTCTCTCTCTCAATGTCCTTTAATGTAGCCATACTGAATCTCTTTAGTACTGAACCTTTCTCCGTCTCTCTCTCTCCTTTCTTTGTTTCTCTGTCGTTAAGTCTCCCTTTAGTATGTCAAGTAGGGCAAGTCTGCTGTTAGGAAATTCTCTGCATTTGTTTGTGAAAAATTTAAGCTCTCTCTCAAATTTGAAGGAGAGCTTTGCTGGATAAAGAATTCTTGATTGGCTTTAATTATTATTATTGTTATTTTTATGTGTGTGCTAATGAAGGTGTCAGGGATTGATTTAGGTGATGAATGTACAACTATGTAATGGTACTGTGAACAATCAAATGTACGATTTGTTTTGTATGACTGCATGGTATGTGAATATATCTCAATAAAATGAAGATTTAAAAAATAAAAAAAAAAATAAAAAAAAAAAAAAAAAAAAAGAAAACTGTACATAGCCCAAGGTCATGGTTTGTCCTATATCTTTGTCTGGAAGTTTTATAATTTTAGTCTTTACATTCAGATATTTATTTCATTTTAGCTTAATTTTTTTCCATGGTATGGATTGAAGTTAACTTTTTTTCCTATGGATATCCAATTATTCCAGCACCATTTATTTTAAAGAGTATTTTTTTCCCACAGAATTTCTTTTTTCTTCTTTTCTTTTCTTTATTGTTATTATTATTATTTTTTGATGAATAGCAGCTGTCCATGAATGTGTGGGTCTGTCTCTGAACTATGTATTATTTTACATGTTTTGTTCTTTTTCAAAGTTTTTTTGATTATTCTAGATCCTCTATATTTCCATATGAATTTTAGAATCAAGTTATTAATTTCTACAAAAACACATGCTGAGATTTTGATTGGGTCTGCATTGAATCTTGAGATTAATTTGAGAAAATTGACAACAACATTGAATCATGAGTACAATATATGTCTCAGTATATTTAGGATTTTAATTTCTTTCAGCAATGTTTTATAGTTTTCAGTATATGGATCTGTCAGATGTTATCAGATTTACATAACTATTTCATATTTGTGAAGTACTTGTTTCTAAGTATTTCATATTTGGGTTGCTATTGTAAATACTATTTATAATATTAAATGTTACCTTTCAATTTCTGATGATTTGCTCCTGGTATATTGAAATAAAACTGTTTGTTAAATATTAAAAAAAAAAAAAAAGAATTCTTGATTGGCAATTTTTCTCTCTCAGAATTTTAAATATGTCATGGCACTGCCTTCTAGCCTCCATGGTGGCTGCTGAGTAGTCACTACTTAGTCTTATGCTGTTTCCTTTGTATGTGGTGAATTGCTTTTCTCTTGTTGCTTTCAGATTTTGCTCCTTCTCTTCAGTATTTGACAGTCTGATCAGAATATGTCTAGGAGTGGGTTTATTTGGATTTATTCTATTTGGAATTCGCTGGGCATTTATGATTTGTGTATTTATGATGTTTAGAAGATTTGGTAAGTTTTCCCCAACAATTTCTTTCAATACTCTTCCTAGACCTTTACCCTTCTCTTCCCCTTCTGGAACACCAATGAGTCTTATATTTGGGCGTTTTATATTATCTGTCATATCCCTGAGGTCCATTTCAATTTTTTCGATTTTTTCCCTATTCTTTCTTTTGTTCTTTTGTTTTCCCTTCTGTTGTCCTTGAGGTCACTGATATGCTGTTCAGCTTCCTCTAGTCTTGTACTGTGAATATTCAGAATCTTTTTAATTTGGTTGACAGTTTTTTTTATTTCCTTAAGATTGTCTATTTTTTTTATTTACTCTTGCAGTTTCTTCTTTATGCTCTTTTAGGGTCTTCTTCATATCCTTTATGTCCTGTGCCATGCTCTCATTGTTTGTCTTTAGTTCTTTGTTTAGTTGCTCCAAGTACTGTGTCTTCTGATCTTTTGAATTGGGTGTTTGGGTTTGGGTTATCCATATTGTCTGTTTTTTTCATATGCTTTAAAATTTTCTGTTGTTTTTGTCCTCTTGGCATTTGCTTAACTTGATAGGGTTCTTTTAGTATATGGTGGCTGATTTAAACACTTGTCTCCAATTTGTCATATCTGCAGCTTTGTGGAGTACATTTTCTCTAACCAGCAGGTGGCGTCCGCGAGCCACCTATTCCACTCAAGCCATTTCTCCCCAACTTTGTCTTTGTGGTGAGTGCGGGTGTGAGTCTTGTGGGGTCCAGTTGGTGCACCAAGTTTGTGTGTGTGGTTGGTGCTTCCCGCCATGAATGTGGGGCATGTCTGAGCGGTTATGGAGGGAGGGTGGCTTTAAAAATCAAATCTCCCAGGTGTTCCTGGAGATTTAAAGCGGTTGCAATAGTCTAATCTTTCAGTTCCGTCTCGCCACAGTTTGTCTCTGTCACTGACCCACAAGACCTTGGTATTGGTGTATGGTCTCTCAGACTTCACAGTGGGTCTCTCTTCCAAGCCGTGCCCTCTGCGGGGGGATGACTGTGCTACATCACAGGTGAGCACCGTCCCCCAAGGGAAGTTCTGGGCCTCAGGGCTGTGTAGGGGCGTTCCCAGCCTGCTGAAAGGATGGCTGAATGGGGCGTGTTAATTTCCCCCTTTACACAGAGCTCCGCCTTCTGAACTCCGGGACAGTTAGTTGAGGGTGTGGGAAAGGCTATCGTCCACACCCGATATTGTGGTGTGTGCATGTGTTGTTGGAAACACTACCATCACACTGGGTTGTTTGGGGCAGCTCTGGGCTGTGGCGCTGGCGCCAGGCAGGAGCATTCCCAGACCACCGGGAAGATGGCTATAAGGGGACGCCCCCCCTTTTCTTGGGCTGTCGTGGTGTTTCACGAATTTTCTCAGCCACTGGAGTTATTGCTTTGTGACTCAGAGCTACCATAGCTCTGCTCTTGTCTGGGCCCAAATTGCAAGTCTCTGGGGTTTTCTGTAATGGGCTTCTTAGAGTAATTGTTTTAGAGAAAGAGAAAAAGATAAAAAAAAAAAAAAAAAAGGAGGGCCCTCGTTGCAGATCTAATGGGCTATTGAAATGCTAAGAGACAAGGAGATTAGGGCTGTTAAGGAACAATCAACAACACAGAGAAATGGGCTCTTCAGACAAGGGAAGTCGCCCTCTGGATTTGCATGTGAGCCTGAATCTCTTTGAGCCCTGCCCTTCTCCATTCTGTGTTCACCAGAACTCCAAAAAGTCTCTGTTTTTATTTTTATTATTATTATTATTATTATTTTTACTGTTTTTGCTAGCCCTATCTCCTCTCCACCAGGCTGACTGCTCATGGATTCTCTGGTGTCTGGTCTCAGTCTGTGTTTGGAGTTTGGATCAGCAGTCTGAGTTTTCAATAAGAGCCACAACTGTAGTTCTCCCTCCTTGTTCCCAGCACCGATGGCCCCTCCTCCCACGGGACTGAGTTTGGCAGGGAGGGGCATGGGTCCTCTGGCCGTGAGAAGTTACAGATTTTGCTGATCTCAGCTGTTCCACGCGTTCGTGAGTGTTGTATGAAGTATGCCCAAAGTCAAATTGCTCTGCGGTGTCCGGTCCACACAGTTCCTGGCTTTCTACCTGTTGCCCTGGAGGCGTAACTAAAACCAACACATCACCACTCTGCCATCTTGCCCTGCCTTCCCAAGTAGGATTTTAAAAAGGGGAGAAAACCTCCCAAATTCTAGAAATGCTAAACCAAGCTACTCACATACCAAAGGTAAAAAGAAAGTTCTTGAAGGCAGCCAGAGTAAAAAGAAGCCTTACAAACAGGGAAACAAAGACAAGTATAACAGCAGTCTTCTTCTCTGCGACTATTAACGTCACCCGATAATGGACGGACTTCAAAAAGTACCAAAGGACCTTTACCCTTGTCCCCAAATCTAGTCTATTCATAATTCTATACCAAGCAAAAAAATATCTTTTAAAAATAAAGGCAAAATGAAGACTTTTTTAGAGAAACAAAAGCTGTAGAAATTATTGCCAGGACATCTACACGCCAAGAAATGTTAAAGGAAGTTCTTCAGGCAGAAAGAGTTCCATATAAAAATTTGTGTCCCACAAAGAAATGAAGAGACCCTGAAATGGTAAAAATGAGGGTAAATATGAAAGTCGTAGTTTTCCTTGCTTGTAATTGCTTTAAAAGATAAATCGTCTGAAGGAAAAAATAACACTGTATTTGGGGGTTTGTAGCATAAGAAGTAAAATATATGAGAACAATAACACAAAGCAGGAGAGAGAAGGAAATGGATATACATTATTCTAAAATTCTCATACTGTGCATGAAGTGATGTGGTACTATTTGAAAACTGCCATAAGTTAAAGATGCATGTTGTAAGCCCTAAAGCAACCACTAAAAAATATAAGTGAATAAAAGCCAGTAGTGCAGATAAAATGGCATCATAAAACACAATCGAAAAGAAGTCAGGAAAAGAGGCAAAAAGGAACAAAGAACAGATGAGACATATAGAAAACTACTAGCAATATATGGAAGTTTTAAATCCAACCATTCAATATTTACATTCAATGTATATGGTCTAAACACACCCCTGATTAACAGAGATTGATCAGATTGGATAAAAAAGCAAGACCCAACCCTGTATTGTCTAAAATACTTTAAATATAAAGATACAGGTAGGTTGAAATAACAGGAAAAAGATACACCACGTAAACCCTAATCAAAAGAAGGAAGTAATGATGACATTGATATCAAAGCAGACTTTGGGACAAGGATTATTACGAGGGGTAAATCGGACATCATATAAAGATGAATGGGGTCATTTTACCAAGAAAGCATGGCCAAAATGTGCATACATTCAACAATAGACTGTCAAGAAACATAAGCAAAACTGATAGAACTGAAAGGATAAATGCACATATCCAAAATTATTGTTGGCTGCATCAACACTCATCTCTCAAAAATTCCTAGAGCCAGTATACCAAAGGTTATTCTCCATTAGGCACCTGTCCTCCTTTTTTGTTTCTCACTTATACTGACTCAGCCATTCATGTGTGTCATTGTTTAGTCATTCACAGTGTATTTGAGGACTATCAGGGTGAACTGTGGGAGTAGAGAAATGTGCTGTTAATAGTTAGTAAGGCAGGGGTTCTCAAGAGAAACCCCAGAAGTGAAGTATGAAGTAAAATTAGCTAGTCAGGTTGCTAGAAACACATACAAATGCTGGGTATAGTGTTAAAAAATATTTGTACATGTATCTGTTTTTAAAAGTATGGCCAAGTTCAAAAGAAAGACTTGCAGTCCCTGTGTACTGTCCAGCGGAGTCGGAGGGAGGGATGGAAGCTGAACCAGGTGGCAGCTGCATTTTCAGGCTGCTGAGATGCAGAAATAAGTCTTAGGTCAACCCAAAGGAGTGCCCTAGAACTGAGACATCAGAATAAAAGCTGGGATTTCAGAGGGTTGGAAAATTCCTTAAAAGCAAAACAGAAAAACCATGCTCTGCAACCCCGAGAAATAGCTTGCCGTCTGCCTTGGGCTCCAAGTAATAAGGAAAAAAATATCAGAAATCAGAATCCCAATCCTGTTCTGATTGCACAACACAAAGTTGCTTTGAGGAAACTCATAAAACAGGGTGCAGAGAAGAAAGAACACACCTGTGAGAACGTTTACAACGATGGATTAGACACGCCAGGGAGCATCAGCAGATGCACCGTACGCACAGACACACACACACACGTGCAGAAACATGCAGGAGAATTTACACAGAAGTACAGGTGGTAATGATGTTAGTCCAGCTCCTCTCTGCAGCAGATGCCAGCACAGGGTTGCATGTGCAGGGATCCCAGTTGGATCCCCTGGCTTCCACTCTCCTCCTCTTTGCCACCACTGTGTAAAAGCAGCGCTGCGTCCTCCCGCTGATCACTCAGTTACGTCTGCTGGTATGGGGACGCCTCTATTCCTGGTCCCATGGTGCAGTGGTAACTTGTTCACTGGGACCTTTGCTGTGTCCCCTGGCTAAAGGGAGCCCCTTTGGGGACCAGGACTTCGAACCCTACAGAGTCCAGAGTTGCAGGGATCAGAGGCACAAAATCCCCCCGTGGGTTCTTGGCAGCCGACGGTGAGTGGGGCCACTCCTGCTCCCATCCATCAGCTCCCTGACCCGTGTGTCCTCCTCCTTGGAGATACGTGCACCTGTCGAGGTCTAATAACTGCCTCCTGCGTGGTGGCACCATGGTGTTTGAGCTGCTGCCTCAGTCGTGCCTCGAGAAGGCTGTTCGGTGTTGAGTGGACGCCCAGTGGATCCCATGGCAATGGCCTGCTCCAAAACCTCCTCCCTGGTCAGGTGGTGACGTGTGGAATCCATGCTTCCAGAGCAGGCATTCCACATGCCCCTGGGAGCGGGGCTGGCAGGCTCTGCGGGCAGGAAGGTCGGGCGGGCATAATTCTAAGGGGGGCTCCCCGAGATTCTTTCCCCTGCTTATTCACTCACACACTGATCAGGTCCTGCTGGGAAGAGAGTTTACAGGGTATGTAAAATCCTAGTCAGTCAATCTTAGGATACAGAGGTTATCTGGGTGGCCTGATCTAACTGCATGATCCTTTAAGACGGAAACCTTTCTCCAGCTGGTGGCAGAAGGGGGAGTCAGGGAGACTGAAGCACGAGCAGGATTTGAGTTGCTGCTTCTGACTTTGAAGATGGAGGGAAAACACAGGCCAAGGACTGCAGATGGCTCCTAGAAGCTGAGGACGAGTGCCAGCTGCCAGCCAGCAAGGAATTGGGGCCATTCGACCGTCAGCTTTATGGAACTGCATTCTGCCAACATCCGAGCGAGCCTGCCTGCAGAAGAGAGCTGCACAGCAGGCCCGAGACTGCTGTCCCTAGAAAGGCTTCCGTGCCAGGTGGGCCTGTGATTGTCATCTGGAAACTTCGGTTTTGGGAGGATTCCTACCATTTTCTGATAACATGGCTCATGGGCCCTAAACTATTTTTGCAAACAACGTGGTTTAGGCTGAACATCTGCCTTCCCCCCGGGACTCTGGAATTTTGCTACGTGCCTGGCAGATGGTCCCTACCAGACCAGCCCCCAGGAAAAGCCCTGGGTTCCCGCAGCCTGTACCTCCTGTAGTCTGTTCCTGCTGCAGCCCCCTCTGCCCCCCAAGCTGGCAACCTTCCATTTCACCCACTATTCCGAGGTGTGTTGCCCCAGAACCCAGGCTTACAGGCTCTGTGCTTCCTTCTTGGAAGGAAGAAGGTGGAGGGTGCAAGGTGCAGCCATGTGTCTTGCTCTGACGAGGGCACAGAGTCCACCAGGCCCCGACCACTGGATCCCTAAAACCTTCACTGTGGTCTCCAGACCCTGGGTCGTCATCAAGTTTGTCTCCCACACTTTGGGGCACACTTATCACACCAGCACTCCCCGTTCTGTGCAGCCAGCACGTGGTAGTCGCTCCCTTTCCATCCCTGCCAGGCCCAGCTCTTCCCCAGTGGGTTATGCTGGCGTTTGTCCCTGGGTGTCCACCTGGCTTCAGGAAGACGAGTGCAGGAAGCTCCTGCGGGGGCACCTGGTGCCGTGCGAGGGCGGCTCTGCAGCATCTTCCAGCTCAGAGGGTGCTGGTGAGGGACGTGGCGAGGAGTTGAACCCCAGCACCCTCAGGCATCCGTCCAGAAGTCCTTCTCCAGTTTTCAGGTCCTGGGTTTTCCCTACCAGAGCCTGACTTTTGCACAGCCGACCTGCCGTGGCTGAGAGTGAAGTGCTGGGAGGTGGATGACCCCCAGTCAGTTGTTTGGCCTGTGGTTAGGTTGTGCCGCCCTCCGATCACAGGTCATGATGGGGGTCTTCTCCCCCCGCAGGGCTCCGTTGTTCTCACACTCAGCTCTTAACCGCCTGTTAAGGGCTTTCAGTCTCCATTCCTCTTGGGCAGGACAGCAGGACAATTTAGCAGCCATAAGCGACCAACTCTGCTGCTTCTGTCGGTGTTTTTGCCTCTGTGCTTTCAAAGCGTCTGCCTCAGTGTACCTGCCACGGCATCTCCCGCCATCAGGACATTTTTCCAGGTCCCTCAGGAAAATCTCTGGCAATTGGTCCTGACCTGGACTGCATCCTTTCTGCCTGCCGAGAGGGCTGTGCACAAGTCCCAAGTCCCCTTCCTCCACCTGTTTTCTCAGACAATCCTGGGTGCCTCTGGGGTGAGTCCAGGTCCTCTGAGAAGCCAGCGCCAAGCTGGGGTTAGTGAAACAAGGATTTTATTAGGGGGAACACCTGTGTGAGAGGAAACAGGGCCAGGCTCGAGGTGTGTGTGTGTGCCCTGCTGCAGGGGGGAGGGAGAAGGTGGGTGGGCGCTCTGTCCCGGGTGGCTCTGTGGTCTCGGAGAGTTGGCAACGCCCTGGGGGTCCTTGTCTGCCTCCTATCATCGTCTGTTTCTCTTGAGTTACTTTATTCTAATTTCTTGCTCTGACTTGCCAGGCTCCATTTCATGT
The DNA here is from genome assembly GCF_015220235.1 of Choloepus didactylus. NCBI lineage: Eukaryota > Metazoa > Chordata > Mammalia > Pilosa > Megalonychidae > Choloepus > Choloepus didactylus. The sequence goes on along the minus strand of NC_051318.1, from coordinate 13,151,931 downwards.
GTTAGAAGGGCCCTCCATCTCTGCTGCCAGCCTGGGCTGGATACCTCAGTCCCACTTGCAAATTCCCAGGGCAAGACTCTGGCCCAGTTTCAGCCATGTCCTGGAATTCAGTTCACAGTTACGTGAAACCTCTTTCTAAAGCGGGACATTTCCCTAAAAGGGAGACAGATCACAGGCCTGACACGGCTATACCTGTAACCTCTAATCTTTAACCGTCTGATTAGCAGTCTGCTTTCTTCTTAGCACGTTGTTCTAGTTTGCTAATGCTGCGGAATGCAAAACACCAGAGATGGATTGGCTTTTATAAAAATGGGGTTTATTTGGCTACACAGTTACAGTCTTAAGGCCAATGGCCTCCGGAAAACCTCTGTTAGCTGGGAAGGCACGTGGGTGGCGTCTGCTCCAAAGTTCTGGTTTCAAAATGGCTTTCTCCCGGGACGTTCCTCTCTAGCAAGCTTGCTCCTCTTCAAAATGTCACTCACAGCTGCACTGAGTTCCTTCTGTTATGTCAGCTCATTTATATGGCTCCACTGATCAACTTAAACCCACCCTGGATGGGTGGAGCAACACCTCCATGGAAATTATCCAGTCAGAGTCATCACCCATAGCTGGGTGGGGTGCATTCCAAAGAAACACTCAAAGAATTGCAGTCTGATCAATCGTGATAACGTCTGCCCATACAAGATTACATCAAAGATAATGGCGTTTGGGGGACATAATACATTCAAACTGGCACACACGTAGAATGTCTTTGAAGAATGATTCGGAAGGTCATGGTTCTTTCAGTAAAAGTATCTGAGAGGCACCTGTAAGATTTCCGTTGGTGACTAATTGGATTAGTTCAGTACAGTTGGTTTTTGTCACTGAGAAGCATTCTTAAGAGTAATTGCTGACCCTACGTTTTCTCCTTTACTTCTTCCTTGCTCTTTAATTTATTCAAAAGCAGATTAGTGTCAGATAAAATAAAAGGCTGTCTGGGAAACAAATACATCTGTTAGAAAACTTCACACTGAATTGGAAAGCCATCAGAGTCTTTGGTAGGTGATTCCAGCTTTGAAAAGGAGCTTCAAAACCCTTTTCCTTAAATTGCCAAGACAGTTGCATGGCCTCTGTTGTCATTTGTATTTAGACAAGTGCAGAAGCACCATATAAATGTATCCTGAGAGTGAACAGTGAGGGCTGGGATTAATTAGGCAGAGCTGACGTGGCGGAGCAACAACTGTCAAAGTGCCCAAGTGAAACGCATGTATTTATGCATAAGGGTATATAGTCTGCAGGCAGTTTTTGAATGTTTAGGTTGTGTTGGGGACTGTTAAAGGCGTTATGGGGGGAACAAATAGAATTCGTAGACTCTGTCCCTGAGTTCAGGCAGTGCACAGTCTCAGGAGAAAGACAGCATTAGTTCTAGCCTAATCCCCGCACATAGGCTCCTGCGAGTTGTTGAAATAAAAGTGGGGACACACATGGCCAGCCCGCACGTTGCCGCTTCTGAATCCTTCCTGCAGACCTCCCTGTGTAGACGGAAGCTTTTTTTTGTGTGCCCTGATAACGTCTTAAGTGAGTCTCAGGCCGGCACTTAGAGCCGCTTTGTGAGCTGCCCCATGCCCAATGTTCAGTGAACAGTTTTGCTAGGATACAAGGAAGGGGGAGGGTCTTAACTATAAAACTAAAGACCTTCAGCAGGAGTGGGGTGTCAAGAGAACAACAGGAGCACTTCTGAGAAATGCAGGAAAGTCAGATGTGGGTCTTCAAGACTGGAAATGAATGGCAGGGACAGACTTCTCTGTGTGGGAAACAGCCTGAGCTTGCTCTTAGATACACTAAAATAGCAGGCATATATTAGATATTAGAGAGTGTTCTGGTTTGCTAATGCTGCTGTTACACAAAATACCAGAAATGGATTGGCTTTTATAAAGGGGATTTATTAGGTTACAAAGTTACAGTTCTAAGGCCATAAAAGAGTCCGCACCAAGGCAAAAACATAAGTATATCTTCGCTGGAGAAAGTCCATTGGCATCCAGAAAACTTCCGTTAGCTCAGGAAACATGTGGCTGGCGTCTGCTTGCTCCCAGGTTGCGTTTCAAAATAGTGCTCTCCAAAATGTGTCTCTCAGCTGCTCTGAGCTCCTTCTGTCTGTGCCCTCTCTTTCAGAACTCCAGTGGTTTAGTTATAACCCACTCTGAATGGGCGGGGTCCACATCTCCATGGAATTAATTTAATCAAACGTTTCCACCCTAATCAACAAACTAATTAATCTGCCCTCCACAAGATTGCATTAAAGAACATGGCTTTTTTTCTGGGGGATATCATATATCCATACCTGTTCAGGGGGTCATTCAGTTAAAGGAAAGGAAGGAGGAAGGTATTTGTAAGCTTTGGTCGTATTTTAGACATGTGGGTGGGACATTTATGTAATCTGTGTATAATTAGGGTTCTATGTATTAGAACAATTACAGGTCCAAAAAAATGTGGGTGGGAAGGTGGGGAGATGCTTTATACCGACAACTTTTTAGGCATGTGTTCTAGTTTGCTAATGCTGCCGGAATGCAAAACACCAGAAATGGATTGGCTTTTATAAAAGGGGGTTTACAGTCTTAAGGCCATAAAGTGTTCAAGGTAAGTCATCAACAATCAGGTACCTTCACTGGAGGATGGCCAATGGTGTCCGGAAAACCTCTGTTAGCTGGGAAGGCACATGGCTGGCATCTGCTCCTGAGTTCTGGTTTCAAAATGGCTTTCTCCCAGGACGTTCCTCTCTAGGCTGCAGTTCCTCAAAAGTGTCACTCTTAGTTGCACTTGGGATATTTGTTCTCTCTCATCTTCCCTGGAGCAAGAGTCTACTTTCAAAGGCCATCTCCAGAATGTCTCTGTAAGCTGAAGCTCCTCTCAGTTCCAGTGCATTCTTCAAAGTGTCCCTCTGGGCTGTAGCTCCTCTTCAAAAGGTCACTCGCAGCTGCACTGAGTTCCCTCTGCCTGTCAGCTCGTTTATATGGCTCCACTGATCAAGGCCCAGCCTGAATGGGTGGGGCCACTCCTCCATGGAAATACTCAAAGAATTCCAATCTAATCAGCACTAAAATGTCTGCCCCACAAGACTGCATCAAAGATAATGGCATTTGAGGGACAGAATACATTCAAACTGGCACAGCATGTCAAAGATTTAAAATGTGGGGAAAGAGTATGTGATGGTTTGAAGCTGTATGTACCCCAGAAAAGATCATGTTCTTAAAGCTAATCCAGTCCTGTGGGTGAGAACTTTTTTAATTCTAAGCAGTCTGTTTTTATTTCAACAAGCAGATTTGATCTATTTACATAACATGAAATTACTGATATAGGTTAACTCATTTTTATCTTGTGTTTTTTTTTAATTCAGTTTTATTGAGATGTATTCACATACCATACAATCATCCATGGTGTACAATCAACTGTTCACAGTATCTTCATATAGTTGTGCATTCATCTCCCCAATCTATTTTTGAACACTTTCCTTACACCAGAAAGAATAAGTTCTTAAAAAAGAACTCCCACGTCCTTCCCCCCCCATCCCACCCTATTTTTCATTTAGTTTTTATCCCCACTTATCTACTTAACCGTCCGTACACTGGATAAAGGGAGTGTGATCTACAAGGTTTTCAGAATCACGTTGTCACCCCTTGTAAGCTACATTGCTATACAATCATCTTCAAGAGTCAAGGCTACTGGGTTGCAGTTTGATAGTTTCATGTATTTACTTCTAGCTATTCCAATGCGTTACAACCTAAAAAGTGTTATCTATATAGTGCATAGGAACGTCCACCAGAGCTACCTCTTGGCTCCATTTGGAATCTCTCAGCCACTGAAGCTTTATTTTGTTTCATTTCGCATCCCCTTTTTGGTCAAGAAGATGTTCTGAATCCCACAATGCTGGGTCCAGATTCATCCCCAGGAGTCATATCCTGCGTTGAGGCTGCCCCGAGTGGGTCTTAATCCTCTTACTGGAGTCCTCTGTAAGATGAAATTCAGAGAAGCATGCAGAGAAGCGGAGAGAGAAGGACACACAGAAAACAGAGAAACTGCAGAAACAGAGAGGAAGCCACTGAAGCCAGAAACTGGAAGCAACGAAACCTGGGAGAGAAGGGAGACACTAGCAGACGTGGGCCTTGAGGATGGCTGGTGGCCGGTCTTCGGGGAGAAAGCATCACCTGTTGATGCCTTGATTTGGACATTTTCATGGCCTCAGGACTATAAACTTATAAGTTAATACATCCCCATTGTAAGCCAACCCATTTTTGGTATATTGCATTTTGGCAACTTCAGCAAAGTAAAACAGAGTGACATTTCATCCCGAATAAATAAATACAAAATGAACGTGGAAGAGGAGAACATTACGTACATAGTCCTGGTTCAGAACCCCACATCATTTGCCCGTCCAAAACTGTCATTTAATATAGCCAAAGGCTTTTAGAAATTACTCTTTTGAGAAATTTCTTAAAAGGGAATTCATGCTTGGGCCAGTTTCACAAAGCAGCATGATAAGTCAGCTGCTGATGAATTCAGATTCTTGTAGTGAATTTGCTTCATTAGCTTAGTTTCATTATCTTTGGAAGCTTTTGCTGCCCCCTCCCCCCTCTCTCCCCTTATAGCTATGTGCCTCTTTATAAACATCATCTTTTTTGTTGCTTAATTTCCTTCTAGTTCTTACGGAATTAGTTGATCCCTGCTGATCAGTTTTCGGTATTTTCTTTCCCACATTTTATGCTTTCATTAAGTTTTATTAATGGTTTTTCTTATTCTTCCCCTTGTGAGCGTTGCCAGAAAAAAATGGGCTCGCTGCCCGATGTGCACAGGGATCAATTCTGTGACACCAGGGTTTCAAAGAGAGAAAGAGGTTTACTGCACGGCTGCCTGTAAGGAGCCTGGAGCAAGCCGAGATCTGTGTTGCCAAGTCAAAGGGTTTATAGTTTTTATGGGATTTAGACAAAAGGAGGTGGAGAGAGTAACACTGGCAGATACTGATTGATTGGTTGTGGTTAACTGGAAGTGTGTAAGCCCAGGCCTGAAGACTGGCAAGAGCTGGGGTAAGCAGTAGGTTACAGTTTACAGCTGTGTGGCGAATAGTTCAGTTAGCATAAGATGATGGGTGAAGAGACTAAGCTAAACAGACGGACTGTGAGAGCTGACAGAAAACCAGCTGGGACAAAAAGATTGTTACCTATTATAGCAGTGTTGTAAAACATAAGATAACAAGTAAGGGAATGGAAGCAAACTAAAATTACGCTTATAATGTATATATAATATACAGCGGCTACGAGGAAGTCTAGTTTTCCAGTTTATTTTGGTGTGATGTTACTGTGGTGGTTTGAAGCTGTATGTGCCCCCCAAAAACATGTTCTTCAATCTAATCCATTCCTTTGGGTGTGATCCTATTCTAAGTAGGTAAGACCTTTTGATGAGGCTACTTCAGTTAAGGTGTGGCCACCTAATTCAGGATGGGTCTTAGTCCTTTTTCTAGAGTCCTTTACAAATGGAATGAGTCGGGGGGGGAGGGTGGTGGTACAGAAGCCAGAAGCTGGAAACAATGAAACCCAGAAGAGAAGGGGGAGACCAGCAGATGCTGCCATGTGCCTTGCCATGTGGCAGAGGAGCTGAGGATCTCTGGCAGCCAGGCTTCAGGAAGAAAGCATCACACTGATGACACCTTGATCTGGACATTTTCTCGGCCTCAAATCTGTAAGCTAATAAATTCCCAGTGTTCAAGCCGAGCCATTTCGTGGTATTTGCTTTAAAGAGCCTAGGAAATGAAGCAGTTATCATCCTGTTCGAATTGATTCTCCCAGAAAGAAATAGCGACTCACAATAAGTCTTTTACATTTTTGCTCAGAGACCTGTATATCTAGAATTTTTGTATTTTAGCACTCCATGGGAGCTTACCTTTTCCTTTATATAATTTTTATGTAAATATTGCTATTTTCTGTGGTTAGGTCTTCAATCAGTGAACTGTTCTTATTTTTATTTTTGTAATAAAATTTATACACTTAGCCACCTTTATTGAGTGCTTATGATATATGCAGGTGCTGTTCTAAGTGATTTGTGTATGTAGTAACTCACTGAATCCTCTCTTGGTGAGGTAAGTACTGTTTTTATCCCTGTTTACGGGGAAGGAAACTGAGGCACAGAGAGGTGAACTAGGTGCCATAGCAGGCAGTGCCCCTCAAGTGACTGGATGGGGCAGTGTTTGGCTCTGAAATATGGTCATTGACTCATGCAGCGAACTTTTCCCTTGTGTCATCCACGTTTGCCCTCCTCTGGTTCCTTCTCCATGTTCCCTCTGCCACAGGACCTTTTGTGTGCTAACCCTTACTCATCCTTCAGATTTCAGTTCACTCGTCACGTCCACACAGAAGCTGCCCGCGACCCCTCAGACAGACCACCACCCCCTCCCGCCCCCAACCCCACACGTCCCTCCCAATTGCACTGACCATGGCTGGACGGTGCACTATTAACGTGTGACTTGATCAGTCTGTCCTCCCCTCTAGAATAAAGTTCCCTTCGGGGAGGGACCTGGTCTGTTTTCACCCACCACTGAGTCCTTCTCATCTCGCACGCTGCCTGGTATGTGAGGAGGTGTTCAGTAAATGTTGAATGAATGAAGAAAAAAAGGTTGTGAAGAAAGGAGGAAGGAACAAAAGGTTTATTATATGCTCACCACATTCCAGGTTCTTTACGTACAGTATACCATTTGGTCGTGGTGTCAGCTGGAAATAAGTTTTATTTTAAGCAACAGAAAACCCAACTGCAGAGGTTTAAACAAACAGGCTGTTTGCTTCACATAATGAGAGCCCTGGAGGAGGCCCTGTGGGGCTGGTCTGACTGCCAGCAAACACCGTCAAGGTCCGTGGCTCGATGTTCCGTTGTGCCCCACCATCCTTGGTGTGCCACTCTTCGTGCCCCCTGCCTGCACCACAGGCAGGAAGTGAGGGAAGAACCAAGAAATGCCGAGATTTCTTCTTGCAAGGCTTTGTCCTTTTGTTTGGCGAAAGAAGCTCTTCCAGGGATTTCCGCTGATACCTCATGGACCAGAACCGTGTCCCACAACCACTCTTAGCACTAAAGCAGGAAAGACAAGACATTGAGTATCATGCTTTGCTGGCTCTGAAGCCAGGCAGGCCAGGGAGAAGGTGGCTGGAAATGGGGTGCTGGATGAACCAATCTCCAGCATCCTCCAGCACCACTGTGATAGCCCCAGAGCTCAGCACTGCGTCTGGCATACAGCCGGCGCTGCATGAAGTGTTATTGAATAACAGCCCTTGGGGAGAGATGATACCAACTTTCTTTTGTAGAAGAAAAGACTGAGGCTTAGAAAAGTTCTCTGATTTGCCATGAGGTCACACTCTCGTTAACAGTACAGCTGAGATTCAAATTTAGGTGTTTCTTATTCTCAAGGACACACTCTTATCTAAAATGGTAGCCTATGAGTTGGCTGAAACAAGTTTGGCACTATGATAATCCTGTCAAAATGCCAAAATAGCCTAGACATTGGATTTTCTGGTGTTGTATGGGTAGGAGGTTTGCTGTGTAAGTAGCAGGTTTGGAATTCTTCATACCTCTTCAAAAGTACAACGTAGAGATTTTATTTTATTTATTTGTATTTTTATTTATAATGTACTCTTAGAGGAGGGAAGCAAAAGGAACTTCCAGGAGGGGAAGGCTGTCCTGAAGTGCCTGGTGTTCCTTGACTATCTGTTCCTATTTAAGAATAAGGCACTAAAAGCAGTTTGGAAGAAGTGCCCTTGGCAGGGGTTATGACAGGTCTTGCATGGGGTGAACTCCTGGCAATTTCAGTAGGGGGAAGTGTCAATGTCTGTAACTCTTTTCTCTTCGAAATTGGCGTCATTTTCCCCAGGAAGGAATGCTCTGGTCTCCTTGGCTGGGGGGTACAAACCAGGCTTCCAGCATTCAGGGGCCAGGTGGGGAAGGGACCTGGATGGGGGGGGGGGGGTGTACGTGGGGGTGGGGTGGAATCAATCTCACCATATGACATAGACTTCGATTTAATACCCCTGTTTTCAGTGAGTTTCCTACATTTATCCTTCACTGTCTTATAGATTCTGTAACTCACCTTATCCAGAGAGGCTGGGCAGCCCAGGAAGTGAGAGGGAATGGATTTTTAAAAGCCTGTCCTCCTTTGTTGATATTCTCACAACCATGGAGGATTGACAGTTTGGTATACCGAGCCCTCTGTCTTGGAGCTTGCCCTTATGGAACTGGTTCCTGCAAAGAAGAGGCTAAACCTGCTTATAATTCTGCCTAAGTGTCTCCTCCTGAATGCCTCTTTGTTGCTCAGATGTGGCCCTCTCTTTCTGGCTAAGCCACTTCAGCAGGTGAACTCACTGCCCTCCCCTCTACATGGGACCAGACTCCCAGGGGTGTAAATTTCCCTGGCAATGCAGGATATGACTCCCGGGGAGAATCTGGACCCGACACCGTGGGATTAAGAACATCTTTTGCCCAAAAGGGGGATATGAAATGAAACGAAATAAAGCTCCAGTGGCTGAGAAATTTCAAATGGAGTTGAGAAGTCACTCTTGTGAACATTCTTATGCACTATATAGATAACCCTTTTTAGGTTTTAATGTGTTGGAATAGCTAGAAGTAAATACCTGAAACTATCAAACTGCAACCCAGTAGCCTTGACTCTTGAAGCAGATTGTATAGCAATGTAGCTTACAAGGGGTGACTGTGTGATTGTGAAAACCCTGTGGATCGCACTCCCTTTATGCAGTGTATGGATGAATGAGTAGAAAAATGGGGACAAAAAACTAAATGAAAAATAGGGTGGGATGGGGGGGATGATTTGGTGTTCTTTTTCTTTTATTTTTTATTCTTATATTTGCTTTTTCTGGTGTAAGGAAAATGTTTAAAAATGGATTGGAGTGAGAGAACCTAAGATGGTGGCTAGGTGAGACAGGGCAAAAAAACACCTCCTTGAAAAATACTAGATAAAAGCCAGAAAGTGACCCAGAACACCAGTTCCAGCGATGCACCAGCTGGACAAGGTCTGCTAAATCCACGGGGACCGTGTATTTGGTGAAACCGGGACTCTGCATTCTGAAACGAGTGAGTGAGCCAGCTGAAAGTCCGGCGGCCTCTCTGCGGTGTGGGAAAACACTGGTTTGGTGTTTGGAGACAGACTAGTTCGTTTTTTTTTAAAAAAAACCCGGGAGCGGCTGCGGATAGGGCGGTGAGAACCGTGCAGTGAAGCGCGGCAGGAACAGGCCTTGTGAACGCCTGAATATCTGGCGTGGAAGGTAGCCCTTCCTGCACCCGCTACTAATTGTCTCGGAGTGGGGAGGGCAGAGGTTAGCCAAAAGGAGAAAGAAACCGCTCCCCTTGCAGCCATTTTCCTGGCGGGTTGGGGATGCTCCTGCCCGGGGCCGGAGCCACAGCCCAGAGCCACACCAAGGGTCCCAGTGTGACAGGGAGTGTTTCCTGCAGCACCGCGCACACACCACAATATCGGGCGTGTACAGTGGCCCTTAGTGCAGCCACAGCTAATTGTCCCAGAGCTGGGAAGGTGGAGCTGTGCGTAAAGGGGGAAATTAACACGCCCCATTCAACCATCTTTATAGCAGACTGAGAACGCCCCTGCATGGCCCAGCGGCCCAGGGCTTCCCTGGAGGGCCAGCATGCACTTGTGACGTGTCACAGCCTTCCCTCAGCAGAGGTCCTGGAAGAGCATGGCTGGGAAGGGGGCCCTGCTTGGAAATCCCAGGGACTCTACACCAATGCCAAGGATTTGTGGGTCAGCAGCAGAGACAATCTGGCGAGACTGAAATGAAGGTTTAGACTCTCACAGCAGCCTTAAATCTCCGGGAACATCTGGGAGGTTTGATTATTAAAGCTGCCCTGCCTTCCTAACCGCTCAGACACACACCCCACGTTCAGGGTGGACAGCAACAACAACACACCCAAACTTGATGCATCGATTGAACCCCACAAGAATGAGACCCCCACACAACCACAAAGACAAAGTTGGGGAGAACGGACTTGAGAGGAATAGGTGACTCGCGGATGCCACCTGCTGGTTAGTTAGAGAAAGTGTACACCACCAAGCTGTAGATCTGACAGATTAGAGATTGGTGTTTTTCATATCCAGAAAGAACCCTATCAAGTAAAGCAAATGCCAAGAGGCCAAAAACAACAGAAAATTTTAAAGCATGTGATAAAACCAGACGATTTGGAGAACCCAAACACCCAAATCAGAAGATCAGAGGAGACACACTACTTGGAGCAATTAATCAAAGAACTAAAGACAAACAATGAGAGCATGGAACAAGATATAAAGGACATGAAGAAGAGCATGGCACAGGATATATAGGACATGAACAAGACCCTAGAAGAGCATAGAGAAGAACTTGTGAGAGTAAATAAAAAAACAGATGGTCTTATGGAAATAAAAGAAATTGTTGACCAAATTAAAAAGATTGTGGATACTCATATACAAGACTAGAGGAAGCTGAACAACGACTCAGCGTCCTTGAGGCTTACAGGACAGAAAATGAAAGAACAAAAGAAAGAATGGGGAAAAAATTGAAGTGGATCTCAGGGATATGATAGATAAAATAAAATGTCCAAATTTGAGACTCATTGGTGTCCCAGAAGGGGAAGAGAAAAGGTCTAGAAAGAGTATTCAAAGAAATTGTTGGGGAAAACTTCCCAAACCTTCTACGCAATATTAATACACAAAGCACAAATGCCCAGCAAATTCCAAATAGAATAAATCCAAATAAATCACTCCAAGACATATTCTGATCAGACTATCAAATACTGAAGAAAAGGAGCAAGCTCTGAAAGCAGCAAGAGAAAAGCAATTCACCACATACAAAGGAAACAACATCAGACTAAGTAGTGACTACTCAGCTGCCACCATGGAGGCGAGAAGGCAGTGGCATGACATATTTAAAATTCTGAGAGAGAAAAATTTCCAACCAAGAATACTTTTTCCAGCAAAGCTGTCCTTCAGATTTGAAGGAGAGCTTAAATATTTCACAAACAAATGCTGAGAGATTTTGCTAATAGAAGTCCTGCGCTACTTCAGATACTAAAGGGAGCTCTACTGACAGAGAAACAAAGAAAGGAGAGAGAGTTATAGAGAAATTAAACAGACATATATAGAACATTACATCCCAAATCACCAGGACACATTCTTTTCTAGTGATCATGGCTCTTTCTCCAGAATAGAGCATATTCTGGGAAATAAAACAAGCCTCAATAAATTTAAAAAAATTGAATTTATTCAAAGCATATTCTCTGACCACAGTGGAATACAAATAGAAGTCAATAACGATCAGAGACTTAGAAAATTCACAAATACCTGGAGGTTAAAAACATTCCGGGATAATCAAAAGCTGAGGGACTTCATCATCCGTAGATCAGTCCTATAAGAAATGCTAAAGGGCATTGTGTAGGCTGAAAGGAAGGGACACTAAACAGTTGACTGAAACCACATGAAGAAATAAAGATTTCCGGTAAAGATCACATGGTAAATATAAATACCAGTACTACTGTATTTTTGATTTGTAACTCCACTGTTTACGTCTTACAGGATCTAAAATACATAAACTGTAATGATAAATCAGTGGTATTGGATGCATTGTAAAATATGTAATTTTTGACAAGAACTACGTAAGGGTGGGGGAATGGAGGAATATAGGAACATAGTTTATGTGTCCTATTGAAGTTAAGTTGGTATCAAAGAAAAACAAGATTGTTATAGATTTAAGATGTTAAATTTAAGCCCCATGGTAAACACAAAGAAAGTATCAGAGAATATGACCATAGAGATGAAAAGTAGAGTATGGGTTATGAGAAGTGGGGGAAGGGGCAATGGGGAGTTAAGAAATGAGTGTAGGGTTGCTGTTTGGGGTGAAGGGAAATTTCTAGTAATGGATGGTGGGAAAATGATAGCATTGCAATATTCTAAATGTGATTAATCCCACTAATGGAATGCTAGGGGGAGGGGTTGGAATGGGAAGATTTAGGCTATATATATGTTTCCACAAGTGAAAAAAAAAAAAAAAAAAGTAAATAGATAATAACAATTAAATGCCAAGGGTGATCCTGGATGGGATCTGAGGATGGAGGAGAGGAGGCTCAAAGGGACACAGTTGGGACATAAGGAAAAAAAGGAAATATAGTATGTAAGCTTTGTATCAATGTTGAATTTCTTGAACTTCTTAGCTGCGCTTAATGTGATTGCATAAAGGAATGTTCTTGTTCATGGGAAATGTATATATGAATTATATTGTTTGTTCAAGGATGTGTGCAGCTTGCTCTCATGTTCAGAAGACAGAGCAATAGATGATGGATGATAGGGAGGGAGGGAGGGAGGGAGGGAAATAAAGAAATGGTGATGTGACAGGATATTAAAGTTGGTGGATCGGGGTATTGTCAGAGGGGGGTCGGGGTATGCTGGAGTTCTATGTATGGGGTTTGTATTGTTTTTGCAACTGTTCCTGTAAGTTTGAATTTATTTCAAAATAAAATTAAAAAAAATTAGATTGGGGTGATGAATGCACAGCTATATGATGGTACTGTGAACAGTCGATTGTATACCATGGTTGATTGTATGATATATGAATATATCTCAATAAAACTGAATTAAAAAAAATCTCAGGAAAAAAAAACAAAAAAAAACGGAAGCTGGGTCCAATGGACTTTGATGGTGTAAGAGATAAGGTTTAAAGGTGGTAAACTTATATAGTCTTAGATTGGGCTTACCCATACAGAATAAAATGAGACAATCATGTCTCTTGTTCCAGACAGACACTGTAACAATAATGAGCAACTTAATGAATTATTTAAAATTTTTAGCAAAATTAAATGAAAAAAAAAAAAAGTCCTTTTCTCACATGCTGCTAAAATTTGTTGCCTCTTGTTTTATACAAGCGTAATCCACCAGACTTAGAAAGTCTCTGATTCATACCCTACCAGGATCAATCATAATATAGAAAATAATCAGTTGATCCAGTTTGTACAGTGGACTCAATCAAAGAATTTCAAAGCAAATTAGATGCTCAACTAAGTTTAGGATATGGCCAGGAAAATCTAAACTCAGTTCTGTGCTATGGCCCAGTTTGATTTAATAATTGTACATATGAATGTTACTTGTAAGACAACCAATTACAAAATACCCGATATGGTCTATTTGGAGTCTCTTGCTAATCAGGGTTTAAATCTGATGAAAAGATACAGTCATCAGTAGCAATATATTCTGAGAACCTTGTGAAAGAAGAAAACTAACATTAAATAGTGTGTTCTCCTTTGTGCATAAAGGTAATGCTAAAGAAACATCATTAGTAATTCACAATTAGCACCTCCTAAAAGCTGTATCTTACTCAAAATTCTAAAACAGCTGTTTGAAAAAAAAAATAAAAACATTTCCGTGTTTAAGAAAAAGCCTGTCCTCCTGCTGTCTTAGGAAACATCCGCTCTCTCATGGATACCCGGTGCTTCCTGTTTCTTAGCCCGTGTGGTAGGGATGTTCTTGGGCACAGATTGTCTTATTTCTTCTCTCTGTTTTCAGTTTAGTTTGTGGCCTGTTCTTTATTTTAATTTGGCTTAGGCTCTGTTCACAATTTTGTGGCTGTTGTATATTTTTCCTATTCTTAGTACTTGTGGGCTTATGCCTTTTCTATCTCTTAATTGTCATTTTCGTGGAGAAGGAGGGAAGGTAAAAATGCGTGTCTTCAATTTGTCATGTGTAACTGGAAACCTCATAAAAGGGTTTCTGTAAAAGTAGGATTGTAGTATATATACATCCTTGAGATCTATAAAATGTATTTATGCAACTTAATCTTTGTTGTACATCTAGCTGATCCTCACATGTACAAATGATAGGATAGTGAATGTTGCTGGGGCAGGAGTCACTTCTCCAGGGAATGAGATCTCCAGACTTGCCGAGACGTGAACGGTGTCTTCTTTCTCTCCAGGTGCTGAGCCATGCCCCTGGTGAAGCGGAGCATTGAACCCCGGCACCTGTGCCGCGGGGCCCTGCCGGAAGGGATCACTAGCGAACTCGAGTGCGTCACCAACAGCACCCTCGCCGCCATCATACGCCAGCTAAGCAGCCTGAGTAAGTCATCTCGGTTCCGGAACACCTTTTTTCCAGGTTGCTGGTGACATTATTCATTTCAGAAATAGAGAATTGATAGCAGTTCATTAGTTACACAGTTGTCGAAAGAAGAGACCACGACTTTGAAGTAACCGCCTCCCGCAATGTGAAATTAACTGTTTGCACCGTCTCAGGTCTTACAATGCCTAATTTTATTTGATTAAGAATTAACGCTAACTGTGGTGGTTTGGAGCTGTATGTACCCCAGAAAACAATGTTCTTAAAGCTACTCCATTCTTGTGGGTGTGGACCTATTGTAAGTAGGACCTTTTGATGAGGCTGCTTCAGTTAAGACGTGGTGCAGGGTGGGTCTTAATCCTCTTGCTGAAGTCCTTCATGAGAGAAGGAAATTCAGAGAGAGAGAGAGACAAAGCCACAGGCAGCAAGGAGCTGAAAGCATCAAAACCTGGAAGAGCAGGGAGAGACCAGCAGATGGCGCCATGTGCCCGGCCAGGTGGTGGAGCAGCCAAGGATCGCCGGCAGCTGTCTCTGAGAAGAAGGCTTCTCCTGATGGTGGCTTGATTTGGACATTTTTCTCAGCCTCAAAACTGTAAGCCTATAAACTAATAAATTCCATTTGTTAAAGTCAGCACATTTCGTGGTATCTGCTGTCAGCAGCCTAGCAAAGTAAAATACTAACATTGACCAATTCACAAAGTATTACATAAAACCAAACATGTATAGGCTAATTACAGTCTTCATTTTGTTTAAAAGCTTATTAAAATAAAGATAAAATAATTGGTGAATTTTTAACTTTACTAAATTGTTTTGTTAAAATCGAAATGAACTAATTACTATTTTTTGTAAATGTACTAACAGATTGAACACTAGTTAACACCTGGAATATGCCTGGGACATAGTAAATTCTCAATAAATATTTGTCGATTGAATGATAATCAAAATGAAACAGAATAAAACCAAACAGCAGTGAAATTTGCCAAATTTGCTAAAAATTTTATAACTTAAAATGCAGGTATTGATTTCCAAACTGAGGCTAACAGGTTAGCTGTTTGTTAAATATGCATAGTGTCTTGTATGTTTATGTAAGATTTATGGCAAATACAAGTGTACAGAAAACAAGACTTTCTATTCTAATTTTGAACATTAATATTAAATACCCAAGGAATGTTCCATTTTTTAAGCCTCAAATATGCATGAAAGTGCTTTTTCTGTCAAATATTTTTCAAGTTGGATTATTTTTCCCTAACTTTTACATTTATGCCACTCCTTTTCAGTTTAGATGGTGTACGTTGTACTGTGGGTGACAGGTTTTCACAGTTAAATTCTTCAGAAACTTCATAACTAGAAAATCTTCCATGAAGTTTCACATACTGGTAGCCTCAAATGTAGGAGGATGTTTTTTAAAAAACTCAAATACTTTTATTTATATTATATAAGATTCATCATTGATAACTATATTTTTCATTTAAAGAAGTATACTGTATTATATTGATATATTTTTAATGTATCTATAATCACTGACTAAGGTAAAGTAACTTGGATATTACTTTAAATGTCTTTCAAAATAGGTTTCTTCTGGAATCTAAACTAATTACAATTGAATTTTGGTAGTGGTCATTGGTAAAATATAAAAATGCAGGTGATTACAGGAAAATACCTTGTAAGTTATTGAAGGGTAAAAATGTCCCTGTTTGTATTCATATATTTCTGTAAAAACACTTTAGTCTGTTGTTTTTATAGTCAAAACGTCTATTGGCATAATCTGTAAGTGCCGAAAACCAACATAAACGGTTAAAATTTCAGTTACAAGCTGCCTGTCAAGCTGTAATGCTCAGTGTCGTATTGTGTTTGTGTGTTCATGGTGCTAGCTTGTCCAGTCTCTCATGGATGGAGTCATCCACGCAGTTACATTGCGTCCGATGTAATCCACATGTGCTCCTCTCCCCCATCACGTCCCTGTCCTGATTCTTGTTGTGTTGTTACGTGGCAACGGGGACTTAAGGTTGCTCATCAGCTGACTTTTCGAGAAGCTTATCCTGGATTATTCGGGTGAGCCCAGTGTAATCAGTGGGTCCTTTAAACCTGGAAGAGGGAGGTGGACAAGTCCACGGTAGAGTGACGGGAGGTGAGAAATGACTCAGTTGGCCAGAGCTTACTCTGAGGCTGGAGGAAGGGGCTGTGAGCCAAGGAAAGCGGGCAGCTGGACATGGCAGGGAAACAGATTCTCCCCCAGGGTCTCCGGAAGGAACACAGCCTTGCCAACACCTTGAGTTTAGCCTAATTTAGACTTCTCATCTCCAGAACTGTAAGATAATAAATTTGTATTTAAATTTGTATTTTAAGCCACTAGGTTGTCTTCATTGTTAGGGCAGCAATAGGAAACTGATACACTGCTGTAGCCTCAATTACATTTGAGCCACATAATCTACCCCTGTTTCATGACTGAACCAGGAATGGGTACCTGCTTCAAAAACTGTCAGTCCACAGTTAGGCTGGCTCCATGGCTCTCAACCCTGGCTCTAGGATAAAATCGCTATGGAATTCTAGTACGTGATGCCAGTCCTCACCCCGTATTGTGATTTGAATATGCAGCCTGAGATGTGAGTGTTAAATGAAATACCCGTGTGTCTGGAGTGGAAAGGATGAGCTGGGTCAGCCAGATTCTTCCAGAGCATCTGAATTAAGTACAGTGAGTTTGCTAGTTTCCCACGGGGCCTCCTGCTCTGGGCCATGGTTGCTGCCTGCCAGTCAGAGTTGTGGAGGGGGCAGAGCTCAGAGAAAGGAGAGGAAGTCAGTGGCAGAGGGAGGCAGGACCCTAATGTGAGAGACCAGGAGGCCCAGCAGGATGGAGCGAGCAGCTGGTCCCCAGCAGTGCCCAGCGTGGCCTTCCAGCCCCACTCTCGGTGTTTTCTTGCTTGAAGCTTCTTGAGTGCATCCGGAGCTTGCAGCCCAGGGAGCCTCACACAGAGGAGTGAGTGAGAGATCGATTGTTAATTGGTGGTAGAATGGCAACTTATTGAATCCTCATAATTTATTTATTAGTATTTATTCACTGTGTACCCCTGTAGATACCACATGCAGCAAATAGAATCAATTTGGTGTTGTAATTGGAAGTTAAAAACATATATACTTTGCCTCAATGTGGTCATAAAATAGGAAGACAGAGATGCTACAGAAAACTCTAGAACTTAAGAAGTAACAGTGACATTTTTGGGTAAATCTTCAGATTTTGTGTGGTTTCCCAGTGGCTATAAATACATTATAGGAGACAAGGAAAGATGCAATTTGTTAGCCTCTGAAATTAGGAAAAGTGTAGAATTTAAAGAATGTTTTATGTTATTTTCTAATTTTGTAAGCATTGGTCAAATTTTTTAAGTGAAGTTTTAGAAGTACATGGATCTGTCATATTAAAAGTTTTTTTGTTTAGTATTAATTCCTATAATAGAGCCAAAACTGAATCTTTAAAAAAAAAAAAAAATTCCTTTGCGAATCATTAGGTGTGTTCAAAGCAGCATGGGCCGTGCTAATCCTGTTCTCACTCCCTTCCCCCACCACCACTTCCCGCCTCCACGCCCCATGTCAGAAACTCTTTTTCAGGTAGAGATGAGGACAGCTGTGTGAACTTTCCATAAGCAAACCATCCGGGAGGCCAGACCTTGTCAAATGTGGTCCCAGAGAACCCCAGTGGGAACTTAAAGGGCTCACCTAGAATTGCCCCCGCCCTGACCCCAGACGGGCCACACCTGCCTGAGCAGCGCACACCTGCCCCAGGGAGAGCTACCGTGACTCTCAGGTGTGCCGAGGGCAGGAGAAGCAGGCCAGGAGTCCAGAAGGGATTTCTTTGGTCTTTTTGAAAAAGGAAGACTAGAAATTGAGGCCTTGCTTTACCAGATTCTCATCATGCCCCAGGGGACAGTTCAGGGTATGAGGATGTAAATGACTTGGCATAAAGCAGTGCAGGAATCTGGGCCTGGGTCCCAAATGGACCTCGGAACCCTCCACAACTCTGCAGAACCTTTGGGAAATGAATAGGTTTGTACCAACTGCCATTCCCCCATCACATTCAAATTAGACTTCTCATCAAAGGCCAGAAGTTTTGTCAGCATTAGATTTTATCTGTTTTTTGTTTGTTTGTTTTTAGGAAATGGAAAGCTTTTCGGTGAGAATGCATTGATCGTTTGTATTGGGTTTAAGAAGCAGTCACAGAAAGGAAAGAGGAGATTTGTAACATGAGCAGCTTTACAGTGAAAGAAAAAGTATCAAAATTTTTTCAAAACTTAATCCAGTAAAATTAAAAATTAGGGTCTTTAGTAATTTTCAGGGGTTTTTGTTGTTGCTTTTTGAGTGTCACTGACTTCTAATGAGTGATCCGGGGGAGTAAGGCTACTTGCTAAAACAGTTTTGGTTAAGGACGTATTACTTGGTTTTCTTTCCAGCTAGGGAGTATTGATTTCTTTTTTCAAATAATGACGCTTTGATGCAGCAATTAACATTAAATCAGGAGTGCTTTTTCATCATTTTCCTTGATTAATAATCCAAGTGCTCTTGCTCCTATCAGCTAGTTGCTCAATTAAAATTGCAGTATCATGCAATCAAGTCCCTACTGATATTATAATGTAATTTTAATGTAATTTGCTTCAAAAAGGAGATGGCAGCATAGGGCAGTTTCACTAAAGATAACAGAAGTCTTTTTTAATTTCTCATTTCCACTGCTGCTTTGCTCTTCGTTCTTGTGATAATAGCTTTCTTCCCCTTTCCCTCATAAGAGTGCCCCAAGATGTCAGAAAGAAAGAGGTTAGTGCATCACCCTTTTCCCCACGTGGTTACTGATTATATTGATTATATTTGATGGTAATAATAGGATGATATAGAAAACTTAGCAAAGGAAAACACAAAGGAGAAAAACTATGAAAATTTCATTAATCAGAGAAAATCAGGGATGCTTTGTGTATTCTTTGTAATAATGGTATCTCACTGTATATATTGTTTTGTAGCCTATACTCATTAATACGTAGTAAACATATTTCTTTGTCATCTCTTCTAAGACATTTTTCAATAGTTGAATGGCATTCTAGTATATTGATATACCAATAACTTATCATTTTCCTATTGTTGGACATATAGGTTGTTTCTTTTGTGGGTCCACTATTATAAATTCTTGTAGGAAATTGCTACATACATTTCTGGTCATTTTTTTAAAAAACTTTCTCCTGTCTTAAGAGTCATTAAACTTCCTCATAAAGAATTAATGTAGTCTTCACAAAAAGTAGATTTTGTGACTCCATTAAGTTTAAATATGCCTCCCTTACTTTTAATCATGAGAAAATCTTCTGTTCTCCCCTTCATTTCCAAGTTTGGGGTAATTCCATTAATGAGGAAGGAAGTTTGTTTTCTTCTCAGAGATTTTTATTAAGTGATTAATATTTATATTAATACTCATTAAGATGCATGTTGTGCTTCATATCAAACCAAATGCTGAATTTTTATAAAAATACGTCATTAAAGGCTTGCACTCTAGGATATTTGCTTTTAGTAATCGGATCTGAAATTTGGAGTTGTATTAATTGATTATACAAGTGCAGTTCTGCTTAGAATAGAGATTTAAATATTTTGAAGGCATGCATGGAATAGATCTCTTGTATACATTTGATAGAAAACATTTTTTCCAAATGGGATGGTATTTTTTTTAGAGAAGGGGAAATAAAAGACAATCTATAAAGGAAATAGATCACAAGTACATGTCTATGCATGTTGGAATGCTCCAAGACTCGGTCATTGAAACTCCTCTGCTATACCCATTTACTAGGCGATCTGTCCCATGCTTTGAAATACCATCTTTATGCTGATGACTTCCAAAGTTATGTCCTTAGTTCTAACTTCTTCCCTAGACTTCAAACTTGTATATCCAACTGCCTGTTCTATGTCTTCATTTGGATTTCTAATATGCATCCTGGCTCAACATGTCTAAAACTGAATTTAAGATTTCTTTCTCCTCTCTTCCCCAATCCTCTTTTTCTGTCATTGCAAATGAGAATACTACTCTTCGAATTGCTTTTGATTTCTCTCATCTTTTGTACCAAACATGCAATCCAATAGCAAACAAGAACGACCATATTCGAAGTCTATACCTCATCTGTACCTTTTAGCAAGTGAGGTCGGCCATCTTCAAAGTCTATGTAAACCTATACCTGTTAGCAAAGTCTACACCACATCTACTCACCTGTTAGAACATTCCTGCTTCTACTGTAGTCCCAGCCTCCATCCGTTCTCAGCTGCTCAGCGACAGCCTCCTCACTGATCTCCCTGCTGCCACTCTGGCCACACACCCCCTCAAAGTGGAGGAGATCTGTTTCTCTCTCCTTTCTACCACTTTTCCTGTCGCTAACTGGGTTCCAGCCACATTGGCCTCCTTGACGTTGCCCACACAGGCTGCGTTCCCCCTGGAAGGTTCTTTCCCCACATGTTGTATGGTTCCCTGTCCCACTGCAGTCCGTTTGTCTGGTAAGGTGCCTAAACCTCACCTGGTCTAGGCGCCTTTCTTGACCAGGCATCTCCTACCATTCTCCGTTCTGTTACTGTGTTATTTTTCTTCATAGCACTTCTCACCAGCTGACACATTTGTGTATTGTCTGTTTCTCCCAACCATAGTATAAACTTCACAGGAGCAGGGCTTTGGGCTGTGTTCACTGCTGCGTCCCTTCAGCAGCTGCACAGCTCCTGGCACATGGTGACTGCCTGACAAGCGTTTGCTGCATAAGACGAACATGCTTAATAATGAACATCGATCGTGTTAGTTCTTACAACAGTCTTGGAAAGAGTACCATGAAGAAGTACAGTTAACTGTGTACTCTAGTCAACTCTGGGTGGATTTTTACTTTTAATTTTTCTGGGTTTTCCAAAGTTTCTACCATGTAGTACTCTTTTATCTTCACAAAGACGTTTCAGAGAATCAGGATATATACTTACGTCTTTTGACTTTTATACAGTCTTGTAAACAGATCAAAGACAAAATACATACATCAGAATGTTAGCAGTAGATGTCTTTGAACCATTTTTTCCAATTTCTTACTTTTCTGTACTTCTAAATTTTCTAGAATAAGTATGGATTGCTTTCATACTAGAAAGTCAAATCTTAACAAGAAAAAAAAAACCACACAACGTATGGCTTGTTATTTTATATAAGTCAGTAGCCACTGGGTTTTATTACAGACCCTGTAATAAAGGCTTTTTTTTTTTTTTTTAACTTTTTATTTTGAATTTCCATAAACCTTCACCCAGATTTCCCAGATATTATACCACATTTTTAAAACATTTTTTATTGTGAAATACAGCGTATACACAGAAAAGTGACAAATTTCAAAGTACAGTTTGACAAGTAGTTATAGAGCAAATTTCAAAGAATAGTATGGGTTACTGTTCCACTATTTCAGATGTTTCCTTCTGACTGTTCTAATATACTAGAAACTCAAAAGAAATATCTATACAGTGATTCTGTGGTCATAGTCACTTGTTGAATCCTAATTTCTCTGTTACAACTCCTCGCTCTCACTTGATTGTTCTCTCATTCCTTGGGGATATTTGGGCAATGATCATTCTAACTTCATGTTGAAAAGGGGTGTTGACATGGGGTACAGGGATGCAACTGGTTGATGTTCTGGAAGAGACTGTAACCTCCAAGTTTCAGGGCTTATCTGGCCTAGGGACAATCTGGAGATTTTAAGTTTCTGAAAAATAAACTCAACAAGTAAAACTTTACTAGAGTCTTAGGTAGAGCCCTGGGTTTTCTGTAGGCTTTTCAGGAATGGTGTTGGTTGAGGCTTAGCATACCGTCATTTGCCACATTTTTTTCTTCTTCTCAGAGACTGGCCTCTTCTCTCTGTCCTTCCTTCTTCTCTCCTTGGCTCCCTTCTCTTCCCCCTCCCACCCTCCCTTACCCCATATTCATATGTCTGTGTTTATATACAGTTCTCTTTATGGTCTGCTTGAATCTGGAACAGTTCCTCAGTCTTCCTCTGACTTTTTGACTGTGACGTTTTAAAGGTACCAGCCATTTATTTTGACGAATGTCTTCTGGTTTGGATTTTCTGGTGTTTCTTCATGATTAGATTTAGGATGTTGGCAGGAATCACAGAGCAAGGCTGGGTCCTTCTCAGTGCTGTGTAACAGGAAGCACATATCACCTACCTGTCCCGTCCCTGGAGATGTTAACTTTGATCCCTTGGTAAAGTTTTTTAGGCAGGTTTCTCTAATGTAAAGTTTCTGTTTCTCTCTATGTAATCAATAAGTATTTTCTGGAGAGATACTTTGAGACTATGTAAATATCTTGCTTCTTATCATGTGTTTACCCACTAGTCTTCTCATCCATAAATGATTCTTGCCTGAAACAATTTGTTGGTTGCAGAATGGAGAGTTTTCTCATGCCATAATTTCTTTTGCATTTATTAGTTGGCATTTTCCTGTAAGAGCTTTCACTTCTTTCTCTGCTTATCCATTTTTTTCATTTGTTTATATCAGAATGGACTCATGGATTCTTATTTTGCCCTGTGGATTATAGTTCATTATTTTTATTGTTTATTTGGATGCTTACATCTTTCCCAGTTTGGCCAGGGGGAGCCCCTTCACTGGCTCCTGTGTCCTTTTGACATATCCCCATCACTCTTGAGTACTTCTTTTTTTCCTAGTATAAGCAAGATATTCTAGAATTGTTTTGCACTTCTCCACCTGCAGCCCTGAAATCAGTCATTTTTCCAAGGTACTGGTTCTTCTGCTGGAGAATAAAAAACCACAGTTTTCAGCACCCGAGGTCTAGGTACTAGGTGTAATCAGTGTCATGACCAGTTTCTTATTCCACAGGAAGTACTCACATCGGACACACCAGTTGTTTCCAACAAATCTTTACTTTGAAATGCAGTTGCAAGTCCATGCTTTATTTTTTGCTTTGACAATTTGGTGGCATACATCTTAGCTTCAGTTACTTGGACACAAGTTCATAATGGTACATATAAATCCAGAAGTAGAACCTTTATCAGTAAAGAATGAATAAATTGACTTACCTCACTGGTCTTTAATCCAATTCGGAATTATTTTAGTTTAGCTATTAATGGAGTTGCCATTGAGTGAATAAGTAAAATTCAACTTTCCAAATAAGTTGCTGTTTGCAGTACTGAATACTGTAATTGCAGCACTGTATGCATGTTCATCAGAAAATATAGTTGTTCCATTTTCTTCTGTGTAGTCACTTGTCAGCTTTTGGCAGCTGGCGAAAGATTAATTATGCTGTTCTTTATTTTCCTTTTTATAAGTCGAAATCTTCGAAGCGGAAGTTTTTCAGATGGGGTTAAGGACTGAAGATAGAGGGCACGTGGTGTTTGTCCTTGTCAGCTGGTAGAGCGTCTAGTGGAGCGTACATTGTTCTCAACAGCAGTGCCGTGCTTTGAGAATGCCAGTCTATCTTTTGCATTATTTTCATTATTCTTGGTGGCACCCCCATTATTCTTGGTGACAGATGCTGCCCCCTGTTAATGCAATTTCTGCACAGCGGAAAGGGAAGGGATGGGAGTTCTGGAGTCGTTCTGGAATATTTTCTTTAAAGCCATGAATGGTACAGTAGAGAAACAAAAACTAGTTGGTTTCATCTTGTCCATGTCAGACATTCAGGAAAACAGCTGACAGACTTGCCTGCGAGACATTTGGAACATGGCGCTTGTACATCCATCTCCTAGCTGAGTGGGCATGCATTTCTGAAAATAGGTTTCATAAAGCATTAGTTCTGTAAGATGTCAGGTGTTTCCAGGCACAGCCAGTTTGAGAAGTGTGGCGTGCGAGCTGCCTCTCTTGCAGATTTCCAGTGCTGGGTAGCATAGTCACGATTTCGAGAACCCCCACGGCAGAGAAACAAAGCACTTACTGTATATGCTGCAAAGTGTTATGAAAAACGTAGGGTGATTTTTCCTGCAGTTGCGTTCTCTTCATGGAAGGCCCAGCTTCTTTTTCTCATTTGAGTGATAAATAAATAGAAAACCCAAATATAAAAGAGGAGATAGGTATCTCTATGAGAGAAGTGAGGGTGCCTGTGTGCCTTGCACACCAGGAATAGGCAGTTATTAAATATTTGTTGAATGAATAAAGAATTGGGTTGTGATCTGAAAATTCAAAGTTAGCTGATATGATTCCTGTCTTGCCTGTTAAATTTTCAGAAACTTTATTAATTACATTTTAAGAAAAGTAGGAGTTGTATCTAGCACCCACAAGAATGTAGAGTCATCCATACAGAAATCGTTAACTCAAAATTTAAAATGTTAATTTTTAAAGAGTGATAGAAGTCTATACCTAAGATTTTTGAATCTTTACTGGAAAAATGTAAAATCATTGGCAAGCATTAGTCACAGTATAAGATACCTAATGTTTCCAATTGTGAATATTGAGGTAAATTCTTAAATTTAAAAACCAGCAAGATTTCTTGAGTTATCTTGGGAATGAAAAGTGAAGTTTTGTTTCTGAGACTGTGTTTATACTTAAAGCATGCAAAATGGCAAAATAAGAGTTTTGTTTCGTTTTGTTTTCCCAAAAGTTTCATTTAATGGGAAACAATTGATCATTCCTGTATCAATTTAATAAAGATTCTGTACAGTCTGGGGTATTTTAAAATTCTACAGTTTTGGGTCAATTTCATGTTTATATGAATATCCCTAATAACTTTTAGAAAATTCTAAGAGCCTTTGAATGTGAAACTTTGTTTTATTCATCATTTGCACAAAATCCTGTGTGTTGGCACTAATAAGGCATCGGTGAGAATGTGTGAAGACAGCTTCAGCACTTCCCCATTCATTTTCTTCCACAGGCAAACATGCCGAAGACATATTTGGTGAGTTGTTTAATGAGGCTAACAACTTCTACATCAGAGCAAATTCTCTTCAAGACAGAATTGATCGCCTGGCCGTCAAAGTCACCCAGCTGGATTCGACAGTGGAGGAGGGTAGGTAATTGCATGGAAGAGTGAGCCGCAGGGATGTCCACGAGACCGAGGTCATTAATTGCAGTGTAGTGACTGCTTTTTCCTTTCGGTCATGTGCTGATATTTCATCTTGTCTTTTTCCAGAATAGCAAGGGGGGAATGCATACAACATCGGGCTGATTAGTGATGAAAAGATTCAGCCATTGTCTACAGCGTACCCCACAGTCTCTTTAGAATTACAAATACAGTATTTGTTTTAAAGGATTCTTCAAATGTATTCAGTATCCGAAATTCTAAGTTAGGTCACTGGTGGTTATTTTAAAAGCACGTCCTTACCTAAAAGTCACAGACTCACTTCAGAGTCTTGGCCTAGGAAGAAGGTTATCATATGTGCTCACGTTCAGAGGGCTGCAGAGTGACGGCTTCACCCTCCGTACGTTCCTTGTGCTGGAGGCCTGTGATCAGCTTGATGATTCTGCTGATTCAGAAATTGTATTAAGCTTCTCAGAAGTAGCATTTTCTGAAGGCCTGAAATTTATTAAAATATCATTAGTATTGACCGTGTTGTTTACTGTCATTTTGACAATGCACCTGAAGTTGTGAGAGTGTCAACAAAATTAAAAACTGTCAACAATTCAACAATACTTTCTTCAAAGTTCACTCTCATATTTTGGGTAAAAGACTAAGGTTAGATGGAAAAAAAATCTATAGTATTGGTTAAAAATAAAGGTTTTACTTTTTAAAGCATACTTATTTATTACATTCAGCCCTCTTCATTTTTAAAAGATATATTTGCTTGTGTATGTGTCTTTTTCACAAGTCAAAATTAAATGAGTAAATTAGAAGTTAACAAAATGTAGGACAGTGAAGCTGTAATATCCATTATGAATATTCTTACTGACTATTCCAGCAATAAGTAGGAAGCACAAATCATGCTGTTTATTTTTTTTTGCAGATTTTATTGACATATATTCATTTATCATATATTCCATTCAGATTATACAGTCAGTATCTCATAGCATCGTCACTTACTTGCGCAATCATCATACTCACTTTTAGACCATTTTCATTACTCCAAAAAAAATTATCAGATAGATACAAAAAAAGAAAACCCCAAACACCACATATCCCTTATTTCCCCCTATTATTGACCCTTGGTGTTGGTGTGGTACTCCAGTTACTGTTGATGAAGGAATTTCAAGGTATTCCTGTTAACTAGTCTATAGCTTACAATAGGTATTTCCCCCCACATGCCACTCTTTTATTAACTGTTTTTACCAGTGTCATACATTTGTACCAGTTCATGCAAGTATTTACTCAAAACATGCTCTTTTATTCTGATTTTTAAAATTTCTTTTATTTAAAACATTAAAATTTGTACAGCTGTTTCATCTATTCAGATAAGGAACTCTTACCATCCGAAATTAAACATGAGCTTTTCAAAGTGGTATCACAAGTGATTTTTTGAAGATATTTATTCATCTTCCTTCAGTTTCTTTGTTGGCTCTTGCAATTGGAATGCTAGTGATAAACTTAGATTAAATGTTATGAAATTTTGCAGTGTTTCATATTTTTAAAATCCCTTTCCAGTCAAGATTGTACTTTATTTCTTTTCTTGGCCTGAATGTTATTGGCCTTGACTAGAAATCAGGAAATGGTGTCCTGTTTTGGGCCTGTCTTTTGTGTGCTGGTTGATGTTGGAAAGTTTTCTTACCATCCCTGAATCTCAGCTTCACTGGTCAAGTGGGTTCCCACCACCAGTTCACCTACCTCAAAGAGTCTGTGTAAAAATCAGATGAATTAATGCATGAATTGGCAAGTGTTGTACAAATGCAAGACATTAGTGTACCCAGCCCTGATCTTTGGACTCCTTAGTGTAGTTTCGCAACCTAGATCACACTACTTAATTTCTAGGACAATATGTCTATTGAAAAGCTTTGACATCTGTCCTTAATGTTAGTTTCAGAAAAACTTACTGCATTATTTACATGTGAATGCTTTTAGCATAAGTATTTCTTGTGTATCTTAAAATTAAACTGGTATTAACTGTTTGGATAATATCCTTTTCTAGGTTACCAAAATCTGTGTATTTATATGCCTATTGTACTCATAACTATATTGCCATATCAGTCTGAGAAGTGGTGTTTAAGTAAAGAATGACACTCTGATATTAAGTTCAATCAAATCATTAGCTCCCCACAAAAGAAAAGGAGATGCAATTTTGACATCATTTCATATAGATAACTTATTTATAGGAGGGAAGGAATGCACACGCTACTTAATAAGCATGGTTTTAAATGAACAGTAAAAACATTTGTGGCTGTACTAGGAGACATTTATGGTTGTGAGTTAAATTATACTTGTTTCTAAGCAGTTAAAATATTTCCATATAACTCAGCTTAGGGGACTGTTCTCTTACAGTGTCACTACAGGACATTAACATGAAGAAAGCCTTCAAGAGTTCCACCGTGCAAGACCAGCAGGTGGTTTCAAAGAACAGCATCCCCAATCCTGTTGCTGACATTTATAATCAGAGCGACAAGCCGCCTCCGTTGAATATTCTCACACCGTACAGGTATGGCGTCTTTCATTCCCACAGCCTCATCTGTCTAGAGAAAGTCAGAAAGGTGGGCAGAGCTGGGAGGGTGCTGATGGGTTGTCTAGAAACATCCTTGAATGGTTCACCTGGCTCAAAATTAAAGAGTTTTTTCAAACTTTGAAAATAGTAATTGCAGTATTATATACAATAAAATTAGCCATTGGTGTACAATTATGTAAGTTCTTGTATTTTAAAATATAGACAAACTTAGAAGAGACATCTGAGCTCTCAATTTAGCTTTTAAATGTAGCCATCTTAAGTCAAAGTGGTACATGACAGTATTGTGTGTGGCTATGTTGTTGTTTCTTATATTCAAAATCAATTTCAGGGCACTGCATAATTCATTTATAATGCAGCAAAATACTTGTCTCAGCATTTCAGCACTGCAGAGAGGTATTTGTTATTTAATTCAGAAAAATGCACTCTGCAGTGTTAGGGGTTTCAAAGAGTCGAAGTATAGTCAAAACATTAATCTTCTGTTGTAAAATAGTAGGACATATTAGCAGGACCACACTTCCAAGAAAAAGAATGGAAAGTAAATAGTGCAAAAAGTGAACACCTAGGAACTAACTGAAGTTGGTTGTTTTTGTTCGCACCTCTCCTCCCCACTGCTTCAGTGCTTGCTTTACATATTTTCTGTCCACCTTGTTTCCTGTCTCCCTTTTCATATACTTTCTTGTTTTCCCTTGTTGCTTGTTTTATTACTTTGCCCAGCTCCTGCCCTCGTGTCTAACTCTTTTCTGCAGCCCTTAATGAACCCAGACAGTGGTGAGGTGCAGTCCTTACTGCCCCCCAGATTTAGCTTTCATGGATGAAGCTCCTTTTGGGATTGGTAGGACTCAGAGGACTGATTCGGCCTTTTAGGATTCAGCGCCTTCTTCCGTTCCCTGCTTGCAGCCTTCCTGATATCCCAGCGCTCCTGGGCCTTCTGGTTCTTCCCAGGAGGGCCCCGAGTTTCTCTCCATCCAAATTCCTGGCCCTCCCCAGGGCTACAGGGAGACGTGGGGAGCTGCCCGCAATAGCAGCTAAGCTAGTAAAGCAGCGGTTAAACTGCATCCCTTTCTTTCTGCAGTGACAGAAAGCTACTTGAATAACATGACAGTTTCTCATGGAAACTGTGATGGGAGAGAAACAGTTGTCCCATCTTTCTATGAAAGAAATATATGTTTCTGGAGGTCTTTGCATACTCATTTAAAAATTAACGCTATATATGAAGCCTGATTTTTTAACTTGTGATTGTGATTTTGTTCAGTAGATCTTTTCCTGGGGTAATTTTCAGTTTTACTTAACATTGGGAGCCAAAAGCCTTGCTTAGTGGAAGTTCCTACCTGCTGTTAGTAAGAAACCTCACTAATAATTCTCTCCTGGAGGGAATAAACCAGAAAACCTAATGAACTGCTAATAGTTGAGTAATCAAGGTCGTGGTTGAATATTCGTGTTTGTGGTGGTTTCAGATTTTTAATTGCAGAAGTGCACAGACTCTCATATATGTCCACACACTGCTATAAATATGAGTGTGTGTTCAGTTTTATGGAAAATAAAAATGCCTTTGACTCTAAAAGTGTGTTTAAGAACAGCAGTGCCAACTAAAATCTAGTTTTTGTTAATACAATAATATCTTGGTTATATACAAGACATTTTTTTAAGTTTGACACTGTGTATATGTAACTTAAGTTACAACACAGTGTTAATATGAGAAGTACAAAAGTGACTGAAAATTAAATCTTTAGTTGTTCTAAACACAGAACGTATTTCTGCTTATATCCTTTGTTTACTTAAGTGATATTCTGCTTTCATTAAAGCTATTAACTATATTGTTTGGTAATTGGTGAAATTAATGGCTACAGGGGAGTGAACATTCTCTGTGGGTTACTTCCATTTTGAACATACATAGTTCATGACATTTATATATGCGTGGGCATTGGGCTCCTTTCCTAATTGAATTTATGGATGGTGGCCCAACCTGATGGAGAAAGACGCAGAGGCTTATTAATTTTTATCCTAATAATATTGGAGCTCCAGAATAGAAGTGGATGTGCATGTAATAAACTATCCACCTCTATGTATAGCCCCCCCATTGGAATAAACAAAGCATTTCTCAAAAGAATTGTATTAAAAATTGCCATTTATGAGCCATGTTGGGATTTTCAAAGGAGTTCTCTGTTTTAATTCTAAACTTCAAGAGTGCTTTTTACCTAATTGTTCTAGAACAGGTTGCTATTCTTGCATATTTGCACAGTTTTTTCAGACAAGGAAATCTGAGAGATTTAATAATGTATAAGATTGTTAAAATGCCCAAGTAGATGCTATCATCGCATGAATGAAAATTAAATTAATCTTGGACCCATTATGAAAGTATCTCACAACCTTTCTGTTTCTGTCTTGTAACACATTGATTTACAGAGATGATAAGAAGGATGGGCTGAAGTTTTACACGGATCCTTCCTATTTCTTTGACCTTTGGAAAGAAAAAATGTTGCAGGACACCGAAGACAAAAGGAAAGAGAAAAGACGACAAAAGGTAAGTAGCTGTAGTATGAAAACCCTGAACTTAAATGTGTAAACAGGATTCTTGTTCAAAACAGTAATTCTTTATTTAAATGCTTGAGATGTTGAATTTAGTGCTGAAGTTTTTGTCACAGGTTACATATTTTACATGACGATCCTAACAGTTCAATCTAACATGTTGATACTATTTTTCAGTACCATCTGACTTGCTCTCTGACGCTTTCCTTTAACAAAAGTAGTGCCTGAAAATTTCACTTTTGTTTGTAACTATGTGTTATAACTTTTATCTTTCTGCTCTCTAAAATTTCGTAATTAGTCAGGCATTCCACATCAGATACAAGCATCTGCCTTTGTTTTGCTTTTTTATGTTTGTAATTGTTGAGTTGCCACTTAGCTGTAATTACAACTGTATTAGGGTTCTCCAGAGAAATAGAACCAATGGGATACACACACACAGAGATAGATAGGCAGAGAGAGTGATTATGTGGAATTGCTTATGTGACTGTGGGACGGTAAGTCCACAATCTGTAGGACTGATAAAAGTGACTCTGAAGTCTGGCAAGTCTTTATTCCTGGGAGAAGCTGGCCAGTTGAAGGTGGGCAGAAATTCTTTCTCATCTCTGAAATCTTCGTATCTGGCTTTTAACTGGCCGTTAACTGTTTAAATGAGGAGACTGCCTCCATTGCTCAGTGTTGCCTCCTTTGTTGATTGTAGATGCAATCAACTGATTGTAGATGCCTTTCCATCTGTGAAAAACCCTCAGTAGCAACCAGGCCAGTGCTTGCTTGCCCCAACAGCTGAATACTATAACCTAGCTAAGTTGACACCTGTAATGGACCATCACAAGGACATTGGTGAGATGTTCCTACTGATTGGAAAAACAAATGTGATCTGCATGGCTAGAGGATACTATCCACTAAAAATGAGATGCCCTTGGAAGCATCTTCTGTGCAGCACTTGTGGAAGGACACGCCCACTCTGCTTAGGTTAAGGGAATTTTGTTTTGAAAATTATCCCTCTGGGGCCCAAAATTTAGACATAAGCCACCGAGGAAAGTTAATTCTCTAAGAGCAGGTATTAGCTAAGATGTTTGTATGTAGGTTATATTTAGAAGCACCCACCCAGTTGCCTTGGCAAACATCGGAGTGCTTTGGTTAAGGGAAATGCTTGGCATTTTGTGAGTTGACGGCTCTCAGGTTTGGAAGTGTTTTGGTGTATTTGCCCAGTAGGAGTCACAATTGGGAGTGGGGAGAAATTCTGGGCTTTGTCCCAGCTCTTTGTTTACTTTGTTTATACAATGTTGAAGTGGGCCTCTTTGAATCAAGGCTTTTTCATCTCTAAAATAGGATTCAAGAAAGAGTACCTGCCAACAATTTGCAAACTGTGCAGGTGTAAGATATTATGCTGGATGTGAGGAAAGGATTCAGAAGGACTTGATTAGTCATGCTTTCTTCATTGGGCTGGTGGGTTGGGAAGATTTAAGAAAATTTGGATTATCTTGGAAGAGTTGCTGAGTTCTACATTGTATCCAAGTGAAGAAACGATATTTTAATCTCTTGAAAAGAAATATTTAAAGGCATGCTTATCTTAATCCCCCTACCTTTTTTTAGAAGCAGGGCTTTTAGGAGTGTTTTCTTTTAATACTTTCTTGTCCCCTTAAATGGCCTTCTAGGTTACACTTTTGGCAAAACTAATTTAATTTGGCCATCTAGGTTTCACTTTTGGCAAAAATACTTAATTTTTTGCCTGTGTCTTTGATGGAAAACAGCCTAATCTGTTATTAGTGTGTCTTCAATATCAGTATGTCATTTCCTTTGCTCTTTTGTCTCATTCCATGTTCCTCAAACACATAAAATCTGATTAAGAAGTTTTTATTTGTTCCGTTCATTCATTTATGTAATAATTCTCTTTTGAAAGCCTTGTAAATGCTGGATAAGCAGCGATGAAAAAGACAGGATTCTCACCCTCATGGAGATTACAGTTTAGTGGGGAAACAGCCATTAAACAATTACACGAGTAAATATGTAATTGTAAGTGTGTGATTACAGTGCAGGTACATGTTGTGAAGGAAAATTCCCGGGAGCTGTGGGTGAGATGAAGGAGGTGGGGTACCAGGGAGGGACCTTGGTACAGGGAACTTGCTGTTCACTGTAGATCCAGGGGTGGACAGTGGAAGCCAGCAGACAAGAGTGTGTGTGTGTCCGTGCCTGCACCCTGGGGGGATGGAGAGGTGGTGGGGTGCAGGGCAGATGAGATGGGGTGCTTCGGAATTGGGAAACAGTCTCAGGAGAAGGGTGTAAGCACACCATGGGGTAGGGAGCAGTTTAGCATCTTCTGGGATTTTATTGTTGGCTGTGGCAGCTGGGATGTGGATTCATCATTTCTAACAGTTGGTCATATTTGGCTCATCTGTGTGTGTGTGTGTGTGTGTGTGTGTGTGTGTGTGTGTGTGTCTGTCTGTCTGTCCATGTCGATGGCCGATTTGGGGGCTGAACCATTGGAGAGAGAGTTGTAGAGCCCTAACGCTCAGCCCCTGAGATGTCAGCATACATCTCTTTATAAAGTAAGCTTATAGTAATTTAATGCAGTGGTTCTTAATTAAGATGCATATTGAAATCGCATTGAAACCACCCCCCCCCATATTTTTTTTTGCTTTTGCTTTTTTAAACTATACAAACAATACATTTTGGTTATAAAATGTTAAAATAACACCAAGGGAAATGAAGGCATTCCATCCCCAGGAGTAACTCCCCACTGTTAACAGTTTGATGTGTAATTTTTAGACCTTTAAAGCATTCATAAATACATCCATACACATTTTACAAAGTACTTTTATGTAAATTGAATTGTGTTACACTTGATATTTTAGAGGGGCATATGTAGATATAGATAGCATTAAAAATGGACTCCTTTCTGATGGTTGTATAGTATTCCAAAGCAGGCTTGCTTTTTCCACTATCTACCCATTACCCTATTAATGAATACTTAGGTTATTTCTAATTTTTGCTATTTCAAGAGTGCAGTGAGCATCTTTGTCCTATTGTGCTTTTACTCACATACAGATACTTCTTTGGGGTAAATTCCTCACAGCTGAATTGCTACATCAAAGAGAATGTGAGTTTTAAATTTTAGTAGACCCTACCATGTTGTTCCGCACCAAAAAAAGACTTAACCAGTGTTCTAGTTTGCTAATGCTGCAGAATGCAAAACACCAGAGACGGATTGGCTTTTCTAAAGGGGGTTTATTTGGTTACACAGTTACAGTCTTAAGGCCGTCAAGTGTCCAAGGTAACACAGCAGCAATCGGGTACCTTCACTGGAGTATGGCCAGTGGCGTCCGGAAAACCTCTGTTAGCTGGGAAGGCACGTGGCTGGTGTCTGTTCCAAAGTTCTGGGTTCAAAATGGCTTTCTCCCAGGACGTTCCTCCCTAGGCTGCAGTTCCTCAAAAATGTCACTCTTAGTTGCACTCAGGGTATTTGTCCTCTCTTATCTTCTCTGGAGCAAGAGTCTGCTTTCAATGGCCATTTTCAAAATGTCTCTCATCTGCAGCTTCTGTGCTTTCTTCAAAGTGTCCCTCTTGTCTGTAGCAGCTTGCTCCTTCTGTCTGATCTTATATAGTGCTCCAGTAATTTAATTCAGACCCACCCATTCACCTTCATGGAAATTATCCAATCAGAGTCATCACCCACAATTGGGTGGGGCACATCTCCATGGAAACACTCAAAGAATTACAATCTAATTAACACTGATAGGTCTGCTCACACAAGATTACATCAAAGATAATGGCGTTTGGGGGGACATAATACATTCAAACTGGCACAACCAGTTTATGCTCTTTTCCAGTACTGGATTTTTTTTTTTTTTTTTGGTGAGCCAAAAGAAAAAAAAAATGGAATTTGTATTTTGCATCTTTTAATATCCTTATTAACCATTTATTTATCTTATGCAAATTTCACATTCACATCTTGTGCTGACCCATTACCAGAGCCCTCTGAGTTCCTGGGAACCATACAGTTCTGTCTTCCCCACCACCTTTGAGCCACCTTCCGTCCTGTCCCACTTAGACCCCCTCAGGAGCCTCCTAGCCGATGCTCCTGTCCCTGTCTTTCCCACTTTGAGCCTTTCTCCACAGCATGGAGTTTCCAAATGCCTCTCCTCGTTATGCCAGCCACAGCCTTCCCGTCTTGTTAAGTATCCTTCAGTGGTTTTCTGTTGCTCATGAGGTGGACGGCATTTCTAAGACGGCATTTGAGGCCTCACCTCCTTTCAGGTCTTACCTGGGGCCCTCCCCCGTCACCGTTCACCTCCTTTCATTTCTCCTAAAGCGATGCCCTCCCCGCTCCCTGGGGTCTTTGCACGTTCTGTCCCCGGTTCTTGGCGTGCAGCTCCTTTGCAGAAGTAGTGCCTGTTTGCAGGTAGGTCTCTTCTCCAGGTCACTCAGGCAACCGCCCCTGGCTTCCATTCATGCCAGCATTTTATAACTGTACATTTACGGTTGCCAGTTCTATGCTCCCACGTTGCTTCGTGTGTCTTTGTAGCCTTGCCTGGGGCCCGCGAGCTCCCTGAGGGCAGAGAGCATGTCTCCTTTTTGCCATGTGAGTCATTAGATCCCGGCTCAGTGCAGGGACAGAAGAAGCGCTGTAAGCTCCTGTGCTGAGCCCTGGTTGTGGGTTTGGTTATATAGTCAGCATTTTTTGAATGTGTGCTGTATGTCAAACAACATGTTCCGATGCTGTAAGAGGGCCACAAGAAGTAAAGGCACTTAGTTCTCGTCCTTAAAAATCATCCAGTCTTACGAGGGAAGCAGGAAAAAACATGTAGACACACAGAAATAACTCTCCTCACCTTTAAGGAACTGTGTATGTATGTACGTGGGACCTAAATATTCATTGAATACGTTTTTACTGTACTTCTGGCAAAGTAGGGCTGGAGCAAGAATGGCTTTTTGTATGGGGGAAGGTAAGTTTTTATCTTATTTTTGTTTTGGGTGAAGGTAGTTATAGGGTTAGCTTAAATATCCTATAATATTTAGAATCTAGGAATAGAGCATTTGGATTATTCCTTTTGGAAGATAATTGCATGTTAACAGAATTGTGTAGTGGTGGGAAATGATTTCTCTGTATGGTGTTGTCAGATATTCACCTGTATAATGTAACTCTAAAAGGTGTAGTACATTTAAAACAAGGTAAAAGCCTAGTAAAGTGAGAGCTCTTTACCAGACTGTGATAATAAGCAACTCTTTTTTAGTCGCTTTTTGTTTATTTACACTAAAAGGATAAATGCCAGTTTCTTTTGGTTGGGTCTGTGGGGGAGGAGTAGTATGCCACTTTAGAATGTTCTTAACATTAGGGTAATAAATAAAACGTGAATGTCTGTTGTCTGCATATCGGTCTTGTTTCCTGTGCATTATGACTGCATTTAACCTGCTGTTTTCCCTTCTGTCTCGGCATGCTTCCTTTCTTTCCTTGGATGCCAGGAGCAAAAGCGTGTAGATGGCACAACCCGGGAGGTGAAAAAGGTTAGAAAAGCCAGGAACAGGCGCCAGGAGTGGAATATGATGGCATATGACAAGGAGCTTAGACCTGACAACAGGTTGTCTCAGAGCGTGTACCACGGAGCGTCTTCCGAGGGATCGCTGTCCCCAGACACTAGGTGTGTGTGTGTCCCCAGCTTCCTTCCCACGCTTTGGGCGGCCTTGGTTTTATCATCAGTTGGAAGTGCGGCAGTGGCTTTGGTGTTTATGAGGCCTGCAAGATGTTTCAGAACTTTCCTTAAAAATTAATTTGATGTATTTTGATTTTGAAATAATACCTTAAAACAGTTTTATTACATTGTGTGCCTGTGTGTGGTTTCTAATCGCTCTGACTTAAATTTATTGTTCAGTTCATCTAGATGTAATGTTTTAACATCAATTCTGAATTTTGGATTAGCAACTGTCAATGACTTAAATTTTTATTTTAATAACCGTTTAATGCTTTCCCTTTCTGTTAGCTTGGCATGTTGAATTTTCTTTGTCATTCGGAATCTAAAAATGGTTGGTGGGTGGTAATTAATGTGATTGAGGAATAACTTCATTGTTCTTTTTGATCACCCTTCCCAAAAGTTGTGAACAAAAGAGAGATTTCCTTTCTTACTTCAGATAACTAATGTTGTGTATTCTAATTTCAGGAGAAGAATGCTGTTGGAGTTTGCTTAAAACATTTATTAGCAATTTAGTAAAAATACTCCTTGCAGGTGTGACTGATGGGGTCACTGAGTTGCATTTGTCACAGAAGGTATTCGCTGCTTAACAGGATCCGAGGAGTCAATTTTGAGATTTTAACTTTCATTTCCTGTTTCTGCTTTTTGAAAAGTTGTCGTCTTCCATTTGTATAAACTCTCAAAGTCCTTCATCAGCATTGAAAAATTTGCATAGAGAATTCATGTAATGTACCATTCAAGAATGTTTCAAAATCAGTGACAACCTGGACCTTTTTTATCTGTATCCATTTTTGGTTTTACTCTTTTTACGTTTGCAACCTCAGTATTTCACATCAGACTGACCTATAGAAGATGCTTAATAAATATTTGCTGAATGAAAGGCTTAATTTGTACTTACAGTGCCCTTAAATATTCCTACCCTAGCAGTCCTGTCGGTTATTGATAGGATGGGAAGCAGGTTCCAGGGAAAATTTTCCATAGGACCTGTTAACTGTAAAATATCAGGATTATTGGCACTTCAACTGAATTCTAGCTTCAAGCTTTTTAATGTCAGTTTATTTCTATACAAAATAAGAAAACAGGTTCTGCTCATGGTTCTTTGGTGGGGGGGTAGTTAGTACTTGAACTTACTAGTTCTCATGATGTCAGTTTCCTTTCTTTTCCCCAACTAAGTTGCAATTATTTACTAGTGCAAAACAAATTTATTTTTACTCCATATATACTGTTTTATTTTAACAGATTCCAGATGGAAAAAGTGATGGATTGTTTTTATTCCTCAGTAGAATGATTGATAATCATTCTAGCATCTTAGAGTAGTTTTTTTCTTATTTTTAAAAAATCAAATGTAATTATGAGTTTTATTTCTAAAGAATTTCCTTTTATCTCATACCATCTCCAATGGCCTCTCCCTGTAGACGTACATCATTTATTAACAGTTTAAAAGATTATAATCATCATTGTACTGGGAGATATTAGTTATGTCCCTTAAATTAATTAAAACTTTTTTCTTTTTTACTGTAGTATCACTTTTTTATCATTATAAAATAACACATAGATATTATGTTTGGAAATTATAGAAGGAAATGATAAAATATCCGTAATCCCCCCAGTCAGAGGAAGCTGCTGTTCACATTTTAGTGCATTTCACTTCAGTTTTGCTTTTTTTTGTGCGTGTATGTTTTTTGTTTTACAAAATTAATCATACCACAAATTTTTCATCTTGGGACTTCTTAACCTCTATCTCATCTCAAGTATTGTTCGGAAACAGAGGTTTTTGATGGTGTGCCTTCTCATCTGGATGTGGTCAGGGTAGCGTTGCGGGAAGGTTAGATCCCAAATTTCATGGCCTTGTGTATCTTTTTCACCCGGTCCACACGGTCAGTAGTGTTGGCCCCTCTGCAGAGACAGTTACGAGTGGTCTGTTTCTAAGCGTGACTCCGGTGAGGTGGCTGCAATGCCGCCCCCTTGTCTTCAGCTCTCTTTCTCCATCTCCAGGAAGTATGACCCCTCGGTGCCCAGATGCCCTTGGTGGCTTGTTTTCTCCTGTCTTGTTCTGAGCCCCGCGTTTCACTCTCCAGCTCTCCCCACTTGGGGGTTCATTTGATCCCCCCACTGACTCTCACGGCCCTGCTTCTCCTGTCTCGGCGTCGTCTTTGCCGCTCCCGGTTCCCTTTTCTGTGACAGTGACCGGGACCTCCAACCCCCTGCCCACCCCGCTCCTCTCTGCGTCAGCAGAGTGGTTCCTGGGGCTGGTTCCTGCCCCACCACCGGGCGGCAGCACCTCCCAGCAGTGCCGCGTCCCGCCCTCCACCTCCTCGGGTACAGTCATTTCACCCCTCAGCCCACCAGCCCCTCTTCTCCCGGCCCTCAGGCCATCCATGGCTGTGATGTTATACTTAAAAAATTCATTGTCTGTTGCTTTACTTCCCCCCATGTAGTTCCCTGCTTTTCCTCAGCTCCTTTCATCCCCATATGTCATAGCTGTTGTACAAGGAATGCCTCTCAGTTATGCTGCATATTTGCAATGTCCTGCTCCTCCTCTCATCAGAAACACTCCATGTTTTGCTAGGTGACTTAGTTTCCTTCAAAATGTTGCACGTAGTCTCACACGTGTAGTCATTGGCAGCCAGAGTTTTTGATACTTACATTTTTAAAATATGCTAAATCTAAAATACAGGTCAGGTTCTTTCCTTGTTAAAAATACTTTTAACTCATTCGCTTGAACTGTTTGCATAGTCCAGAAGACATAATCATATGCACACTGTAATCTATCTAGAAAATGTACTGCAGTGAGGGAAGAAGAGAGCGATTATAGCAGTCTCTTCTCATTTACAAAGATTTGGGCACCCTGTGATGCTCCAGCTCAGGAAACAGCTGGTGGAAATCCCAAGGTTCAAAATTCGATTTGTATCGTCACTGCCCCGCCACATCCCCAATGTATTTCTGCCTGTTTTCTTCAGAGAGAGAAACACAAGCTGAATCCTAACAGACACCAGCAAGTGAATGTGAGAAAAGTGAGGACGCGGAAAGAAGAGTGGGAGAGAAGGAAAATGGGCATTGAGTTTATGAGTGACGCAAAAAGACTGGAGCAGGCAGGGAGCGCCAGAGAGGACGGGATGCCCAAAGGGTTTGTTGTTTTGCTTTCTTCGGGAGCCCCAGCTCAGGCCGCCACCTTGCTTCCGTCGTCATGAGAGGACGTGCCTTCCCCTGTACTGACTACGTCCTGTAACCCGGTGCCAGGACCCACGACCGTCTGTACTAACAACACGTGGCGCAGCTGCCGGCTCCCCGAGTCCTCCGCGCCCCCCGGCTTCGCTCACATGCCAGCACACTCGGCACCTCTGCCAGCTCCACGCTCGACTAATAAAATATTGTCATTCCTTCCAGATTTTCATTCTCAACTGTGTATTCAAAGACAACAAGAAGGCCCTTTACATACCGCTTCACATGGCTTCTTTCTCTGCGTTAAATACATTCCTTCTGTTAAAGAAAAATGCGATCCACTCGGTTGCATTTTTGATTTCTTCTTAATGTTAATATTTATCCCATTCGCCTGCCATTTTATAATTCCTAATTACGTGCTGTCAATTTCACTGCTGCTGAAATCTCCTGTCTGCCCTCGATGCTGTTTTTAAATTGGATGGAATTTGTCTTGTAGCCTTCTGGCTTATGCTGAAATATCGTGAAAATGGGGCTCTGCTGTTTCCTGCTTGCCAATCTGTCTGACTCACTTTTTTTAAAGCTGTGAATCTGAGTCCATGTAACACTGGGGCTTGCTGCTAAAATAGATTGTGCCGCTGCCCCCGGGCTCTCCTGGGGCTGTGCGTGGTCGATAGCAAAGGGAGATAAATACGTGGTTTCTGTGCCTTAGTGATGTCACGAGTCGCTCGCACCCTGCGCCCGGGAGGGGACCTGTTTTTAACTTCCTTCACCTGTCTCCCGCCCCTCTGCCTTGCATTTCAGGTCCCACGCATCGGATGTCACGGACTACTCGTACCCGGCCACCCCCAACCACTCCCTGCACCCGCAGCCGGCGGCGCCTTCCTACGCGGCCGGGGGAGACGGCGCCGCGCCGCAGGCCCCGGAGCCCGAGTACCGGCCGCCCCCCGGCTCCGCGCGGCACCTGGCGCCTAACCGGCCGCAGCAGCCGCCGCCCCCGCCGCCCCCGGCGGCCGACGGGGCTCCGGCCTCCGCGCCCCTGGCCCCCGCGGACTACGGGTGAGCCGCCGGGCCTGTGCCCTCCCGCCGCCTTCGTGGCTTGGGGCTCTTGTGCGTGTGGCGGAGGAACCTGAGCTTATTCTGATGCTTTGGGGTCAGCACGCAGCCAGGGGTTCAGGACATGGACGCGAGCATTCAGGACAAATTCTGGGTTCCCTGAAGTAGGTGGAGGCTTACGCTCCTTCCCGGCTTCCCATTAGTGTGGAGAAGTCTCAGCTTTGTCTCCGTATTCACCTGTGCGCAGTCCGCGCACACACATGGTCTTGTACATTTAGCTGGGTCGGTAAGCTGAGGGGTTGATCAAGGTTGTGCACCTGTCCCAAGCCCTCAAGGGTGCCCGCCTCTGCCAGGTAGCCACACGGGTCCTCACCACCCCCGAGGACAGCGCAGCTCAGCACCCGTGCTCACTCCACACCGTGCGCGTATCCGTCACCAGGCCGTCCTGTGTCCTGCTGTGCTGGTGGAAGTCATGCACCTCCTCAGAAAGACCCCCGTGGCCCAGTGTTTTATTTATCAAACGCCCACCTTGATTTTGATAAGCTGTCCTTAGCTCTGTTTGGGCTTAACCCCGCTCTTGAAAGAGGGAGTCCTTAGAGTTGCTGCCCAGAGCAGTTGCCGATGCAGTGCAGCCAGCATGTGTCGTCTTCAGCTCAGAGCCAGCGTGAGTCACTTTCCGGACATACATGCCTCAGCTTTCGGAGGTTTTTTTCCCCTGACCCCGTGGGCCTGAATATTTTCCAACTGTTGGTTCTCCTGAAGTCAGGATCCCTCTGAGTAGGTGGTGAGGGTTTCTCAACATTAGGCAGTGGGTCCCTGGGCTGCAGTCAGGTTGGCCTGGGGAACCCTTAGCTGAGTAGAGCTCAGCAGAGTTGGCAGTTGTGGGACCTTCCATAGCTTTTAGTATTCTCGTGGGCACTGTGGGCACGGGGCGTTTCTGCAGGGACTGGCAGATGGGGCTGACCACAGGCTCCTAACAAAACGAGTTTGTGAACTACGCAGTTTGGGGAATCTTGGTAGAAAGGTTGAGGTTGCGTTTGTGTCACTCGTCTTAACCTCTGTAGCCAGCTGTGTTACTCTAGCTTCTCACCAAAGATGGTTTGACTTTTTGATTGGTCACTTTTCAGTGCATTTCAGTAGAAGATCTTGAATTCCATCTTAATAGATAATGTAGAACTGTGAAAATAACTGACTCCAAATCGAGGTTTGTGTTCCGCAGCGATTTTAATTCTAATGACATGTGCCCTGGGCTGGGGGAGGCCTTTCTGATGGGCTTGCTGGACCACCACGGACGTGCCCCTCTGTGCTGGCTTCATTGACCGTGTGTTTTGGCTTCTCCATAGGATGCTCCCAGCGCAGATCATCGACTACTACAACCCGTCAGGACCACCTCCCCCTCCACCGCCTCCTATGATCCCTTCGGCACAGACTGCATTTGTTAGTCCTCTGCAGATGCCCGTGCAGTCCTCCTTCCCTGCAGCTGCTGGCTCCACATACCTGGCACCCCCTCACCCTCCTTCTACTGGGCTGGCGGTCACAGCCCCCCCACCTCCAGGCCCACCGCCCCCCCCACCAGGCCCTCCTGGGGCATCCTCTTCCCTCTCATCCTCCCCCATGCACGCCCCACCAGGAGCCGAGGCGAAGCGGCAAGAACCTGCACAACCACCAATAAGTGACGCTCGTAGTGACCTTCTTGCTGCTATTCGAATGGGTGAGTGGAACCCTCCAAACGCCAACGCTCCCTTTCAGAAAGAGATCTCTATGTATCTCTGTCTAGCCATGGTGCTGCTTCTTCAAATGACTACTCTCTGCAGTAAACCAAGTTTTAGAATAGGGATAAAGGAGCCTTCTTTGATTTTTTTTTTTTTAAGTCTGTGTTTTTGCCAGTGCAGAGTAAACAAGTAATAATAAAGAATTAAGAATTCGGGAAGTCTTTACTTAGTGAGAAACAAGGAAACAGAAATGATAGTTACTTGGTTCTTTAAGGGTGAAAGTATAAATGAAAGAAAATCAGCTCAGATCAATGATTTATTTAAAAAATAAAGTCTAGGTATGTCTTGGACTTTTCTTGCTTTTAGCTTGATGTTCTAAGCCAGTAGGTTGTCAACATCTCTTTAGCCGCAGAACCCTTTTAGCCTGATGAAAATCCTACGCCATCCCCCAGGACATGAAACACACAACAATGGCTTTCTCTGGTTTAAGCAGGCTGGGGACCTGGAACCGCAGCCATTGGGCCTCCCCTAAGCGTCCAGCTTCATGTGGAAACCGTCCCACACCCAGTTAGCCTTAGCCCCGGGCCACAGCCCAGGTTGGCTGAGGGTCACTGCCAGGATGCAGAAATCTCTCTTCTCCGTGAGGTGCTGTCCAGCCCATTGGCCACAGGTCAGTTGCTTTGATGTGTAAGTGACCAAGGGAAGGTCAGCCGGTTCCCATCGTGGCATTGGAGGCGTCCTTGATGGAGACTCGGTGCCATCGCCACCCCTCCTCTCGGCAGGCCTCAGCTGGGCCACACATGCCCTCCTACGTGCACCCTGGGTTTGTCCAGAGTTATATTGCCTCATGGATATCAAATTTGGGGCCATCGTAAGAAAATGTTGGATTTGTTTTTTTTCACAAACCCTGTACCCCACGAAGGACATGTTCAGGTCTTCACCTGTGCTCCCGTGGGTGTGAACCCCTCTGCAACGGGACTCGGAGGATGTTGCCGTGAGTTAAGGTGTAACCAGACTGAATCATGGGGGGCCTGGTCTATATGACTGAAGGCCTTATAAAGCGAGAGAGTTCAGAGAAGCCCCAGGAAGAAGCCAGAAGTCAGCGGAGACAGAAGAGCAGACAGGAAGAGCCCAAGGATGTCGCCCCGTGACGGGAGGCAGAGATGCAGGCCGGGGACGCCAGAGGCTGTGGCCGGACCCTGGGCAGGAAGCGCTGCCTTGCTGACATTGATTTTGGACTTCCAGCCTTCAAAACCGTGAGACCATAAACCATGAACTTGTTGTTCAGGCCACTCCAGTGTGTGTTATTGTGGTAGAGAAGCTGTGGCTACTAAGACTCCTATAACGAATTGATGCACAAACTGAATCTACTCAAGAGGAAACATCAGACAATCCCAATTCAAGGAATAGCCGTCAGTGTGCTTCAAAAATGCCCAGGTCTTAAACACTAAGATAAGAGAACTGCCCCAGATTAAGGGACATTAACGAGACATGACAACAAATGCTAAAGAGACGTGATAACTAATGCAGCGCCTGTCCTGCATGGGCTCCTGAACAAGCAGAAATATTTTTTTCATTTACTGTATTAGTTTTATTTGCAAATCTTAAATAAATCCTGTAGAATAGGGAGTAGGATTGTATCTATGTCAATTTAATGATTTTGGTAATTTTTTTTAGGAAATACATGTGAAATATTTTAGGGGTGTAAAGGAACATTAACTAGAACTTATTAAAATGATCCATAAGAAAATGTATGTGTACACATAAGAATGAAAGAGCAAAAGATCAATAAAATAACTGTGGTGTCCAATTGCATGGAACTTTGAATAGAAAGTGAGATACAGTAGGTTAGTATAGGCTGGAGTGAAATAGTGACACATCCCAGAGTAATTTGGGCAGATAATAAAAAATATATTTACAGCCTCCCCCTCCCCAGCCCCGAGGATCTGGAGGAAGGTGCAGAGGTGTTGGACTTCCTCATCTGGACTGGACTGGTGTTGATGTTGTCACAAACATTGGGATTGGCGGTTCGATGTGCTGAGCCCTCGATCATGGGACTTGCCCTTATGAAGCTCTTTACTGCAAAGGAGAGGCTAAACTTGCATATAATTGTGCCTAAGAATCTCCCCCTGAGTACCTCTTTGTTGCTCAGATGTGGCCCCCCCCTCTCTCTAACTGAGCCACCTTGACAAGTGAACCCACTGCCCTCCCCCCTAAGTGGGACCCAACTCCCAGGGGTTTAAATCTCCCTGGCAATGCAGGGTATGACTCCCAGGGATGAATCTGGACCCGGCATCGTGGGACTGAGAGTATCTTCTTGACCAAAAGGGGGATGCAAAATGAGACGAAATAGTTTCAGTTGCTGAGAGATTTCAAATGGAGTTGAGAGGTCACTCTGGTGGACATTCTTATGCACTATATAGATAACACCTCTTAGGTTTTAATGTACTGGAATAGCTAGAAGTAAATACCTGAAACTACAAAACTCCAACCCAGCAGTCTGGACTCCTGAAGACGATTATATAATAATGTAGATTACAAGGGGTGACAGTGTGATTGTGAAAACCTTGTGGATCACATCCCCTTTATCTAGTGTATGGATGAGTAGAAAAATGGGGATAAAAACTGAAGGACAAATGGGATGGGATGGGGGGGATGATTTGGGTGTTCTTTTTTCACTTTTATTTTTTATTCTTGTTCTGGTTCTTTCTGATGTAAGAAAAATATTCAGAGATAGATTGTGGTGATGAATGTATAACTATGTTATCATACTGTGGACAGTTGATTGTATACCATGGATGATTGTATGTTGTGTGAATGTA
Source organism: Choloepus didactylus (assembly GCF_015220235.1). NCBI lineage: Eukaryota > Metazoa > Chordata > Mammalia > Pilosa > Megalonychidae > Choloepus > Choloepus didactylus. The sequence goes on along the minus strand of NC_051318.1, from coordinate 13,107,306 downwards.
TTTCAATAAAACTGAATTTAATAAAAAAAAAAAACTGTGGTGTCAAAATGTTATCAGCTGGTGACTCTGTAGGGCATATGGGAATATTTTTTCTACCAGTCTCACAACTCTTCTATAAATCTGCAGTTATTTCAAGGTAAAAAGGAAAAAAACTGATACACATTACATCATCAAAAACAGCATTTTGTTACCAAGAGAGGGAGCGGCTGGTTGTACTTTATATCCATTTTCAACAATAATGAAAGAAAGGGATCTCAGTTACTGCCTCGGTGTAGCAGAGAGCTAGTGGTGTGGACAGTGTTCCCATGCCTTTGGATTCTAGTGCTGTCCAGGAAGAGACTCTGTGGCGAGCAGAATGTTCTGGGTCTGCACTGGCCAGTACGGCAGCCACAAGTAAATTTAAGTAGCCACATGTGGCTAGTGCAGCCTTAGAACTCTCTTCAGTGGTCTCGTGCACTGAACCTATAACTTTTTTTTGTGTTACATGACATTACTTCAATATAAAATAAAAAGTTATGACTTTGCATTCATATTCCTTTTTTTGTCATGAAACTTCTAATATTTCTTAAGCTTCCCCCACACACACACATTTCCAAAAATTGATATCCATAGTGTCCTTTGGGGGAAGAAAAGGCAAATAGACATAGTTTGTTTTTCTTTCATTTGGAACCAGCAAAGGGCTTTAATGCTTTACTTATCGTGTCTCCAGGAATCCAGCTGAAGAAGGTGCAAGAGCAGCGTGAACAAGAGGCCAAGCGGGAGCCTGTCGGGAATGACGTGGCTACGATTCTTTCCCGACGCATTGCCGTGGAGTACAGCGATTCTGATGACGACTCGGAGTTTGATGAAAATGACTGGTCAGATTGAGGCGTGTTCATGGGCAGCCGACAACCCGGCAATGATGCTGGTTGTCAGCCAGAACTCCATGAGCTGGCAACGTGTCGGAAACTTCAGTGGTCTCAACACTTCAGTGGTGGTATTCTAACCCTGTAGCTTAGCACCTTTTGTATTAATGTGATATTGCTTCTGCACATCCAAAACTTCTGGGTTTTTTCAGTATTTACTGTGTAATACTTAAGTGCCACTAAACATAGCAAATTGTACTGCACATGAAATACGCTGTAATTATTGCATTGTCCGGGACACAGCATTTTGCTTTCTTCTTGGCCATGAAAGTATTTAGTGCAGTTTGGGTTTATTCTTAACAGATTATTATAATTCTGCAGACTTGCTGTGTGTTTGTGATGCTGCCTGGTTGTTAGGTCTGCGACTGTGTGTCGGAGTGATGTCTTCCAAGCAGTAAGTGAAGCTGTTTTACTTTTTTAAAAAATTTGTTTCAGAAGAAGTTGGTTCCACAGGGAAAGATTGAACAAGTGAGGAGAGGCAAGTGTTTCTGCTTTCAGTTTCTTGGCTTGGTAGCCTCTGAGTGAATTTGAATGTTCTGTTGAATAATTTCACTTCCTTTGCACGTTCTGATAAAATGTGACATTGGATGGGACCCTTTTTAGGCAAGATTCCACGGTAATTTCTCTTTGTCCTGTGGGCATTCACTTAAGAAATGCTCTTTGATGATTTCTGTGCCGGGTGTCAGCAGCTCAGTAGCAATGAAAACAAAGAATAGGGTCCTTTTTGCCTTCAGGGGCCAGGTAGGGGGTGACAGTCAAAGTTTTCGACAACCATTCTGGAGTGGACCCCCACCACTGGGAACAGGCACTAGGCGTAAAGGAGCCAGAGGGTCTGGTGGCGCCTCACTGCTGAGTGTCAGCCAGAAGAGGTGGCTGCTCCCATTTCCCTGGAAGCCATGTCCTGAGTGAGGCTGGTGGGAGAGCGTCACGCCTCAACAGGTGGCAGAGCGCCTAGACATGCCTTCCTCCACGTGGTCTGGACCTTAAAAGCTCAGCATCGGGGAAAGTAGGTTTGTCAGCCGTTACCTTTTCAGGGTGCTATGGCCAGATCAGGGATCGCTCTCCCACTAGTGAGGTCTTGCTCTGTCCTAGAAGCACACGGTTCTGTGGTCTTGTGTTGTCTTTTGCACATTCAGTTTTAGAAAGTACCTCACCAGGTGACTGGGATGAGACCTGCTGTCCCAGATCACTTTCTTCCCCCCTTGCCCTTCCCTGTATCCTCGCACACGTGGGAATCCTGGAGACACAGGGTTTATTTTCCTAGGAAGACAAGCCCTTGGCAAACTCGTGAATGAGAGCTTCTATTTTGTAATTCTGGATGAAGGGTAACTGGTTGTTTAGAATAAATACATGCCCATGCTTCATTGTAGATATGACGTCACAGATAAACAGTAGGACCTCATTTTACACGACCAGTACATTCCAGGACCCTTCAAAGGGTATCATCATACGTAATAGCGAACCCCATTAATAAGCATTTCTTACACAAATATACATATCACATATTGTTTTAATAAATAAATAAACACTAGTAACAATGAGTAAACAAAATCACAGAAATAATTTTTAAAAATCTTAATTCTCTCTCTGCCTTTAATTTTTTTGATTGCCAATCACATATACCTGAATTTGCATCTTGAGTTGGTGTAAAACGAGGTCCTGCTGTACTAAGATAACTTACTTACTTACTAAGGAATTGTTACCTCCATGTAACATTTCAAACAGATCGCGATCGTTAGAGACTACCACTTAGTTACAGTGAAGGAAAGTCTAGACTATTGGGGTAAAAACAGTTATTTGAGTTGATGATAGGAATGAGACAGGACCACAGCCAGTGGGCTTTTGTTAGTTGAGTTCTCTGTGGGCAGTCGGCTGTCACCTGCATCATGTCTGTATGTCTCCAAGTGGACATGTAGGCAGCTTGGGGCAGGCAGCTTATGAAGCTTGCACATTGGGCTGTATTCACTGAGGTTGAATAACCTAATGTCAGCATCACCTCTCCAAGACTGTGCTTATCCCTGCTCATCTGAGCCTTTTTAGCTGTGCTGGCTTTTTAGGCACATGCTTCTTGAGTTTCTGTTCTTGGAGTTAGATACCATCTGGCTATTCACTGTAATTTTCTAGAATATAAGTAATAGTTGTTAACTTTTTTTATTTTTCTCTTCTTTTTTTCCTAATGTAGAGGCCTCCTGTGTTGGCAGTATTCTTGGGATGTTACCGTTTTTAGCTTTATTTTGAGTTTATTATAATATTTTGTCTTTATTGTTACTTGTATCTTAGGAGTTACCTGTATCTTTCTAGAACTTATGTTCAGCAATCTTCTATGTTCTTTAAGGCCCTTGTGTTCTCAGGATGGAAAAACATATTAAAGCCACTAACCATGTCATGATTTCTTCTTTTCTGTCTTGTTACAGTAAAATTATTGGCACTTTGTTCATAAATATTCATAAATCTATAATTATTAGTTGCCTTTGTATAGTTTAATCAACAAATTATTTTCAACTTGATTTTATGACTAGTGAAAAAGCTTTTGCCCTGTGCGTTATGCAGCCTTTAAAGGCGTGGAAAATGAATAAAATCCAGTTTAGATTATTTTGGGGAGTATTTTTCTCAGAAAATTGGATTTATTCTAAAATTTAAATCCAGACCTTTCCTAAATCATGGTCCTACATGGAAACAAAAAAAGTTGTTTTGAATACTCAGCATTCACTTTCAAAAAGTATTTACTGAAACAATGGAGAAAGACGTTGGAAAGCATATTCCATATCTGTTAATGTGTTTTTCATAGGGCAGTTATAAACAGTAAGGTTATATTAAATTGTTCCAGTTTTATTTCCTCTTGTGTATTTTAATGTAACCTCCCATAAGCCTTTTCCTTATTGCACAGAATTAGGCAAAGGGGAGGAAGTGGTTTCTCGGTACCACGTTAGCGCAAGGATGTGATACGGTGGAGCATCACAGTTGGTTTCTGCAGCCTGAGGCCCAAACCATAAGATTTGATACACTTATATTTTTTTCAGTAAAGATGCTGCTAAAGAATTAACATTTTCATCTCAGTAAAACTTTAGGACTTTTCTGAGCGCCAAGTGGCTACATTGTGTGAAAGTTTTATAATAACGAACAACTGAGATACATTTTAATCCATTAAAGATTAGTGGGAATGTATCAGCCAGAGTAGCAAATAATTTTTGTTTTCTAAAGCAGAGTATCTGTCATCTTCCAGTATTACCAGCACTGTTGTAAAATGAATTTAAAGTGGTATTAAAAAAATTAACTCCTGTTAAACAATTTTTATCTGTTTGTATATCTTACAATGGATTATGTACAAGTAACATCTAAATAAAAGTAAACTTTCAATCCTAAAAGTTTTTGTTTTTTTAAAGTATCTTTTAAAATTCAGTTTTATTAAGATATATTCACATACATATAGTCATCCAAAGTGTATGAGCATTTGTTCACAGTAGTTGTGCATTCATCACCAATTTTTGAACATTTTCATTACTCCAAAAAACAGAAAATAAAAATAAAAATTAAAGTAAAAAAGAACTCCCAAAACATCCCGTCACTTCCTATTATTCATTTACTTTTTGTCCCCATTTTTCTATTCATCTGTCCATACACTGGATAAAGGGAGTGAGCCACAGGGTTTTCACAGTCACGCAGTCACATTGTGTAAGGTGTATAAATATAGTCATCTTCAAGAATCAAGGCTACTGGGTTGCAGTTCAACAGTTTCAAGTATTTCCTTCTAGCTGTTCCAGTACACTAAAAATTAAAAAAATTATATGACACATAAGAATGACCACCAGAGTGATCTCTATACTCCATTTGAGATCTCTCTCAGCCCCTGAAACTTTATTTTGTTTCATTTCTCTTCTACTTTTTGGCCAAGAAGATTTTCTCAATCCCATGTTGCTGGGTCCAGGCTCATAACCAGTAGTCATATCCCACGTTGCCAGGGAGATTTACACCACTGGGAGTTATGTCCCACGTAGAGGGGAGGGTGGTGAGTTTACTTGCCGAGTTGGCTTAGAGAGAGGCTACATTTGAGCAACAAAAGAGGTTCTTTGGGGGTGACTCAGGCACAATTGTAAGTAGGCTTAGCCTCTCCTTTGCAGTAACAAGCTTCATAAGGGCGAGCCCCAAGATTGAGGGCTCAGCCTTCTAAATTGGTAGTCCCCAGTGCTTGTGAGAATATTAGGAACTCCCCAGGTGGGGAAGTACAGTATTTCTAAATTTTCCCCCAGTCCCTCAAAGGGGGGCTTTGCAAATACTTTTTATTCTCTGCTGAAATTACTCTGGGATGTATCGGGGCTTCACACTAACCTGTACAGACCAACCAGATCTCACTCCCTATTCCAGGTTCCTTGTAATAATGGTGTTTGAATAAACTGTACATAAAAGTTAAATTACATAGTGTGCTGCAAAATGTAGATTTTGCAGCAAATAACCAACCATCTCTTCCTTTGGTCTTGCACAGAAGTTAAAGTTTTAAAACACAGTATTATCCTTTACCCTTGAGTCTGATTTACCTTAGTCCTAACCAAGTCTGTTTCATTCATATCTCTAATTGAAGTCAGATTTCTTTTTCAGCTTCTTTAACAGTTGTTATATGGGGTAATGCTGACATTCATAGCTGCTGAATTCTGGCTCTGAGTCTCAGGTGTCACTCAGATACCTGAAGTTATACACAAAGGGCTCAGCATCTCACAACTTAGAAATAACCATTACAGCTCAGGATATATGTGACTGCTGTTAGAGCTTACAATCTAGAAATCTTTACGATAAGCCTTCTCCTGATAACCTGTGCACCTTATAGTTAGCCCATATTAGTGAGGTGTTATAATGTTTGTCTTTTCATTTCTGGTTTATTTCACTCAACATGCTGTTCTCAAGGTTTATTCACCTAGTTGCATACCTCACAACCTCCTTCCTTCTTGTAGCAATTCCGTATTCCATTGTATGCATACACCACAGTTTGCCATTTCATTCATCAGTCAATGTACCTTTAGGCCACTTCCATCCATTGCAAATTGCCACCATAAACACCAGTGTGCAAATGTCCATTTGTGTCCCTCTTTTCAGTTCTTCCAAGTATATATCCAATAACAGGGTTGCAAGACCATATGGCAACCCCATACTTAGCTTCCTATGGAACCACCACACTGCCCTCCAGGTGGGCTGCACCATTCTGCTTTCCCACCAATGGTGATCAGGTACATCCTTCTCTCCATTTTCTCCAGCATTTGTGTCCCTCTGTTTATTTTTTAAACAGCTTTATTCACATGCCGTACATTTGCTCCTAAGTAAATAGTCTGTGGTTTCCGGTATAATCACATAGTTATGCATTCACCCCTACAATCTATATGAGGACATTTCCATTTCTTCCACAAAGAAAGAAGAGGCAAAAAGAAAAAAAAAAAAAAAGACAAGTAAAAAAACAAAATAAAAAATACAAATATAATGCAATTCAATAAAAAGGTCAGACAACAACACCACCGCCAAGAATCCCGTACCCCTCCCTTATATCCCCCTCTCACAGACATTTCGCTTTGACATATTGCCTTTGTTACAACCAACGGAAGCATATTACAATGTTACTATTAACTATAGATTCTAGTTTGCTTTGATTATATTTTTTTTCCCAATTTTTGTTTTTGACAGTGTTATGTTTGACCTGTTTTTGGGAAGATGTCAAAAAAACTGGGCTTGGGTGGAGTTTTAATCCCACATTTACCAGATTAGGTAACAGAAGATAGTACTCTGATTTCCTTTTAAATTTCGATGTAATTTTTATGTAACCAAGATTCAAATTGAATTCCAATGAGTGACCCAAGCAAGGCCTGGAGGAAACCCGGCAGGCCCGGAGCAGGGAGGAACTTGCTCAGAGGAGAGAGGCGGGAGCCAGAAAGGGCCCCCACATTTACACACGGTATGCTTTCATTTAATCCTCAAGATAAGTCTTTAAAATGGGCATTTTCTATTTCATATACCAGAAAGTGGGGTGACTTTGCTTGCTCGTGGGCCCTGGTAGATGTGCACCTCACTTGTGTGGCAGAATTGCACAAGGGGAGGAGGGGGCAGGGGGTCCCCATTAGGGAAAGCCTGCCTTTGTGTCACCGGTGTTGGGGCCCCTGCCGTAGTGTGGGTCAGTAGGGCTGTAACTGGCTCTGTGTGCCCTGGGGGTGCCTCATCCATCTTTGTATCCCCGAGACCCTCAGCACAGCCCCCTGTCGACCACCAGCTGCTTCTTGAACGATCAGATGAATGGATGGATTTCCAAGTTAACTTTTTTTTTTTCCAAAAAGTAAATTGTGTGCAACTTCAAAATCACGGAGCAGTTTGCTGAGTACCCTGCATTCCTCCGTGTGGCACGCGTCACTTGTGTGGCTTCCCCGCTCCACTCGTTCAGTGGGGCTGGCCTGGGCCTCTTGTTTACCGCCATCTCCTGTGTGGGTGGAGCAGGCACTTAATAGGTGCTAATAAACACTGAGTGCTTGTCCCTTACAGAGCAAAAGGGAGGCTCCTTCATCAACAAATACTTGAGGACCTAATAAGAACTTAAATGCTTTATACGTGTAACGTGCTTAGTGTAGTGCCTGACAGTTCGCAACCAAGGTTAGGTTGTTATTGTGGTCTGCGAGTCACTTGTTGGAGATGAGTGAACTGGCCACTTTCTTGCCCTTGTGGAGCTCCTTGTCTAATGAGAAAGACAGGTGTTAAATGATACCAGATACATATGTTAAATGATTTTATGGGTGCCAAAGAGATGCATGTGGTGCTATATGGTTGGGAGTGGGGTGGGGTGTGCCCAAGCTCGACAGCAGAAGTATTAAATGCTATATTTAGAAGGGATCCTACAGCTCATCTTGTCCAGCCCCCCAGCTTTACAGATGGGGAAACGCCGACTTGCATTGCTGAGGGCTCAAATCCTGATTATCTATCTATCTATCTATCTATCTATCTATCTATCTATCTATCTATCTATCATCTATCTCTTTTACAGTTTTATTGAGATATATTTACACACCCTACAGCCATCCACAGGGTACAGTCAACTGTTCACAGTACCATCATGTAATTGTGCATTCACCACCAGAATCAACTTTTGAACATTTTTCGTACTCCATAAAAAATAATAAAAATAAAAGTAAAAAGAACACCCCAAACATTCCATCTCCCCATCCCACCCTATTTTTCATTTTGTTTTTGTCCCCATTTTTCTACTCATCCATCCATATACTGGATAAAGGGAGTGCAATCCACAAGCCTTTCACAATCACACTGTCACTCCTTGTAAGCTACGTTGTTATACAATTGTCTTCAAGAGTCAAGGCTACTGGTTTGCAGTTTGATAGTTTCAGGTATTTACTTCTAGTGATTCCAATGCTCTAAAAACTAAAAAGGGATATCTATATAGTGCATGAGAGTGTCTACCAGAGTGACTTCTCGACTCCATCTGGAATCTCTCCACCACTGAAACTTTGTTTTGTTTCATTTCACTTACCCCTTTTGGTCAAGAAGATGTTCTCAATCCCACGATGCTGGGTCCAGGCTCATCACCAGGAGTCATATCCTGCATTGCCAGGGAGATTTACACCCCTGGGAGTCAGATTCCATGTAGAGGGGAGTACAGTGAATTTACCTGCTGCATGCAAAGCCTGACCTCTTTTAACTCCTGAGTTTTCAAACTATGGTCTCTGTTCCACAGTGGCCCTTCATTTTTTTTTTTTTTTTCATTATTGAGGTTTGTTTGTAAAAAGGGTTCTACGATCTAAAAGTTTGAGAACCACTATTTGATACCATCATTGTCTACCTAATTTTCTTATCTTTCAACCAAGAAGTGTTCCTACTGTTACAGCTAATAAGCCCATGATCCTATATTCTAATTTTGTATGCTGCCAAGGCAATACCGGTTCAGAAATGTGTCAAAAGTTTGAGAAGACTTAAGTATTTAATTTGAAAGGTATGAGTGATGTGGGGGTATCCCAACAGGGACTTGGTGATAAAGAGATTTGTTATCCAAGCATGCTTTCTCTGCAGAGCTGACACCCTGCAGTGTACATGTCAAAATCCAATCACTCTCGCCTGTGCACACTCGCATCTTCATTCTTTCTAAATCCAGCCCTGCATTCACCCCCTGCTCTTGTGATCTGAGTAATTAGCTCCAAATACAGCACCACAATTAGTTAGAGGTAGAAGACCGACCTGAAGAAAAATCAAGAAAATAGGCCATTCGAAAGCAATTTTAAACTCTACTAAGAGGCACTTTCCTTGAAGTGACACCTAAAAGCCTTCAGTATTCTAGGACATGTATCAGCTGTTTTAGCCTACAACCAATTTAAATAGAAGCCAAGCAATTTCAGAGGATATACCCTACATATTCTGAAAGTGTGGAAGTAATTTTGCCTTTACATTTGTAAGATGTTGCTTTTTGTGTGACAGTGGCTTGAAATTGATCTTCTACACTTTTGAAATGGAGACTTTATGATCGCGATCAGTTAGGCTGTCAACTTTCGGCTCCTTTGAAATGCCTTTTAGTGTTGCAAGGATCTAGGCATTCATTGGATTTCTGAGCTGAAGCATTTCAACAGCACAGTATTGAGGTCCAGGGCAGGAAGTGGCCCAGTGCGGGCTCCACCTAACTAACGGGAACCCCTGGGTGCTTCTCTGGCCGGGGAGAGACCCACACTGATCAGCAGCTCTGTCTCCCATCTGGCTCGGGGCCCTTGGCCATGTTTCCATTTGGCCTGAGTCACCGCGTCCCCCCCATTCACACAGCCCTCCCGTCCGCCCCACACCACACAGCCCCCACCCCTTCCCATCGCTGTTATCACCCCCAGCTGCCACATTGGTTCTGAAATAAGATTGGGGGTGCAGAAGCCAAGGGGAGATAAAGGAACAAGTAGTGAGATATAAAATTGTGTGTTTTAGCAGAGATGTCCCTTTCAGTACCTGATCATCTGGGTTGGGGTTTTTCCAAGGGTGGTTCCCATACCACCTACATCAGAATTAGCTGGGATCCGTGTGAAAATGCAGATATCCGGGCCCTGTCCCAAACCTGCCAAGTCAAAACCTTGAGCACAGAGCCTTGGAATCCACGGTCTGTGCAGCTCCCTGGAGTAATGCTGAGGTACACCACCGTGCAGCAACCTCTGTCTCTCCCGGGGCCTGGCCTTGCAGGGCCAGCGAGAGCCAGAGGCACCCCTGCTGGTGGTCAGCCCAGCCCCGGCCCCTCCGCAGCGGGGCGTCACTCACTCGAGCAGATGGAGTCCACCACAGTGGCGAACCAATGACCCGGTTGTTTTCAGCCTTGGACCCCAGGGGCAGTGATTTGGGACCCCTGTCCATTTCCCATCCTGGTGGCCGACACCATGCGGGTTGTGGCTTTCAGACCGTCGCTTCCTCATTTCCAGCCCTACCAGCAGGTCCCCTCCCCAAGCTCCTCGCTTGCCCGCAGCTGCACAGATCACTCTGGAGAGCCTGTGGTCGCGCAGCTGATCATTTAGAAACTTCTCAGCTCTGGGCGTCCACACCTGGAGATGAGCAATGTCAGGGGCTGTGCCCACCGAGTCATTCACAGGTTTGTGCTCATCTTCCCCTGGCTGGAGTGTGCTGATGTTAATATTCTCCATTTATCCCACCACAGAGTCCTTTGTGGCCGAAATTTGGAATCACAAGGCAGGTGATTTGCAAACCCCAGGGCTTCTCTGGTGGCACAGCACTCTTCAATGTCCCGCTGTCTTCTTCCTTCATGGCCATATTTCCTTTAGCCTGCCTTCTTTCCTGGTCCACTTGCTCAGGGGTGCTCCCCCCATGTCCAGCCAGGGGCCTGCTTGCAGGGCCGCCCGTCCACCCGGTGGCTGAGGCGTCTGAGGCGGTAACTAACAGCGGCGGGAACCCCAACCCCAGGCCCTACCGGGCTGGGCAGCATCGGAGGAGGAGGCACTGCAGAAAGCAAAGGGCTTCATTGCTTTTCTTCGGGTCATGCATTGTACAGAGAAGCTGTTGTTCAGGGCTGCCTGTGGTCTTGCAGCCGGTACTGAGGTAGAAAGGGAAGGTTTGCTCTCCTCCAGATGTGCTTGGTCAGATCCCGGGGAAGCTTCCCCGAGGGCTGCTCCCCTTTCCACCCGCAGGGGGCTCTCACGGGCCCCCGACGGGCCTTCCTGCCCATTTAGTTAATGGACTTTAAATGGGGAACAGAATAAATATTCTTGCCTCTGCCTCACACCTAAGAGGGTAACCTGATCCCAGCTAAGACAAATGGCCAAAGTGACTGATCCAAACCCCTGAGGCTCCTTGACCTCTCCGTGCAGAAACCCGTATTTATGTCCTGCTTGGTGGCCCCACGGGGCTGGGGGAAGTCCCCCGGGAGCTGCAGCAGAGCCCCCCAGCCCCGGCCAGGCCCCCTGGACTCATTCCCAGCCAAGCTCATCAAAAGGGTGAGTGGTTCTGTCTGTTCTGAGGCCATCGGAAGAAAGAGCCTTTGAAAGTGTGTTGGCAAGAACATCTTCCCTTCAGGAATCAGGAGGGCCCGAGCTGGGGCTGCCCATGCTCAGGACACTCTGTGGAAAGTCACTGGGGACAGTGAGCCGTCGGAGCAGTTGTTTCAGGGACAGCCGGGGCCACACGGGGTGAGAAGGACACGGGGACCGAGTCCCCAAGAAGGGAGTGACTGAGTGATTCAGCTCTCACTGGTGATGACCCCCAGTGTCTGCAGCTCTGCAACGGCTCCTCTGCTCGGGGACAGGATGGCAGTGCAGTTGCCGGATAAAGTGTACAGTGCACCTCAGACAAAGGAGATGGAAGGGCCCCTGTGCCAGGCAGTGTGCTGAGACGTGCGTCTGCCATCTCTCAATACACTAACCAGTTCTGCCAAGTGGGAGCTAGAATCCTCTCCATATGAAGGAAACCGAGGCGAAGGTCATAAAATGGGGATTTGGAGCCAGGATGCCCGGTTTCCCTCCTCTGAGCTCCTTCACGCTGGCAGGGCCTGCGCAGGCTGCTTGGAGGAACTGGGCCTCACCCAGCTGAATCAGTGTCATTCTGCAGAGACTCACTGTGGCTGCTTGGAGCTGAGATGTGATGGCAGCACTGTGATGGGGCGGCTCAAAGGGTCCCCGAAGTAAATGAGTTTGATGCAAGTGACAAAAGGGCCTCCACGTCAGGCTGCAAGCACTGTCCCCTGAGTCGGACTAAAAGCAAATGGTTAAACTTTCAGAAATTTGGGGTTGCCTCGCCTCTCCCTGACACCCCCTCCCCACCTCCAAGCTCCCTGCAGCCCGGGAGCTCAGAGATCAAGGCCGATACCTGAACTGGGGCAGGGGGGTACCTCCTCGTTTCACCTGATTTTTAGAAGTTTACACCTGATAGAATCACCCTGACCTCAAAGCTGCATTGTTAAAGTGTCCTCCTTTGTGACCAACATTTAGGAAACGGTGATCAGGACCGGGAACTGGATGTGCGCCCATCGGGGCCTCCCTGGGAAGGGGCTGGTGTGTTGTGCGGTGTGCTGTTCTGTCCCCATGGGAGACGCCTGCAGGCCACAGCTGTGTGCATTTCCTGGGGGGTGGTGAGAGGCCCCCGGCTCTACTCTGGGGGTGGTCGGGGCAGAGGAGGGAGTGGAGGGTTGGGGTGCACAGTGAGACAGAAACCTGGGGGTTTGGGGTGGCAGACTCCAGCAGGGGCTGCTGGAGGGGAGGAGGCTGGGAGTCAGGAAAAATACAGCTGTGCAAAGGAAGTAACAAGGACTGTGCTGACTTAAGTGTGGGCCTCTGCTGAAGTGAAGAGTGAACTTCACTTCCAGGGTGTGAAGTTCAGCAAACGGTTGCTCCGGACAAAGAGAAGCAGGGTGGGCCTGGCCGTCACGAGAACTGGGATGCTGGTCCAGGGCCCCCTGACCCTCCATGGGCAGCTGAGAAGGCAGCGGGGAGGCACCTGAGAGTCTGGGGCCCAGAGCTGATCCTTGGCAGTGAGCCGAGGGGTCTCCGTGGACTTGGGGACTAGGACGGAGAGGCCTCTCCTGGAACCGGGGTGGGGCCCAGCAGCTCCATGGTCTGTACAGAGCAACGTCTCAGTTCTCCTTGTGGCACAAGGCCAGGCATTTGGAGGCTTAAAAATAAAAGTGTTTGGAAATGTGCCTTGGAAGGAGTTGTGTCAAATCTTTTGAGACCCCTAAAGAGGACAGCTCAATCCTGAGTTCTGGAACTGGGTGCTGGGTGGGCTTTAAAAAGGGGCAGAGGCCTCCTGCACTGTAAAAAGCAACAGAGATGGAAAGCTGTGGTTCTCATCTAACCAGTGGACCCAAATGAAGGCAGGCTCAGACCTCTCTCCTAAAGTAAATGCTAACCCAGGTGCTCACAAACCCTTCCTGAGGCTCGTCCCTGCGCTTCCACGGGAAAGCACCGCCCTCCAGTGGCCAGATGAGGAAGTGGTTTCCTGGAAGACTAACTTCACGGTTCGTTCATTCAACTCACTCACTCATTCATTCTTTCGATGGATCATTCTTTCATACATGTATTTCTCATGCATTGTTGTGGGAATGTGAATTGGTACAAATTCTCTGGAAGGCAATTTTGCAAACATCTATCAAAATTAAAACCACATTCCTGGGACCTGGCAATTCCATCTCTAGAAATGTACCAAGGCGGATCGCCCCAGGGAAAGTGACACGGCCTGACTTCCAATGCCAGGTCATAAAAGGCAATGCAGCTTCCCCCTGGCTCCCCTGGGTGGCCACCTTCTGAAGCTCAGCCACCATGCTGGGAGGGAGCCCAATGCACACACAGCGACCAGGAAGGGCTCAGCCCACAGCGAGCATCACTTTGCAGACACGTCAGTAAGTGAGACTTCAGGTGCTCCTGCCACCACCCGATGCCGAGTGGACCAGAGTGATGGATCCTTACTGAACTTCTAAGATCGGAAGTGTGGGTCCTCCAGCTTCACTCTTCTTTTTCACTATTTGGGGTCCCTTACCCTTCCATATAAATTCAATGAATGGTTTTCCATGTCTGCAAAGAAGGTGGTTGAAATTCAGATTGTAAACGCTTTGGGTAGAATTGACATCTTAACAATATTTAGTCTTCCAATCTCTGAACACAGAATGTCTTCTCTGATTTCTTTTAGGAATGTTTTGTAGCTTTCTGTGTATAAGTTCTTTACAATCTTGGTTAGATTTATTACTGGATAGTTGAGTCTTTTAGTTGCTATTGTAAATGGAATTTTTTATTGATTTCTTCTTCAAATTGTTCATTTTCAGTGTATAGAAATTACTGATTTTTACGTGTTGATCTTGTACCCTGCCACTTTGCTGTACTCATTTATTAGTTCTAGTTCTTAGATGTGGATTTTTTAGGAATTTCTGTATATAGAATCATGCCATCTGCAAATATAAAAAGTTTCACTTTCTCCTTTTCAATTTGGGTGAATTTTATTTTATTCTCTTGCCTGAGTGCTCTGGCTAGAACTTCTAGTACAATGTTGAATAACAGTGGTGACAATGGACATCCTTGTCTAGTTCCAGATATTAGAAGGAAAGCTTTCAATATTTCACCACTGAGTAAGATGTTAGCAGTGGGTTTTTCATATATGCTCTTTATCATGTTGAGGAAGTTTCCTGCTGTTCCTAGTTTTCTAAGTGGTTTTGTCAACAAGGAGTGGTGGATTTTGTCAAATGACTTTTTCTACGCCAATTGAGATGATCGTGTGCTTTTTTTTCCTTTATTTTATTAATGCAGTGTATTACATAAGTTGATTTTCTTATGTTAAGCCACTCATGCATACCTGGGATAAATCCCACCAGATCATGGTGTATAATTCCTTTAATATGCTGTTGGATTCATTTGCTAGTATTTTTGTTGAGGTTTCTGGTAATTATATTCTTAATTTTCTTTTCTTGTGGTTTCTTTGTCTGGCGTTGGTATTAGGGTGATGTTGGCCTCATAGAATGTTTCTATTTTTAAAATCATTACTCTAATATTTACAATATGGGGACTTAATTCATCAGAGTCTAAAGTCAATCAGTAATTCTCCCCAGGAGTAATTTCTTTTTAACAACCACAGTGGCACACACATGGAGCAATCAGAACACATACTGGTTGATTCACTCAGATGATGTACGAGTGATGCTGGCTGTAGATCAGGCCAGCTTTTATTCTCCTTAAAAATACAAGGATTTTCCCTCTATTTACCCATCCAACTTTTGTGTATTTTTATTCTTTTTTTAAAAAACAACACCTCACAGGACGTATTGTTTCATGCAATCAGTGTTCCTTTAGATTTATCCCAATACTTACCATTATTTTTGATCATCATTTCTTCTTGTATTTCAGACCTTCCATTTGGGACCATTTTCTTTTATCCTCAAGTGCATTTTCTTTTTTTTTTTTTTATAATTTTCTTTACTGAGGATCTGCTGATGATGGCAAACTGTTAGTTTTATTTATCTGAAAATATCTTCATTTCACCATCTGGGCCAGTTACTAAGCTCTTGTCTCTTAGCTCTAAACACGCCTTCTGCACACTGGACACTGGAGCTGGGACCCGGCTGGTGACATCCTGCTTTTGTCGGCGGCCTGTTGTTCAGCTCTGCCAATGAGGGGTGGGAGGTGGGGCTTATCATTCAGGGTCCAATCAGGAGAAAGAAACTACACTGGTTATTTAATCAGGGAAATGCTAATAGAAAAAGTATTTCAGTAGAAGTGTGTAAGATGGTTAATGACTAACAGGGATAAAAAGGACTGTCAAAGAGTCTAAACATAGTAGGTGCAATAAAGCAGCTGCTGCTTCTGGTTTGACGATAAAGGAAACATGGACCAGGGGAATGACCTCCCCCAACAGGGCCTCACTTTCTTCAAAAAAGCTGTGGCTACCGCAGAAACATGCAGGCTGCTGGTGACAAAAAAACTCTCCAGAGCATGGGCCAGCACTGCTGTAGAAGCAGCCCACCACCCCTGGATGATGTGGGCAAGCTGGAGCTCACCTGTAGAAGTGACCTGGCATTGTTAGAACACGTGGGTGGGGTGAGGCTGGTCTGAAGCATTCCACTGTTGCTGGAGGATATGGTGGACCAGTGCTGGTCTCGAGAGGTGACCTGTCATTGTCAGAGAGTGTGGACTGGCTGGAACGACTTGAAAGCAACATGCCATTTTTGGAGGGTAAAGGGGATGGGGACAGAACTGCAGAAAGAGGCTGCTGGTGGGGAGCGCGTGGCCTGAGGGTGCAGACAGAGCTACTCTGCTCGGAAGCAGCCGCCAGTGGACAGAGTGTGGCACAACTAGAACTAGTCTGTGTCCCATGCTGGATAATAATATTAATAACCATATGATAATGATAATATTAACACTAATAATGGATGACTAGACCCTGGAAAGGAAGTGTCTTCTGGACACCATTGCCTCAGAGCTTACTTCTTTGACCTTTATTGATGAAAGTTAACATTCTTCCAACCGCAAAGGAGAAATGTTTACAGGGAGCAGCCTCAATGTCACAGAGCAGGGCAAAGATGTGTGCATCTTGACTGACAGGCAGTCATTTCTAACTGTCCAGTACAACCCTTTGGGGACTTACCTTCCATATATAGTCTTCTGCACGCGTGGGAACTTCTACTCAACAACAAAACAACTCTAGGTTTCCACCTGATAAGATGCAGCTAACCTTTGTAAACATGAAGTTCTCACTCCCTCCTCAAAATGAGAAGCATGGCCCCAACAGTCAATTTATCTACCACTGTCAAAGAGAAAATGGGCAAAGCCACTACAGTCCTCATTTTGGCAACTGCTCATGAGATTGTAGGTGATATCTACAGGTTCCTTGTTCTACTGCCCACTTCATATTTCCCTTACCCTCAGGCAGAACCTCGGCTGATCAGAGAAGTCTTTACCTTGAGAAGTGGCCCTCATCCACATTATGAGGGATGTTCATAATGTAGACCACGGTTGACTGCAAATTTCAGACAAGAAACTTGAGCATCAGTTAACACTTCAATCTGGAATCTCTAGTAAGTACACCTATATCAGTGAATTTGACACAACTTGTTGTTATATTCTGCCCTCTTTGGTCTAACACCTTGAGAATCTACTCCAATGCATAGTCACCAGGTTTCTAGTAATATATATTAGCTAATATATATTAGCAAAAAATGGCAATTACTTTTGTGTGCAAGCTGTTTCCTTCTTCAGAGCATGTACCCATCCTGAGATTTGACAGTCTATAGGTCTAGTGACAACAGGAGTGGTTGTGGTGGGTCTTCAGGAGAATGAGTATCCCCTTGAAAGACATGTGCTCTAGGTGAAGTTAGCATAGGGTTTTCAAGCAAAAGAATTCTGCTCTTCTCAGACACAAGAGCTCAAGCCATTTCCCCTGGCAAGGGAGGCCCAAGGAGATTTGAGACTCTCAGTTTCATCTGGGTCTAAGCAGACCTTCTCTTTCTGTGTTTCAGGGTCCCATTCTTCCCCAATTAATGCCTTAACTTCCACATGAGTTGAAGCTGTGAATTCAACTCTGTGAAAACCCCACAGAGTTACATTTTGAGTTTGATTTTCAACAGTATTAGCACTTCACTTAAAAAATAAATAAGAGATTCATTCAAGGCTATCATGGAAGCTATTTGGTTACCAGACTGTGATTTGCACTGAGTTTAAGCACCTGAACTTCTCATTTGCTTTTTGTATGTGCTCAATTGCCCTAAAAAAAAGCTCATTCCCCACCATAGTCCTTCTGGTCAGCATTACTGTCATAATGGTCAAGGGCAGCAGCCACCTGCCAGAGGGTATGGGCAGACCCGAGCTGGTCTGTGGAGGTGGCCTGCCAGTGCTGGAGGGTGAGGTGGGCCAGAGCTGCTGAGAAGCAGCTGCAAGTGGGGAAAGCATGACTTGAAGGCACAGTCAGAGCTACCGAAGAAGCAGTCCACTGGAGCTTCCTGGAAGCAGCGGCTGGAGAAGAAAGCACAGTCAAAGAGCACAGCTGGAGCTCATCCATGGCGCCACTGAGCTCTCCTGCTGCATAATAAAATAAGAATGGAGGACAGGACCCAGAAAGGAGTGTCTTCCTGCCACTATCACCTTGAAGAATCTCCCTTTCGTCCTTGACTCACAAATCTTAACATTCTTCCAGTTGGCAAAGGAGAAACGATTACAGGGTCCAGCTCCAGTATCACAAAGCAGGGCAAAGGGACAATAAATTTTTAACTGCACTGTGACCCTAAAGGAGTCACTAGGAGGTTGGGAAAAAGAGAAGGGACTTACTCCTTTCTCTTTTTCTCCTGTGTAAATCAGTGGCACCCCAACAGCAGCCATTTATTCCAGGAGTAAGAGTTGTACCAAGTTTGCCGTTTTCCCAACACTTGCAGAAACAGCCTCATAGCCCCAGCATTAATCACCCCCTTCTCAGAGTTCAGGGTCCCAGGCTGATGGGGTCCCTGCTCCAAACACAAAGACATCAGTATCAACCAAGCAGTGGCCCCTCCACTGGGGTTTGAATTCCAGTTCCATGAAGCCCCACTCCAGGCTACTAAGTTTGAATAATTCTAACTTATCTTGCTCCCCCAGCCCCACAGGTGGCAGCTGCTTCCTGCAGTTGCTCCTTCTATGATACGTTAGCATTCTCCTTTTGCTTTTTCAGTTACCTGGTTAATAATTCATTACACCCATCTAACAATTTCTATAATAAATTATCTATGGTAAAAACCTGCTGTGGTTTCTGGCTCCTGATTGAACCTGAAATTAACTTTATTTCACTTTCATTCTGGAAAGATATTTTTGCTGAGTAGAAAATTCTAGACCAGAAGACAGGTTTTTTAGCTCATTAAAGAAATTATTCCTTTGCATTTTGGCTTCTATTTTTGCAGGTGAGAAGTCAGCTGTCTGTTTTACTATCACTTCTTTGGACATATTGGTCTATTTTTCTCGGCTGTTTTAAATTTTTTTCTCTTTGTCTTTTGTGTTTACCAGTTTTACTATGATGTTTCTGGGTGCAGTTTTAAAAAAATGATCCTACTTGAGATTTGTTGAGTTTCTTAAATCTGTGAATTGGTTGCTTTCCTTAGTATAGGAAAAATCCTAGTTATTATGTTTTCCCCACTTTCTCTCTCTTCCCTTCTCAAATTCCAATTCAGTGTAGGTTAGACTATCTCACTTTATTCTCCATGCACCTTTACCTCTCATATTTTCTGTATAGAAAACTTCAGTGTCTGAAATCTTTGCAAATCTGTTTCTGCTGCCTTTTGTTTCTAAGATGTTAAATTTAAGCCCTATGGTAACTACAAAGAAATTATCTGAACAGTATATACAGAAGGAAATGAGAAGCAACTCAAAAAGTACCCTGTAAGAAAGCAAATGAATATGAAAATAGGCATTAATGAAAGAATTGGACAAAAAAAGGTTTAATGCTTATAAAGACTAAAGAGCAAAATGGCAGAAGAAAGCTCCTTCCTGCATTATCAGGAGTTATTGTAAATAAAAATGGATTAAACTCTCCAAACATCAGATATTGGCAGAATGGATAAAAAAGCATGACCAAACTACATGCTCTCTACAAGAGAGAACCTAGATGAAATGGGCGAGTTCCTAGAAATACAAAACTACCAACACTGACTCAAGAAAAAATAGAAGAACTCAACAGACAAATGGCAAGTAAATAGATTGAATCAAGCATCAAAAACCTCCCCATAAAGAAAGTGCAGGACCAGATGGCTTCACTGGTGACTTTTATCAAACATTCCAAGAACAATTAAAAGCAATCTTACTCAGAGAACCTAAGATGGCGGCTAGGAGAGACAGGGCAAAAAAACACCTCCGTGAAAAATACGAGATAAAAGCCAGAAAGTGACCCAGAACACCAGTTCCAGTGATCACCAGCTGGACAAGGTCTGTACTTGGTGAAACCGGGAGTCTGTGTTCTGAAACAAGTGAGTAAGCCTGCTGAATATCCAGCAGCCACACTGCGGTGTGGGGAAACCATGGGTTGGCGTTTGGAGGTGGACTAGTTCTTTTTTAAAAAACCAAAAAGCAGCTGCAGATATAGCAGCGAGAATCACACAGGGAAGTGTGGCAGGAACGGCATCTCCACAACCTGTGGGTATACAATATCTGGCATGGACATAGCCTTTCACACCCACTGCTAATTATCTCAGAGCAAGGAAGGCAGAGGTGAGCCAAAAGGGGAAAATAACCATGCCCCTTGCAGCCATCTTCCTGGCGGGCTGGGAACACTCCTGCCCAGGGCTGGCGCCACAGCCCAGAGCCACTTCAAAAAACCCATTGTGACAAGAAGTGTTTCCAGCAACACATGTACATGCCACAATATCAGGCATGGACAATAGCCTTTAATGCACCCACAGCTAATTGTCCCAGAGTGGGGAAGGTGGAGCTGTGCAAAAAAGGGGAAATTAACCCGCCCCATACAGCCATTCTTATGGCAGGCTGGGAATGTACCTACACGGCCTGGTGTCCCAGAACTTCCCTTGAGGGATGGCGTGCACTTGTGATGCATAGCACAACCTTCTCTCAGCAGAGGCCCTAGAAAGGAATGGCTTGGAAGAGGGACCTACTCAGAAATCCCAGGGACCATACGCCAGTACCAAGGACTTGTGGGTCAGCAGCAGAGACAATCTGTGGTGAGACTGGAATGAAGATTTAGACTCTTACAACAGCCTTAAATCTCCAGGAACACCTGGGAGGTTTGATTACTAAAGCTGCTGCCCCTCCCTAACCACTCAGACACACACCCCACATTCAGGGCGGACAGCACCAACAACACACCCAAACTTGGTGCACCAATTGGATCCCACAAGAACCAGACCCCCACACACCACAAAGACAAAGTTGGGGAGAACTTACGTGAGGGGAACAGGTGACTCACGGATGCCATCTGTTGGTTAGTTAGAGAAAGTGTACACCACCAAGCTGTAGATCTGACAAATTAGAGATTAGTCTTTGAATAATCCTACATATCCTAAAAGAATCCTATCAAGTTAAGCAAATGCCAAAAGGCTAAAAACAGAAAATTTTAAAGCATATGAAAAAACCAGACGATATGGATAACCCAAACCCAAACACCCAAATCAAAAGATCAGAGGAGACACAGTACTTGGAGCAATTACTCAAAGAAATAAAGACAAACAACGAGAGCATGGCACAGGATATAAAGGACATGAAGAAGAGCATGGCACAGGATATAAAGGACATGAAGAAGACCCAAGAAGAGCATAAAGAAGAAATTGCAAGAGTAAATAAAAAAATAGATGATCTTATGGAAATAAAAGAAATTGTTGGCCAAATTAAAAAGATTCTGGATACTCATAGTTCAAGACTAGTGGAAGCTGAACAACAAATCAGTGACCTTGAGGGCCACAGAATGGAAAATGAAAGAACAAAAGAAAGAATGGGGAAAAAAATCGAAAAAATTGAAATGGATCTCAAGGATATGATAGATAAAATGAAACATCCAAATATAAGACTTATTGGTGTCCCAGAAGGGGAAGAGAAGGGTAAAGGTCTAGAAAGAGTATTCAAAGAAATTGTTGGAGGAAACTTCCCAAACCTTCTAAACAATATAAATACACAAAGCATAAATGCCCAGCAAACTCCAAATAGAATAAATCCAAATAAACCCACTCCAAGACATTCTGATCAGACTGTCAAATACTGAAGAGAAGGAGCAAGTTCTGAAAGCAGCAAGAGAAAAGCAATTCACCACATACAAAGGAAACAACATAAGACTAAGTAGTGACTACTCAGCGGCCACTATGGAGGCGAGAAGGCAGTGGCATGACATGTTTAAAATTCTGAGAAAGAAAAATTTCCAACCAGGAATACTTTATTCAGCAAAGATCTGCTTCAAATTTGAGGGAGAGCTTAAATATTTCACAAACAAATGCTGAGAGATTTTTCTAATGAAAGACCTGCCCTATTTCAGATACTAAAGGGGCCCTAGCAATAGAGAAACAAAGAAAGGAGAGAGAGATATGGAGAAAGGTTCAGTACTAAAGAAATTAAATATTGGTTCATTAAAGGACAATAAGAGAGAGAGGGAAAAAATACATCTGACAAACATAAACCAAAGGATAAGATGGCTGATTCAAGAAATGCTGTTCTAGTTTGCTAATGCTGCAGAATGCAAAACACCAGAGATGGATAGGCTTTTATAAAATGGGGGTTTATTTCACTACACAGTTACAGTCTTAAGGCCACAAAACGTCCAAGGTAACACATCAGTAATCGGGTACCTTCACTGGAGATGGCCAATGGCGTCCGGAAAACCTCTCTTAGCTGGGAAGGCACATGGCTGGTGTCTGCTCCAAAGTTCTGGTTTCAAAATGGCTTTCTCCCGGGATGTTCCTCTCTAGCAAGCTTGCTCCTCTTAAAAACGTCACTCATAGCTGCACTCCGTTCAGTCTCTTTGAGTCAGCATGTTTTATATGGCTCCACTGATCAAGGCCCACCCTGAATGGGCGGGGCCACACCTCCATGGAAATATCCCATCAGTTATCATCTACAGCTGGGTGGGGCGTATCTCTGAATCCAAACATTCCAACTTAATCCCCACTATTATGTCTGCCCCACAAGACTGCATCAAAGAATATGGCTTTTTCTGGGGGACATAATACATTCAAACTGGCACAAATGCCTTCACAGTAATAATGTTGCATGTAAATGGATTAAACTCCCCAATTAAAAGATATAGATTGGCAGAATGGATCAAAAAATATGAACCTTCAATATGTTGCATGAAAGAGACTCACCTTAGACACAGGGACACAAAGAAATTGAAAGTGAAAGGATGGAAAAAATATTGCATGCAAGCTACAGCCAAAAGAAAGCAGGAGTAGCAATATTAATCTCAGATAAAATAGACTTTAAATGCAAGGATGTTATGAGAAACCAAGAAGGCCACTGCATACTAATAAAAAGGGCACTACAACAAGAAGAAATAACAATCATAAATGTTTATGCACCCAATCATGGTGCCACAAAATATATGAGACAAACACTGGCAAAACTAAAGGAAGCAATAACTGTGGGAGACTTCAACACATCACTCTCTCCTATAGATAGATCAACCAGACAGAAGAACAATAAGGAAATTGAAAACCTAACAATCGGATAAATGAATTTGATTTAACAGACATATAAAGAACATTATATCATAAATTACCAGGATACACATTCTTCTCTAGTGATCACAGAACTTCCTCCAGAATAAGCCATATGCTGGGACATAAAACAAGCCTCAATAAATTAAAAAAAATTGAAATTATTCAAAGCACATTTTCTGACCACAATGGAATACAATTAGAAGTCAATAACCATCAGAGACTTAGAAAATTCACAAAGAGCTGGAGGTTAAACAACACCCTCCTAAAATAAATGGTTTAGTATGTAGAATGTAGGGGACCTAGTGATAGAGAGCAATTAATGAAGGGGCAACAATAACCCAATAAGAACAGATAAGCTATTGTGGGTTAATTTAATGTTCTGGGAATGCCCAGGAATGACTATGGTTTGTTAAGTTCTGATGAGTATGGTAGGAACAAGTTCACAAAAATGTTGCTATATGAGGTTATTTTCTTGGGGTAGAGTAGGAACATGTTGGATTCCCTTGTTATGGTTTGTTTGAAATGTTTTTTTATTGTATGTTTTAAAATTTTTTTTTATACAATTGATTTAAAAAAAAGTTAATTAAAAAAATGAAAAAAAATATGCAGAGCCCACTTGAGGAGCTGGTGGAGAATGCAGGGGTGTTGGGCTTCCCCACCTCGGTGGTTGCTAATGTGCTCACAGGCATAGAGGACTGGTGGTTTGATGGGTTGAGCCCCCTACCACAGGACTTGCCCTTGGGAAGACTGTTGCTGCAAAGGAGAGGCTAGGCCTCCCTATAATTGTGCCTAAGAGCCTCCTCCTGAATGCCTCTTTGTTGCTCAGATGTGGCCCTCTCTCTCTCTAGCTAAGCCAACTGGGCAGGTGAAATCACTGCCCCCCCCCCCCCCCATGTGGGATCAGACACCCAGGGGAGTGAATCCCCCTGGCAATGTGCAATATGACTCCCTGGGAGGATCCAGACATGGCATCGTGGGATGGAGAACATCTTCTCGACCAAAAGGGGGATGTGGAAGGAAATGAAATAAGCTTCATTGGCAGAGAGATTCCAAAAGGAGCCAAGAGGTCACTCTGGTGGGCACTCTAAAGCACAATATAGACAACCCTTTTTAGGTTCTAATGAATTGGAATAGCTAGCAGTAAATACCTGAAACTATCAAACTACAACCCAAACTGATGAATCTTGAAGACTATTGTATAAAAATGTAGCTTATGAGGGGTGACAATGTGATTGGGAAAGCCATATGGACCATACTCCCCTTTGTCTCGTTTATGGATGGATGAGTAGAATAATGGGGGAAGAAAAAAAAAAGGCTCCCAGTGTTCTTTTGTACTTTAATTGCTCTTTTTAACTTTAATTTTTATTCTTATTATTTTTGTGTGTGTGGTAATGAAAATGTCAAAAATTAATTTTGGTGATGAATGCACAACTATATAATGGTACTGTAAACAATTGAATGCATGCTTTGTTTTGTATGACTGCATGGTATGTGAATATATCTCAATAAATATGAATTAAAAAAAAAAAACAATCCTACTCAAACTTCCAAAAAATTGAAGAGGAGGGAAACCTTCCCAACTCATTCTGTGAGGCCAACATCACCCTAATACCAAAGCCAGATAAAGATACCACAAGAAAAATTACAGACCAGTAACCCTTACCAACATAGTTGCAAAAATCTTCAACAAAATACCAGCAAAGGAATCCAAAAGCATGTTAAAAGAAATATACACCATGATCAAGTGGGATTTGTCCCAGGAATGTGCAGGTGGTTCAACATTAGAAAATCAATTAATGTAATGCATTAATAGAATGAAGGAAAAAAAACCCACATGATCATCTCGATGCAGAAAAGGCATTTGACAAAATCTATCACCCTTCCTTGATAAAAACACTTAGAACACTAGGTATAAAAGGAAACTTCCTCAACGTGATAAAGGGCATATATGAAAAACCACTGGTAACATTATACTCAATAGTGAAAGACCCAAAGCTTTCCTCCCAAGATTGGGAACATGACAAGAATATCCACTGTCACAACTGATATTCAACACTGGACTGGAGATTCTAGCCAGAGTGATTAGGCAAGGGAATAAAATAAAAGTCACCCAAATTGGAAAGGAAGAAGTGAAACTTTTCTTATTTGCAGATGACATGATCCTATATAAGGAAATTCCTTAAAAAAATCCACAACTACTTTACTAAGACTAATAAATGAGTTCAGCAAAGTGGCAGGGTACAAGATCAACATGCAAAAATCAGTAATTTCTATACACTAAAAATGACAATTGGAAGAAGAAATCAAGAAAAATTCCACTTATAATAGCAATGAAAAGAATCAAATATCTAGGAATAAATTTGACCAAGGATGTAAAATACATGTACATGGAAAGCTACAAAACATTGCAAAGAGAGATAAAAAAAAAACCTAAATAAATGGAAGCATATTCCCTGTTCATGGTTTGTAAGATTAAATGTTGCTAAGATGTCAATTGTATCCAAAATGATTTACAGATTCAACATAATCCCAATCCAAATTCCAACAGCCTTCTTTGCAGAAATGGAAAACCAATCATCAAGTTTGTATGGAAGGGTAAGGGTCTCCAAATAGTGAAAAAATCTTGAAAAGAAGAATGATGTTGGAGGACTCACATTTCCAAATTTTAAAACTTATTACAAAGTTACAGTAATCAAAACAGCATGGTACTGGTACAAGGACAGATATATAGACCTACAGAATGGAATGAAGAGCTCAGAAACAAGCCATCACATCTATGGTCAATTGGTGTTTGACAAAGGTTCCAAGTCCACTGAAAGAACGGTGTCTTTAACAAATGGGATTGTGAAAATTGGATAGCCATATGCAGAAGAATGAAGGTGGAGCCCTTCTTCACACCATATACAAAAATTAACTCAAAATGGATCAAAGACCTAAATATAAGACCCCAACCATAAAACTCCTAGAAGAAATCATAAGGAAGCATTTTCTGGACCTTATGTTAGGCAATGGTTTCTTAGATTTTACACAAAGATGTGAGCAACCAAGGAAAAAATAGATAAGTGGGACTTCATCAAAATTAAAAACTTCTGTGTGTCAAAGGAATTTATCAATGAAACTAAAAAGACAACTTACAGAATGGGAGAAAATATTTGGAAACCACTTATCCAACAAGGGTTTAATATTCAGAATAAATAAAGACATCCTGCAACTTAACAATAAAAAGCCAAACAACTCAATTAAAAATGGGCAAAAGTACTTGAATAGACATTTCTCTGAAGAGGATATGCAAATCTACAATAAGCATATGAAAAGATTCTCAACATTATTAGCCATTAAGGAAATGCAAACAAAAATCACCATGATAATACTTCACACCCACTGGAATGATTACTATTCAAAAAACTGGAAAACTTTTTGCAAGTGTTGGAGAAGATGTAGAGAAACAGGAACACTCATTCATTTTTTGGGGGAATGTAAGATGGTGCAATTGCTGTAGAAAACAGTTTAGTAGTTCTTGAGATAGTGGAATATAGAAATTCCGTATGACTCGGCAATCACACTTCTGAGTGTATACCCAAAAGAATAGAAAGTGCAGGCTTGAACATTTAATTGCACACTGATATTCATGGTGGCATAATTTGTGATTGTCAAAAGATTGAGGCAGACCAGGTATCCATTGGCAGATAGATGGATTGACAGAGTGCAGTATATATATGTCCTGGTTTGCAAAGGCTGCTGGAATGCAAAATACCGGAACTGGATTGGCTTTTACAATTAGGGGTTTATTAGTTCACAAATTTGCAGTTCTAAGACCATGAGATGTCCCAATTAAGGCATCAATAGGATGATACCTTCTCTGAAGAAAGGCCAATGGCATCTGGAGCTCCTCTGTCACATGGGAAGGCACATGGTGACGTCTGCTGGTCCTTCTTCTCCTGAGTTCTGGTTCCAAATGACTTTCTCCAAAATGTCTCTGGGCTTCTATCTTAGCTTCCCTGGGTCCTTCTGCTTGTTTCTCCCAGGGTGTTTCTGTCTCAGCATCTGGGTCTGTGTCGGCTCTCTTAAGGACTCCAGTGAACTAAATAAGACCGACTTTGAGTGGGCGGGGTCACATCTCCATGGAAACAAACTAATCAAAAGATCCACCCAACAACAGGTTTGCCCCCACAAGACTGGATTAAAAGAACATGGCTTTTGTGGGGTACATAATAGATTCAAACCAGCACAATACATATAATGGAATATCATTCAGCCATAAGAAGGAATGAAGTTCATACAATGATGAGCCTCAAAGACACCACGTTGAGTGAAGTAAGCCAGATAGAGGAGGACAAATGTATGATCTCACTGATATGAAATAATTAGAATAAGCAAATTCATAGAGTCAGAAACCAGAATACAGTTTACAAGGGCTGGGATGGGGATAGGGAATGAGGAGTTAATGCTTAATTGTATAGAGTTTTTATTTGGGGTATAGAGTTTTTATTTGGGGTAATGGGAAACTTTGCTGATGGGTTGTGGTGAGGGTAGCAAACACTGTAAATGTGATTAACACCACTGAATTATATTTTTGAATGTAGTTAAAAGGGGAAACTTTAGGTTGTATTTTTGTTATTGCCAGAATAGAAATTAAACAACAACAACATAAGACTGTATAAGACAGTGACCCCTAATGTCAACAATGGACTATATTTACTAGTACAATTATAATAATATTCTCTCATCAATTGTAACAAAGGTACTACAATAAGGCAAAATATTAATAATTGGGGAAACTACGTGTTTGAGGGGATATATGGGAACTGTGAATTTTCTACATGGTTTTCTATAAACTACAACTTCTCTAATAAAAAAAAAATTTTAAATACCTACTATGTGCTCAGCATTATGCCAGGTGTGGGGATGCCTCTGGGAGTAAGGGACACATAAAAGGCTATGAATTTTCTTGCAATGAGCAAGGGATTTGACGGGAGAGTACAGCGAGTTTGGGACAAACCAGCCCCTTTCCACCTGGGGAAGAAGACGAGGGCTCAGGAGGGGCTGACTGGGGCAGGAACCATCACTAAGCCTCCGTGGGAGGGAAGGGAAGCCTTTTACACCCACAGCCTCCGGGAGCTGGGAAGGCCCCTGGTCCTAAAGGTGAGGAAGCTGTACTAATGGTCATCCTGCGTTTTTATTCCAAAAGGCCTGCATTAGGGCCCTTTGGCTGGATTTGGCTGGAGGCCACACCTGGAAGGACGGGGAAGTGGCCTGTTGAGAGAAGGAGGTTCAGGCTGGGATCGAGACCAGCAGGGGCAAGCCGTGGGTGGGTGTGTGGGAGTGTGTGAATGTGTGTGTAGGTGTGTGCCTGTGGGTGTCAGTGAGTGTGTGAGTGTCCCACCCACCCTGACACAGGATATCCTGAGGGTAGAGGCCAAGGCTCCCCTGGGGCAACGGCCGTGAAGGTGGAGACCCTGAACTTGGACTTGTGTGAACCTGAGAGCTGGTCACTCGCCTGCACTCCCCCAACTGCATGGCCTCGGGCAGGCCACTTACTGTGTCTGAGCCTCGGTTTCCCCATCTGTCCGCATGGCCTCGGGCAGGCCACTTACTGTGTCTGAGCCTCGGTTTCCCCATCTGTCGGCATGGCCTTGGGCAGGCCACTTACCATGTCTGAGCCTCGGTTTCCCCATCTGTAAAGTGGCGAGAATGAGGCCTCTGGATATAGATTACTGCTTTTTCCTTGTTCGTTCTGGCCTAGATGGCCCTTCCTTGGTCTCATCTGGGTGGCCAATTTTCAGAGAAGTTCAGAGGCTTTCCACAGGGTACCAGTGGTGTCTCCGAGCACCCCAGAAGCTTCCGTGGGTCTGAGCGGGTTTGAAAGGACTGGGATGAGGTTCGCATGAGTGCCAGGAGTCTCCGGGGACCAGGAGCCCCCCAGCAGGTCCAGGGGTAGTGTCCTGGCGTCCCCTCCCCCTCCCCTTCCATCCCAGCCCCTCCCAGGCCTCCCCTCACTCCTGCCCCCAGCCCGGGTGGGTCCCTCGGGTGTCTGCCCTGCCTCCAGGCCCTGGGAACCCATAGGGCGGAGGTCGTGTCATTAGAGTAATGTAACCCAAGACTTACGCTTCCCCTAGGCTGCTCCTGTTTGAAAACAGGCTCTTCCTACTAAATTGAGATGGGCGGTGGTAGAAGCCTTAATTTTTATTTTTTAATCAATTTTTTGGCCAGTTGTAGGTTTCTAAAAAGAAATTGCATGCAAAGCATGGAGAGTTGCCGCATTCTCTCACTGCACCCCCAGTTTCGCTTATACTGACATCTTGCATTAGTGTGGGGTGGGAGCTTTTGGTTCCCGCAGCCGACTCCACCTGGGTCCTCATTCCTGCTTCCGGAGAGCAGGGGTTTAGCAATGGTTCCCCCTTCCCGAAAGGCCGGTGCTTCCTGATCGAGACGCACAGCTTAGCGGACTCGGCTCACCGCGGCCTCTGCCCAGGCCCCGGCTGGAGGAGATGCTTCTTTCTGGGGGAGTCTCGGCAATGGCCCCCGAGGTGTGCTGGGAAATGTTTAACCACAAGGTCCTCAGTAAAAATGGAAGAGTCCAGATTTGTAGGGGTTGCCAGTTTCCGTGGTGTAAATCCTCTCACTGCGGCTCCCTGAACGTAGGGTTGAGCCAAGACGTGCCCATGGGCCTCTGGGTCGGTGTCAGGAGGCCCCAGCCCCAACAGGGAGCCTCTAGCAAAAGGGAAAGGGGGTGACAGTACATCCTGTGTGGGGGTCAGGCAGACTCTGGCCAAGGCCTTTAATCCACATGATGCCAGGCAGTTACCACAACCATTCCCAACATTTCGGCCCAGCCCCTTGCAGAAGTCCCGGCTCTTGGCTCCCTGAGCCCGCAGCTCTCACTTCCATTCGTGTGCTGACCTCCTTCTGTCTTCGATTGTGTCATGTCTTTGCCTGGTTCTTCCTTCTGATGTCAAGGAACTGAAGGAAGACGACCCGGCTTGCATCCCAGCTCTGCAACTTACTAGCTGGGTAAACGTGTGCAATTTATTTAACCCCCATGCCTCAGTTTCTCCAAAATGGGCATGCCATTTAAACATGGTGTCGTGAGAATCATGAAGTTAACATCTCGTAAATGCTTGGGATCGACACGTAAGAGGCATGAAGAAGACTGCAGTTGGATTGTAGATGAGTGGCCCTGAAGCAGGACGCTGCCATGCAGGGTTCCTGAGTCCTTAGGGGTCTCCGGGAAGGCTGGGTCAGGGCCTGTCCATTTGCTGTCCATTTCTTGTCTTGATGCAGTGCAGCGCTTGGGAGAAGAGGCAGCTGTTAAAAGTAAGGTGCCTGTCGCCGTCAAACTAAGCATCCCCGGTTAGTTTGGGTGGCTCCCAGTCCTCAGAAGCTTTTCTCCACGTCCCTGATCCTTGAAGCTGGGGAGGAGCTGCTGACTCAGAAAAAGAAGTCACAAAAAGCCTGCAAATGAGTCTGGCATTGCCACCTGCTCAGCAAAGGGGGTGGTCAGAGCAGCCTGCCCCAGGCCACCATGGCCCTCGGATGGGGAGCTCTGAGAGAAGGGCAGAACCAAGGACCTACCTGGGCTGGGCTTTGGGACCCACCAGGCCCTCAGTGGGGGTAGGGTGGGGGGAGTGAGGGCTGGGGGAGGGAGACAGTGGGGGGAGAAGCAGGGAGGAGGGCTCCAGTTCCCCCCCGCCCCTCCCCAGATGGCCCCTCCCCGCTGCTGTGGTTCCAGCTGTGTCCATCCCTCACCCACCCGCTCGCCACCCCTTGCTCCCCCCACACCCCATTCACAATCCTGGGCAGATGGGAGACCGTACTTGATTCCATCTTTTACCAATTACACTGTGGAAGAGAAGCAATCTGACCACAGCCTGACACGCGTGTCCCCCTGGTCTCCAGGCCAGTTAAATGGCCAGAGGCAGGACGAGTCAAGGAACAAACGTGTTCCACGTTGGTGTGTTAGCTGGCTGGGTCTCAGCTACCTCTCTTTACCCACTATAATCCTCCTGCCAGCAATTTTATTAGGGCTATCTATTTTGTGATTCAAATTGTTGAAGGTTTTAGAAGACTTGTCTTTTCTTTCTCCCAGAATTAAAATTAAACACATATATACCAATAGCAATCTAGTGTTGGAGGTAATCTATGCTTATTTAAATTAATGTAGCAGGCCTGGTGATTCTATTTAAGGCTTTGGAGGATTTTTTTTCTGAATCAATGGCTTTGACTCTAAACATGCTGCAGTGTGATGTTAGCCAGCTGGTCAGTAAACAGCACAGCTTTTTCTCCAGGAAGATGGACTGAAGTTGGCTGAATCATTTCTAAGTTCTAGTCTCCATGGAAGCAAAGATCCAGCTGCGGACATAAATAAAGAGTCAGGATGTCCTCGCCCTGCTTGTCATCAGTTCCGAGGATGTCTCCTGGGTTCTAAGAAGCCAGCACCTCGGGTTTGCTCTTGCACATGACCTCACTACTTCCCTGGCAGCATCCTTACTTTTCTCCCCTGCACACCTGCGCGGTGGCCTGGCCTCCCCCCTGCACCTCTCCATCCCCGGGATCCGGGGTTCATTCACTCTGAGCTGGTGAGGTCTGCCAGCCAGTCACCCAGCACACTGCTCAGGGCCTGGGTGTCTGAGGAGGGCAAGGTGAGAAGGATTATTTGTGTTTTTTTAAAATTAAATTCATTTTTATTGAGATACATTCACATACCATACAATCATCCATAGTGTACAATCAAATGTTCACAGTGCCATCATATAGTTGTGCATTCATCACCCCAATCTATTTTTGAACACTTTCCTTACACCAGAAAGAATTAGAATAAGAATAAGAAACAAAAGTAAAAAAGAACACCCAAATCACCCCCCATCCTACCCTATTTTTCATTCAGTCTTTGTTCCCATTCTTCTACTCATCCATCCATACACTGGATAAAGAGTGTGTGATCCACAAGGTTTTCACAATCACACTGTCACCCCTTGTAAGCTACACTGTTATACAATCATCTTCAAGAGTCAAGGCTACTGGGTTTGATAATTTCAGGTATTTTACTTCTAGCTATTCCAGTACATTAAAACCTAAGAAGTGTTATCTATATGGTGTATAAGAATGTCCACCAGAGTGACCTCTCGATTCTATTTGAAATCTTTCAGCCACTGAAGCTTTATCTCATTTCATTTCACATCCTCCTTTTGGTCAAGAAGATGTTCTCAATCCCACAATGCTGGGTCCAGATTCATCCCTGGGAGTCACATCCTGCATTGCCAGGGAGATTTACACCCCTGGGAGTCAGGTCCCACATACAGTGGGTTCACCTGCTGAGGTGGCTCAGTTAGAGAGAGAGGGGGCCACATCTGAGCAACAACGAGGTACTCTGGGGGAGACTCTTAGGCACAATTATAAGTAGGCTTAGCCTCTCCTTTGTAGTAACAAGCTTCCTAAGGGCAAGCTCCGAAGACAGAGGGCTCAGCATACCAAGCTGTCAGTCCTCAGTGTTGTGAGAACAGAGAAGGATTATGTTTTCATGGAACCCACTCAGTCTGTGTTTAGTAGGAAAACTCAGGCAGGAGGCACTTGCTCCTAAAGGCCCAGGCAGAGCAGGTGGGAGGGCAGGGGTGTGGGGCAGGGCACAGGGGTGGGGGGACAGAGCAGCCCAGGATGTTCTCTGGGTAGTGGGCCCTGTGGGACCCACCCTTGCCCACAAGAGGGGCCCAGGGGACAAAGAAGACAGGAGGCGGGTCAGGGAGCTCCAGGTGGCTTGGAAGCTTCCCTGTGGAGATCTGCTCCCTCCTCCCGTTAGAATGCCCCCTCTAGACCAGTGAAATCAGGGTTCTAGGGGTGGGGCTGGGGCACCAATGTTTTTAAAGAGCTCTGTGAGTGATTCTACACTGCAGCCAGGGGCTGAGAACCTACCTCTGCGATGTTTGGCTGGTCCTGTGAGTGCAGAGGTGGTCGTGTTCTCCCTGCAGGGAGAGATTACGCAGGTGGGTCTCAGGCATAAGCGAGCATCAGTATTCCCTGAAGGGCTTGTTGAAACTCAGATTGCTGTGTTTCTGATTCGGTAGGTCTGGGGCAGGGCCTGAGAATATGCATTTCTGAAAAGCTGTCACATGCCGCTGCTGCAGCCACTCTCAGAACCACTGCTCTGTGCAGTGGGATTTTTCTGCCCTCAGTTCCCGGATTTTTCCTCACCTGGGGCCCTGGTGAGTCACCCCCTTGGGTGAGGGGAGCAAGCCTGTGCTGCAGGAACGGACCCCGGACCCCTGTGGCCGGGCTCTCCTGGCTAGTGACGCGTTTGGCTTCCGGTGAGTTTTGGAGGGCCACTAAGGAGCCGTCACAGATGACCTGCATGAAACGTCAGGTGCTGTGGGTTTTCTCTCCTGTCCGTCCTTCAAGGACAAACCGGCCCCTCACCACTGGGTGGAAAGAACCAGCTGAAGGACTGGACATCAGAGGCTTGGGAATTCGACTATTTGTCTAGCTCTAAAGCGGTTCACAATCCTTTGATTAGAGCTCATTTCTCTGAACCGGTGTTTTTTTTTAAAATAAACTTTTGATTTTGAAACAATTTCAAACTTAGAAGACAGTTACAAAAACGATAGAGAACTCCAACAGGCCCCCTACCAACATACCCAGATTTGCCAACTTTTAACTTCTTGCCACATATTTTATACCGTTCTATCATTCATCCATCTTTCTATCAATCTATCTATCTATCTATCTTTGTCCACCCGTCTGTCTGTCCATCCTTCTGTTCAGACCCCCTAAGAAGAGGAGGGGCTGAGATCCCTACCTGTCATGTACCATCATTAAAGTACAACGTACCCAACAACAACAACAAAAACCAATAGAAAACTCCAACATACCCCCTACCCAGATACCCAGATTTACCGACTTTAAACTTTCTGCCACATTTGTTACACCATTCTCTCTATCTCTGTCCTCTGTCCATCCATCTATCATCATGTATCTCTATCCATCCATCATCTACCTATCTCTCTATTTTCTAAACATTTGAGAGTAGCTTGTACACATCGTGCTCCTAGAACACTAATGCTTCTATGTCTATGTCGTAAGAACGAAGACACTCAGGGAGCCACCTTAAGGACAGTTATCACGTTCAAAAAATTTAAACACTGATATAAAACCTATGGTCTATATTCCACTTTTTTCAGTTGTCCCAATCATATCCTCTCGGGCAGTTTCCTGGACCGGTTTCATCTCCATCAGAACTTCTAGGCCGGGTGGTGCAGGCAGAAAGAGCATGGGCTTTGGGCTCAGCTGGACTGGGCTTTGAGTCCCAAATCAGCCTTCATTAGTCATGTGACTTTGGGAGATTTACTTAACATCTTGGAGCCTCAGTTTCCCCAGGACTAACACAAGTGTTATAATATTTATGAGGATTAAGTGGGACAACAAATAGAAGGCTGACACACAGTAGGTGGTGGAAAAAAATGAAGCTCCTTCTCTTCCCCTACCTGAGGACATGGAGGCTGAGAGGCTCCGATGTCCTAGGCAGGGACACATAGCTATGGACGGTGGGGGCCGTGACCTGTGTCCCCCTGGTCCTGTGTCTTCTGTCCCCTGCAAGGGAAGTCTTGCTGTTCACAGTCCCACTTGACCACACCCACGTCTGCACTGCTGGTGGGCCTGCAGGGCTGCTTTTGTCGTTTGAGAGTGTTTTTAAAAATGGGCTATCAGCTCTGTTCTTTTTTTTTTTGTCTTGTTTGAAATGCAGCGCTAACAAAATGTTTTTGGCACAGTAAGCATAATATATGGAGAGATTTTTATAAAGGATTATAACTGGGAATCTAATTAAGACTAAGAAAGCAATCCTCATTATGATTCCAAATTGTGCCACTCAGTATAATTTTACGATGATTAGGAAAGGAAAATGGCAAGATAGCTGAATTTTCTCAGCATAATGCAAACTTGATGTTATGATCATTTAAAGCCATCTGGGATTGTTGCCCTGTTCCTCAGGTCACAGGCCTTGGTTAATGGGAAAAGAGGGTCCTAGGGTCCCAGACCTGTGGCTTTCAAACTTGGCTGCATGTAAGAATCACCTGGAGAGACTTAAAAAATTCCTGTTCCCAGGTTGCACTCTCGACCACTTATATCAGTGTTCCAGGGGTGAGGGCTTGGGTGCAGGCATCAGTATTTTTTAGGGCTCCCCCATGATTCTAATGTACAGCTGAGGTTGGGGACCCCTGCTCAAAGCCCACTATTAACCCGCCTGCCTTGCCTCCCAGATGTCCTTCTGAAAGTGCCTCGCACACAGAATAAACCAAAGCCCTCACTCACCCTGTTATGTGAGTATATGTGTGTGTGTGCTCTATGTGTGTGCAGTGTATACATGTGTGTACATTGTGCGTGGATGTAGGTGTGTTGTATGTGTGTGTTGTATGTGTGTATTTGTGTATATATGTGTATATTGGTGTGTGTATGGGTGTATGTTGCAGGCATGTGTGTACATATGTGTGTATGTGTGTCTACGCACGTGCATACACAACTTAGTAACCCTATACTTTTTTTTTTCTGGATTCTCTCCATGAGAATTGTGATAAGAGGATGGGGCAGTAAGGGATTGGCTCTCAGTCTTAGATTTTAAAAAGTGGAAGTGGTCCTTGGGCAGGGCGTAGGGCTTGGTCAGCTGTGGGAAATGGGAATTAAGGAAGAGAAAAGGGGTCCAGGAGGGAAGATGCCCAGGGAGAACGCACGGAGCCTCCCACGGAACTCAATGGCTAGATCTGGCCTAAGCTCTGCTCTGGTCCCCTGGCCTGTCCTGCCTGCAGTCGGCTGGCATGGAGGAGGAGAGACATGCGATGGTTCCCATTTTTAGAAAATCTTTGTGAAATCAAATTAAGGGCCACATAGAGGTTGTCAGTGTCTAGAGTAGAACAGGTTTAATTCAAACCATATGAAGGCCTTGCTGCTGTAGTTGACAAGGCCAGAGGAGAATGTGACCAAGGGTGGTGGTGGTTTGGAGCTGTATGGACCCCAGAATAACATGTTCTGAAACTTAGTCCATTCCTGGGGTGTGAACCCATTGTAAGTAGGACCTTTTGAAGTGGTTACTTCAGTTAAGGGGTGGCCCACCTCAATCAGGATGGGTCTTAATTCTATTACTGGAGTCTTTTATAAGTGGAATTAAACTCAGACAGAGAGAGAGAGAAAGCCACAGGAAGCAAGAAGCTGAAATTCAAAGGAACACACAAAAGAGCAGAGAGTCCAGGAGAGGCCACCATGTGCATTGCCATATGATGGAGAAGCCAAGGCCCAAGGATTGCTGGCAACCAGCCCCAGAATGTGACTTCAGGAAGAAAGTGTCTCCTTGATGATGCCTTGATTTGGACTTTCTCTTAGCTGCAAAACTGTGGGTTAATAAAGTCCCACTGTTTACTCCAACCCATTGCATGGTGTTTGCTTGAGCAGCTCAGGAAACTGAAACAGGTGGTTACTAGGAGACGAAGATACATAGGAGAGTTATCATGGAAAGAACACTGGAAAAGGAGTCAGGAAATGTGGGTTCCACCAGGCAACACTCTGAAGAGTTACATCCTACTTCACCACTCTGAACTTCAGTCTCTTGTCTGCCAAATGAGGAGACTGAGCTAGAGGTGACCAAACTGGGGTCAAATGCCCTTGGAAGGGGTGATCAGAGATTTTGAAAGGTCATCCCATCATTGGCATTTTCCATTGCACACTGCTCTTAATTTGGGAGCTCTTGGCCCTTCCTGCCCAGGATTCTGTGTTCTTTTGAATCACTCATTTGACTCTGAGCTTTCTACCTGTTTTCATTACAAAGAGTGATGTTATTGAGATATTACTCTCTCCTTTTCCAAATCACCATAAACATGTTCATCCCAATCAAATGTAGTTTTGCAAGGAGAAGAGTGTAACTTCAGGAGAAGAGACTCCATCACTGACAAGGAAAGATGAGCATCCCTGGGTACCGGGGCCCCTGGCTGTAAGCCATACTGAACTTGACGGTAAGAGCAGACACTTTATTTTTTCCATAAGAAGCAGAGCTTTTATTGCTGCTTGTTGGGGCTGAATTAGATCCCCCTCAAGTCCTAATTTGCATTCCTGTAATAGGATGCTATTATTATTTAAGGTGTAGCCAAACTGAATGAGGGCAGGCCTTACTCCAATATGGCTGACATCTTATAAACAAAGGAAATTGGACACAGACGTGGAAGCCGGAAGCCAGTGGAAATCAAAGGAGCAGATGTAAGGAGAGAGCGACAGCCATGTGATGGAAGGACTGCCAGAAAGCAAGAGACTCCGGGAGAAAGCCAGTCCTGCCCATGCCTTCATGGTGGATTTTCAGCCTCCAAACCATGAGACAAAAAAATCTCTGTGGTTTAAACCAGCCACTGTGTGGTATTTGTCATAGCAGCTGTGGCAATTCTCTGCCTTGTGAGTCCCACCTCCCCAAGGGAGAAGCCAGAAATGGACTTTCCCAGACTCCCTTGCAGCCAGGAGGCAGGCATGTGACCCAGGCTCTGCCAACCAGATGTGCTTGCACTAGCCTCAGTCTGGAAGCTGGTAAGGGGGCAAGCAGGCAGACAGGACCCAGAATGCTTGTGGGCAAGGGTGGGGGCAGCGACCTCAAGCCTGCAGAGGCCGAGTGACAGGGCTGGATGGCAGTGTCCAGGGCCCAGGGACATGGGCATGGTCTGTGTCTGGGCAGCGTCATTGGGGCCTCCATGGGAGCACTCCTGTGTCAGACATTTGCTCCTGGTAGGTAGCAGCCAATCCTGGTCCTCTGGCCTTCTTGGAGCTACTTGATATTCTTTAGAAAATCCCCTTTCTGCTGAAACTGCTTCGAGTGGGCTTCTGCTCTTGCAAACACGAACCCTGACTGAGAGAGCAGATGATGAAGACAAGGACTTGGGCTCAGAATGCCAAGGTAAGAGTCCCTTTACCAGGGA
Source organism: Choloepus didactylus (assembly GCF_015220235.1). Classification (NCBI taxonomy): domain Eukaryota; kingdom Metazoa; phylum Chordata; class Mammalia; order Pilosa; family Megalonychidae; genus Choloepus; species Choloepus didactylus. Next base: position 13,069,378 of record NC_051318.1, on the reverse strand, counting down.
CAGCCTGGCTGGCAGTTGGGGTGGCCTGGGCCTGAGTCGTAGGTCATGGTTCTGAAGACGGGGGTCAGGTAAGAAGATGCGGCAGTCATGGAACAGGCAGAACCCGGCGTTTGTTTCTTGTTGGGGTGCATGTTTAGAGCCAATGAGAATCTACCTCCCTGGGCAGATCTCCCGGCAGGCTCGGGGCCAGTGAGACAGACAACTGCCAAGTTCTTTATAGTCACTCAAGTCAGGAGCAAATCTAGTTTCATGGGACCTGAAGCTTATGTGGTGTAGAAGGCCTTCTTAAGGAAGAGGACACACATGTTAATTCAGCACCGCCAGAGCCCTCCTAGGGCCTCGAGGGGGCCACACAAGGGGTTGTGCTGAAGACGAAGCTTCAACAACTTCAGGATGCAACTGCCTGCAACTCCCGTCCTCATCTGACCAGTGGAGGAGCCTCTTCCTTTCATAGGCCCCCGAAGCCTGCCCGTCAGGCCCCTCCTTCTGATATGATCTCAAATGGGCCAAAGTATTCAAGACCCAAGGTGCTCAATCCCCCGGCACACCAAATGCATCTCATCTCTACTTGACGGCTCCAATTAAGATAGAAATTTATAATCCCACAATGCCTTTGTCCTAAGGGAATGTCACCATGCCTTTGTCCCCAGCCTTTTCCCAGGATAGCTATGGTTCCAACTGTTTTCTAAAAGTGGATTCATTTCATGCTTTTGGTATTTCCTAACTTTTCTGACTTACCTTTGTGTCATATGTCTGTGTAGTCAACATACTAGGGGACTCATGGGTAAGTGCCAGTGAAGAATCTGAAGGTGGAGCTGGAGCATCAAGCAAAAATGCATTTGTTCCATGACCCGACCCCGCCACCCGGCCGCCCTTTCAGCGTGGCGTCTAGGAGCGCTTGCACACTTTATCTGGGTCTCAAACAGGGTTGCAGGAAGAAGCACATGTGTGAAATTTCCCTAGCCTGGGCCTGTAAATAAATCTCGTCTGTATTGAATGGACTATGTGGAATTAATCTCTCTTTAAGGAGTGTCCACATGGGGCTGACTAATATCTTGAAAGGACATTTTTCATTTTTGCATCAGCACCCTTTTTTTCTTCATTTAAGCAGGTGGCTGATTTGCAGCTCACTGCCTCAGGGGAGCATGTGGTGGGACGGCAAATAGAAGCAGTCTGCAATCTTTCTTAATTTGTTCTCCAAAGACTGAGCACTTTGTGAACTTAGTCGGTTTTGTGGGGAGAGGGAAAGAGACAAGGAAATTGAAAGACATGAGTGGCATCTCTTGGACAAGCAGTGGGGAGAGCAGGGTTCACCCTACTCCTAACCAGAAAAAGATTTATGTAGAGTGAAGGGGAGAGAGAGAAAGAGAGAGAGAGAGAGAGAACAGTTGATGGGTAGATTGTGCCTTCTGTGGGAATGGATGCCAACCCTTGTGAGGGACATCTATTGCGTCAACTCAGCAGATGGGAGAGGTAGCCTTGTCGAAGATTCCATGTCCCTGTGAAGCAAGAGCTGACAGGGGCAATGGGCAGCCCAGCAACCATGGAGAGCAGATGCTGCCCCCCAGGCCCACCTACCAAGAGCATATAACATCCTAGAACTTTGATACCACCCGGGGGAGAGGGTCAGGGATGCTCTAAGAAGCAATGAGATGAGGGTTTCTGCCAGCCTGGCAGAATGAGGGTTTATTAGTTAGGGTTCTCTAGGGAAACAGAACCAACAGGAGATATCTGTAAATATGAGACTTCATAAAAGTGCTGAACGCAAGTGTGAGGGTGCATGAGTCCAGATTCTGTAGGGCAGGATGCACGAGTCCAAATTCCGTAGGGCAAGCAGGGAGCTGGCAATTCCGATGAAGTTCTTCGTTGAATTCCTCAGGAGAAAAGTTCTCTTCTTCCTTAAAAGTCTTCAACTGATTGGGTTAAATCCAGTTGATTGTGGAAGACATGCCCTTCGTTGATGTAATCAGCCACAGATGCAGTCAATTGATTGATGATTTAATAAACTAGCCTTCTGGTCTATTAGCCAGCCACAAAAGTCCTTGCAGTAATGGTTAGGCCAGTGCTTGCTTGACCAGACACCTGGGTACCATCACCTGGCCAAGTTGACACAGGAACCTAACCATCACAGAGGGCTTGTCAGAAATTAGCTTGATTCATAGAAAACATTTTAAGTGCTATTTCTGACATGTCCCAATTTTGTGACTAAGACACAAGCTCATGCAACACAAATTAGGCCCATAGTATCCTTCATTCCAGTAGATTTTGTGATTATTTTGATTAATTTCATAGCTTGAGGGTCTGCTTTAGCTCTGCTGATAAGTACAAGAAAGGTGCTGGGCTGCAAACATTTTATCTGCACCCCCTTCCCACGGGCAGTGCAGTCTCCTTACTGGTCTCACCTGGGGAAGTGGTGATTTGCTCTCAAACCACAGTCTCGATCTTGCCCCGTCCTGCTCAGAGACCTGCCGTGGGCTTCCTCTGGCCATCACAAGGTCTCCTCCTTGGGCTGCCACCCCTGGTCTTTCCTAACACGGCTCTCCTGGGCTACTGCCTCTACTTCCCTGGGTACCCTCTGAGGGTCCCTGGGTGGGGCTGGCATCTGCTTTTTCTACTCATCTGGCCTGGCCTCGGTGGGCGCTTTTGGCTTATGTTCTCCCAGCTCCTTGAAATGTCTCCTTTTCTGCGATCCCCACCATCAGCTTCATGAAATCTGTCCCTGTGCCCCAGTTCATTTGTTTCTCCTTCCTCTTACCTCACGTTGTACCTGTCCCCATAAACTCCAGCAATTTTCCCAATGAGGAGTTCTTGGCTTGATTGATCTTCACTACTAGACTTGAGTTCTTTTAGGGCCGGGATGGACTCTTCATGGGTTCTGTTATGGATTGAGTTGTGTCCCCACAAAAAATATGCTGAAGTCCTGTCACCCAATACCTCCAATTGGTGATCCTCATTTGGAAATAGGATCATTACAGATGGAATTAGGCAGGTTCACACATGCTCACACTGGAGTGGAGGGGGGTGCTTAATCTAATATGACCGGTGTCCTTATAAGAGGAAATTTGGGCACAGACAGAGGGGAGAAGGCCATGTGATGACAGAGACAGAGAAGGAGTTATGCCATGACCCAAGGGAAACCAAGGACTGCTGGCCACCACCTGAAGCCAGGGGAGAGGCCTGGCACCGGTTCTCCCCTGCAGATGTCAGAGGGAGCACGGCCATGGGGACACCTTGATTTTGGACCTCGGTGAGAATTGTGAGATAATAAACGTCTTGCTGTTTGAAGCCACCCGGTTTGTGGTACTTTGTGACAGCACCCCGGGGAACTGATACACATTCACTCCTAAATGCCTGGCAGCATCTTCCCTTGCCCGAGCTGAATAATTTTATTAGCCAGCAAATTTAATTAAAAGGCATTATGCAAATCCCATCTGGGGAGAACTTGTTCCACCTCATCACAGAGCAGGAGTGAGAAGAGTCTCGCTGCATCTCAACCAGCAGTTATATTTTATTTAGCTAATGGACCCGGAGCTCGAGGCTGTGGTTTTGTAGCTTACCCTGTTCTAAGACGTGTCACCTGGCCTTGCAAATTGGGTGAGCACTGTCTGTGAGCGCAGAGTTTTGTGAGGCTGGACCAGTAAGATTGGGTTCGGTTGTGAGTTAGGGGGAGACCTCAAAGAACTAGTGAGACCTATTTTCCTTTTATGAAAAGTCCAGGTAGGTGGTCTGGGGCTGCTGCAGATTCAATGGTTTCATTTTCTACATTGGGCCCTGACCTAGATCAGTTTTGAAGGCTTCCTCCCTTTTAAATATATATTCTCATATTTTTTTCCCTTGAAAGCAGTTTGGGAGGCTGGGTGGTATTATTCTGAATCCTTTTCAACACTCTCAAGAACTCAGTTCTAAAGGAGCCCACTAAAATTCCTTCCACATTTTTTCTTTTATACAACTTTTTGAAAGCCTTACTTTTTTTTTTTTAAATTTCAGCTCCAAAAATCCATTTGTGCCATCTAAAACTTCTTTCTGGTGAATTCAAGGACTATTTCTGCCTGAGACAAAAAGAGGACTTTGAAAGGACGGATGGCACTTAGAAGCCATAGGTGGGTCAGCCCTACAGCCCCCAGTCGGCTGGAGCAGGGAGGGGATGTCGCAGGGTGAATGTCTGCTGCAAAAAGAGATGGGGAGGGAAGGAAATGAATCTTTATGATATATTAACTTGCAGGGTTTTCATGTGTGTTGTCTCCTTGAGCCTCCATTTCCAGATAAGGAAACAGAGACTTGGAGATGAGAGAACTTTCTGGAGTCACATATGTACCCAACAAGCACGAGGTCTGGATTCAACCTCTCAGGCTCTCCGCCTCGCTTCTCATGTGCTTCCTGGTAGGATCCAGCACCTGAGCTTCCCAGCGCCGTGTCCTGGAGTTCAAGAGGGCCTGGCTCGTCCTCCACACAGCCCCGGGGTGCCAGACAGGGCCTGTGCACCCAGAATGCCCGGGTCGGGCCCTGCAGGAGCCGAGTGGAGCGGAGCTGCAGCGTTCTCACGGGGGACACTGCTTTTTGGAATTTTCCAGCTGGGATTGGTCACATGTTCGTTTTTAACCTTTACAACATTTAGCACTGGTGGTTTTAGTCGACACTCAGCTTTACCCTGCAGCCTCCGAGTAACCATGTAGAATTGCGGTCACCCTGTCTCCCCAGAAAGCATCCAGTGGGGGCTGGAAGCTGGGGGTCCCTGTCTGCAGGGTCCCAGATGTGCAACCGTGAGGTGAGCCAGCATCCCTGGGCTTGACAGTCGTCGACAGGGGGCTCCACACACCCCTCTCCGCTTGCCGAGAACCCCTCATGGCCAGACTTGGAGCTGGGTCCCCGTCCCCCTCCTAGGCCGTGGGCTCGGCCCCTCCCCCAGAAAAAACATTTGGTCCAGATGTGGAGACTGATGAGAGCTCACACACACCAAGAGGGTAGGAAAAGGCTTGTTATTCACATAATGGGGCTCCTGGGGAGAGCGGAGCGGCCCCCATGCATGTCCGAAACTGCCTTGAGAGAGCAAGGACAGGAGACTGGCTGGGGGCGGAGGAGCTGGTGTATGGCGTTTAGGGGGTGCAGCAGGTGAGCAGGGGCTGGCAGGGTTCAAATCTCTCTCAGGAGCCAGAAGAGGGAGGGCCGGACCCCCTTATCAGCTTGCCCAGAGGTGGGGCTCAGAAGCTGTCAGCAGTCAGACATCAGAAAACGGAGTCTGACTCTTTATAACAGGTTCCTGTTTACCCCTCTCTTCCAAGAAAGGGTGCTGAGTGGCTCTACTTGTCCTCCCTGCACCTGAGCTTAGAATTAGTCATTTTTCCATCCTGGCTGCCTGTGAAGCGAGCCAAGGCATCACAGATGACGTGCAGTGGATCCAAATGGCCCTGAGTGAGATTCCAGGAGCCCCTGTGAGGAGACGGGGAGACGGACCACCTAGCAGAGGTGTCGAGGACCCTCTCCCCTCCGGAAATGAGCTTTTTTCCAGGGAGCAGCCACACAGGCACCATGAGAGATGTTGCAGCAGAGGAAAATGTTCCATCTCTAAGAGGCAGGGATGTTCAGAAAAATGACAGGAGAGGCATTCAAGGTTCTTTCAACTAAATTCCTGGAAGCTTTGAGCAGAACATGGCCTCAGGGCCTTTTAGCCGAGTCGAGGAAGCAAGTCCTCCTGCCTGGAGATTTCCAAGCCCCTTTTTTGCAATATGCAGGGCCAAATATTGCCAAGTTGAATTTTTCAAGCTTAAATTGTGGCTCCCTTTTCTTTCACAAGCCACCAGCTGGTGATAAAAGTAATCTCAAGAGCACTGTAGCAGACTTCACAGCAAGAGTATTTACAGTTACTTGCCTTTCTTTCCTGAGTGTTCCTGGGAACTCCTGCACAGCAGCCAGGGGGCCACCTGACTTTTGCAGAGGCCTGGGAAAGTCACCGTCCACCACCTGGAGAGCCACACCTCCTTCTCTGGCCACGTCTTGGGCCTGGCAATCTCCTCCTAATTAGTGGCACTCTGCAGAAAGAGGAGAACCCAGCTCCCTTGGTGGTGCCCACTTCACTGCAGTTTGCTGATCCTGCCCCTTCAGGCCACACACCCAGCGGGTTCCACATGTGGGGCCAGAGTGTCTTTGCAAAGACTGATCTCAGTACCAGCGTCCTCTGGGCCCTTTCCCTGAAGATGGTCTGTGGGCCGTTTCCGGCTCCTTCCTCCTTGGTGGCGCACTTTTTCTCAGGAGACTTGATGTGTCTCACTGAAATCTAACAGCCGTCTGCCACCCCACCAAGTGCATGAGATGTGACCACAGATGCCCAGTTGCCACTTATGGACAAAGATGGCATGTTCGCCCTGTGAGGCAGCTTGGCCCCAGCTGAAAACCATGGGTACTGACAGGTTCTTGAGGAAGCAGGGTTTCCACATGCCGGACATACTTGAGTCTCAACTCCGGCCCAGCCAGGTTACCTGGCTAATCACCTTAAACAATCCAGACTGCAGACAGAAAAGGAATAGGATAGGAACAGGCCACTGCAGAAATGGTCAGTCCAGCCAACTAATATTGGACTTGGACACAGCCAGAATGGTGTGTAATCGCTAAGGTAATCATTAGAAAATACGAAAAATTGCCTAACTTCCAAGCCGATAGAAAAAAATGAAATGAGAAAAAATAATCTAATATACACAATTTCATTAATTGTAAATGGGCCAAAGGCTCTAATTAATATCAAGTTTCTCGGATTGAATAAAAAACAAAAAAGCTATATGCTGTCTAAAGAGACATATCTAAAATATAAGGAAGGTACAGAAAGTTTGAAGGAGAAGGATTCAAAAAGATAAACTAGGCAAACACTAATTAAAAGAAACCCATTACTCTGTTAATATTCAATGTATTTTACTTTAAGGTGAAAAGCATAACCAGCATTATCAGAGACAAAGAAGGCCACTTCATAACAATAAAAGGTTGCATTTTTCAGAAAGAATGAAAGATTCTTGATTCTTGTGCACAGAATAATATAGCTTCAAAATAAATAAAAAAATTTTCAGAATAAAACAAATTCACAATCATTGTGGAAGATGATAACTTCCTTTTCTCAAACATGGAAAAAACAAATATGTTTGAAAAAATCAGTGAGTATGGAAGGTATGAATAATATGTTAGCAGACTTGATCTAATGAACACATATAGAACATTGCACTCAACAACTGCAGAATATACAGTCTTTTTATGCCCGCAGTTACAAATAGACTAATCAACTATATGCTAAGCTATCAAGCAAGCCTCAAAAATTTCAAAGGATTAAAGTCATACGGAGGATATTTTTTCACTTTAATGCAATTAGACTGAAAATCTATGAAACTAAGAAAACCCCCAAATTCTCTTTTGTTTGAAAATTAAGCAGTGCTTTTCTAAATAACCTCTGGAACAGAGAAGAAATCATAGTGGAAATAAGAAACTATTTTTAACTAAATTATAACTAAATACTACATCTTAAAACTTTTGGGATGCAGCTAAAGCCATGTTTAGAGGAAAATTCATAGCCTTAAAATGCTTATATTAGAAAAGAAAAAAGGCTAAAAATCAGTGAGCTAAGTGTCTATCTAAAGAAGTTGAAAAAGAAAGTAGGAGGAAGGAAATAATAATGATAAACACCAAAATTAATTACATGGAAAAATAAATATACAAAAGAAGATCAAGAAGGCCAAAGTTGATTGTTTGTGAAGGCTAAAACTCACAACCAGATTGTTAAAGAATAAAAGGAAGTTAAAAACTAACATTCAATGTTGTGAACTGTAAAGGAGATATTGTTACAGATTCTACCATTATTAAAAAAAGATAAGAGAATTACACCAATACACTGGAAAATTTAGATGAAATGGACAAAGTCCTAGAATTACCCCTTAGGTTTGACAATTTTTATTTGGACTGAGACCCTAAGATGTTATTCACTGGCATTGTTAGTTTCAGGATGGTTGTACTCTGGTTCTTGGGCATGCCAGTCTTGGTGGTTTGGAGAGATCCCAGCTTGGTACAAAATTCAGCAGGACAAAACCCTCAGGAGCCTTAGAGGATGGTGGGGATGGGGTGGGAGGCATCTGCTTTGCCTTTTGAGGCCTCTTCTGGCAGCATCCACCACCCCTGGATGGGGAGAAGTTCCTGGGGCACAGATCCCTGCTCCCACCCCAGCTCACACCTCAACTCAGAGTTTGCACAAGGGGGAATATGCCAAGCGTGAGCCAGCTCCAACCTGGAGGCTTTTTTTGCCAGCCACTGATTCTCAGGGACAAGCACTTTTGCCTGAGTTATTTGAGGGCACATGATTGTGTTAAGAAAACAAGAACCCTGTGCAGTCCTACCTCCCCGGCACCCCACATTTCCAGGAACTGGCTCTTGGAGGGCAGGCCCCTGCACAATGTCAGCTTGCAGGGAGGGCTGAACCGCAGGCAACCATGAGAACTTTCTCCAAAGAGCCGCACTGCCACTGGCTGTTCTGCAAGAAGCAAACATCCAGGGCAGCCTCTGCAGGCTCAGTGCGTCCTCTTTGTGTCAGGGCAGATGCCCCCGTCCCAAGTCCTGCTCACAGTGGGGGACCCGGGGTGATGGTGAGACTGGGAGAAGCCCCCCCACCCCCACCCCAGCATGGCTCGCCCGACGGCCCTGCATTGAAACTCAAATTGCTCTTCCTGGCGGTGGATGTTTCTAGAACCCCAGCAGACCATGTCCTAACAGTCTTAATGAGCCTTTCAACCATGTCTGTGCAAGGAACAGCACTTAATAGTAGAAATTAGAGTCCAACAATGGAAGGCCTCACACTGGGGGGCCATTGTGGGCCGCCAGTCAAGGATGAGTGGGTGGCCGAGGGCTGCCAGGCGCTCCCAGTGGAGGGGCTATTTTTAGACCATGCTTCATTTTCCTTGAAATAGAGTGTTTAGACTACCTCACATTTGCCGGTCTGTCTTGACAGGCATGTACTTTTTATTTTCATCTCTGGAGAGGGTGGGGGTGGGGGGTGGTATTTACTTTTCCCTAAATGTTCACCATAGTAACTGCTTCGACTCTGGAACCTTCCATATTTTCCCCAATTCTTGTAAAGAGATAATATATTGAGCTCCTATGTGTGCACGTGATCTCTGAGTATCTGATTGTGTACTTCCTGCTGCCTCCGCCATCCATGGGGCCTGGGCAGCGTAGTAAGTGCAGTTTGAAGAGCTTTCTGGTAAGAAGAGCTGGACTCAAACCCTTGCTCGGCTCTGCTACCTCCCAGCTGTTTGGCCTTGGTCAAGTAACCTGCGCTCTCCAAGCTCCACTTCCCTCCTCCGCCGTGGATGGATTGCAACTGCTCTAGTGCAGAGCTTTAATTGGTTGAAAAATAGACTTTATTTGGCCTCTCCAGCTGAGCTACGTTGAACCCCGTTTCTTGTCATGTAGGGAAATGACTGTTTGACAAGATTCAATATACTTTTTGCCAACTTTTGTTTTTGAAAAGTGGCCTTACATCAGCAGATATTTTAATCCTGTGTGCTTTTTTTGGGATTTTGTTTGTTTGTTTGTTTGTTTGTTTTAAAGCCCCTCTCTTCTCCTCCCTGCTGTGGAGGGCAAACCTGTCGGCTCTAGCAGCTGGGAATGTGGGGGTAGAAGGGGAGGGTGTACATTCTTGTTTTTTTAGCTTTTAGCAAAACACAATGAAAACAGAACATTGCAGAAATCATAAATGAACAGGTCACTGAATTTTCACAAACTGAACATGCCTGCCAGCCCTCATATGAATAGAACAATGCAGTGCCCCAGAAGCTGCCTGTCTTAGTTTGCCAGAGCTGCTATGACAAATACTACACAATGGGTTGGCCTAAATAAGCATTTCTTGTCTTATTTTTGAAGGCTGGAAGTCCACAATCAAGATGTGGACAAGGCCACACTTTCTCTGGAGTTGGCAGTGTGTGGTGAAGGCCGTCCTCCAACACACGCCAACTCTCTCTCCTCTCTGGCTTTTTCAGGCTTGTGGCTTCTTCTACCTGACTGTCTCTGAATTTCTCTGACCTCCAGTTACATGGATTACGACCCATTCTGATTCAGTTTGGCCACACCTTAACTAATAACATCCTCAAAAGGTTCTTCTTACAGATGGGCTCACACCCACAAGAATGCAAATTGGGATTGGATCATGTCTTTTGTGGGGGGCGTGATTCAATCCCCAACACCTCCCTCATGCTCCTTTCCAATCACTACTCCCACCCCCAGGGTAACCACTCTCCCAGTTTCTAACCACTTAGATTAGTTCTGCCTGTTTTTGTAATTTTTGTAAACATGATTATACAGTAAAGTCTTCTTGTGTCTCTCTTCTCTCACTTAACATCACATGTGTGAGATTAATACAGTTTGCTGCATGTAGTGGTAGCTTGTTTATATTCATTGCTATAGAATATTCCACGGATCTGTAAACCTTTTCCGTAAAGGGCCAGATGATAAACATTTTAGGCTTTGTGAGCTATATATGATCTCTGCAGCATTATCTTTGTTTTTGTTTTTGTTTTGTTAACACTTTAAGAATGTGAAAACAATCCTTAGCTTGCATACAGTACAAAAACAGGCTGTGGGCTGTAGTTTGCCAATCCTTGAAGCAATCCATTATGTGACTATAATTTATTTATTTAGTTATCCAGCTTACTTGGGGGGTGAATTTGGGTACTTTCCACTTTTTTCTACCCCTGCCATCACCCCTCTGCTCTCTCACTCACCTGGTGGTGTGGAGTCTGGCTACATTTTTGTCCTGAATTCCAACCCCATTGTTTTGGGATGTACCCTAGTGTAGGGCCACACCAATGTTTGAGGATGGACGAGGAGCCAAATCCACAGTTCAAGCCTGGCTCTGGTCCACAGTCAAACAAATGAAATTCAGATTTCAAAGCTGGGATGGGGTTGGCTTGACTTAGTCAAGCTGTCTTAGTTTGCCAGGGCTGCTATGACAAATACCACACACGTGATGTCTTAAATGTCAGGAATTAATTATCTCATGGTTTTGGAGGCTAGAAGTCCAACTTCAAGGTATCACCAGGCCGTCCTTTCTCCCGGTCTGTAGCATTCTAGTGCTGGCTTCCCACAATCCTTGGGCTTCCTTGCTGGGCATCTCTGCCTCCATCACATGGCAATCTGCCTCATTCTCTGACTTCTGACTAGGTCCAAATTTCATCTGCTTGTAAGAATTGAGGCCCACCCTGATTCAATTGGCCTCATCTAAATAGGACCTTCAAAGGTCCTACTGACAAATAAGTCCACATCTCAACTGATAATAACATCTTCAAAGAACCCACCTACAAATGGGTTCGTGCTGCAGGACGGTGGGTAAGACTTGGACATGTCTTTGGTGGAGGACATGATCCACTGTCTTGGAGGAGCTGATGGGTTTCCTGTCCCCCAGGATTGCTCAAGTCTGCCACACAGGAGGATCATCTCCGACTGCTCACAGCCACCCTCTGCCCACATTCTGGGACAGTGCAAATGGCCATCGACTGTACAATGCCATTGTCACATGTGTTACCGGATCAAGTAACACTGGGTTTGTTGGATTTGTTTCTCTCAGCCCCTTGCCAGGTTGCTAGAGCAAAAGGTACATGGAGATCAGACATAAGGGGGAGGGAGGGCTCAGCAGAAGTGGAAATCAGAACAAGCAGTGACTTGAAGAGACAATTCCCCTGAGAATCTCTGGGGATATGGGCAGTGGATGGGAGGAGGATCCTGGATCATCTCTCATAAATCATATGGGACCAGTGTTAATTAAAATTAAGCTGATATGTAAGAAATAGGTAATCCCAAATCACAGTGGTTTGAACAAAAGAGAGGGGAAAAAGTTCTATAATTCATTTAAAGACTCATCAGAATTAAAGGTCTTTTGAGGGCAGTGCATATGTTGCTGATAGAACTGTAAACTGGTATTTGAAGGGCAAGTTTTTAATAACTAGAATAATGAGCTTAGTAGGTATCATCAGTACCAGGTTCGTATGGCATGCCACATTGTCGGGAACTGGAAACTTCTACATTGATTCTCAGCACATGGATTTCATGTCATGGCTGAGATAGCTGTGCTGGCTCCAGGCATCATATATGCATTCGAGCCAGCTAGGGGAGTAAAAGGGAGGAAATGGGTGCCGGGATGGAATTACGTACCCAAAAAAACACGTTTTTAAAGTATTCTGGTAGGTGTGGACCCACTGCAGATAGGATCTCTTGAAGATGTTACTTCAATTATGAAGTGTGACCCAACTGAATCAAGTTCGGCTTTAATCTGGATTACTGGAGTCCTTCATAAACAGAGTGAAATGCCTATACACAGAGAGAAAGCAATAGAAGAAGCAAGAAGTCAGAAGTCAACAGAACCTGGAGGAGATAAGAGAGGGCTGCCATGAAGCCAAGGAACCCCAAGGACCACCAGCAACTGGTCCCAGAATGCTATAGATTCTGGGGAGAAAGCATTGCCTTCTGACCTCATGCCCTAGCCTCAAAACCTTAAACCAGTAAATTCCTGTTGTTTAAGCCAGCCCATTGTGTGGTATTTGCTCTCACAGCTGGGAAACTAAGACAAAGGGTGTGTTTCTTCCCTTTGAGGAGTTTTCTGGGTGGTTGTAGAAACTATCCCTGCTTGTAACTATTGGCCACACCATGTGCAAAGAAGGTGGGGAAGTGCAGTTTTTATTCTGGGTAGTAATGTACCCAACTAAAATTTGTGGTGTGATACTAATGGAAGAAGGGGAGAAAGCATATTAGGGACACAACTTTGTCACAGACTCCTTAGCAATTTCTATTTTAATGTTAAAATGAAAGCAACACTAAGTGTGTGGAGACCTGAGGAAACCCAGCTCATCTCTGTTCAGAAAGAGGCAGACCCAAAGGACCAGTGAGGCCAAGCAAAGTCAGTCCTTAATGGAAACCATGATGGATGGTGAGGTTTGCCGATCGGTCATCATTTTGGATGTTTTGTGCTGCTGCTCAATTTAAAAGCCTTGCGCCTAAGAAGTGTCTCTCAAGAAAAGTCCATCACTGATCTTAAATTCCTTTTGCTTTCCAATCTCACATTGCCGCTAAATAATTTTTCTTTTCCCTGGCTGCTGTTTTACTGGAAACCTGAAAACGAAACTCTAATGAAAGTACGCTTTGGAGAACACAGTAACTTTAGTGGACATAAAATCTTAAAAAGGCACGTCTCACTTTTATGGGTACACTTTGTGCATCTGGTCTCTCTCGGGGTGGGGGTGGGGGGCCCTGACTTACTCCCACAGCAGAAGTTGGTAACTTCCTCCCCAAAGCAACCCTGCCCCTGAAAGCATTACTGAGCAACTTTGATTTTACTTAAGAATTCAGAGAAGGATGGATGAGTTTCACTTCACACCACAGCAGCCAACTAAAATTCTCATGAGAGAGTGTTGTTCCCTCTCCAAGTTTTCAATTCAGTGGCCAGGCCTTGAGGCTCACACTCTTTTCATTAACCTTTTCTTTGCTCAACCTCTAAATCTCTCCCTGATCCTTCTTTACACACACAACTCACCTCTGTCCAGCCTTGTAATGCCAAGCATTGTTGTCCTGGTCTGCTAATGCTGCAGAATGCAAAACACCAGAGATGGATAGGCTTTTATAAAACGGGGGTTTATTTCACTGCACAGTTACAGTCTTAAGGCCACAAAGCGTCCAAGGTAACACCTCAGCAATCGGGTACCTTCACCGGAGGATGGCCAATGGCGTCCGGAAAACCTCTGTTAGCTGGGAAGGCAGCTGGTGTCTGTGCCAAAGCTCCGGCCTCAAAACGGCTTTCTCCCAGGACGTTCCTCTCTAGCAAGCTTGCTCCTCTTCAAAACATCACTCACAGCTGCACTCACTGAGCTCAGTCTCTTTAAGTCAGCACGTTTATATGGCTCCACTGATCAAGGCCCACCCTGAATGGGCGGGACCACACCTCCATGGGAACATCTCATCAGAATCATCGCCCACAGCTGGGTGGGGCACATTCCAAGCAAATCCAACCATCACCAAACGTCTGCCCCACAAAACTACAAAGACAAGGGCATTTGGGGGACACAATACATTCCAACTGGCACAATTGTTAAGCAAAATAAAATGGCTGCCTACATTGGGCATTGCTGGGAATGGACCCCTTTCTGAGAGGGCTTTTCTGGAAGACAACACAATTGACCTGCAGGGGCTCTCTGATAAAATGGAATGCACCCCAAAGAACTGCAGATAAGCAACACCTAGTGATAAACTAGTTTCAGCTCAGTAGAGACAGCTCATTGGAATGGATGAGCATACCACGCTAATCAATTTTGACCTGCTCCCTCCTTTGTAAGACCCCTCTATGTAAAAGGAAAACTTAACACCAGCCAATTAGAACAACTTCTCTCTTGCTTCAGCATCTGCCCTCTAGGAGCTGCCCCTTTCCAGACACACAGTGGAGCTCCCTTCTACTTTCTCAATGGGATGCTGCCCAATTCAGGAGGCACACACAAAAAGGCTGTGAGACCCTGAATTGCATGAAAAGTTTTTCTTTTATCAGCAGCCAAACAAAAGCAACTCTGACTCTCAAAAAGATTCTGCTAGTAAGAAAAATAAGATTCCCTCCATATCATTGCAGATGTAGAAATCCAGTCCTAGAAAAAGATGAAAGGGTGATTATCAGTGCTACAAAATTTTACAGAACCATAAAATGTCCTCCTCATGGATTCTATCCATTCCCCTCTGTTTTGTTTCCACTCACCTTCTGGTTTTTCCAGAACATTGTTCCTTTAATTATCTCCTCCTGTATCTTCAACCCTCCCCCTCCACTGGCTCACTCCCAGTGTTTTAAAACATTCACGTTTCTCCCATCTTTTTGCTTATTTAGGAATAAAACAGAAGTCACTTTCCTCGTCCCGTTACCACTTCTGACCATTGTCGAGTTTCCCTCCTTCTGTCGCAGACAAACTTCTAGAAAGAATAATCTCCATTCACAGGTCCTGAGTCCTGACTCCCCATCCACACCTCACCCCCTCCCTTCTTGCTCTCTGTCTCCACCCCCAGCCCCACTCTGCTGCTCTTACCAGGCCTTCACCGTGGTGCAGTTGCCTAGTCCAGGCGGCACTTTTCCATCCTTTTCTTTTAAAAAATTGCTTCAATGTATTTTCCGTGTTATTGCATTCCTTACATTATTTGACTTCTGAGGCATTTGATACTGTTCACCGTAGCCCCGGTCTGGAATTTCTTGCCTCCTCTGACTTCTGGGACATTGTCCTCTCCTGGTCCCCTTCCTCTGTCAGAGCCTGCCGTGGGAGCACCCCTTCCGTTCCGGCTCCCCACATCTTGGTGATGCAGTCCAAGGCTTTCATGTGGCCGAGTTCTAGACGACGACAAGTCTCAAAGTGCAGTCACAGGATTATTGTCTGGGTGAAGTAGAAAAGACGCATTGCTTTTTCCCACTGCTGAGCAGAATGCATGATCTGTAGTAGATGTTTCGTAAGTCATTTTTGAACATGTTAATGCAATAGCAGATTTTCTTGCAGGTATAACAAATAATTCATTTTATAATAAATATTTTTAAGAATAGGTAAATAAAGTGATCTGAACCTATAAATGGGTACTATTATTATCACTATATTTGAGAGAACCAAGTCTCGGTTAAAATTATTATAAATAAAAGATCAAAGAAAATTAATCTCCAAAGTCTTTGTTTGCTAAATTTTTTCCAAGTGTTTCTGATCATGAATGGAGCAAGAATTAGTCACCCCAAAAGTGAGTCAGGCATTGCAAATTAATTTGCAGCCGTTAAAACATTTGAAAGCCCCAAATGAAACCAATCCAAGTGTTAGAAAGAACAAAGAAGGGTTTAAACATCTTCCATTATTTTAAATAAAAACAATAACCACACTAAAGTAGAGAGCAAAAGCCAAGTAGAAAAGTAAAAAGACAATCTCTGAGGTCCCAGCCCTTGGTTTGGGGAAAACCATTTCCCATATGTGGTGAGAGTCTACCCTTGATCTTAGCCAAAAGGCTGAGAAGCGATGAGTGCTGAGATTCTAAATCATAGTTTCTCTGGGGGTGGGCAGGAGCCTGTCAAGAAATATCTGTGGCCTTCTCATATGCCTTCCTCTGTTGGAGTCTTCTGAGGCCAGGCAAGCTGTCCACATGGGGACAATGTCCCATAGCAAGGGTGTCCAGGCCCTGCCATGCGCAGCGTGGAGTGGGGAGGGCTCAGCCAAACCCTCGCTTTACAGATGAGAAGTGGAGGCCCAGGGAGCCTCTGAGCCTCAGGTGAGGTCTCATGGGGACAGCGCCGACCCCAACAGGTGCTGACTTGGGTGACCCATTCCACCCACGCTCCCAGCAGGAGAAAGCCCACCAGCCCTGCTTCCCTCCCAATACCCTCCCTCTCCCATACGACAAGGGCCCAAATGCTCTTGGTGAAGAAAATCAGAGAATGGGTTTCCTTTGTGGTGCTCTGGCATTTAAGCCATTAAAAAAGGTTGTTTGCATTTTAGAAGATGGTGGGGAGAACTGTTGGCATTGGTTTCCCAGGGCTGCCCTAATGAGGCATCACTAATTGGGCAGCTCAAAACAACGGAACCTTATTCCCGCCCAATTCTGGAGGCCAGAAGTCCAAAACTGAGGTGTCGGGGGGCCGTGCTCCTCTGAGGGCTTCCGGCTCCTGGGGGTTGCCGCCCGTCCGCAATGCTCCCTGGCTGCAGCTGCAGCCTCAGTCTCCACCTCCATCTTCACGTGGCCTTCTCTCCCCTGGGTCTGTCTCCATGTCCAAATTTGTCTCTTCCTCTAAGCATGTTAGTCGTTTTGGATTTAGGGCTCACCCTGTTCCAGTTTGAGCTCATCTTAAATTATGTCTGCAAGGACCCTGTTTCCAAGGTCATATTCTGAGGTTCTGAAGAAAATGAATTTTACAGGGACACTATTGAAGCCAGTACACCATCCAAACGTGTGAATGATAATTTCCAACACTTGATCCACCAGAAGCAGTGAGTATTCAAGGATCTCAACGTGTGTGTAGGGCCAGTCGCAGGCAGGGTGGGAAAGAGTGAAGGCAGGGTCCTCTTGCGTTCATTGCCCCATGGATGTCACCATCCAAGGGCCTTCTCCCTGCTGTCACATGGGGAACCACAACCGTTACCACATGCGATGGCAGCTCAGCTTTGGACGTTTCATGAGGGCCATGCCATGTGCCAAATTAAATATGTAAATTCTCAGCCCAGATTTTCAGCTGAGTTTCAGCTCAAGAGGATACATTAAAAAATAAAACTGCTTATAGTTTCTGAGGAAGAGACTCATTTTCATATGACATTCCCTCTTGTACACCAACTCTTCCTCCCCCCTGAAACTGTGTGATCCGCTTTGATCATTTCTAATCAGGGAAGTTGTTCCTGAGCTAGGACAGCTCCGGGCAAGAGGGCTCCATTCCTCCTAGATGATCTCCTTGACCTTCCAACCTCAGAGGCTGGAGGCCCAGGACACCCTGGTGCTGCTTTGGGAGACCTGCTGGGATTAGTGGCGGTTAGAGTTCAGTTGGGTGAGGTGGGGGGCTAGGGGGCTAAGGGGCCCCAGAGCAGTTACAGGATGGCGAGATAAGCTTTTCCAGGAGTCTTGCTGGAGGTTCATGCTGAAGAAAAATTTTTACAAACCTTCACATCAAGAAATACATATAATTAAATAAGACGATTGGGAGAAAAAGTTGTTTTCTTAGCAGCTGCTTGGAGACCCTTCCCTGGGTGAGACACGCTTTTATGGGGTGAATGTTTCCATAGCTCCCCAGCATTTGGGATGGACACTGGGCCCCGGGGCCTGTGGGCCAGCTGCTGCCTGGGATTCAGGGCAGCTGGCAGAGCTGCTTTGGATGAAATGAGCAAAGAAAGAGGCAGTGGGAGGGGCCGCTGGGTTGACATCACCTGAGGAAGAGGCACGAGCAGCATCCTTTATTGGGACGGGAATAGGCTGAGATTGGGCTTTGGGGAAGAGGCAGGGCCATGGGGGACTTGGGAGTGAAGGGATGTGCTATTCCAGGACTCTTCCCTTAACCCCACGAATGCTGAGTGTCCCAATACACTTGATATGAAAGCTGTTGACAGGACCAAGTTTCCATCAAGTTCAGAAGGGGACACTGAGGTCTGGTCACAGGTGTGCTTTAAAAGCCACCAGGTGCCAATTGTATAGTGGGTGATGGGTTAGCTCAGTGGTTAAGAGCGTGGGCTTGGAAGTCTGATGAAGCCTGGCAGATCTGGGTTCCAGTCCTCGTTCCGCCAACCTAGTTCCCCTCCACCTCTGGGCAATATTCAACAAATACAGGTTTACTGAGCACAAACGATTTGCCAGACATAGTGCTGGGTGTGTGGGCATAAAACGGCAACAGGAATATTAATTTCTTTAAGTTCCCTGTATGCAAACCGGAGAGGATACCTCCTCATAAGGTTGTCCAGAAGATTAAATGAGATAATTCATGTAAGGCATTTTCACTGTCTCCAACCAGAAAATGGCTGCTTTAATCTGAGCTTTCTCTTGTATTCAATAATCTATTAATATTGAGAAAAAATACCCTCTTTAAAGTTTTTCATAACTGTGAGACAGTAATTAGGTCACTAAGCGGCCTCCTTTCTTTAGGACCAATAACCCTATTCCTTTCATCTTTCCTCATTGACTCTACTTTCTAAAACTTTAATCACCTTTTAAATAGAATTCATTCCAGTTTGTCTGGAACCATTCTGAACTATAATGTCTCCAAATGGACCCAATGGTCCAATAGAAATTTGACGTGTGCCAAGGTAAGAGGTTTCAGCCCCCTTCCCAGTTGGCTTGGAACCTTTCTAGCTCACTAGGCCCGCCTCTCCCCATGCCCCTGGGTAGAGACTGAGCCACCAAGAGCTACCACGGCGGTGTCTGCAAGGCAAGCTGCTCACCCAACAGGATCACCAAAGTCATCCTGTCTCCTCTTGTGCAAATGAATGTACAGCAGAATCAAAAGCCTTTTGAGGAAAGTTGCACACCTTGCTGGTGGGGCTCTAAATTGTTATCTGGAGGGCAGTTTGAATTTTGATGCACAATTCCTCTTCTGGGATTTTTTAAGGAAAAATCATAGATGTGGGCAAATGTGTATGAAGGTTTATTCCTTGCAGCATGTTTCCAATAATAAAGTGGGAAATGGTCTTCATAATTCAATAAAACAGGAACAGGTTAAACAACAGTATGTCGTTTTGATATAATTCTATGGTGTTCTTAAAGAATATGTGGTTGAAGACCATGTCACCCCTAAAGAAATATGTTCACTGTATATGATGTGAAAGTCAGCATGCTCAAAATATTACATTACAAAAAAGAGTGCAGCTAAAGCACTTAGCACTTAGCCTGGCTCCATAAGCATTAGCTGTCATCATTTTTAATAGTATGCTCTCAGTTTTCAGAGAAGCATTTATAAATAATGGAAGAAAATACATTACAGCTTTAAGTGGTTATCAATGGGTAGAGGAATCGTGGACTTATGTGTTTTTCCTTGTGCTTTTCTGAATTTTCTGAATTGTCTAGCACTTTTGCTTTATTACTATAAAAGAGTCTGGCTGAAATCTGCTAAATGGCCATGTCTGTATCAATGTAGAATTGTCTTAGACAAGGAACCCTGGGCTGGGAAGTTGAGATGTCACAATCCCACTGCATTTCCTTTGACCTTGCCTTGAGATATCTTTGCCCCTCTTTAGGCTTTATGTACCCCATTCAGGGAATAATACCTGACTTCTCTAGGTTAGGGTACTGTCTTGGGCCGCCAGGCGGCTGTGACAAGCACCACACACGAGTTGGCTGGAGCAGCAGGGATTTATTGGCTCATGGTTTTGGAGGCCAGCAGTCCCAAAACAAGGTGTTGACAGGCCCTGCTTTCCCCTGGAGTCAGTGGTGGCCAGCGATGGCCGCAATCCTTGGCGTTCCTTGGCGCACCCCTCCGCCTCCCATCACACGGGGCTTTCTCTCTCCTGTGGCTACTCCTCGGGTTTCTGATACTTCCGGCTCCTGGCTACTACCATGGCCTTCTCTTTCTAAGGCCTCCAGTAACACAGATTAAGATCCACCCTTACTCAATTGGCCTCACTTTAACTAGAAGGTCAAATTTACGATGTGTCCACACCCACCAGAATGTGGATTAAG
Source organism: Choloepus didactylus (assembly GCF_015220235.1). Lineage (NCBI taxonomy): Eukaryota > Metazoa > Chordata > Mammalia > Pilosa > Megalonychidae > Choloepus > Choloepus didactylus. The sequence continues at coordinate 13,049,224 of NC_051318.1, read as the reverse complement.
ATGAAGAACACGTCTTTTGTTGGAGTACATGATTCGGTCTACCACAGGGATACTTGCTTATGCTGACACTCAGGAGAATTTTCATTCACAATCATAAAAATAGCTCATTTACAGAGCCCCACCTAAATGCTGCTTTAGATCCATAGTCTCAGCTCTTCAATGACCCAGAGCCTTGCACAGGGCATGTCATCAGCACTGTTTAGATGAGGAGACTTAGGCTTATCATGTAAAGTAACTGCATCTTCAGGGTGGAGGGGAGGAGGGTAGATTTGGTCATTTGAGGATGCTGGGACATGCGTGTGGGAGCTCCTTCCACGGGCAACCCCTGGGGACAGATGTGGGGAGAAACAGCCTCAGAAATGCAGGTCCCAGGCCCACAAAACCCAGGCTCTCGGAAGTTGGCTGGGTCACCATTCTCTAAATCTGACCTGGCCTCCAGGGTGAGGCCTAACCTAGTTTAAGGTGAAAACAAGAAATATCAAGGAAGTTGCCATCCCCCAGGTGAGGAGCAATTCCCAGAAACCAGGTCTGTTCTTGGGGAGGTCCTTACACGTGCCTCCCTGGTTAGTAGAAGAGGAAGGAAGGCCACTTTGGGGCCATAACGGCCTTTGTCTCCCCACTATGTGGCCAGAGCAGACTTTGTTTTATATACATTTTATAAAAAGCCTAATTCTTCTTTTAAGGTAGAAATTTTAGAAATTTCAGAAATCTTTTTATATCCACTTGCACAAAACAAACATACATACACAAAACTCCAAACCCTGAAAACCTAAATTTATGGTGTCAAATGTTTCAAACAGAGATAAATCAATTTCTCCATTCCTTTGTCCCCTGCCCCGAGTGGTGGGAGGTGGCTTTGGCCTTGGGGGTGCCTTTAAACCAGGCGGTGGATGGAGGGCCCCCCGCAGCCCCGCATCCTTCCTGGCTCCTCAGCAGCAACAGCCCCTGCAGTGCTTGTCTGGAAAGCTCTGGAAAGTCAGGCCAAGAGCAGAGCCCTGTGCTGAAAGGGGCACTACCCTGTCCCCTAGTGCGTTTTACTTTGTTGATACAAAAGTCTTGCTGACATCTGCTAAATTGCCCTGTCTACATCACCTTACAGTGGTCCTAACCATGGGGACAGAGAGCCCCTTTCCGGACAACACCCTTGGGTCTCCCCAGAATCACATGAGAAAAGGAGGTGGCGGCATTTGGTGCAGAGCGGGGTCCCAATCCCGCTCTTTCCCAGTGTTTTACCATCCAAGGTGGCAGCATCCCCGTCCAGAGGAGCAAGGAGGGGTGGACTAACAGCTCTGAAATCGGACTCCAAACTTTGCGGGTCCAGGAGAAAAACAGCCATGCATGATGAAGCAATGGGCTGGACAGACACCCATCCCTGTGTCTGGCCTAGGTTAGAACTGCTTTCTGTGGTGCAGGAGAGCTGGCTGTCCCAGCCCAGAGTCACTGCGTGCTTGGACGGGCAGTGGCCGGGGCGGGACTAGCACACATGCTTCCTGCCCTCGGTCCTTCTCCACCGCCAGCCTCCTGGGCTGTGTTCCTGCTGGAATCAAAGGCCTTGGGGCAGGCTGCAGGGTGCAGGATGCAGAGAAGATGGGTTTCCAGGGCCCGCAGACAAGGCACGGCCCTCTTGAACTCCCAGTCTGATTTCCCAGGGGTCTCCCTCGCCCAGAGGATGAGCAAGACACAAATATGTCATAGAAATATTCTAAAAACAATATAAATCCTCTAAGGTGCAAAGATTCCAAAATTCAAAACTTCATTAAAATCAAGAACATACAATGTGAAAATTGGTCTTCTTCTGGTTCATGTTAAAATATTAACTATTTGCTGCTTCGGATATCACTGGACTCACATAATCTTTGCCTGGTTAAGATCGTCTACATTTTTAAATTGTTTAGCACATCCAAAAATTAGTCTAATCAGGATTCTGCAGAAATGTCATTACATGAAACTTTGTTATCTTTACAAGTTTCTGATTTTCCAAAATTCAAATGTCCAGAGTCAATATCTGCATGCTAGAGGCAGGTGATCTGTTTTTTTAGAGGGTACATTTAGGTAAATTGAAAGCAACCAACAAATGTACTTATCAAATATTAAGAAATGCACAATCTTTTTACAAAGCAAAATTTACTTGTCATATGTACATGTACCACATAGAAAATGATCCAACCCTCATAGACAACTGTTTTGTATTTAACTAAGCTATTACAACATGAGCTAAAAAAAACTGTACATTTTCAATTCAGCCACAGAGTTACAGCATAGTTCAATTGTAATATTTTACAAAGAATTACTTGTGCCACAAAAATATTAAAATAAAGTGTATTAACTTATCTTGCAAATCACACAAACTGGTTTTAGTTGATAGTTGAAACCTTGAGGACATTGAGGAGAGAAATTTAATATATTTTCAGTGTTTGACATTTCAAACACTTGGTTTCAAAGTATCACATCGATTTTTAAAGAGGCAGTATGAAAATTAATTACAGAATCTTCACATAATAAACCGGTAGTTAACCTCCCTGTGAAAAAGCATCTTAGAGTTCACAAACAGAATCCTGCATGCCGTTACCCCTGTTTGCTTTTATTAGAGTGGCCTGCAGGGTGAGACACACTGAAATGACTTACTAGGATTAGAGCAAATTAAGTTCCCTGGGAAAAGTGATTTTTGAAAAATTATATAGAGGGAAGACTACTGTAAATTATCTTTTATTTTCTGCCTTCTATCTCTCAAAAATCAATATGGGGGTACGGGGATGTAGGAAACTGCACAGTTTAAAGATACAAGTGTTTTATTGGAATCAAGACAACATATTACTCATTACTGGCAAGTGAACCTGAAGTTGCATGTGTTCAAGATGACCATCTCCTGACTTTTCCCACATTTATTTAAGTCTCAGCTAAACCTCCTGATCCTGAATCTCAGGTATTTCATGACCCAAGTGACTGCTCCCCTAACCTACCCACATCAGAAATGACCAGCTGTTTGCTCTCAAAGCCACAGTTAGCATCGCTGAAGTCTGTTTCTGCTGCCCCTTGCCCGGATGCTAGCTGGGCTCCACCAGGAGGGGCAGCGAGGTGGGAGTTGGAGAGCAAGGCTGCTGCCACACCTGCACCAGGTGACAGGTGGCTTCATCAACACAGGGATTTGGACAAAGCCAATGATGAGGCTTCGTGGTACAAAACTGGCAAGAGACTTAGGAAATTTTAGAAGAGTAAGAATGAAAACAAATAACAAACAACCCCTGAAACTAAAACCGTCTTTAGGAAAGAGATAGCACTAGGAGGTCCCTCAGTGTCCGGAGCGATGATGCATTGCCTCCCGCCCTTATACACCCCGCTCAGACAAGTGTCCCCAGGGTCCACACCACCCAAACAGATGTGGCATCCCAGGCTGCAAACAGGTGACCGGGATGAAACAGGCAGACAGTGGGCCCAGGAGCTCCTCCCAGAAGGGATTTTGCACCTGGGATTCTCCTTGGGTTTCCATGAATTGTTATATTTCACTTCACTTACTATAAATGAATTATATTTTAGATGCAAGAGAAAGTAGACTGTGATTTTAAAAGAACCATGGTGAATCTATTGGGATTATAAATCTTGTCCAAAGTGATAACCACTCCTAATTCCTTAGTTTCATTAGTTTGGAAACTCCATATGTTAGGTTTTCTGAAAACAGGACATAGTGTAGAATGTAAAGGTGGTATGATAGTAATGAGGACTGGGACGTAGAAACTTCACTTCTAAATATGTGGATCTTCTTTCAAATAACCATTTTTGCAGTTGTCTCCATAGGAATTTAGTTTATATTCTCTGGGCTGTCCATTTGGGTAGCCACTAGTCACGTGTGGCTTTTAAATTTTAATATAAATTGATTAAAATTAAATTGAATAAAAAATTCAGTTCCTTAGTTGCACTAACCAAGTTTCAAGTGCTTGAGAGCCACTGGAAGCTGCTGGCTACTGTACTGGATGGAGCAGACATAGAATATTTGTATCATCACAGAAAGTTTCATCAGACAGTTTAGCTCTGGAGCATTTTCTAGATGACCAAATAGAAAATAAAGTCAATAGCAGCTTTTAAAATAAATTACCATTTAGATTTGGAAGTTCTAAATAATATTTGCCAACTAAAATATGTACAGGAACATCTATATTAAAAATAACTCTCTGATTATTAAATTTATACTCTGAAAAGTAAATAAAAGCACAGATATGGAGTAACAGAAGATGTGTATTTGCACTCTTCAATTTCGTCTTACTCCCATTATTTTATTTATCTCTTGCAGAAAAAGCAAGCTTGAATTTATATGTCCTCAACAGGTTTTCATAGATTATATGTCTACATATAGCTTATATGTTTGCACTAGTGTGTGCTTACACATACACATGCACCAATGAAGTATGCTTTGAGTAGATTTTGAGTGCTGTGAAGATTATTAGTATTCAGTCTCAAGTTGGTCCATGGGTCAGACGATTATTCCCCTGAAAATGAATTGACAAAATTCATCACTTTCAGTGAATTCTTTTATCAAATATAAAGTACATATCATCTTCTAAAAATGCCTACAAACTTGGCAGGCTGGAAAATAGCCAATCTATACTTTTTCTCTTCAATAGAACTCAGAAAGCAACTTTCTTGCTTTTAAAAAAATATCCTGCTTTTGTCAGTTAGTTTATTTTGAGAGTTTCTTCAGGTTACCTGTAATTCTGTAATTTCAAATGTCTTCTAGGCTTCCTTTTACAAAATTATTGTTCAAGACTCATAAAATAGATGGACAGCGCTGAAGAGGTGGTAGAGCTGTCCTCCGTGCAAGCATTTAATGCAGTTCTCTTAAGTTGCATTCAGGTTTTCAGCAGCGGAAAGAACGCTCCATCCAGCACGTGGTGGAAGGCGTCTTGTATTTAGAGTTGTTAATACAAAGAGATTCTAAGGTTCTCTGTCTTCCAGTAACCGCCGATGCTATCATGTAGACTGGCCTGACAGCCTCCGACCCCCAGGTTAATCTTCCAGGTAGACAGGAAGCAGGAGCATCCAGTAGTAAATGGGGGGGCAGTGGTATGGGTCTGGAGCCCTTTACTCAACCTCTCAATCCTTCATTTCCTCAACTATAAAATGGAGATAATAAAAATGTCCAGGAGTACTGGGTCATTGTAAGGATTGAAAAATATCATCTACATAAAGTGCCTGTTGCAGGGCCGGGAACAGCAATGCTCAATCAAGTCTGCTATTTGCTATCATTTCGAATAATAGTCGCATCATTATTATTTCCACGAGCTAGTCACCCAGCCAGGTGTGGGGTCTCCCGGCCCCTTCTCCAACAGGCTTGAAAGCACCTAGGTAAAGTCTGGCGCAGGCTCCACCCTTTCATGCTGGACAGAACTTGGGTTCTGGGCTTTGTGTACCCCTTTTTAAAGCTTGCCGACCCCCATGTAGACAAGGAATCACGGTGACTCTTGTACTTTTCGATTATGTACTGATGGCTTGGGCATGCAAACAAAACACAGTGTGCATTGAAAATTCAACCATCTCTGAAAGGAACAGCTATCACTAAGCCAGTCAACTGCTGGAGAATTTTGGCAGATGCTGTGAGAGTGTGCTGAGCTCCAGGGATGTGCGGAGCACAGGAATAGGGGACACAGAGGATAAGGGTTGCAGGAATTGCCCTAAATTTGTTGACCTTAAGAAGAGGCTGTGCATGTAAACAGCTCCACCAAATGCCACCATTGTTGATGTGGAGATCGGCACTTAGAATAGAGTGAGTTCTCAGAAAAGTTTGGCTCTTATCGCAGTGAGTACAGTCAATTATGATTATAATTTCTGATAACCAGAAGTGATGACAGATTTATTCAAACCCAAAAGGGCACACTACCCAAGGCTTTGCACATTTTGAGCTCCTCCTTGTCAATGACAAGATGTTCCAGAATGAAGTTCTCAAGGAGGAATTGCTATCTGCGTATTCAAGTTCTGGGTCTGCCACTTCTGAGTTAACAGATGACCTTGGCAAAGTTCTGGGTCCCCGGAGCCTCAGCTTCCTTGTCTGTGAAGTGAGGAGCTACCCAAGTCCTTTCCAGCTTGAAAATGTGGATGGACTCTACGACCACCAGGCATCTAAAGGAACCATTTAAAATAAAACATAAAGCACCTGATTTTAAAATAATAAACATTTTCTAGTGAATTGTGTTTTTTATTCATGCAAATGCATGTCTATACAAATGCAAGCTTTTGGTAGACAAGGACTTTTTAGAAAATCACTTTGGTAGATTTCAATAAACAGGAATATATTTTGTACAAGTCTTATACTTACAAAGTTTACAGAACACCAAAACACGGGCTTGTCTTGATAACACCAAAGTTCATTTAAATGAAATCTTTGGAATTTTTTTAAAGAACTGGTCCATAAATTAAATGTCATGACAAACAAACAAAAACCTCCCTGAATAGCCAGCCCCCTTCTGAGCAAGCCCCAACTCATCTCCCCTCTACTACCCTGCAGGCCACTGGGAAATTCCTCCTGGAAAGCTCTAACTTTGTTACACTTACCTAGGCCCGACCCACCGGCACCCCGAGGACCTCCAGGAAGCCTGTCTAGGCCCCACACACACCACTCAGGCCTCTGAAGTCCCCTGGCGGGTCCGTGGCACCCCTCCAGCCCTGAGCCTCGACAGGCACCTTATCTTCTCATGCACAAGCCTGTCTTTGATAATTTGATGAGCATTTCTTAGCAGGAACTGCTCAGTTCTGTTAGCATGTGTAGAACTTTGCACAGAGAGCTACCCAACGGCTGTGTGATTTCAGGCAAGCCACACAACCCCTCTGCGCATCAATTTCCTTATTTGTATTGGAGAATATCAAAATATGCTTCATATCTTTGCTGAAAAAAAATCATCTCTAAGGGTACGACGTTAGGACTGCCTAGCTTGGACGGAGCAGGAGCTGCTGAGCGGGCCCGAGTTTCCCTGTGATATTAAAAGCATTAGGACTTGGCTGCTGTCAGGAAGCAGTTGAGGCTACATGACGTGGTCTTGGAGGAGACCTGAGACTCTGCATTTCTAACTTCTGGTTGGGGGCCACACTCGGAGAGCCATTGCTACACGGTTCTACTACATTGAGGGGATGATTGTATCCCAGTTTTCATGACTAGATGTGAAGAGGTGTGCAGAGAAATGACAAATGATATGGAAAAAAGGATCAGGAAGACGGTCAAAGGGCAATAAAAATAAAACAAATTAAAAATGATTTTATAGGAAAAATTTAGATAATTGGGATACTTTTATTTGAAAAACAAAGAATAATATTGTTTAATGAATGTTTTCGATACATATATTTATATTTATTAATTTAAAGGTGTTCTAAGTGTCTCCAGGGGTCAGGCCAAGATAAAGTAGAAACTGAGTGTAATAAGGAAGACGGAGATTAGTTATATTAAAACACTGCTTAGCATTGAGGGAAATCGTGGAATTCTGGTTTCCCAAGATATCTTCTCAAGTAAACATGACTTAGATGCTTTAGATTTGACATAGAAAATTCCACTCTATAAGCTTTCTTCCATTTATTAGATTCTGTAGAATCCAAGAATAAATTTGCTTACAGTTACTCTGGGAGGAATTAGGGTATAGATGGATCATAAGCACTTTTTTCCTTAGGCTTTACCCCGGTAATCACGATGTGTGTCAAAGCTAGTCATCCCTCCTTAGGCGAAAGGGTTATGATATCTTTATCAACCCAGATAAGAATCCTATGCCTTCAAAGTATGGTGTTTGGTGGGAAATATAAATCCAAGCCTTTCTGAGGCTCTCCTTTTGATGTTATTTTTGCCTTGTAAAACAGTCCACTCGTAATTGTCCAAGCAACTACCAGAAAAATCTGTGTCCTGACGAATGTTTTCATTTCTGCTCCAAATTTATTTTCAATTGAAAGTTTGTTCGCTGGTGCTTGATGCTATTATTTGAATTCTTGTGATTAAAGAATTCTTCTGTAGATATTTTATACAATGCAGATATTTAAGTTTTTAAATTACCCATTAAAATCCACCTCAACTATATACTTCTATTGGCTTAAAAAATATTATCACCTCTTGGGCAGGAAGGAAACACAAGGAATGTAATGATCATTGCAACTGGTAATACTAAGACTTTTTTTGATAGTGAAAAGTGACAGAAGTCTACAGATTAATGTCAAAATGAGGGTGAAATATTTAAAAACTTCTCTGATGGACATGGCTGGGAAAAGGTTGCTTTGGGATGAGTTCAGCTGAATTGTAGAACCCAGAGAACAGAGGTTTTCATTTCAATTATTCCCAGATGAATTCATACATGCACAAATAAACTCACAGCCCCCCCCCCAAATACCAAGCCACATCTCACATAGCGAAAACGGCCCTTCTTGAATAAATGGAGGTGAAAACCTTTGTCATTACATATTCTAACACATGTATAGACACACAATACATATGTACAAAGTTTTAGAAAGACCTACCTTAAGATTGTGATTCTTAGGATTTTTAAAAATGAGAATTTTAAAATGCAAAAAATGTTTGTAGCTCTCTACTACATGTGGAGAAGTTCTAGGAAAAGTTCATATTCATTGAACACAGACATATTATCTATAAGCCTTTGTACAAGAATAAACATATATATATATATACATATAAATACAGACATATAGCATTCATATATTTAAGAATGTTAAAGGAATATGACATTTATCCCTGTTCCTCAAATGTCATCTCCAAACCACCAGCATTAGCATTCTCTGGGAGACTGTTATGCCCCCAAATCTTTGGAAGCAGAATCTGCATTTTAACAAGACTCTTAGGTGACTGGTAGGTCCTTCAAAGTCTGAGGGGCACTGATCAAAATTACCAGTATATTTTTCTGCATCGTTTGCTAGAGGACAGTAGATAAGACTGCTAATTGAAAACATGATTTTGCTACATGGATATACATAAACTACTAGCATGATGCCTCTACAAGTTCTAACCAGCTATTAAAACCATCCAATAATTATCAAAAATTTTAAAGGGGAAAGAAGGCAATCTGTTCCTTTATTACAGCAGGCATGTAATCAAAATGGAAACTTGAACATTGCTCAAAATAACCCCATAGTAGTCACTTATTTTTAATATGCATTTTAAATCTGAAATGGTAAGTCATCCTAATTTCATAGGATATATCAATTATCATAAAATATAATCAATCATTATTTTAATAATGGATTAAGCATTTCTTTAAAAAAATTCATCTCTAACATACTTTTCTTGGCATTAAATATCTCTATTCCTCTTCTACTCTTTGAATCTTCTTTAAATCCTGCTTCAAATCCTGGGGAACTCTAAGACTATTCCTGTGCATTGTAAGTTGAGGAATTCTCCATCTTTTGAACCTGACTCTTGGATTTAGGCTTCTAGGGAAGGTACAGGGCCCCATCCTCCACCCCACCTCCCTGCACTACACCCTATTCATGTACTAGAGAGGACAACTTCCTTACCTCCTTCCTACCATTCTCTAAGACAAAGGGGTAAGCACGGCCCTACGTGAAAGTCACTGATGGAGGCCACAGAGAAACATTGCCTCTCTGGGATGGCTTTGGTCAGTTTCCCAGACTTCAGTTATTATTACCTGTTCTGTCACCTGATGCAATATACACGAACATCTCCTGTCCTCCGATACACATTAGAATAAATACATATTTATTATAATAAAACAAGCAGCCCCATGGACCGTGTAAAATCACCTGGTTTGACTGACCCTGAGAAGCACGCACAGGCAGAGCCACCAGCCTGGGGAGCAGAGGGGACCCCGTGGTTTGCTGCACCCTGGGAGGGAGAAATTCTAGCTGGGACTTCGGGCTAAAAGTGCAGACGCTGCTTCCGTTTTTCTTTCCACCTGGATTGTGAGCACCCTGTGAACTCAAGTGAAAAAGCACTGCACCTCTTCATTTTTTCACGTCTTACTTTGAAGAGTGGAGGGCTGTTCTCCTAGCCAGGAGCAGGGGCAGCCCTGGCTGTGGAAGCTTCTGGATACCGAGGTGGCTCTGTTCTGAGCCCACAGCACTTCTGAGCTCTGTTCTGAGTTTTGGCCCTGACAGCCCATGCCCTTGCCCCTGAAACAACGTGCGCCCTACAAAGTAAATAAATGTCCCAACTGGGTCACTGTTCAGGTTCATACAATTGGCAGCAAACAGCCATATTTCACTTTATAGCATATGAACAAATGCCTTAAATAAAAGCATTTTCCATTAATACAGTGTTCTTCGGTTATTTATTAAGAGTGCATAAGAATGAACATTTATTAAGAATTTTCAATCTGGGGATAGTAATTCTTCATATATTCAAAATACTAACTCTTCTGCAAATAACCTCAATGTGTGTGTGTGTGTGAGATTTAGACATAAAAATGTGCTCGAAAGCACACTGACATCAAGCTACTGGTTTGATCTCCTTCCTTGAGATACTCTCTGATCTTACTGTTTGGATCTTGTAATAACAAGCATCCGGTGAAGGCATTATCATCATCATTAAAGATGCTTAAAACATTAAACTTCAAAGTATTTATAGGTTGGATGGATGGAAATGCTCATTTCACTATGGCTCGCCATACAACCGGCCAACTACATGTAGCATAATTATGAGAAGCACAATAGTGGCTTTCCCAGGATATGGGCAACTTTTTTTTTTTTTCCTTTTTTTTTAATTACTAGGACTAAGTAATAGAGAAAAACTTTAGGCATTGTTTTAGTGAATAATTTCTTATTTCTTTCTCTCCAAAGCTTATTGGAGCTGTACCTAAGAAACAGACTTGACAGATGTAAAGGCATAAAATAAAGAAAGGAGTAGTTAAAGGGACCAAAGAAATGAAACCCTAGATCGTCACAGCTTGGAATATTGGCCTTACGGAGGATTCTGGTAATGAGAGTGAATTGTCCCAGTTAAAAGGATAACCGTTTCCACTGGAAGTAATATAAAATTCTAGGTAGCTAGACATTTTAATCATTTGGAGTAAAAGATTACCTGCCACCCCATGACTTTTCCATGATGCATTTAAGTCCTGTTGCAAAGTTAATGTTATTGAACATGTATATTGTATAAGACATGTACGTTTCTTAATAACTCCATAGAGACAAAAAAAAAAAAAAAAGCCTTGTAGGAAACCACATAAACACCCCAAATCTTCACAATTTGAAATAAATAGTCAGAACATGCTGTATAGAATTGAAAACTCTTTGAGCTGAAATGAGATGTTTTAAAAACATGGGTCAAAAGCAACCACTTAACTGGCATTAAGACTATTATGATGTAAGTGAATAATACAAAAATAATAGATGAAGGACAAGAGTTCTGTACAATAAGAGCACCCTCACCCTTTTGCACTAAAATGCTAAAATGTGCCTCTGGGGTTTGGCTCTGGTTCCAAAGGGTTGGTAAGCGTTGAGTGAAGCGGAGCATGGGAAAACCAGCACTGCAGCAGGGCCCCTTTCGCCTTACCTCATATAACCTCAAACAGGAAACTTTGTGCCTTATTCATAGAACTAAAATGTACTGACAGTGACATGTCAAAAATCACCTCCCTCAGCTGTCATCTCACGTTAGGGATCAAAAGTATCAGGGTAGGGGATGAGAAGGCTTCGACTGCACAGCCGGGGTTCACATTCCGACTGGCCTCGCTGGCTCTGGGGGCTTGCAAAGAGTTCTTACCCTCTCTTAGCCTGAGTTTTCTCACCTGTAAAGGTGCGTTTGTGTGACTATAGCTACAGAGTGGGTAAAGCACCTGGCATAGTTCCTGGCATGCACAGCATGTGGTCTGAAACAGAATACATTATTATCATTACAATTCTTATTATCAGAGCTATGAAAATGGAAACTACTGTTTTTATCAAAACATGGCTTACTGCTTTAAAACCTCAGCCCTTGTCAAAAACAACTTACCTTTGTCATTCACACACGGAGATCCTATTAAATATTAAGGGATTAAAAGCAAACAGACATATTCAATCCGACAATTCTAACAAATGCTTAAAAAAAAAAAAACTTTTTAAAGGCATCATCTTGGTTTGACTGAGCATCCAGTGATATGTGTTGAAAACCCTTTCCCACTTCTTAAATATTTCAATCCCTTTCCTGCTGCCGTAAGTAACCTAAGGGAGGAGACTCGGATTCCAGTATAGGATTTATTCGCATTTGTACTACATTAGCAGGGGCTCTGGAGAGATGGCATCAGACGCAGGCTGCCAGAGGGGTAAATTTATTACAAATGGTTCTCCAATACTGATCTAGCTACCACTGAAATGGGCTGAATTGATGCACCATCCAGAAATTCGTCCACTGGTTGTGCAGACACAGCTATAATTCCCCTGCAAATGGAGGGATGATATCTGCATCCAAAACATCTGCTTTCACTAAGAGAAATGAGGCGCACACAACAATTTTACAGTATGTGTAAAATTAATTTCTTCTGCATAATTTCCTGACTAAAAACCTTGCTCTCTGGAAACAGGCAATACAATTTTATTGCATTTAAGTTGTTTTTTGGTTCAGAGAAGGAAAAAGAGTTCAAACTTAACTTTTCACAAACAAGCCCCACAGCTCTTCACATTCACGTGAATTTACATGACATAGTGGAGATACACCTCCGTCAGATAATATACGCTATGCAATCACGAACAAAAGTAATCATTAAAATAGGAGACCACATGTTTCAAATGCATTTTGCACCACAGCCATTATAAACCAGAAATACTTGTTCTACAATATTTAATTCTATTTTTTACAACCAGGTTAACTATTATTACATACGTAGGTATAGAGAGATATGAAAGGTGGTGTTTTTCATATTTCACTATTACTTCACACTAAGTTATTTTTCAGAATATACTTAAAGTTAACCTACTTTCAATAGGTATTATTATTTTTTCCTTTAGTATCCTGCAAACAATCAGACTTAGCTTAAGAGACTAAAATGATGGATGCAATCAATCCTACTTCATATACAAATCAAAGCAAATTTCACGATTACTTTTAGGACACATAGGACGTATTGAAAAACCTTATAAAACTACTTGTTTGCCTGTGGATTTACATGGCAACATTTGAAACCAGTGGTCTAGCTAAAATAGGCAACCATGCAGAGGGAAATGCAGCATTCATAGAAATACCAAATTAACTCTTATGAACAGGGATTGCTGAAAGTAAAGAAAAAATGTAGGAATGAGCTCCTGGTTTCAGTGTTGCTAAGTTATTACTGAGTTTGTATTAACCAAATGTTGTCCCTTCCAAACAGAATCACACAAACTCTTTTTGCCAGCTTGAAAGAAATCGTATTAGGTACATGCAGCACTGAAAATCAACCTTGATGTTAAAGAAATAAAAAGTCTGGAAAAAGTAATTTCTGCTCTATTTTCCTCAATAACTTAGATTTATTTAATGTCCAGGCAAAAACTCTGGGACAAATTTAGATTTTATAACATCATGGCCTTGAACGTCCCTTCTTTCCCTCCCCACCCCACCCCCAATCCTCCCCAACAAAATAAATAACAAAAACTCTGCCCCCCCAGCAAAATATAAAACAAAACCCCGCCCCAAAACAAAACAAGGTAATTTTGTGCAAAGAACTCCATTTTTTTTTTTTTTTTTTTGAAAAGGGTAAAAACACTGGTAACATTATTTTCACTTCAATCACTTAACTCATCTAAATGATGTCACTGCTTCACAAATGCTAAGTGCTCCTGTGCCTTCGGGAGAATCCAACCCAAAGAATTTAGGGAAAGCATCTCAAGCACTCAGCCAGGCAGCCAGGCAGTGCAAGTGCTCGGTAAACGCAAAATCCAAGTGTGCCGCGTCCTCCTCAGCGGCGCGGTGCTACACATCGCTGGGCGACCGCGCTCTCTGGGAGACGCTGGACGGGACGCAGCCGCAGCAAACCAGACAGAGGGCTTTCTGGATCTCCTGGTTTCGGAAAGCATAGATGACCGGGTTGATGATGGAGTTGTAGGTGGCAGGCAGGAGAGTCGCGTACGTGTACATGGAGGGGTAGGTGGAATCTGCTATCAAGGAATAGAGGGTGAAAGGCATCCAGCAAGCAGCGAAGGTGCCCAGGATGAGCGCCAGGGTGGAGACCCCTTTCCGGGTGGTCACGTAGTGCGACGTGGCCAGGAAGTGGTGCTGCAGGGCGATCTGGTGGGCGTGTCTCATCACGATCTTACAGATCTGGACGTAGAGCTGCAGCATGAGCGCAAACATGAACAGGAAGGAGACCGAGAGCACCGCCGCGTTGTTCTTGGTGAGGGGCCTGACCACGCTGCAGGTGGACTCGTCTTTGAGGCAGTTCCAGCCCAGGACGGGCAGCAGGCCCAGACAGATGGACGCCCCCCACAGCATGATAAGCATGACATAGGTAAACGTGACCGTCCTCTCCGAGTTGTAAGTCAGAGCGTAATACAGCGAGAGGTAGCGGTCCACCGTGATGGCCAGCAAGCTGCAGACCGAGGCGGAGAAGGAGGCGACGATGAGGCCGATGGTGACCAGCTTGGTGGCCTCTGACCGCAGCAGGTAGGCGAACACAAAATTGACCACGAGCCCGACGCCCGCCAGCAGGTCCGCGAGCGCCAGGCTGCCGATGAGCAGGAACATGGGCGCTCGCAGGCTGGGGTTATGGAAAATGATAAGGACCACGATGGCGTTTTCGCAGGAGATGAGCGTTCCCGAGGTGCACAAGACAATGTCCCAGGGGTTTACCGCGAGCTCGGGCTCCGGCTCTACAGCGGGAATCTGGGAGGAGACCGCAGCCGACAGGTTCTCCGCAGAACCGGCGTCTGAGTGGTCCCGGGGCAGCCCGCTTAGATTGACCTTCAGGTCTTCATTCATTTTAACCCCTGTCCTCTTCAACGAAAAGACAGGGTTTTTAAGGTTCGGACACGCCAGGATCACAATCCCGGACCATGCGACACACACACGCGCGCGCGCGCACACGCACAGAAAGCCAGCCCCTGCTCTGCCACCCTCAAATGCCACAAGCTTCGGGGATGACAAACTGTGCTGAAACAAAACAAAAGCAAAAGTCTCCGTGGTTAAAGCACCGCGACCAAAAAAACCGGATGGCGTGGGAAAAACACGACAAGACTTCCAAACAGGAGCGCGAGCGCGGTGGGCACACACGCGATCGCGGCGCTCTGGCTTCTCAAGTGCAGGGAACACACATTTAAAAATCACATCTTGCAGGCTGGAAATGAACAACTGCTTGGCATCTGGGCTGCAGCCGAGCAAACCACGCGGCGGCGACGAGTCGCCAGGCCGGGTCCGCCATCCTCCAGCGGATATTTCAATCGCCTGTTCTCACCGAACTCCCACCCTTCCCCAAATTCCCTCCCGCTCGTGCACGAACACTCACACCCACGCCCCCCACCGGAACAAAGAGGGGTTCCCAGACTTCCCCGATGTGCACCGGGGGGGGGGGGCTGTTACGCCACGGGGGGGGCACAAAAAGCAGGTGTGTGGGGTGAAGGTGTGCAGACGGACAGATGGACAGACAGACACCCATGCACCGCCGCCGCTCTCCTCACCGCGGGGCCGCGCGGCGCACGCGACGGGGATGGCCAGGGCGCCCCGAGCAGGTGGCCCGCGGGCCGGGGTCAACGAGGGGGTCACCTTGGCGCGGCCGGGAGGAGGGGGCTCCTGTGGTGCTTCCGCAGCGCGCGAACTACTCCTTTCTCAAGTCCGCGCCGCAGCCGGCGACCAGGGGCGGCGGCCCCGCTCCGGAGAGGGCCGCGGGGGCGCGGGGCGCGGGGCGCGCGGCTCGGGCAGGTGAGCGCTCGGCGCGCGCCCGCCGCCCGCCTCTCCCCGCGCCGCCGCCCTCCCGGCCCTAGCCCCAGCCCCAGCCCCGGCCCCGCGCGCCCCCGCCCCCGTGCGCGCCGCCCGCGCCCTCCCCCGCCCCCGCCCGCACGCGCTTGCCCGCTCGCCCCGCGGAGGAGGCCGGCGCGCGCCCCCACGCGCCCCCAGCTGCGCCCAGGCCGCCGCGGCGGAGCCGGGCCAACCCCTCCGAGGGCGAAGATCCTGGAGGTCGGGCCCGTCCTGCCATCCTCCCTCGCCGGCGGGCTCTCCCGGGCCTGCGGCGCCCCGCATCCCACCCCAGCAGGAGGGCCAGGATCTGCGCCCGGGCGGGGCCGGGGGAGCGCCGCCTGGCAGGGCCGTGACCTCTTTCCTTCCTGGGGTTCCCCGGGGAGTCCCAGGTTCCGGGTCCCCGCTTCTCCATGCCCATCCCTAAACTGCTACATTCCTGGTCAAAAGCACTGCTTAGCGGGATATTTAGAATTAGCGACGGGGACGGGGAGGGGCAGCAGGTTGGGGAGCAAGACCTTTCAAATAGCTCTTTTCAGTTTGCCGCGGGCCACATAGCACTCCAGTCCTAAAGGGACCCCCTTGCTTGGCTGTGCCCTGGACCCTGTTTTTATTACTGTTTCCCCGGAAACATTTGCTTAACTGGATATATGCTGCTATGTGAATCATCAGCTATCATCATCAAATTGCACTGATTAAATGCTCTCTGAGCAGCGTTTCCAAATGAAAATCACTTACTGAGTTCCTGCAGAAGATTCCTACAGCCGCTGGCCCAAATCCGATTCATTTAGGCACTTGAAGTGGCACCTTAATTTGATTTTTCATTTTAGCACATCTATAGGTTCTGGGATTAAGAACCTGATAGCCGTCTGTTTTTCTGAGCCTGGGTTCTCTCCCCAATAAATCAGAGCACCTAGTAGAGCTTAAGTTAAAGACAAGTTTCTGTTTAAAGGTGGGAGAAGGTAAAGGTATGATACTCTTGTCTTCCTTGTCAGCTGGTCAAGATGTTCCCGACCGCCTTTCTCCACCTCGCCCAGGGGCTCCTGCCTGAACAAGATGGGCACAGGACAGGCCCTCCAGCAACTTCCTATGAGGCATCCTCCTCTGACCCAGCTGTGTTTCTCCCTGGGGTTGATGCCCCCGCTGGACGGGCCGGCCTTCCTCCCTTGGCTTCCCCTCTCGTCTGCTTCTCCACCAAACCTCCCCCAAACCCATCTGCTCCTGTCCCCTCCCAGCCCTCTGTGTTCTCCAATTCTCACCATCCTCATCTCCCAGCTTAGGGCCCTCCTCAGCTCTCACCTGCACTCCTGTCAATGTCCGCCAGCCAGGCCACGCCCTGCTGCCACGTCACACCTCCTCAACTTGGCAGGTCTATGCCACAATGCCCAGGAGCTCCCACTGCTCCCAGGAAGATTCCTAACTGTTCTCCTTGACACTCTGGCCTCGTATACTTCAGGGTCTTCTCTCCACATTTCCTCCTCAGGCTCCCCCCAAACTCGGCTCTTAGCACCCCTTGCACTCCCCAGCCTTTGCTTCCCTCCCTAAAAATCCTTTTCTTCCTTCAAGGCCCAATATGGGCTTCTATGAAGTTCCTTCACTGGAAATGCCCTCTTCTGCTACCATGCTTACCTAAGACTTCATCATTACCTTTTACATTGTATTTTTAGTCTGCTTGGGCTTATGTGGTTAGTGTCTTGTCATGTCCCCTACCAGGTGTAATGGAGGTAGGAGCTCCTCCTGGGTCTTTGTGTCCCCTGAGGAAGTGCACCCCAAACTTTAACGTGCACACAGATCACCTGGACACCTTGTAAAAACACCAGCTCTACAGAGTTTTAGAGTCACTGCATGTGATGGGCATGCATCAGAAGTTTGTAGGTTGAATGGCACACAGTCCCTCCACTGCACACACTTTTGCATACCATGCCTCAAGCTCCCCTGGAGGGCAACAAACTTTTGAGGTACCCCTTAGGCTCTGTGAGATGGCCACCAGTTTACACTTGAAGAAGCAGGGAGGTACTGATAGGAGCTTTTCGGAAATCCCTTTTGGTGTTTGAGTAAACAATCTAAATTTTCTCCCATCCTTAATCAAGCACTGTTTTCATGCAAGGTACGAAAGTATGATTTGGAGATTGTTTTCAATAGTAATTATGACTATTGTTATTTTAGTTTACACCCTGAGAATATATATTGGAGCATGATGAGTAGACGTACATACATAAGACCTCCCTCTCCTCCATCTCATTTTAAATAAAGGTCCAAATTCAATGTTCATATATTTTGACTCGTTGTCCAACCTCCTGACTTCACCCCTTACAGTAATTCTCGGCAGTAGCCCAGGAGTCTGCTTGGATATTGCCTCAGTTTCCCCAGCTATTATGACAAGTACCACACAATGGGTTGGCTTAAGCAATAGAAATTTATTGGCTTATGGTTTTGAGACTAGAAGAATTCCCAAATCAAGGTGTTAACAAGGCTATGCTTTCCCTTCAAAGTCTGTACTCTTCTGGTGCTGGCTGTCGGTAATCTTTGAAGCTCTTTGGGTTATCTCTTCCTCCTGTCACATGGCGATGTCCTCTCCTTTCTCACTCCTATGACCTCCCAGCTCCAGTAAAATGGAATAAGACCCACCATTATTCAGTTGGACCACACTGTAACTAAAAATAACATCTTCACAGATCCTAGTTACAATGGGTTTATACCCACAGGGATGCGGATTAAGAACATGCATAAATTGGGGCACTTAATTCAGTCTGCCACAGTTGTCAACTTGCCACTGTGGGGTGTTGTGTAGGATTGCCTGATCTTTTGACTTTCAATTTATTACCCATTATTTGCCAAATTCCTTATTTTGAGGTTGTGAGACTCAAAGAGCTCAGAGACAAATAGCTGAGAATTCTGTTTTTTTCTTTTGTCTTTAATATTTTTTATTAGATAAGTAGCTTTACAGAAAAACCATGTAGAAAATGCAGAGTTCCCATATGCTTCTCTATTATTAACACTTTGCATTAGTATAGTATATTTGTTAAAATTGATGAAAGAATATTATTATAATTGTACTATTAACTATAGTCCATAGTTGACATTAGGGTTTACTGCTTGTGTTGAACAGTACTATGTTTTTTAAAATAAACTTATTCTACTAACATATATACAACCTAACAATTCCCCCTTTTAACCACATTCAACTGTAAAATTCAGTAGTGTTAATTTCAATCACAATGTTGTGCTGCCATCCCCACCATCCATTACCAAAACTTTTCCATCATTCTAAATAGAAACTTTACCAATTAAGTATTAACTCCCCATTCCTTACCCAGTACTGGCCCATAGTAACCTGAATTCTAGTTTCTGACTCTATAAATTTGCTTATTCTGATTATTTCATATCAAAGAGATCATATAATTTTTTTCCTTTTGTGTTCAATTAAGTTTTTAGCCCAAGCAAGCACAAATAGCTCATCTTACTTTTTCTATCTCAGTAGGTAAAATCAGTGTCATCCAAACAAGGCCAACTTTTGTTGGCTAATGAGAAAAACCACTAACAAGAATAAGACTGAAGGGATATGTTTACCATTGTAATTTAGAAGTAATGTTATCCTCTGGCTAGTGGAATGAAACTAGGGCCCTTGGCAACATGTGAAGAACCTTCCATTTCCCTTGTTTCATCATTTTCCTCAATGTTTATCCAGTCCTTCTCTATTCTAGGCACAATATCTTTAGTAAACAGCAAAACAGTCAGAGAAAGCACATGCGCTGAGGTTAGTGACCCAATGCACACTGTTTCAGTGGTTGTTGAGTATTTAGGAGGGGTGGTAGATTCAGTTATGTACTCCAGTTTAGACATGTTCCTTATCTTACTTGTAGGTGTAAACCCATTGCAGATGGGACCTCTCAAAGATGTTATTTTTGTTAAGATGTGGCCCAGCTAAAGGATAAGCAGAGGTTCAGCTATAGTGAGAGAAGGCCCCAGGAAGGAGTCGGCAGCCAGAAGTCAACGGAACCTGAAAGGGAAAGAAGAGGACATCACTATGTGACGGGAAAGCCAAGGAACCCAAGCATTCTGGCCAGCCAGGATGCTGCTGATTCCAGGGGGAGCCCAGCTTTCTGACCTCCAAAACTGTGAGCCAAAATCGTTTGAATGAATCATTGTGTGGGACTTGCCAGCAGCCCTGGCAAACCAAGACCGAATGATAGAGAGAGCAGTGCTTCATTTAAGGACAATGCAGCTAAGGACTAACACCTTTGACGTGCCAGGGGTTGTGCTGAGGGCTGGGCATGCAAACACAATAAGACGTGGCCTCTGTGCTCACAGGTGTGCACAGTCTGGTGGTGGCAGGCAGGCATGTAAAATAATAATGATACCCAGCAGCAAATGCTGTAATGAAACACAAGAAAACTCAGCACTGAAGAGGAGAAAATGGCAGTGAGGAAGATGGCAGAGAGAGAAGAATTTTTGCAGTGAAATGTGACAATACTTAAAGGAAGAATGGAGCTTACACCTGGGGCCTGGAAGCGGCCCCCTTGGAGCAGGACCGAGCTGACCATCCAGGTGGGAGAGTGCTGCTTGGTCCTCATGGTTCTGGATGGAGCCTCCCAGGGAGGCTAAGGCAATGTCCCTGAACACTGGCAAGACAGCTGAGGTCCAAGACTTGTGCTTGTGCAGTTTCCCCTCCTCCCAGCAGTCTCCCAATAGGCACACGCTAAGCAGAGTGACCAAAGGTTTCCAGGTCAAAGTTCTAAGGAGCTCTGTGACTCGGGTTGGACGGCAGAGCCTGACCCGCCGTGCCCCTGGTGCCTTTGAATAATTTAAACTTTACTGTGCTCCTAATTCTACTTTCATTGGTGCATTCATCGGGATTTTTGTTGCCAAAGGGCAGAAATCTGATTCAAAGTAGTTTAAAGAAAAATGGATTTTGTTGTCTGGCATGGCTGGGAAGGACCCTGGACCAGGAAGCAGGTGCAGCGGCTCGGGGCGGGGATGCTCCCTGTCTGCCGAGACCCCACACCACACCCCATCTCCAGCTCATCTCTGTGGGTGTCCTTCCTTCCCTGTGTCTGTCGGCCTCACGCTGCCCTGCCGCAGACAAACGTCTTCCCTGCGGCCACGGAGCGGAGCCCCAGGTGGCCCAGAGCTGCGTCCTGAGACCACCTGCCCAGCCTCTGAGCCGAATTCCCGGGAGCTCTGCCGAGAGCCTGTCTCTGAACCAGGCACTGCGGCTCCTGGGACAGGAGGAGTCCACTGGCCAGGCCTAGGTGGGCCAGAGAGTCCTGGGATGGAATTCCGACCGAAACTGCCGGGAACTGGCAAGCCCCAGAGGAAAAGTGGGGTGGGATACCAGGAAGGCAGAAATCCTGGGTGTCGTCTACAAACTGGATTTCCGGCAGAGGGAGATCAGGAGGTTTGGCACAGACTTCAGTCATCTGGGCTATGGAGTGGCTCTCTGCTTGGCTCTTTTCCCAATTTATTCATGGCCTGTGATAGGGCACCCTGGCAGATGCCCTCAGTATTTTATGTTTATTGCCTTTACTTCATGTATCCCTTTTGTCACTCGTTTTTTTTGTTTTTAACTTTGGCAAGAAATTGTAAACCTTCGAGCATGGTCTGGCGTTTTCATCCCGCAGATCCCTCTGCTGTTACTGTTTTGTGTGAGAAAAGCTTTGTACCCATCCTAATCCTGCCCTGTGTCTTTACCAATTCAAACCCTCAAGGCACATTTATTAGCTACTTCCTACAAGTAAATTTTTAAATGGTGGGGCCATCCCAGATGTCTGGTGGGAGCAAGTCATAACCTGAGCCAGCACTTTAGAGAGGACGTGATTTCCACGTTGAAATTTTCATGTTCAGCTTCTTTTCTGCCTATATTACTAACTGCTACTCAATATCTATATACTTGATTAAATGGCATTCCAACCTGAACAGACCACGGAGGTGGCTGAAAGAACCTGGAAAATTATCTTCTTGGACCTTGATACTCTTCCTATGTTTGGATAAGAGCTCAAGGAGAGAAACAGGGTGATTAGGCTTGGTATTGATTTTGTGAATCACTGAAGAGCTTGTGTGTTCACACATCTAATCGCTCTGTATTTGAGATGAAGAGTTAGATGTCTTTGCAGACCAGCTAGATAGCACATGCTTTCTTTGCCAAGGAGGGCTCCTAGGGTATGTATTACTTAATGCGTCATGAATCATGAGTTTGTGAACTCTCCCTTTTCTTGTGCCCTGCATTGTACCTGATGGACTTCTCTGTGTAGTTTGGAGGAAATATGTCCTGTGAGCAAAGATGCAGCCTTTTTTTTTTGATGAGGTTTCTGGATGTGCCTTCTTTAAAAGAG
Source organism: Choloepus didactylus (assembly GCF_015220235.1). Classification (NCBI taxonomy): domain Eukaryota; kingdom Metazoa; phylum Chordata; class Mammalia; order Pilosa; family Megalonychidae; genus Choloepus; species Choloepus didactylus. Next base: position 13,027,066 of record NC_051318.1, on the reverse strand, counting down.
GAAATAGAAGGATGATCCAAGGATGGCTGGAAGCAGAAAAAGTGGAGTATTTTGGCTTACAAATTTCATTTTACTATATCAGGAGGTGTACACAGTCAATTGTAATCAATACATTTTAATCAAAGCATGATAATTTGGCATGTTGCCCTTCCTATGGCTCTTGAAATACTGGCTTGAAAAGCTGAATGAAATGGAAGAAGAGAGAGGAGGAGATGAAGGAAAAACAAAATCCTAGGGTGCTGGCTCAGCTCCTTTCCTCAGCTTGTTGTGGGGTTATATGCATCCTCCCTCCTATTTAACTCCTCCAACTACACGGAGAAGTTGGAGACACTAAGCATCATCCAAATATTCTGGTTTGCTAATGCTGCCATTATGCAAAATACTAGAAGCGGATTGGCTTTTATAAAGGAGATTTATTTGGTTACAAATTTACAGTTCAAAGGCCATGAAAATGCCCAAGTTAAGGCATCAACAAGAGTATACCTTCACTGAAGGACGGCCGATGGTGTCCAGAAAACCTCTGTTAGCTGAGAAGGCACAGGGCTGGCGTCTGCTGATTCTTTGCTCCAGGGTTCTGGTTTCAAAATGGCTTTCTCCAAAATGTCTCTGGGCTTGTCTTTCTTAGCTTCTCTGGAGCAAACTCTTGGTTAGCATCAAGCATCCTTCTGCCTGCATCTCCAAGCATCTCTAAGCATCAGTGTCAGCAAGCATCTGGGCCTGTGTGGCTCTTTTAAAGGACTCCAGTTAACTAATCAAGACCCATGCTGAATGGGCAGGGCCACACCTCCATGGAAATAATTCAATCAGAGTTATCACCTACCTTTGGGTGAGTCACATCTCCATGGAAACAACCTAATCCAAATGTCCCATAAGATAGGATTAAAAAGATCATGGCTCTTTTGGGAGGACATAATATATCCTAACTGGATTACCAAATTTCTGCAAGGTGTGTGTGATAGGTTGAGTTATATATCCCAGAGAGCAGCATGTTCTTAATCTTAATCCAATTGCTGTGGGTATGAACCCATTGCAAAAAGTCCTTTTGAAGATGTTAATTTTAATTAAGGTGTGGTCCAACTGACCAATGGTGGGTATTAATCCTATTCTTGAGAGAAAGCCACAAGAGGAGTCAGAAGCTGGGTGTCAATGGATCTCAGATGAGAAAGGAGGGGACATCACCAAGGATAGGAAAGTCAAGAAATATAACTGGTCAGTCAGAACGCTACTGACCCCAGGAAGAAGCCAGCCTTCCAGCCTCTGAAACAGTGAGTCATTACATTCCTGTTGTTAAGTCAACCCATTGTGTGGTATTTGTCATAGCATCTGGGCAAACTGAGGCAGTGTGTATATGGGGCATGACAATGTGTGGCTAGAGAGCTCTGGTGGTGGTTTTGCACAGTGAAGGAGACAACTTCTGTTATTGTCCCCAAATGATCCCCAAACACATGGAGTGACAGGCGGGTGGGAGCTCAGTAGATATTTGCTTGGTAATAATGAGGACCTGTACGAATTCTTGATGATTTGACATTTGAGGCTTACATTCCTGATGGCTTTATAGACAATTGACTCTACATCCATCAGGTAGGATCAGTGGCACCCAGAAATTTGGGTTTCATGGAATGGTAAGGCTCTCACCACCAGCAGCAACACAAAAAGGAGAGATTGACAGGGGGCTGACAAGCTTTGGTTTTGTGAAAAAAGTGCATTTTAGCAAGTTAATGTCTAGCTCTTTTCATTATCATTTCATAGTAAAATGGACATTTTTATATGATCAAAAAAAAAAAAAAAAGACAAATCTGAGACAAAAAGACAATGCTTCAAATCTTAGGGAAATTTTGCTGCATTATTCTGACTTTTCTCATTTGGTCACAGACAGGGGGAGGGAAGTGGCTGTCACCAACCAGATTAGTCCTGGGCATGACTTGAGAACAGTTGACGGAAGTGATGATATGACTTTTGTATCCACTCAGAGGGATCAGAGAAGAATTTTAATCCTTTTTATAAAATCAACAGGGATTAGAAGCAGTTTTCTCTTGGGAAATTTCAGGTAAAATTTCAGATTATAAACAGTTCTCTCTTAGGAATGATTCTGGGTTGAATTGTATTCCCCCAAAAAGATAGGCTGAAGACCTAGCCCCAAGAACGTGTGAGTGTGATTTTATTTGGAGATAGGGTGTTTGCAGATGGAATCCAGTCAGTATGAGGCCACACTGGGTTAGGGTGGGTTGTGAACCAGGATAGCTGGTGTCCTCATAAGAGAAGGAGAAGGGTCCCACACAGAGACCCAGGGAGTGGTCATGTGAAGATGGAGGAAGCAGAGACGGGGTGATGCAGCTACAAGCCAAGGAACGCTGGGGGTTGCCGGCAAGCACCAGAAGCTAGAAGAGGCGAGGAAGGAGTCTCTCCTACAGGTTTCATAGGGAGGATGGCCCCGCTGATCCCATAATTTCAGACTTCCAGTCTCCAGAGCTGTGAGAAAACAAACGTCTTGTTTTAAGCCAACAAGTCTGTGGCCTTCGTTTGCAGCAGCCCCAGGAGACCAAGACAGGAGCCAGCGAGCACTATCCCCCCTCCAAAGGGACAGCCACTGCTTATGGGGCACCCACTGTATACCAGGCCTTGTGCCATGAGCTTTCCACTTTGTGGGGACTAGGAAATACTCACACCACCAAGAGCACGTGGGATATTGTCACCGAGGGAAGTGGCCAGCTGGTTGTCTCCCAAGAAGCCTCACCAAGTGACACTGATGTCTCATGAATTTACCATGGTGTAGGCCTTGTCTTTGGCCCAATACCCTCAGAACCTGCATTTATGTCAGCCTGTTACAAGGGACTCATCTTTTGAGGAAGATTCACATTAACCATACATGATTCATTGAGTCAAATGCCAATTACTGTAACAGTAAATATTTACTGTTTCAGGAGCCATGTATGAGCAGACCTGGGTGATCTTGGGGAAGAAATCAACTTGTCTCAGTTTTCTATTTGTAAAATGAGAATATTATCAGCATCCAGCTCATAGGGGTATTGGGTGGTGTCTTAGTTTGCTGGGTCTGCTATGACAAATACCACCAGCTGGTTGGCTTAAACAACAAGAATTTAATGTCTTGTGGTTTTGGAGGCTCTAAGTCCAAAGTCAAGGTCTTGGCAGGCTGTGCCATCTCCCACGTCTGTAGCCTCGTGGTGGTGGCTTGCTGGCTATCCATCTCTGCCTGTGTCACATGGTGATCTTCTCCTTGGGGCTCCTCTGTGGCTTGTGCTTCTGTGTCCAAATTTCCTTTGCTTATAAGGACCCAGGTCATAAGATTAAGGCCCACCTGATTTAATTGGCCTCATCTTCATGGGCTCTTTGACGGTCCTATTTACAAATGAGTGCACACCACAGGACAGGGTTAGGACTTGAACATGTATTTGTGGGGGGCACGATTCAATCCCCAACACTTGGATAAAGTAAACAGTGCACTTCATCCAGTGTCTGGCACAGAATTAAGGCTCAGTAAATAATAGCTATTATATGGTTGCCATCATCATTAATCTATTACCTCCCTATGTCCCAAGTGAGGGGAGATCCTTGTGGAATCCCCTTCTTTCCACGCACTGACTAAATACCTTGGCATCATCCTTGGAGTCATCTCTCACAGAACATCCAACCTGTCAGGAAATCTTGTAACGTTGCCTTCCTCATCCATCCGGAACCTGGTCATCTCGCAGCTCCTCCACTGCCGGCCCCCGACCCAGGTGGCCGCAGTCTCTCACCCGGATCATTCCACGAGCTTCCCGCTGGATTCCTGCATCTGCTCCTGCTCCCTTCAGTCTATTCATGTTACTCCTTTGCTCTGAACCTGCCACGGCCTTGCACCTCACTCAGAGTCGAGCCAAGGTCGTCACGCCGCCTCTACGGTCAGGCCCCTTTCGCCTCCCTCACCTCTACTCCTGCTCGACTCCTGCTGGCACTCAGGTCTTTCACCCTCCCTGGCCCCTTGCCTCCCTCCCCACCACATTTTTTTATGTGATTTTATTGAGATATAATCACATAACATACAATCATTCAAAGTGTACAATCAGCTGTTCACAGTATCGTCATATAGTTGTGCATTCATCACCACATTTTCATTATCCAAAAAATAAAATTGAACATTTTCATTATCCAAAAAATAAAATAAAGATTAAAATAAAAAAGAACATCCAAAACATCCCATTCCCCTCCTCCCCCCATTGTGCATTTACTTTGTTTAAAATACAGTTTTATCGAGATATATTCACACGCCCTACAGTCATCCACAGTGTACAATTATTCACAGCACCATCATACAGTTGCACATTCATCACCAGAATCAATTTTTGAACCTTTTCCTTACTCCAAAATAAAAATAAAAGCAAAAAAGAACACCTAAATCTTTTCATCCCCTCCATCCTACCCTATTCTTCATCTAATTTTAGGACACCACATTTTTAAGACTCCTTTCTCAGACACCCTGTCTAAAAGTGTATGCCCCTAACACCACTGACCCCTTCTTGTTTCACATTGCTCCTAGCACTCACCACCACTGGTACACTAGACATTTTATTTACCTTGTCCATTGTCTGCCTCTTCCACACTTCTCCTCTAGAATATAAGCCTCACAAGGGCAGGGTTTTTGTCTATTTAGTACATTGCTGTACCTCTAGGGGCCTAGAACACTACCTGGCATGTAGGAGGGGCTGGTTTTTGTCAAACGCATAAATGGAATTGGAAGAGGCAACTTAGGAGAACTGAATGTTTCGATGGTTAATTTTATGTGTCAACCTCCCCAGGCTATGGTGTCCAGTCATTTGGTTGAACACTGGCCTAGATGTTGCTGAGGAGGGATTTTGTAGATGGGATTAGCATCTATAATCAGCCTGACAGCATGAATGGGCCTCTCCAAAAAGTTAGGGCCTTACGAGTGAAAACTGGGGTTTCCAAAAGAAAAAGAAAATCTCTCTTGGGACTACACCATCTTCTCCTCTCTGGGTTTCAGTCTGCTGGCATCCCTGTGGACTTTGGATCCACGATTGCATCATCACACTTACTAGACATTTCAGCCTGCCAGCCTACCCTATGGATTTTACAGTTGTCAGCTCCCACAGTCTTATGAGCCATTTCCTTAATAAATCTCTTCATATATGTATATATATTTGTGTGTGTGTGTGTGTGTGTGTGTGTGTGTGTGTGTGTGTGTGTGTGTGGTTCTGTTTCTCTGGATAATCCCAACTGATACAATGTTTAAAGGTCAGAATGAGATAGCTGGAAGCATCTACCTCTCAGCAGGGCAGATGTTTCCAGTGGGCTCGGAAAGCTACGGACCTGGCAGCCTAGTGAACCTCTCCTGGGGCAAATGCAGACGGGTCTCACCAGTGTTTTCAACCATAAATGCCCAATTCGCCATCTAAGCAACACCTTCTTTTACAGATATGCTGATATATGGGATCAGTTCTGAGGCAAGTTGCTCACATCAGAGTCATTTTGTCTTTTTCCAGTGACTTTGCTTTGATGCCAGAGGAGGGACAGACAAGTACAGATGGACAGAATCCTGACAGAAATTCAAAGCTCTTCTGGGAAGGCCCAAAAGTAGTTCTGGAGCAGAGCTTCCCAAACAGTGTTCAAGGAACCCTAGTATCTTAGTTTCCCGGCTGCCAAATACCACACAATAGGTTGGCTTAAGAACAGGGTTTTACTGGCTCACAGTTTTGAGCTAGGAGAAGTCCAAAAATGAAGCATCTGCAGGCAGTGCTCTCTCCCCAAAGACTGTGGAGTTCTGGGGTGGGCTTTCTGGGATCCTCGGTCCTTGGCTTTCCCATCACACGATGGTGTCCTCTCCTTTCTCCTCTAGGTTTCATTGACTTCTGGCTTCTACTCCTCCCTGGTGGCTTTCTCCTAGAGGTCTTCTATTTATAAGGCCTCCAGTAATAGGATTAAGGCCCATCCTGATTCAGCAGGGCCACACGTCAACTAAAAACAATATCTTCAAAAGGTCCTATTTCCAATGGGCTCCCACCCACAGGAATGGATTAAGATTAAGAACATGTCTTTCTGGAGTATGTAATTCAACCTACCACAACTAGTGTTCCCCAGATGTGGGTATATGTTTGGAAAATGCTCCAAATGCTGTCAATGCCCCGAGCACCTCCACTCGCCTCTCAGTGCGAGTCTGGAACCCACTTTACTACTTGTGCCTCGGGTTGCAAGTACAGGACATGTGTACCCTGGGATTCGCCCTCTACCAGTGACCGATGGGAATTGGTGTATACGTGCCCTGGCTCCCTCTTTCCTCTCTGGGCCTCAGTTAACTAGACTAAAAAGACAGCCATACACTTTTCAGATTGAAGAAGCCACCATAGCCCGGATGACAGGTACATTGCTATGGTTGTATTGTGAATGCATTTACTACCACTGAATTAAATGATTTATTTTAAGTTGTGTTTTGGTTTGCTGAAGCTGCTAGAATGCAGTGTACCGGAAATGGGTGGCTTTTACAGTGAGGATTTGTTGACTTAGAATTTACAGTTCTTAGGCTGTGAAATTGTGCAACTCAAGGCATCAGCAGGATAACACCTGGACTCTGAAGAAGGGCTGCCTGCATCTGGGACACCTGTGTCACCTGGGAAGGTACCTGGCTGGCATCTGCTGGTCCTTCTCTCCTGGGTTTTGTTGCTTTCAGCTTCTGGCTTCAGTGGCTTGCTCTCTGTTTCCTGTGGTCTTCTCTTAGCTTCTCTAGGGGGCTTTTTCTATGAACTTCTCTTAATTTAACCTCTTATAAAAGATCCAGTAAGAGGATTAGGACCCACTTTGAATGAGGCGGGTCACATCTCAGTTGAAATAACCTTATCAAAAGGTCCTACCTATAATAGGTCTACACCCACAGGAATGGATTAAAAGAACATGATTCTTTCTGGGGTACATACAGCCTTCAAACTACCACAGGTTGTATATATGGTACCAGAATAGACTTGTACAACACAAAGAGTGAGCCCTAATGTAAACTACTATAATCTAGTTACAATAATGTTTCATCAGTGATAGCAAAGGTGCCACGCTAATGCAAAATGTTAAAAATAAGGAAAACTGTATGTTGGGGGGACGGTGTATGGGGATTCCATACTTCCTGCATTATTTTTCTGTAAGCCTACAACTGCTCCAATAATGTAAAAAAAATGCTATGTTTGAGCTGCCCACTCTGTTACAAGTTTGCCAAGCAACTCCAGTATGTTAAAACTTGTTTGAGGCATATTCTGCTCCCAGGATATAAAGAAAACAATTTGACATATTTTTATATGATCTTAGTGCTTGAGGATTTCAAACTCAAGGTCTCTGGTTTGTTTCTCTGTGCTTTTCCCAAGTCCTTGGTGTGTGCTTCACCCTGACTTTTGGCTTCCTTGAGCCCCAGGTACCTGCAACAGAAGTTTGCTTTAAAACACGTTCGTTTAGGCAGGAGTTGCCTTTCTCTTTCCTGTCTCATTTCTGAACCCCTGCCAATGTTTCCTAAGATCATCTCTAAAATAACTTACTTAAAATCTTTGTCTTAAGGTCTGCTTCTGGGGGAACCCAAACTACAAGAGGAAAACAAAATACCATATGTTCCACTGGGAAAACTACAGCCCATAATAGCACAGTGAAGGCTCCAGGAGGTCCCCCAGTAAAGAAGCATTTCATCGAGTTTAACCCAGAGGTTCATAAACTTTCTTGTCCAGAGAACTCTTTTTTCATCTCCCTTGGCATGTTCTTTAACATCTCCCAGAATTCATATTCATTAGGACATTTGGAGATGCTGCCGTGAGGGCTGTGGAAGCCAGTGCCGACATGGTTGGGTTTTATGGTTGCTGGGTGGGTAGGGGTCCAGGTGAACCTGGGGGCTGCTGAGTTCTTGGGGTGCAGGACCGTGTGAGGGCAGAGGTTCCCGGGATACATCACTGGGCATTTTATACATTCATCCAAAAATGCTGGGCTAGATGCACCTGATACAAAGCCCAAAGGACAGCTGTCCCGAGGCTCAGTGCAGTGAGCGGGGAAGAGAAGTAGCAGAAATTACAGTACAGAGTAGCCGTGCCAAGATCAACATCAGGGACACTGCTTCTGGCTCCTGGGGACATTAAAGATGGAAAACAAGAGATCACGTACCTGATGTGGGATGAGCCTCCTGAAGCTTCAGAGATGCTTAAAGCCGTGGTAATCAGTCCAGGACAATGTTTTATTCATGTGTTCTCAGATTTATTTGAATTCCAACCAACTCTCACTATGGCCACTAAAAATGCCCTCTTCGTTTCCCCTGAGATGAAACAGATTAAATAGTGTTGAAATAACATCGTCAGTTTAGCATTGAATTGCACATATTCACGTCCCAACTATTTGAAAGTGTTATTTATGGGCCAATATTCTTCCTATTAAAATTAAGTGGCATGAAATTTAAATTCCCGCAATTGAACTTGCATCTTTCTTTAGTGCATTTATCCCTTTCCCAGAGGAGTCTGGGGAAAGGCCCTCTTGGTTTTGTTCAATAAGACACAGTGGGCTCCACGCTCCCTGCTGTAGACATTAAAAGACCCCAGGGCTGGAGGAAAGACGGGTACCCTGCTCTCCACCCCATCTCCTTACCTGGGAGAAAGGGATAAATGCAGTGCTAGCTTCACAGGGTTTGCTTCTTGAGAATAAATGGATCGACACCTGTAAAGCACTTAGAGCAGGGCTGGGCGTAACAGGAGTCCAGGAAGTGCTCTGGGGTAAGATATTATCATGATCACAGAGAGTCTCCTTCCACTCATGCGCAGGAATAAACTCTAGAGGATGGGGCTGGAGACGTGAGACCCAGATCCCTGTCCCAGCTTTGTCCCTAACTTGAGGGTGAGCCTGGCCATGTCCTTTCCCTCCCTGGGTGTCTGTTTCCTGATCTAAAAGGTTGCCACAATCTTTCCCAGCCTGGAAGACCCACCATGGCCAGGCTGCCAGGCTAACAGCGACACTTGTGTTGCCTACCGTGGCGTGAGCCCAGCTGTGTCCCTGGATTCCCCCCACCCCAGCATATTCAAGCTTGTTTGATACAAGGGCCCCAGGATATAAGGAAAATGAGTTTGCAGATTTTTGCATTATGTGGTTGCTTGGGGAATCTCAAAGGAAAGGTCTCCACGTTGTCTTTCTGTGGTTCAGCCAAGCCCCCGAGCCCCACGAAGTTCAGGATCACCTCCGGATGTTCTTAAAAGAGGTGGGCTTCCCTCGTGACAGACAGAACACTCTCGTGTGTCCACTGACCCCCACTGCTCCGGGCCAAAGCTAGGTTCCACAGTCCTTTCACAAATCTGGGTCTTAGGGATTTACAAACCCAAGGTTCTTAGCCGTCAGGAATTTACTCACAGAAATGTAAGACTGGAAGGAAACTTGGAGACCAAGACTGCAACCCCTCTAGTCACCGATGACAAATTTCCCCATCTGGGTTCTCGTCATTGACCACTCCTTTGGCCTTGATTATTTGCCATTGAGCACTGATCTCCCATTTGCCTGATGTAAATCCTACGGTACCTCTGGGGTAGGGAGAGTTTTAAATTAACCTTAACTAACTGGAATTACCACCATGCCACAATTCTCATTTAATCAGGATGTAGTGGGAGTTTTTCCTCTGAACTTTTATGAGAATGACGCAAATGACAAAGATTATATGACATTTACTTCTAAAAATTACAAAGAAGTCCCAGTGCCTGTGAAAGTTTGTCTTTTTTTTCCCCCCCCAGCTAGTTCACTATTGAGAATCATCAATCTGGGGTGGGGTTGCTGCTCAGAATTTACAGCATGAGTATTTCTCAAACTGCAGTTGGGACCCAGTAGTGGATCACGAAAATATGGGTGAGATATTTGAGAAAATGAAATAGAGTAGGAAGGAAAAGAATGCATCGTGAAAGGGTAAGTATTTTTCCTAAAATGTTTGCTTCAACTCTATATAAACATAGACATATATGTGAATTCTCCAAGTAGCAATCAAGTCAACTGTAGGGTGCAGAAAAAAAATTGAGAATCTCTGAGGTGGTTCCCCCCACCTCCATCACCTTTCAGATGAAGACGCAGGTACGGATGTGTGGCCTTGCTCCCACTCACCTGTTTGAAAGAGGCCCCCTGACCCCTGGCGTCCTGCTCTATGTGCCCAGCTGTCTCCACCTCCCTTTTATAGCCCTGGACATTCAGAGCTGTCACCTGAATCCATGAAAGGTCCTTCCCATTAGATGCCATCCAGCAAATGGTATTTATTATTGCAGGAAAGGGGGCTAATCCATTTTAAAAGATTTACTGTGAGAATTAAAACAAAAGGGTTTTAGTGAATATTGTGTCAATTAGAAAAATTCACTCAGCCACCTGCCCTCAGTCTCTGAGGATTCCAGCTGGCAAACACTTTCATATCCTCCACCTCCCCCAGCCCCACCCCTGTTCTCTAGCATTATACTGGGCACCTGCCGACTTGAAACCGTGCTGAAATTTCCTGGGTGGAGGGGGAATGATTTCCGAATTAACAGCTGGGTGAGACAGGACCCTGTGGAATTTCAATCTCATTTGGGGGAAGCATTCTAGAGCTTTAGTGGCTCTGGGCTTATTCCAGAGATAACAGAGCACTTTGCAGGGTGGATGGGCAGGGGGTGATGGGGGGTGATCAGCATATTATAGAATTTATTTTGACCTTTGGGGTCAACATACCTGGGTTCACTTTCTAACTCTACAACAACCAGATCTGTAATCTTGGGAAACTTCCATAATCCCATTAAGCCTCAAGATTTCCATCATTCATTCAACAATATCAGCCAATATTTCCTGAGCGCCTACCATGGGCCAGGAACCACACTGGGGCAAGAGCAGAGCTCCCATGGAGCTTGATATATATCAGGGAAGAGATTCATCAAAGAAATAATCATTTAATTATAATTATAGTGACTTGATGAAGGAATATTATAAAGTTCATCAATAAAGAAATACGTATTAAATACTATGGGGTTATTCAATGAAGGAATACTATGGGGTTAATCAATAAAGGCATAATATTCCAGGATACTGTGAGACCAGGAGAAGCTAACTCGATGAGGCTCGGGACAAAAGAAGTCCCTTTGAGGAAGTGATTTTTGAGGTGACAGCCAGAAGGACAGTGGAGTGGGGGTGGAGAGCCCTCCAGGAGAAGACAGCATGTGCACAGGGCCTGGAGTCAGAGGGTGTTTGGTGCATGTGAAGAAGGGAGAGGCCAGTGCAGCTTATTGACCAGGGCCCGAGACAGATGACGGGGTGGGAAGGGGAGTTCGACGGCTCTGAGGAATGGGAAAATAATAATAACTACCCTACATGGCTGTTGAAAACATTGAAGGACTTAAGGTACTTAATGTACCTAAAGTGCTTACGACATGAAAAACTAATAGCTCTTATTAAGGGGGTGTCAATGTGGCTGGGCCATGGTGTCCAGTTGTTTGGTTAAACACTAGTCTGGAAGTTGCTGTGAAAGTATTTCATGGATGTGATTAACATCTACAATCAGATGACCTTGAGTAAAGGAAATTACCCTCAAACATGTTGGTGGGTCTCATCAATCAATTGAAGGCCATAAGGACAAACACTGAGGTTTCCTAGAGAGGATGGAAGTCTGCCTCAAGACTTAACATAGAAATCCTGCCTGAATTTCCAGCCTGTTGGCCTTCCCTATGGATTTCAGATTTACCAGCCCCTACAATTGCATGAGCCAGTTCCTTCAAATAAATCTATTAGCAAATATATAGTGTACACACATATGTACATATATATATACATATATACACACACATATATACCTATACCCATATTCTGGTTATGTTTCTCTGGAGAACCCTGATACAAGAGGTTATTTAAAAATTTATAAACTCTAATTTGAACAGATCAAAATTTCTGTAGCCTGTTTTCTCCCCACAGAATCCCAAATGGAGCACTACCATCCTCCATCTAGTTTCTCGGGTACAAATTTGGAGACATCGTCGCTTCTTCCCTTTTTCTCAATAGCTCACATTTAATCTAGATATGTGCTCCCCTGCAACACATCCCTTGACCCTCTCCACTTCTCTCCATCCCTCCTAGTGTAAGCCACAGTCTTGGCACAGTTTTCCTGGGACACTGTCTATAATGGAGATGCACATGCAGGAAGTTTACTGGGGTTCACACCTGTGGAGGAGCAGGGGTCGCAGGACTGGGCAGGGGAGAAGGTGAACTGCAGTTTAGTTGTAACAGAAGCTTCTGCAGATCCCACGGGGAGCCTGGAGCTGGGATGGCACCAGATGGCCCCACACTGAGGCAGGAAGGCCATGCCTTTATCTCCCCATTGTCCAGTGAGTAATCATTGGCCCAAGTCTGAGTCATGGGCACCAAGTCTGAGTCATGGGCAGGAGGAACGAGTCCTTGGCTCCCAAAAGGCACCCGAAAGCCTCCCCTACAAGGTAGTGCCTGGGAGCTGGCCCTTTGTCTCATTCACCAATATATCCCCAGAGGCCAGAGTAATAGGTGCTTTGTGAGTATTTGTTCATTGGACGCCAGTTAGAGATTACAATTCAACAATCATTTTGGGATGGGTGTGAGAGATGAAATCCTCACAGGGTTATTGGTGGGATTTTTAAGAGAAGGAGCACAAGAAAATAGAGGCTATATTTTTAAGGAGAAGATTAAAATTATTTTTATGACTCTTCCAGATATCATTGAAAGGATTGTAGAGTTACCTTATAATAAACCGTGGCTCTCAAATATGGGCCCCAGCTCAAAGATTGATTTAGTTGGACTGGGATGTTGGGATTTTTAAAAGCTCCTTGGGTGGTTCCATGTGCAGCCAAGGTTGAGAACCACTGTAAAAGGTGAGAAGGGCCTGCCAATCGAATCTGATTCACTGGAGATCCATTTGGAAAATCATTTTGTGCATCATGAAGAGTCTTCCTTCAGTCAAACCACCTAGTGGATATAGATGTTACTGAGTGTAGTAGCTGTGGGGCCAAGAAGTCAGAACGTACATATATTTGAGGTCAATTTGATCTTCATAGAACTTAGCTGTTTTGCCAACAGCTGTGAGCCAAGTTCCCTTCTTCATTTGACATGGTGTCTGCTTTTATTTATCGACAAGATAGTTGAGAAAAAATTTCAAATAAAACCAGCTGCACCTGTTTCTATAAATGACAGCATGTCCTAGTTTTCTCCAGGCTGTGATTCACTCAGTTCCCCTTTTCAAAGTCCATGATGGCTGAAAATTAAAAATGTGCACACACAAAAATAAACTGTATGCAACCATATTAAAGATTTTCTTAGCTGAGGCAATTGATCCTGTTTCTGCCTCTTGGTTTTTAGTCTCAGGTATGTGTTAATACCTTGTTCTGTCAGTTTTTGGCTTGTTTTAGTAGTTAACACAGAAAACACTTCTTTAAGAGAAGAGTCATCCTTGCTATTGCTAGTGATAGCAATTCTTGAGAGAACTGCAGGAGGCATGGCATCTTGACTGAGAATCGAAGCCACCGGAGAGTTGGGGAGTCCACCCTCACCATGGGTGAAAGGACTGCATATTCCTGTGTGAAACATCTGATTACATTCTGCCGAACTGTGTTTTTAAGATTTTATTTCCTGGTGAAAATGGTGGCACGTAATTCAGGGCTACTTCAGAAAGTCCTCTAGTAGTCAGAAAGCAGTTTGCGTCTAGTCTTGTGAGAAGGTTGCTTAGCAACCGTTGGATCATCTTGATGGAATTAACCTATCAGCGAGGGATGAGGGAGTGGTTACTCATCCCCTGAAATGTCCTTCATCGTGTTTGTGCATCAAAAGCTGGAGGGTCCGTCCTTGTGGGTCACTCGGCTGTGAGTGGGGGTCACACCCACGCCTGGCCCCGTGTGATCCTGCTGCTTTTCTGACCTGACCCGAGCGTCAACTCTGCAAAAGCTTGTGCTCAGAAAAAGTCTCATTTGGCCTCCAAGGAGGAGGAAGTTCTGGCCTTCATTCCAATGCCAAGGTGTGTTCTGACCTGGAGCCCATTTCATCTTTCCTTGGGGAAGCCACCGCGTTGCCTTGAGTGTGGGGGTGATGGCTTGAGCGAGGAGAACACGGGGAGCAGGTCAAATCCCCGGGGACTCTGCAGCCACGAGGCCAGAGCTGGGGCCGGCGATCTGGATGGTCTGTGATTCACTGTGATTCGATCCCATTGCTGAATTTACATTTTCCTAGAGGTGGGGCAACAGCCGTTGTAAATGAGTCCCACCGATGATGGCTGGGGTGGAGGAGACTCTGGGGATGATGGAATGTCTTGGCCTCACCAAGTAAGGGAACCTTGCCATCAGCATTAAAATCTGAATATTGGCGACAAAAGTGAAAATGAAAATTTTAAGTCTTGCTATTGCTAATGAATTTTTTTTAATCCCAATGAAAACACGTGGGCCTCTGTGGAAGTAGAGTTGTTTTAGCGTGTGATACATGGGCAAGAACCTCCAAATAATGGTCCAATCCCAGGATCTTGCATCGGGGGATCAGATCTCTGGTGTTAACTCAAATCAGGTATCCCGATGCCGGAAGATGAGGAAATTCAGTCATTGAAACTAAAAGCATCCACTTTGAGGCATTTCTTGTTGCAAAGGGATTTTATCTGATTTTGTATATATTAATATAGTCCTGCTTTTCATTTATTGTTATTTGCATAAAGCATTAAGGCTTCTTTTTCTTGAGTCTGTAAACTGATTTTCTGAATATAATTCTGAAAGCCTTGTTCAAAAAAGTTTAGTGAAAAGTGTCTACGAAGGTGGCTGATTTGTAGAGAACAATATTCCATTCAATATATGTATTTAATTCTACTTGATGTTATATACTGAGTGCCCTAGACACAGGGGATGCGATCGTGAACAAAATGAAAAGGACTCCTTAAAGGATCCGCTTAAAGCTCTTCACCTGGAAAGGAGATGGGCCCACAGCAAATAAACAAACACAATAACCGCAGTTGTAATAAGTGCCTTGAAGGAAGATGTTGGCCCAGAAGGAAATTCTGGCAAAACAGGAGCTTGATCGTGTCATTATAGCTCACCCATATGTCAGAGGGTCATGTATCCACTCGCAGCCCCAGTAATGAGAGACCACGTGATGGGACGACGGGCCTGTGAGTGGGGTAGAAGCCGATGGGGGTGATGGGGAAGGACCATTGGAATTCGGGACACAGGCCATCTAACGCAGCCCGTCTGCTCTCCCAGCTCCGCACCAGGCTGAGGGCTGCCTGGGATACATGAGACAGATTTCCCTGAGGGTGCCTATGTTCTGCCTCCCTCGCTGGAGCTCACACTTAGGATTGGCTACTCTACCCTTTTAGGTTTCCAGGAAGAACAACAAAAAACTCTTAGAACTCTTAGGTTGCCCCAAGTGATCCATTTGATTATTAAGATACAAGAGAGGACAAAGGAATGGAGCAGCCTTGCGGGAGCCTCCGTGGGTGGGTGTTGCTGGGGACCTAGTAGGGGTGTGGGGGCACCTGCAGGTGTGGGGTGTATCCAGGTACCCAGTCGTGGCCCCCTGGGCAGCAGGCACCCATTGCTCCCCACCCAGGCCCATCTTCCTTGTGACGCAGCCTCTGCTGCGTCTGCTTCCTTTTACTTCTGCTGCTCTGCAGCGTCTGGGCAGCTCATGGACGTTATTACTACCACGTTCTCTGTGTTTTGTCCTGTGTCAACTGCTCATATGAGATACACTTCGTATTCTAACTCCCTGGGAGTTGCTAACAGTTTGGTTATTCCTTGTCTTGTTTGGGGGTCTGCTTTGAGCAGGGATTTTGGGCATCAGGCTAATTCCTGGACAACCCCAGGGTCGGGTACCAGGCCCTACTAGCCAGGCAGTGCTTTTGTGCAAACTGGGAAAAGGCTCCTCTGAGGGGTGGATGATGATAAAAGGCCCCTCTCTGGGTAGATGAATTCAGAACGGGGCCCCTGTCCCCAGGGCTTTACAGCCCACACCAGGGCCTCCCCAAGGCTGGACTTCAGTCCCATCACCTCTGGGCCAGGGGTCCCCCTTGGGCACAACCCGAACCAGCTCCCGCATCATCCTGCAGCGGAGCTCCCTCAGTCCAGCCAGCCCCAGCACGGAGGTGGGTGCAAGGGAACAAACATGCCCTCTGGGTAAGGAACCATCTGGAACGGAGCTGTGGGTGGGGCAGGTACCTGAGCCTCCCAGCAGGGCTATGGGCACCTTGACCACTTTCAGATATTCCTCCCCAAGGGGAGGGAAACGGGCAATGTATGGAGCAGGCAGCGCTGGACATTGGAGTGAGTCAGGGATTAATTAATTAGTGCTTTGTCTTTTTTGTGGCTGTGGACACATCTGCAATGGGGAAAGGTATTCTTTCCACTCCCTGTGATGGGGTGGACAGCTAGGCCTTTGGGTCCTAGAATTCCGGGTTCCCTTGCCCTGGGGGAATTTGACAACCTTCTTTGGTTTTAGGCAAGGTGGGGGCTGGCCATCCTGAGGATCACTCCCAGCCCCCAAATACATAGCCCTTTATTTGAAAGATCTAGGGCAGTTAAGACAATGGTCCCAGAAGGGAGAGGAGGTGGATGTTGCAAGGGTTAGGGAGAAGGGTGTTTAGGAAAGGAGACAGGTCTGTAAGGCCATGGGAGGTGGAGACCTGCCCCATGATTTCACCAATGCGGTGGGCGGAGGGAGGTTGTCAAGATCGGGGAGGGATGGAGGCTGTAGAGCTGCCTGAGTCTTCCAGGTTGCTTTGACAAATACCACACATTGGGTTTGGCTTATACAACAAAAACGCATTGTCTCACAGTTAAGGAGGCTAGCAGGCTAGAAGCCCAAATCAAGGCATCTCAAGGCCATGTTTTCTCCTCGGAGTCTGTAGTGCTCTGGCGCTGGCTGGCTGCAGTCCCAGAGCTCGTTGACTTGCATCTCTGCCTCCCGTCGCATGCAGCCTCTCTCTTCTGGTGTCTGCTCCTTCGTTTCCACTGAGTGCAGCCCTGGCTCCTTTCTGGTGCCTTCTCTGACTCTTGGACTGCATGAGTATGGATTTAGATCCACTCTGACTCAACCAGGGCCACACTTGAACTAAAAATAACGTCTTCAAAAATTGCTATTCATAACAGGTCCACACTTGTAGGAATGTGGATTAAGATTAGGAACATGCTTTTTGTTGGGGTCCATCACTCAGTCTGCCACACCTGGGGCCTAGACTTGATTCCTGGGTCTACCTGGGTCTACCTGGGTCTTGGGAACTGTAGTGGAGGTCCCTATGTGTGGCCAGGTTTGGACGGGGGTGGTTGATCCTACCAGTAGGGCTTCTGGCTTTCAGATAACCAGACTGTGAAGGCTGAGACAAAAAGCACAGAATTCTGACCCACCACGTCTGCTGCAGGAAAGAGACTGCACTCAGATTCACAGGTAGGTTGTTTGGGTTTATTTTAAACAGGAGAATGCCCTCCTTTGGTGGCAATTGTAAAATTTAGTAGCAATTGAAAAGCTAGAATCTTTCTAAAAGAGTGTGATCTGCAAGCAAACTTTTTTTTTTTTTTTTTTTTGGTGGTCAAAAAGTTCAAATAAATATTTGCAGATGCCAATGTTATGCTTTTGACTTTTGGACAAACTGGTGTCTCAGATCACATGCATGCAAATTCATTTTGGATAGAGCAATAGACTCAGCTCATAGGAAGTCATCTGTGCATGCAAATAGACCACAAGCAGGGGGGAAATTATTTGACTCCCCTCCCAATTTTTCCTGGCTTGTGTAAGCACCGGAGTCACCCAGAGGATGGGGGAGGGATGGGAAGGCCTACCAATCAAATAAAATCTGGCTCCACATTGTCATTCACCTCTCGGTGGTGAGTGGTAACTTGGAATCATATCTGGTTTGATTTGGGGAAGAAAAATAAAAATAAAACACCAAATGGAAACTTTCCTGCATCTTGGAGTTGTAGAGCAGTTCGTACCTGTTATACCTGTGTCCCCACCGCCATCTCTTGAGTCCAGCCATCATCGTCTCTTGCCCAAACCTCGCACAGCAGCCCCCTCGTTAGCCCCTGGCCCACGGCCACACTTCAGGCTGCAGCCAGAGTGAACTTTTCAAGGCAAACTGTATCATCTCCCCACGCTGTGCTCCTCCCCACCAAAATCCTCTCCAAGGCTCCCCATTGCTCAGAAGAGAAAGACCAAGTTAAATCCTTCTCGTGGTTTACAGGATCCCCGACACCCTGCTTCATTTTGCTCCCTGCTCACCCTCACTCTCTGAATCCACTCCTCCAACCTTCTTCACTTCTCTCCAAGTCCCCCGAATCCCTCCCATCTTCAGCCATTTGCACACCTGGTCCTGCCCTGGAACGTGGTATTCCCCAGGGCAGCCTCTCTCGATCCTCCAGCCTGGGCTGGGTCCCTGTATTTTTCGTACTTCTCAAGTAAGATGTACCTCTTCATGCATGTGTCACAGTTACATTTGCGATAGGATTTTATTGACCCCATTTCCCACGGATCCTAAACGCCATGGGGGCAGGCAGGGGTTGCCATGGGCATTGGGACCTCCTCCCTTGTTTGCTCATGGCCCTCTTGCCAATGCCTAATTCTGTGGTGAGAGTAAGTTGACCCTCTACACATCGGTCGAATGAATGAAAAATGAGCATAGAGCTATCGGGCATTAATCAAGAGATGGCCCCTGGAATGGTCTGGAAACAACGAGACTATTATCTCTAAGGGCCTGCTAGGCCATAAAATAGTAAAATTCTATATGATGAGGGAAGAGTCTAGGTAAATTATTGATGGAAGGAAATACATGGGAAATAGGCAATCAGAAGGAAAGAAAATAGAAAATGTGGCTAGACATTCTTTTTCTTCTTAGGATGTTTGTAGTGATTTCTGTCTTACTCTCTGAGAGCTTGGATTGGGTCTTATTTATATTTATATCCCCAATGCTCAGCATGGCATGTAGCAACCAGTAGGCACTCAATAAATGTTTGCTGAGTGGAAAGAACAATACATCACTTAGAAAGATATGAATGCAATGATGTTATTCTCCATTACTAAATCAAATTTTACATTAATAATTCATTTGGTCATTGAATTCTTTTATTGTGATTTCATTAACTGTTCAGCAATCTGTGCACTTGTATTAACCTCCCAGCCTCTTTCATGTAATTGAATGTAATGGCTTGAAAGGGTTTGTAATAACAAGGCTAGTTAGAAGATTCCATGCCCTCAATTTGATTATCTCCTGTTTTGGGCAGGTGTGTCTTTGCATGGTCAAGGGAAATGGATATTTCTGCACTGGCTCTTCGTTCTCCTTCCTGGTCTTGGGATCTGCTCCTTCCCCCGGTCTTGTCTCTAGCCCTTCTGCTCATCTCCCCTCCCGCACAGCTTTAAGTCATGGACCCAGAAACCACTTCAAGAAACACACACATAAAGCTGTGGAAGCTACCAGTTCTGTTTCAGTAAAAATATATTTATTTAACCCAAGGGTTTCCCTCTACTGACAGTTATTTGTTCAGAAATGTGTTACCTCTGTCTGTTGCCACCTTCTGAGTGGTCCGTTAAGAGAGTTTCAGTAGAGTTTATTTAACTGACTTGCTACCCAGAGACGCAAGGGGACTGATCTACAGATAGGCAGAGTGATTATTTGTTTGGGCAGAGGTAGGTGCCTGGGTTCCTCTCTAACTTCCGGACCCGAAATGAACCACTTATTGCCAGGCCTTAGCTCACTCTCTTCCTTCTGCCTGGGACACCCTCTCTCTGGCTCTCCTTCCCTGGCTGAGGTTCTGCTCATCCTTGAGTTTTTAGCTTAGACTAAAGTTCCTCCTGGGAGCCTCTTCAGTCCGCCTAAGACTGGCACCTGTGGGTTCCCCAGAATAGTTTTCAATACACCATATTCATTTGTCTCTATGCTCAGTAGACCTAAAGCTGAGTGAGGGCAGGGGCTGTGTCTTTGCTACTGCCGAGTTCCCAGGACTTAAAATAATGCCTGATGTTTAGTAGGGACTTAATAAATGTTTGTTGACTGTCAAATGAACAGGTTCAGGGTCCCTCCATTTCATTGTTTCTGGGGAATAAGATTCCCTGAAATTCAGGGAAATAGAACTGGGCTTTTCCATTGTGGCCAGAAGTCTGGGAATAACCTGGGTTGATAATGGGCTAGTCTGGCATTCTCCCTACTTGTGCATACAGTAAGTTAGGTGAAAACTAACTGTGGTGGTTTGGAGCTGTATGTACCCCAGAATAACATGTTCTTAAACTTAATCCATTCCCGCAGGTGTGAACCCATTGTAAGTAGGACCTTTTTATGAGGTTATTTCAGTTAAGGTGTGGCCCAACCCAATCAGAATGGGTCTTAAACCTAGGACTCGGGACCTTTATAAGTAGAATGAAATTCAGACAGAAAGAAAGCCATGGAAATCAAGAAGCTGAAATTCAGTGAAACCAGGAAGAGAACGAAGAGACCAGGAGATGTGTCCATGTGCCCTGCCACGTGACAGAGGAGCCAAGGATCGCTGGCAGCCAGCCCCAGAACGCCACAGTCTTCAGGGAAAAAACATCGCCTTGACAATGCCTTGTTTGGGACTTTTTCCTGGCCTCAAAACCATGAGCCACTAAATTCCCATTTAGCATGGTATATGCTTGAGCAGCCAAGGAAATGAAAATGGTTACCTTTTTGTTTATTTTATTAGAAACCTTTTTAATGCATGTTTTTCTTATTTTACCATATGATTGATGACTGCCTAAATGTTCCAAATGTTTATTCTCATTAATCATAATAAAAATCACAAATAGAGTTAACATTGAAAAGACAGAAACTGCTTAGCTATAAAACTGTCATATCAATTTGATTAATGTAACCATATATTGAGACAACATTTCTTATTAATTGTAAGTAGATTCTTCTGAGGAGAGTAAATCTCATGATTGTTGTTTAATTGAAATACATACTTCAGGAGATAATTTATGTAAAATTGCATTTTTTTTTGTTTTTTTTATTTTAACATACTGTAGCTCCATTTAACATTTAAGCAAAATTTATTAGAAGCAGATTACATCATCTTTTTGGCATATCACAGCCTGCTAATACTTCAGAATTCAAATGAATTGCCTGTAAACTAAAGACTCTTTTCATAATTTTAAAGGCAAAGACATTTCTGTTCTTCTTTGCTTCTTCTAATGAGGTGCTTACCTTTTGAGAGGATGCCACTTCTCATATTAATTCAGAGAAAGGCTCTTCCAAGTGCAACAAGCAATGAAACCTTCCCCGGACCGTGGCTCAATGCCAGGCGTCCTTTTGGTTTTCGGGACACATGATGTATTGTGCTTACAGCAATGTCCTAACCCTTTCAACATTGGTGGGTGATGACAGGATTCATCTGGTATTTTTCACATAGACTTTATATTGTGTATCAGTCATAAAAACATTGGGTAACCATAGCTTTAGAAAAGCTATGAGTGCATTGCTCACAGGCATGCAGACAAGAGAGCACTACCCAGGCAAACAAACATTGCTGTGCTCTGGGGGACCATCTAATTCCTAAGACTTTTTCCAGCCCGGAGAGGCTGGACATGACTGGGATGGTTTTCAGGGACACAGGGAGAGCTTCTAGGGAAGACAGATTCAAAATTTCCTCTTCCCACCATTAAGAAGAGCTCACCCATGAAAATCTAAGTAAAGGGATGGCCCTTTGCACAACCAGAATACAGTCTCCGTTTCTTAGGAAGTTTCATTTAAATTTCAGGTGCTCTGGTGGGTTTAGGCCTCAGATAATTAACGTCCTCTCTCCTGGAGAAGCAGGTATGGAGCAAGGGCCTCTGGGTGCAGGGACTGGTCAAGGAGCAGGTTACAAGAGCCAAAACTCCACCTCTGCTCTCCAGGGAATCACATGCGCAGGAACAATAGAGGCAGAGAAAGAAGAGGTTGAAAATGTAAAGCTAAGATACAGGAACCACAGAAAACCAGTGTGTGAGGGAAGGCTCCTCTGCCAGTCAGGGTTCTCCAGAGAAACAGAACCGACAGGACATATGTACATATACTGAGAGATTTATTTCAAGGGATTGGCTCACGTGATCTGGGGGGCTGCAAGTCTGAAATCCGAAGTGCATACCAGTGGGCTAGAAACTCAGGCAGGATTTCCATGCTGCAGTCTTCAGTCCTTTCTCTCAGGGAAACCTTAGTTTTTTTGCTCTTAAGGGTGTCAACTGATTGGCAAGGCCCACCCACATGATTGAGGGCCATCTCCTTTCCTTAAAGTCAACTGACGGTGGATGTTAATCACATCTATAGGAGGCCTTCGCAGCGACTGCTAGACCAGTGTTTGACCAAACACTGGGCACTTCAGCCCAGCCAAGATGACACATACAATTTGCCACCACAGAGCCCCTTATCTCGAAGCGGCCATGGCGGCTGCCTTTCAGTGCCATGGTTGCCACGGCTCTCCCTTTGCCAGGCCTTCCCGAAACACACCACCTCTGCTGCTTGAATCCTTCCTCTCATTCTCTGCCAGGCAAGCTCCTACTGACATTGCCTCAGAAAGTCCTTTCCTGAGGACTGCTGCCCCCCAAGCTCCATCTGGCCCTCCATTAGTCTCTCACAGTAGCCGCCTACCTCACAGAGTTGTCAGATTTGAGAACATCTGTGAGGAGTACAGAGGGCAATGTAACTACTGCTGTCATTCTTTCCGGAATACCCCTCATGTCTTTTTTTTAAATGCAATTTTATTAAGATATTTTCACATGCCATACAATCATCCAAAGTGTATAATCAGTCATTCATAGTATCATCATATTGTTGGGTATTCATCATCACAATCAATTTTTTGAATATTTTCATTACCCTAAAAAATGAAACTAAAAATAAGAATAAAAATAAAACTAAAAGTAAAAGAGAACACTCAGAACATCTCATACTCCTTTCCCCCCTCCTATTATTTGTTTACTTTTTGTCCCCATTTTTTTACTCATCTGTCCATACACTGGATAAAGGGAGTGTGAGCCATGAGGTTTTCACAATCACACAGTCACACCATATAAGCTATATAGTTATACAATCGTCTTCAAGAACCAAGGATACTGGATTGGACTGCAGTTCAAGTTTCAGATACTTCCTTCTAGCTATTCTAATACACTAAAAAATAAAAAGGGATATCTATATAATGCGTAAGAATAAGCCACAGAATGACCTCTTGACTCCATTTGAGATCTCTCAGTCACCAAAACTTTATTCTGTTTAATTTCTCTCCTCCCTTTTGATCAGGAAGATTTTCTCAATCCCATGATGCCAGGTCCAGACTCATCCCCAGGAGTCATATCCCACATTGCCAGGAAGATTTACATCCTTGGGAGTCATGTCCTATGTAGGGGGGAGGACACTGAGTTCACCTGCTGAGTTGGCTTAGAGAGAAAGACCACATCTGAGCAACAAAATTTGTTCTCTGGGGGTGACTCTTAGGCACAATTATAAGCAGGCTTAGCCTCTCCTTTGCAGTAACAGGCTTCATAATGGCAAGCCCTTGAGCAAGGATTGGCTTACTACAATGGTAAACCCCAATGGCTTGCGAGAATATCAGGAATTCCCCAGATGGGGATGTTTAATGCCTCCACATTTTCCCCCAGGCCCTCAAAGGGGCTTTGCAAATACTTTTTATTCTCTGCCCAAATTACTCTGGGATATATCAGGGTTTCACGATAACCTATACAAACCAACCAGATCTCACTCCCTAGTAAAGTTTTTATGTAATTATGGTGTTTGGATAAACTGGCCATTCAAGTTAACTTACATAGTGTGCTACAGAAAATAAAGATTTTGCACCAAATAAACATCTCTTCCTTTGGTCTCACACAGAAGTTGAGGTTTTAAAACACAGTCAATATCATCCTTTTCCCTTTAGTATGGTTTACCTTAGTTCTAATTAAGTCCATTTTGTTCATATCTCTAATTGAAGTCTGATCTCTTTTTCAGCTTATTTAACAGTCTCTGTATGGGGTAATGCTGACATTCAGAGCTGCTGAACTCTGGCCGTGAGTCTCAGGTGTGTCACACAGATACCTGAAGTTCCAGGGGCTGACCAGGTTATATACAAAGAGCTCAGCATCTCAGAATTTAGAAACAATTGTTACACCTAGTGAATAGATGTGACTGCTGTTAGGGCTTACAATCTAGGAACCTTTACCATAAACCTTCCCCTGATAATGTATGCTCTCAGATTCAATTCTCAGAGTTTGCAAATTATAGTTAGTCCATATTAGTGAGGCATTATAATGTTTGTCTTTTCGATTCCGGCTTATTTCACTCAACATACTGTCCTCAAGTTCACCTAGTTGCATAACTCACAACTTCATTTCTTCTTGATACCACTCAGTATTCCATTGTATGTAAACACCACAGTTCATCATTCCATCGGTCAATGTACCCTTAGGCCACCTCCATCCATTGCGAATTGTGAATTCTGATGCTGTAAACGCCAGCGTGCAATGTCCACTCAAGTCCCTGCTCTCAGTTCTTCCAAGTATATACACAATAATGGGGTTGCAGGACCATGTGGGAACCCTACAGTTAGCTTCCTGTGGAACTACCATACTGCCCTCCATCTGGGCTGCACCATTTTACCTCCCTACCAACAGGGAATAGGTATATCCCTCTCTCCACATTTCCTCCAGCATTTGTATCCCTCTGTTTATTTTTTAAATAGTTTTATTCACACACCATACAATCCACCCTAAGTAAACAATCAATGATTCTCAGTATAATCACATAATTATGCATCACCAACGCAATCTTTATGAGAACATTTCCATTTCCTCACCAAAGAAAAAGGAAAAAGAGAAGAAAAAAAAAAGAACAAAAGTACAAAAGAGAGAAGAAAAATAAAAATAAAATACAATGAAAAGATCAGATAACACCACTACCACCAAGAATCTGTATCACTCCCTTGTATCCCCCTCTTATAAACATCTAGCTTTGGTATATTGCCTTTGTCACAATTAGTGGAAGTATCTGACAATGTTAATGTTAATTACAGACTATTTTGCATTGATTGTATTTTTCCCCTATACCACCCAATTTCAACACCTCGCAATGTTGACGTTCGTTCTCCCTCATTTAACGACATTCTTACATTTGTACATGTAAACACCATCACTGACCACTCTAAGTTTTGCTAAGTTATACAATCCCAGTCTTTATCTGCTGCCTTTCCTTCTGGTGTAATACATGCCCTTAGCCTTCCTGTTTCAACCATACTCACAGTCATCCTTGTTTGGAGTACTTACAATATTGTGTTACCATCACACACTATTATGCTATCCATTTCATTTCTGGATCTATACAATCAATCCTGTTGAATCTTCTGTACTCCTTCAACATCAAATGTACAATCTTTAACCTCTTTCTATCTCCTGACAACCTGTGTTCTCATCAATGTTAGTCCATATTAGTGAGACCATACAGTACCCTTACTGACAGCCTTCATTTCTACACTTTTCTCCAAACCTCTCTCTCCTGTCTTTTCCTATCTGCCTGCAGTGCTCCCTTTAGTATTTCTTTTAGAGCAGGTATTTTGTTCACAAACTCTCTCAGTGTCTGCTTGTCTGAAAATATTTTAAATCCTCCCTCATTTTTGAAGGACAGTTTTGCTGGATATAGAATTCTGGGTTGGCAGTTTTTCTCTTTCAGTATCTTAATATATCATGCCACTGCCTTCTTGCCTCCATGGTTTCTACTGAGAAATCCAAACATAGTCTTATCGAACTTCCTTTGTATGTGATGGATTGCTTTTCTCTTGCTGCTTTCAGAATTCTCTCTTTGTCTTTGATGTTTGATAATCTGATTATTAAGTATCTTAGAGCCAGTCTACTTGGATCTATTCTGTTAGGGGTATGCTGCACTTCTTGAATATGTAATTTTTTGTCTTTTGTAAGAGATGGGAAATTTTCAGTGATTATTCCCTCCATTATTCTTTCTGCCCCTTTTCCTTTCTCTTCTGGGACACCCAAGACACATATATTCATGCACTTCATGTTGTCATTCAAATTCCCTGAGACCCTGCTCATATTTTTCCATTCTTTTCCTTATCTGCTCTTTTGTGTATATGGTTTCAGATGTCCTGTCCTCTAGTTCCTGAATCCTTTCTTTTGCCTCTTCAAATATGCTGTTGTATGTATCCATAGTGTTTTTCATCTCTTCTATTGTGCCTTTCATTCCCATAAGTTCTGCCAATTGTTTTTTTCAAACTTTCGAGTTCTTCCTATGTTTGCCTAATGTCTTCTTTATATCCTTCATCTCTTTTGCCATGTCTTCCCTCAACTCATTAATTTGATTTTTGAATTGATTTAGCATATTTATTTGAAGATCTTTAATTAGTTGTTTCAACTCCTGTATCTCATTTGAAGTATAAGTTTGTTCCTTTGACTGGGTTATATCTTCATTTTTCCTAGTGTGATTCATAATTTTTTGTTGTCTAGGCATCTGGTTTCCTTGATTGCCCCAATAAGATTTTCCTAGACCAGATGGGCCCAGGTCTCAGGAGGAGGCTGTATTCAGTATCATGTTTCCCTGAGGGTGAGACCCAGCAGATTGTCAGACTTCCCTGTGAGCCTCTAGACTGTGCTTTTCCTATCCTGCTCAGCGGGTGTCACTTGTCAGTTCGCTGCTCCCCTCCGGTATAAAGAGGTGCAGTGCACTTAATTCTCAGTGGATCCTGTCCCAACCAGGGACTGAGAGTATCAGAAGCCAAACTTAACTTGTTTCCATTTTTTCCCCCAGGCCCTAGGGTCTAAGTTCTCTGAGGGAGGGTTGCCACTTGAGCTGCTGCCTCCCCCTGCCTTTTCTTAGGGAAGATAAGCCCTTTAGGGAATTTTCTTCTACCCTTGAGTTTTTCCTTTGACTCTTTATCTTAACTCCACCCTTGTCTGGGTCAGTGCTGATAATTGAAAATGCCTGAGACTTTCGCTAATGAGCTACTTAGAATGAGGAAAAAAAAAAAAGGCAAAAAGTAGTCCCCTTTTCAGAGTCAGTCTCCAGTCCTCCAGTTCACCAGACAAGAACCAGAGTTGGTACCCAGTTCTGTGTGCCCCTTTTTTTTTGGGACACAGCCCTTTTCCAGTATTCGGAGCTCAGTGAACTCCAAAAGCCTCTGTTTTTATTTATTTATTTATTTTTATTTCCATCAGCCCCACCTCCTCTCTGCCAGGAGAAAGCTCCAGGTTCCTTTCCTGCTTGCTCCAGGGGTTTATCTGTGCTTGTAGCATGTATTCAGTAGTCCAGATTTGTTAATTAAAACCACAATCAGAGTTTGGTTGAGCTACGTTTCCTTGCTCCTGGCACCTACTGCTTCTTTTTCCCACAGTGAAGTTTTCCAACTCAGCTTGCCTTGCCGGTGTGGGGGAGGGGCACCAGTGCCACAGTTTGGGGAGCTTTACTTACAGTTCTATGCTGCGATCTCAGCTGTTCCACCCATTCCAGACTGGTGTATGATGTGTTTGGTCATGGATGTCCCCCCATCAGTTGTTCCAGACTGTTTTCTAGTTATTCTTGGCTATTTACTAGTTGCTCTAACTAAATTCCACACCTCCCTATGCTGCCATCTTGCCCCACCTCCTCTCCCTTGTTGCTTTTAATCCCATTCTACTGTTGCTTGCAGTGATGTCTCCTGTCTCTTGTCCTTCCTTGTGAATTCACCAGGCTGGGGGGCTTTCCACCAACCTCCCCAAAGCTGGCAAAGTCCTCCCTGAAGTACCACACCTTTGTGGAAGCTTTCCTAGCACCCGCCAAGTCTGACCAGCATTCCCCGTTTGTGTTGCTCCCTGTACCAGATGTCACTCTGTGGAACCCTCAGCACCACACTCAGCAAAACGGGCTGTGATCACCACCTCTTGTCCACGCCCCTCCTCCCTCCTGCCCTTAGTGAACTCCAGGACAGTTCATCTTTGTAACCTAAGACTTACCACAGAGTAGGTACTTGTAATCATTTCTGAATAAATGAAATCATCAAGTCTACCCCCTGTTTTGGCCAAATGAGAAAATGAAGTACAACGATGGGTCTTTCTTGGCCCCAGTCACATAGCTGGCTCGTAGCAAAGCTCTTACCAGAAGCTGAGACTCTTCAGGACAATTCCCACGCCTTCTCACCATATCTGATGGTAGTTATTACCAGCCTACTTTTAATATGTTAATATTAAAGGAAGACTGAATATAAAGAGATGTAAGCAGTCTCCAATGAGGGTCCAAATAAAGACTCAATGCGGTCCTTTGCAACATGTAAAACTAGCCCTACAGATTTGAGAACAATATATCATTCAGAATGACTAACTTGAAAGTGTGTGTAAAAGAATGCAAGATATCCTCTTGGCCAAATCATAAATTTAGGTCTTGAGAAGGAGAGCACTCATTAGCTCATTCATTCATTCATTCACTCACTCACTCGCCTCACATTCACTGAACACCTATTTCGTGGCAGGTGTGTGTTGGACGTGTGGTCTAGGAGAGGAAGGCAGAGGCAGGAACAGATGATTTGAACCTTTGTGGTGGGTGCTGTGTGTGATATGCATCAGGAGCCTGGGAAGAGAGCATTTGGGACTCTATAATCATTTTTGAATAAATGAAATCATCTGCAGGAATCAGCTGGAAAACCGGATGGCTTCCTGGAGGACTGGATGGCTCAGTGGAGACTTGGAGGGGGTGTGGGCCTCCCCTGGTAAGGCAGGGAGAGAGGAGAGAAGCACATTAGAGAGGGGGCAGAGTGTAGGCCTGAAAAGTAGGCCAGTTTTGGCCTTTGGAGACTGTGGCCTATTGAATCACGTACCCCAACAACAGGCATGTTCTTAATTTAATCCGTGTTCCTGTGGGTGTAGACCCTTTTGTAAATAGACCCTTGGAAGATGATACGATCAGTGAAGGTGTGGACTTGTTTGTGAACGGGATCTTCTAAGGTCCTATTTAGGTGTGTGGCCCACTGATTCAGGTGGGCCTTAATCAGTACTACCCGGAACCTTATAAAGAGAAGACAGAAGCCCATTAAGCCCCCCACCCCCAAACCAAGCAACAGTGGTCTCCCTAAGAAGTCAGGGCACATGGCTCCACTAATCTCAGGACTCCACTAATCTCAGCAGAAGAATTAAAACAGATCTAAAGGGAAACAACTGAAAAAGTAGACCACTCTCTATAATGCTGTTTTTTATTTTATTTTACTTTTTTGGTCAGGAATAAGTACCAGCTGATTTGTCTCATTTAACGATTTTTTAAGACCAGTGGAGATACTGGGGCTGTTGGCAGCTCTGGCACTGAGGCAGTCTGGAGGGTTTAAAATATCATTATTTGATTCCTGTGAAGAAAATTGTTCAGGTCAATTATTCAAAGTAAAATGAGTGGGAACAAAAGCATTCTTGTCCGAGCAGTGGAGAGCGCACGGAAAAGAGTCCTCTAACAGAAGGATTTCTCTTTTCTCTCCCCTCTCAGAGCAGTGGGGTTTGGCCAAAGGGGAGGGAGAAGGGGTGGAGATGGGGGTGGGGGGCCTGGCTGGAAGGAGGGGGGGAATGCCTGTCCCACAGAGGGTGGGGGGCTGCCTCTTCCGTGGGCTCCTGGAGGAGGGGGGTGGGCTAAGGGCAGGACGTGGCCCCAGCTGCTGAACCCCACTCTCCCCCTTCTCCTGGAGAGGGAGTGGAGCTGTGTGTGGGAGGAGGGAGAATAATTCTCAGAGAAAATAAACTGCTCCAGGACCAGTGAATCCACAGCATAAAAGTCCATGCCAGGGACAGCTCGCCCTGACGGCCCCTGTGCTGGGGGCTCCCAGTCCCCAAGCCACTGAGATGCAGCCAGTGCTTTGGGTTCATCCCCTTGCCATATCATGATGGATGATGTTAAAATAAAAAAAAGCAATATGACACCACATATAACCACCTCCCTGCCCCACGTCAATGGCTCCCCCTCTGAGATAAAGATACAGGCCTGATCTGCTCCTTTGGGGCAGGGAAACATATGCTGTGAGACACTTCCTAAAAGGTGCAGGGCCCCATATGGGGGTGCTGTGGGCTTCCTCCCATATTTACTTGGCGACTGCGCCTTGCTGCGCATTTTAGGGGTGCCTGCTTGGCCTTGGGGAAGCCCAGCAGGCTGGGTGTGTGCATTGGCAGGGAACCTGCCTTACACTGCAGTTCTCTTATGTAGTGAGTATTCAGTAAATACTCTGCTAGTGTACTGCTTAGCACACCACAGGCACTCAGTAATCACCCATTCACCAACTCCAGAATCCGGACAGGAGCTCAGAATTTAGTGTAAAGTAGTAAGGAATTAGAGTGGGGAGATTTTTGAGAATGATTAGGGAAGCAGCAGAAGGCAGAGAGAAAAGGACATGTGACTGTGGAAAATCGTTTGCTTCTCTGCCCATCTCCACCCACTGTGACCCACTGGTTACCATAATAGATGCTGGGCCTTTAGGGTGGCTGCACCAGCACCCCAGATCCTGGAGTGTGGACTGCTAGGGGCTCACAGCTGTGTCCCACTCTGGGCCTTGCCCATGGCCTAAGGGACCTGCCTTCCCCAAGGTCATGCCCACCCCCCAGGCAGCCCACATCCAAAGCTGGTCTGTGTGGGGTACAAAGTCCCACCCCTTGTCCTCGGTTTGGGACAACTCTGAAGGCCCATCCGTGCTCCAGAGTTCCCTGTGGGATTGGGTGCAGCCTCCGTTTTTCACTGCACTCCAACCCAGCTTTTCCTTCTGCCCAGTCCTGCTTTCCTCACCCCCTTGCAGGTCCTGAGCCTCAGAACATGCCCTGCTGAATCTCTACACACAAATCGCCACTTCAGAGTCTGTTTCCGGGGATCCGGCCTAAGACACATCTAGATTCTGGAATCAAATCCTGGCTCCACCACTTTTTAGCCAGGTAATCTTGGCTCTTTATTCTCTTTGCATTTCAGTTTCCTCCTCTGTTCATGGGGTTATTGTGAGCTTTAGATGAGTTAATATATGTAAAACACTTAAAACAGTGCTATGACTGTTTGTGTTAGTCTGAAAAGGTAGGCTACTTAACTTGGAAAAGTTTATTTCTCACCCCCACAGAGCCTTCGGGAGTGGGAGGGGGTGGCCAGTGACTCTCTCCAAGGCAGCTCCCGTCCACGTGGTGGCCCAGGGCTCCGGGCAGGTTTTGCTGGTGGCTCTCCCAGCTCATGATGGAGAAAGATGGGTAAACGTCCTCAGGGAAGCACGGCACCCTCAGGAGCCTTCTTCCCAGAGACCCCTGCCCCCTCTTCCACGCATCTGCAGGAAATGGAAGAGTGTCCCAACCTATGCTAACTTTTGCTTGACACGACCCAACAGTAAAACCTGGGAGCTTGGTTTTCTTGGTAGATATTCAACACTCCCACCTGGAAAAGGTCACCGTGTATAGACTCTAGGCAGTGGAACTTTGTCTGCAGTTCCACCTCCAAGCAGGAAGAGAATGGGGTTCATCTTCCCCACCGCCCAGCCCTTCTGTTTCCAGAAAGAACCCAGAAGGGGGTGGCAGCTTGTCAGAGCAGAGAGCACTAAGTATGGCAAAGGGGACACGGGCACAGACAAGGGGCCTGCTGTGTGAAGAGTCTGTCCCCCAGCACAGGGGTCCCTGGCTTTTAGAGGCTCACATTGAGGCAAAGCAAAGCCTTCCTTTGAAATAAAAAATGACTTGACACATCCAAATTTTCCTGTCAGCAAGCCAATGAATAATCACTGAGATTTAGTAAGTGGGGTCCAGAAGCCAGAAGCAGATGCCCCAAGGAACACAGTTCAAGAGAAGACAAGGAAAGGGGTCCAGACTGCCCCACAATTCACTCAGGCTCAGAGACGACTGAGGACCAGAGAGAAAGAACTGGAAACCCAGTTTCCCTTATGCCCCGCAGCATAACTGCTTCTCATGTACGAACTCTTGGGCTCCTCCAATGACCCTATGAGGTGGGTATTATTATTTTCTTAACTGAGGCAGAGAGAGGTTCCACAGCCTAAGTCTGGAGCAAATATGGAGAAGACATAAACCGTGTAGGGCCTGTGGCTCAGCCAGGCTCAGCCAACCCCTCCACTGTGTTGACGGCACGGTGAGCCACGGCCCTTCCAGCCCGGCTGCAGGGTGGGCTGTGGACGGAGAGGCCCCATGGTGACTGTTGAATCAAATAGTTGGTGCACCAAATAAAGGTACAAATTATTGACATTATTATATAGTGAAAAATTGGAGACAAATTAATAGTATGTCTGGAGAGAAACCTAAGACTTTAGTAACCACAAACAGATTCCGTTCAATGGACCCTAAATCCCTTGGTTGCTGTCCTGCACGTCATCTTCCCAGGGGTCCTTAAAAGCTGGGGAGGGTGGGCTCCTTGGGGCAGGTGGAAACGAGCGCATCCCCACCGCAGTGCACAGGGGAAGGGCCTCTGGGCCTGGAAGGTTTTCGCCTCTTCTGCATTCGTTTTCTGGGGCTGCCGTATAAAAGTACCACAAACTGGCTGACTTAAAAGAACAAAGTTTATTCTTTTATAATTCTGGAAGCTGAAAGTCCAAAATCAAGGCATCAGCAGGGCACTGCTCCCTTTGAAGGCTCTTGGGGGGTCTTTCCTGGCCTCTCCCAGCCACTGTGGCCTCGTGGCCTCGTGGCCTCCAGCCCTCCTCCGTGCTCCCTGGTAGGAGACGTGTCGCTCCAATTTCCGCTTTGGTCATCACGGGGCCTTCTCCCTTGGGTCACTGGGTTGAAATCTCTTTTTATAAGAACACCCATCGTTGGATTAGTGCCCACCCTCATTCAGTGTGACCGCGACTTAGCTTGGCACCTGCGCAAACCCTATTTTCAAATAAGGTCCCATTCTGAGGTGCTGGGGAATAGGGCTTCAGTATATCTTTTTGGTGGATATACTTCAACCCATAACAACCCCTTAAAGGTTTCATTCTTCATCTAAGACCAATCCAGAGAACAATTTTGGTCCAGGGGAGAGCTGACTGCCGTGCAATCCCTCCCGTGGAGGGGTGTGGCTTTACGGCAGCCTGTGTTTATCAGGAGTTTGGGGGCAAGTCTGGGCTTGTGCATCCATTTATAGAGCAGGCTGCCAGGTGCCTATTTATGTGATAGAACCGGGGGCCCCCTGAGACAAAGCCAAACCCAAGGGAAGGCCGTTCCTGTGCCTGAGGACGGAGAGCCGGAGGGCTGCTGGGGCACAGTGGGGCACCTGAGCTCACCTTGTCCCTCAGCCTGGCCCTGTGAACTCGTTTCTCTCTGACTCTCGGGAGGAGGATGTGGGCAAAACCAGTGTGAACAGCCTTCACCAAGTCCTGGTGAGTCTGGGGTGTTGATATGGGAAGGAGGAGGCTCCCTGCAGTGGCAAAGATCCCATTCTGCTTTGATGCATGGAGGACTCCAGAATATTCCATACAGGGCACCAGCAATTCCCAGCACAGCCCTGATCCTGTGGATTTGGGCCCCAGCAGGAGCAGGCCCCGGAGGCCTTAGTGGTAAAGAGAGGGGGTCTCTCCGTGAATTTCTGGGGGCTCTCGTTGGCTTTTCAGAGCACGTGTTGGTGTCAGAGGCCTCAGCGGCAGCCACTAAAGGGACCTCCTCATGAGGGGGGACGTGGCTGAGGGTGGAGGGACGAGCCAGGACGCGCTTTCATACTGTTATTGTGATCCTGATTTTTACCTCAAACTTGGGGAAACCTTCATGATGCAGTCTCCATACACGGGCTGAGGGAGAATTCTTTTCCCCTCTGGCTCCAAGCAAGTGTAGAACCCTCCACAACACCAAGCTTCAAGGGGCCTACTAAATCTTCCTCTGGAAACCCTTCTGGATGATTAGGGTGAGACTAAGACCCATCTCCCAACAAAGGAGACTCCCAAACATCTGACCATGTTGGAATATACCTTTCAAGGGTATCAATCCCCCCAAATGACTCTTTTCAATCCCATTTAGTACATGCTTAACTTGAAAGAGGTCCTAGTAAATACGATTTTCTCCATCTGTCATGGGTTGAACTGTGTTCTCTACAGGACATGTTTGGCTTCTACCCCAAATCCCATGAATGTGACCCCATATGGAAATAGGATCTTTGAAGATGCTATTAATTAGAATAAGGCCAAACTGGGTTAGGGTAGAGCCAGATCCAATATGATTAGTGCCCTTATAAGGAGAAGAAATTTGGACAAGGTGGTAGGAGACAGACAGAGGTGAGACAGAGAGAGGGACGGCCATGTGATGGGGCAGGGATCGGATTACACCACTAATCAGGAAACATCAAGGATTTCCCACCATAAGCCACTGCCAGGGCCCTGCAAACCTCAGTGGGCAACGCACAGCCCTTCTGACACCTTGATTTTGGACTTCTGGTCTCCAGAGCTGTAAGAAAACAAACTCCTGTCATTCAAACCCTCCGGTGTGTGTTGCCCACAACACCCCTTCCCCTCTTGTCTCCCTAAGTCCCAACCAGCCTGTAAGGTTTAGTTAATGCATCACCTGCTGTGACGACACCTGCCGGCCCGCCCCAGGTGGTTTCCCCTGGATTCCCACAGCACCTGGAGCACAGCTCTAGCTCGGCGCTTGTCGTGCAGTGTTGTGTTTTCCTATCTTCCCCTAGACTGGTGGTTCCAAAACCTGGAGGCCTTGTTAAAACACAGATCACCGCTCTCCCTCTCTCCCATCCCTGAGTTGCTGATTCAGTCAGTCTGGGGTGGGGCCTGAGAATTTGCATTTCTAACAAGATTCCAGGTGATGCTGAAGCTGCCGGGCAGGGGAGCACACCTCCAGAAAGACTGACGTAGATGGTAAATTCTTAAAGGGCAGGACAGTGTTAAATTCACTTTTGCATCCCTTGCCCCTAACACGGAGCTGGCATAGAGTAGTCGCCTAATATACAGGACTTCAGAATAAATGCACACATATGTGAATTGATTAGAATATGGTCTCCTAGCATCCCTAGTAGAAATCACTGTGGCTTCTTTATTCAACACCATCCTGTGGCACAGATTAACTATGTAAAAAGACAGCAAAGAAGGATTCATCAATTTGTTGTTTATACCTTGTTGTCTTACTCCCCTCCCAAGATAATTTTGAGACAACCTGCAAAGTAAAAATACACATAAAACAGGACGCTTACAAATAAAAATGGAATAGTGACAATAAAAAAAGTTTCATGAAGTAGATAAGTGGAGTATTGGGGTAAATTTTTAAAACTGAAGACAAAAGTTGGGTTTCAGAACCTAAAACAAAATGACGGGTGCCTTGGGCAGCAAAGCACTGTATAAAGCAAGCAAGCAAAGGAGACAGATAAGACGTGAATGAAGAGGAAGGCCAAATGTGGCCTTAAATTCTACTTCAAAATCTGCTCTTGGTTGAATCAGTTGTCCTGGGTCAATGCAAACTCTGGTTACCTCAGCTTCCAGAAAGGAGCTGTCTGCTCGCATTCCTCTCCCTGACCCCTCAGTCTCACTTGTTCTTGCCCTTGGTCTCGTAAGAGAACATTCCTTCTTCCTACCTTTACTTTCTCTACTCTCCATTTTTTACCTTCCTCTAAGGACAGGCTCTGAATGCCTGTGAAGTCGTATGTGGTTTCCCTCCGGTAGCAAAATGAGGGAGAATCAAAATATAATGGATGGAATGAAATTTTTGTAGAAATGTCACATCTTTAGGAATGGTTTTGGAGGGGAGGGTGTTTGGGGAATGAATGATTCATCTCAAGTGTATCTCAAGTGGGAGGATGAGTCGACCAGTTTTACTTGACCGCACTGAGCAGATGGAAGATGGTCATTCGGAGCCCACGGATGGGGAAGTCAGAAGGCAAAAGTGTGGCCGTGGGTTCCCCAGTGCTGCCCAGTGGAAAAGCGTGGAGACTTTCCCCTGGGGAGAGAACACCGTGACCCCCCAGCCTGAGCACTGTATTCCATTTGGCAGGAGTATTTCTCCTGTCAAGTGTCTAATTTGTCATTTTAGTCTAGTGTTCTAGGGGCTGCTAACTGGAAGTTGCCTCTCTTCTGATTGATTGCAAGTAAATAAACATTGCAGACCCTCAATAGACAAAGTCAAGTTGAAGGAAGGGTTTCACTTTCCCTTACAGTTGCCTAATACAGAGACAAGTAATGGCCGGACGTAACCCCTGCTGCTCCTGCTCAATGCCCAAGCTGTGGCGGCTTTGACTCTCAGGAGTGTCCCGGGCCAGCAGACATTGCTCATTTGGGGGTGGCAGACAGAGAGGGGTGGCCTGAGACTTACAGCCAGGCCTCGGCAATCATGGACAGGACCCCAAGATGGAAGGTCTTCTGAGCCCTTTTTATTGATCTAAGCATTGAAATTGTGAGCCCATGAGGTGATACCACCACGACTCTCTGACTTTCTGAAGATTGTGTAAGAACATAAATGCTTGTATTAAGTGATTTTATGCTGAAAATAGTTAGAGTGGTTTCTATTTTCTGTAACTGAATCCTAATCAATGCCCCATGAGAAGTAGAATACATTGCATGGACTTGTCAGGGGTTCCCCAAGGGTGTCCCTAAATAGTCTCCTCTGAGCTTTGCTAGTAGGAGGTGTCCTGACGAGACTGAACAAAATCCAGTTTCTGAATCCGAAACTGAAACCAAACCCTGTTCTGTAGTGGCTTTTGTAGCCACAACTGGAATGGACTTTATAGTATATTATAGAAAATACATTATAATAGATAAGTATTATTTTTTATGTTTTATCTTATTTACAGATGAGAAAACTGAGGGTCAGAGTGGCTAGTGATTTATGTGTAGTTTCGAAGTTGGTAAGTGACAGGGCCAGACTGACCTGCTGAGGGTTTTAGGTGTTTGTGGTCTGCTGCAATTCTTTGTCAGCTTGGATTTTATTTCTAACGTCATTATGTTTCTTGATCTAGGAACGCCACCTACTTATTTTCATATCTGTGTTTGCAAGTTTGACAAATGTCAAAATAAAAAACCACACAAAGAAAAGAATATTTTTGATAGGAATAAACTAATAATAGGAGAGACAGAATTGACTTATTAAATTGTCAATTTTGGCTTTAAATACTGTATTAAACTCCACAATTCCTTCTATAACAATATGTGTTGAAACAGGAGGGAAACCTGTTTACCACCTGTTAGGTTTCTGCATTCAGCATCTCATCAAATGTCACTTTTCAGAGAAAGAGCTGTCACCAAATTCAGGTCTGGGGAAGTAACGTGTAATTAACTTTTTTGTTTTTCCAAAGAGACTGTAGAATTTTTGCTCATTGTATTATATCCATAAATGAAAGGATATATGTATTTTTAAAAGTAGAGTTAAGAAGATACATAAAGTTGTGGGGTTTTCCGTTTCTTGTAAAATGTTTGAATTCTTTTGGCTTTTCTATTGGGGTTCTGATAAGAAAAAGAAATACGTCTTTCAATACCCTCAGGTAAGAGCTCATGTATTTCTGCCCAGGAGCACACTCCGTTGCCTGGTTGGGCAAATCCAGGCTGGTCTGGTTTCTGGCTCAGCTCGAGACCTCCTCGTTGATTTATGAAGCTTTGCAGAGAACCAGCTTTGCATTGACCGGGTTAAACATTGCATGACATAATCAATTTTCTTTGTCAATTTCTCTGCTTTATCTGATTACAAATTCTTTCTCTCTAAATTTCACTTTACTTGATAATCAGGCAGGAGATTTCATCATTCATCACTTCCTCCATCTGGAATAACTTTTATTCTGCAGTGTGTGCCGTAAGCAATTGTGAACCAATCCCAGGTCCCCTCGCTCCATTGCTCTCTGGTCTAATTATGACTGGGGTGCTTTGGCCTCCATAGCTGGGCAAAATTGCTTGAAACCACACTTCTAGAAGGCACAGGAGGTGAGCATGGGGAGGAACATTTAGACATAGACCAACCTCCTGTATCTTTTTTTTTCAAACATGCAGAGTTTAAGTTATTCTTATTAATAGTGATTCATGATTGAGGGCCTGTTATGTTCTATGTCCTTTTCATAGATGATTTTGTTTTAATTATTGCAGCAACCCTCTGAGGTAGATGTTGTCCTTATTTTTACAGCTTAGAAAATGGAGGCTTGGTGAGGATAAGTACCTGGCCCAGAGTCATACAAGTATTTGATTCCAAGGTTCGTGATCTCCCCACCTCTGTATTCAGATTCCCTCTTGGCTCTTTATCTCTGTGCCTGGGCACGTCGGTCTAGGGGCTGGACTCCTGCTGGGCAGCCCCCTATTGTCCCTTCCTAACTCTGACCCAAGCAGAGGCCCTGGCCTGTTTTCTATCGATGTCACACCAAATGGTTCTAGGCTGCCCTTGGTCCTTTGTGGCCTTCTATTTTTATGTGGCCATGCCTTCCTGCCCCAGCCACGCTAGAGGCTTCCTCAGGGCAGAGACCTTGGATGTCCCTGTGAACTCTGGGAGCAGCAGGTGCTTAGTAGTCAGGACACACAAGCTCATAGCGAGGCTCTCATAGCGATGATTGACTTCACCACGGCCTTGTGCTCTGAGGCGAATGCAAATCCTTGGTTACTCTCTTGTCCTTTGCATTTGAAAAATTACACCGTCTCCTTCCTGAGGTTCTGTGTTCCCTTTCTGGAGATTCTAACCACATCCATAAATAAACTAAGAATACTCAAATGAGAACAAATGAAAGCTATTTATGCAGGGCTTGGTCTAGTAAGGGAGTCAGGCACCATCTCCTGCATTTGGCAGAGACTCAAGTGCAGGCTAAGGTGTGGGAAACTTCATAGTGGAAAAAAGGGCAGGTGCCAGATGTGCACTGGTTAGAGGTTGTTGGTGTGGGGAAGCCGGACATCCCATGATGTTTGATGGGGGAGCATATTTGGCTTCCTCTAGCTGGTCTTAAGTTGGAATCAAGGCCACAAAGCAGGGAAGCTGTCAGTTATCAATCAAGTCCTGGCTATGATGGGTTGATTGTTTACAGGGATTCTGGTTTGACTTCCTGAGATGTTTGCTGTAGAGAGCAGGTCAGTTTCCTGGTAATTGTCCATTCAGTCTTCTGCACAGCACTTCCTCTGAGGTGCCCTGTTCTCAGGTGGGTCCTGATGACGAGTCAGGATGCAGAATCCTTAATCTGTCCACTGGCTGGCATGGATGCATGGGTCCTTCTGGTACCATCCTGGTGGAACCTGGAGATGCACGCACCAGGAGTCTTCTGAAGAGGCCCAGGCAAGGTGAATCCATGTCGAGTCTGGCCTTGGTGCTTTCTTCTCTAATTATTCTTCATTACCAATTTTGCCAGCTCCTCGTCCCTTTCTCAGCCTCCCAATAACACCCCTCCAGAAGATGCCTTCAGTCTTTCGACAAGGATTTCATGAACACGTGGCCAAGGGTCTCGAGGCCACTGGGAGCTGGGCTCAGGTTTCTCCCAGGGAGTCACTGCAGCAACAAGGGCACACACCTGTGCTTCCTGATTCAACAGAGAAAATGGAGCCCGGAAGAGGGTGAGATGCTCCATTTTCTCCGTGTACCATGTGCCTTTCTCCCTCGCCAGCTTGCATGTTGGGGATGTTTTAGTCATGTCTGCCTTCCCTTGCCACAGAACTCACCGCCATCCTTCCTGGGTGAACCTGTTGGGGCAGAAAAGTGACCAGTGCGGAAAGAGCCTCCATAGTAGGAGCCACTGCCACCACCTGCTGGGTCCAGAGTGCTCGGTCCAGTCTGAGTCAGAGGAGGAAGGAAGCATAGAAACCCACACCCTCCCTGGCTAGAGCCTTTAAAGAAATCCCAGATGTGGGCTTACCCTGAGGTCTGGCCATTTGCTCAGAGTTCCTCCATCTCAATGCCTCACTATTAAAGCCCGTGGGTTAAAAGGCAATGGAGCCCAGGGAAGGAGCCCTGAGGTGTCACCAAAGAGCCCCGTGCCATTCCGCCTT
This sequence comes from Choloepus didactylus, assembly GCF_015220235.1. Taxonomy (NCBI): domain Eukaryota; kingdom Metazoa; phylum Chordata; class Mammalia; order Pilosa; family Megalonychidae; genus Choloepus; species Choloepus didactylus. Next base: position 12,987,269 of record NC_051318.1, on the reverse strand, counting down.
GGGAGTAGGCTGGGTTATGTACCCCAACGTGGACACGTTCTTCATCATAACCTGTGCTCCTGTGGGTGCAAACTTTTTTGTAAAAGTTATTTTTAGTTAAGGCGTGGCCAACTGAATCCGAGTGGATCTTAATCCGCGTGACTGGAGGCCTTACAAAGAGAAGAAACCGAAAGCTATGAGTCAGAGATGGTCACCCAGAAAGAAGCCAGAAAGCGCTGGAAGCCACAAGAGCCAATGAGAGGAGAGGACATCCCATGAGACTAGAGACCAAGATACAAGCCCAGGAACCCCAGGGATGGCCACCAACCAGCACCAGGACATCCAGACTCTGGGAGAAAACAATCCTTGTCCACATCTTGATTTGGGACTTCTGGCCTCTAAATCGGTGAGCCACTAAAGTCTTGCTGTTTAAGCAAACCCATTCGTGGTATTTGTCATAGCAGCCTGGTGAATTAAGACCTCCTCCCTATCCGGTTCTAGCTTGCCTCCAAGGTGGAAGCCTGACAAGGATATTTGAATGCCGCAGGCCTAAAAATCTCAGCACGTCTATGTCCGGCTCCCACCCACCGGGTCAGTGCAGCACCTCCAAGGGCACATCCCAGGTGTGGCAGGCCCGGCCAGGTGAGCCCCAGACTGAGCACAGCAGAGGCAGAGCAGCTGGAAGGGAAGCCTGAAAGGTGAACAAGGAGGCAGCAAAGCCCAGGGCCCAGCAAGCAGCACTCAGTAAGGACTTGTAAGGGGAGGATGAAGTGTGAGTCAAAAGGTGGAAGAAGCAGCAGCAGATATGGGGTCTGAGCACAAAAGGGTCCTGTGTAAACAACTCAGGGATAAGGCAACCTCATCAGGGGGTTTGGAGGATGACATCTCCAGGAACCTGGCCATAGGGCAGAGGCAAACTTATAAAGAGACAGTGAAGTGTCCAAAGCAGCCCTCTCATGGAAATGGGGTGGACCAGATGGTCCTGGAGTGTTCCCTCAGTTCAGTGTAATTGAACAAGGATTTCCTGAGCACCTACTATGTGCTAGGTGCTTGCTGACTCCCCAGAAGCAGAAAAAAGATGTCTACTGCCGTCCTTGAAGAGCTTACAATTTTACGATTCAGTGGCAACATTTTTATAGAGTTCAAAAACAGTTACATGATTTTTTTTTAACCATAAGTTTTTCTTGAGCTAGACAGAAAGTTCAAAAGCAGAGAAACAATCAGCTGAGTGTTAAAATTGCAGAACAAAATGTGTGAGTTGTCAACTTTCTGTTGGTTTCAAAGTAAACAGGGATGGGCTGATAGGAAAAAAAATAGTTGGGGTGGTGGTGGGGTTACATGGAGACGGGATATGGATGATGGTTTTGCTCTCAGCATGTTGTTTGACATTTAAAGAAATGTCTCGGTTTTAGGCTAGGCTGATGCCAGGTGGCAGTAAAGTTTATGTCTGGCTTGAGATCCAGGAGAGTGCTTCTCTGCTCAACACTGCCAAAATTTACAGTCATTACTTCTCAGACATTTGTATAATATAGTCTCTTACTAAAATAGTTAAATTTAATGCAGTGCTGTGTTCTGGGAAAAGCATGAATTTTGGAGCCAGACAAATCTGTCTCCTGTCTGCCACTTGCTCTGTAACCGTGTGACCTCTCTCAGCCTCCTGTTTCTTGGTGGCAAGATGGGAAGAATGATACATTTTTTCTAGAATTTTTGTGAGCATTAAATGAAATAACACATTAAAGAACCTAGCACTGTTCTGGCACGCGGAAGTCACTTAATAAAATATTTCTTAGGCTCACCCAAACAAATGCATCTCTCCCAGTTGTGGTTTCAGATCATTTTTGAGAAACCAGTGCTGGAAAATGGTGACCCCTGGGAAATGGGGAAGCAGGATGGGGGGGCCAGGGCAAGAGATTAGCCAAGAGTGTGCCAGACATGGGGAAGGGTGGAGGAACCAGGGACCTTCGGATGAACCTCTTAGCCTCAGGGCACATCAAAGACTACAGTCTGAGTGAGGCGATGAGTTGAAACTGGGGAGCTCTACTTCCAAAATATCCTGTGAATCCATCCATTTCTCTCAACCCCATTGCTCTGAGACCTGGATACCTGGGCTCCTTCAAGAGCCTCCTAACTCATCTCCCTGTGTCCCCTCCCTTCTGTCAGTCTGTCCCTCCACAGCCCAGTAAGAAAGATCCTCATATAAGCAAATCAGACCATCCGCCTGGACTTAAAGCCCTCCGTGGCTGAGCTGCCTTTAGTATAAAGGTCACATTCCTTCTATGGTTGACAGTACCTGCTGGATCTGGCTCCCCTTTATCTATCCAGTAGACACCTTGCTTCAACTATGTTCCTCCACTGTACTGTGTCCCCCATGGCCTCTGCCTTTGCACGTTCTCTTCCCCATGCTTAGAACACTCTTACCCCTCCCCACTCTTTCCTAGGTGTTTCTTATTCATCTTTTAGGTTTCTGGTTACATATGTCTCCTCCTCCAGGAAGCCTTCCTTGACTACCTACCTGGTCCCAGACTGAGTTGCTATCCACTCTTAATCTCTAAATTCCTTGCAGTCACCTCAGACAGTAAATGGCATACAAGAGATGGACTTCAATAAATGTTGACTAAATAAATCTGGCAGGGGAGCTGCAGTCTCTGTTGGCGAGTAATATTGAGATCATGTCCCTCACAGCTCTCGCTTAGGTTTTTCCCTTCTGTATTAGTTGGTGTCCATCAGGAAACAGGGCTCCATAAAAACAGGGTAATCTAGGAGAGGCAAATGAGGGGTTTCTAAAAGCAAAGCAAAACAAAACAAAAAAAACATGTAGAGTCAAGGGACTCCAGCAGGAGATGGGGAAACCCCCATCTTCCCAGCTCCTGCCTGAGCCTCCACTGGCCCAGTCCAATCGGAAGACAGAATAAGGAGTCCGTGGATGCAAAAGTAGCCTCTGGGGATAGGAGCAGAGAGGAAAAGGACACACAGAGTAAGGCTCCCACACTGTCCAAGTCGTTACCGGTAACGGATTCCACCTGCTGTTGTTGGTGCTCGTCTCCTTTGGAGCTGAACATGTCGACCTGCCAAGTGGCTAGAGATTAAATAGACATTATTTAAAAAATATTTTCAGAGTCAAGAAGATCAAGACTTTTATTAGCTTACGTTTCTTTGTACATGTTAAGGATATTTCAATTTAAGTTAAAAAAAATCTGCTTGGAGATTTGTCCTGAACTTGGACATAGCTCACCCTCAAATCTGCAGATGATCTGCCTGCCATGGACCAGGCTGGGGTCTGAGCAAGGGCCTCTCATCCGCTGTCCATCAATCCATTGTGGAAATTAGATGTTGGACCCAGAGTTCACTTGTGAACTTAAGATTAATATGTTATTTGGAAGATGTTAAGAGGGAACCAGGAATCTTGATGCTTGAACAGGTACTCACATAACTCGTGAACCCAAAACCTTGTGTCTGCTAAACCCCGGTTCGCTGTGATAATTCCTATGACAAAAATCATGTGGAGAGGCGGGGCAAGATGGCGGACTGGTGAGCTGTATGTTTTAGTTACTCCTCCAGGAAAGTAGGTAGAAAGCCAGGAACTGCGTGGACTGGACACCACAGAGCAATCTGACTTTGGGCATACTTCGTGCAACACTCATGAACACGTCGGGCTGCTGAGATCAGCGAAATCTGTAAGTTTTTGCAGCCAGGGGACCCGCGCCCCTCCCTGCCAGGCTCAGTCCCGTGGGAGGAGGGGCTGTCAGCTCCGGGAAGGAGAAGGGAGAACTGCAGTGGCAGCCCTTATCGGAAACTCATTCTACTGATCCAAACTCCAACCATAGATAGACTGAGACCAGACACCAGAGAATCTGAGAGCAGCCAGCCCAGCAGAGAAGAGACAGGCATAGAGAAAAAAAACAACACAAAAAACTCCAAAATAAAAGCGGAGGATTTTTGGAGTTCTGGTGAACATAGAAAGGGGAAGGGCAGAGCTCAGGCCCTGAGGCGCATATGCAAATCCCGAAGAAAAGCTGATCTCTCTGCCCTGTGGACCTTTCCTTAATGGCCCTGGTTGCTTTGTCTCTTAGCATTTCAATAACCCATTAGATCTGTGAGGAGGGCCCCCTTTTTTTTTTTTTTAATCCTTTTTTCTTTTTCTAAAACAATTACTCTAAGAAGCCCAATACAGAAAGCTTCAAAGACTTGCAATTTGGGCAGGTCAAGTCAAGAGCAGAACTAATAGAGCTCTGAAACAAAAGGCAATAATCCAGTGGCTGAGAAAATTCACTAAACACCACAACTTCCCAAGAAAAGGGGGGTGTCCGCTCACAGCCATCATCCTGGTGGACAGGAAACACTCCTGCCGATCACCAGCCCCATAGCCCAGAGCTGCCCCAGACAACCCAATGTGACGGAAGTGCTTCAAATAACAGGCACACTCCACAAAACTGGGCGTGGACATTAGCCTTCCCTGCAACCTCAGCTGATTGTCCCAGAGTTGGGAAGGTGGAGCAGTGTGAATTAACAAAGCCCCAATCAGCCATCATTTGAGCAGACTGGGAGCCTCCCTACACAGCCCAGCAGCCCAGAACTGCCCTGGGGGGACGGCACTCACCTGTGACATAGCACAGTCATCCCTCAACAGAGGACCCGGGGTGCACAGCCTGGAAGAGGGGCCCACTTGCAAGTCTCAGGAGCCATATGCCAATACCAAGGACTTGTGGGTCAGTGGCAGAGACAAACTGTGGCAGGACTGAACTGAAAGATTAGACTATTGCAGCAGCTTTAAACCTCTAGGATCACCAGGGAGATTTGATTGTTAGGGCCACCCCCCTCTCCCTGACTGCCCAGAAACACGCCCCATATACAGGGCGGGCAACACCAACTACACACGCAAGCTTGGTACACCAATTGGACCCCACAAGACTCACTCCCCCACTCACCAAAAAGGCCAAGCAGGGGAGAACTGGCTTGTGGAGAACAGGTGGCTCGTGACGCCACCTGCTGGTTAGTTAGAGAAAGTGTACTCCACGAAGCTGTAGATCTAATAAATTAGAGATAAGGACTTCAATAGGTCTACAAATCCTAAAAGAACCCTATCAAGTTCAGCAAATGCCACGAGGCCAAAAACAACAGAAAATTATAAAGCATATGAAAAAACCAGACGATATGGATAACCCAAGCCCAAGCACCCAAATCAAAAGATCAGAAGAGACACAGCACCTAGAGCAGCTACTTAAAGAACTAAAGATGAACAATGAGACCATAGTACGGGATACAAAGGAAATCAAGAAGACCCTAGAAGAGCATAAAGAAGACATTGCAAGACTAAATAAAAAAATGGATGATCTTATGGAAATTAAAGAAACTGTTGACCAAATTAAAAAGATTCTGGGTCTGTGGGCTGAGAAGGCAGCGTTGCCGGTGTATTCTGGTGCAAGTGCCGGGCCTGAGGCGTCTTATTCCGAATCCCCTCCCCTCTCCCAGCTCCTCAAGCACCAGATGAAGTAAAAAACCATTGATAATCATGTTTCTGTTGTTTGAATTATAAAATTTTAGAACCTGGCCCTACAATACTGTGTTTTATAGAAGACCTTTCTGTTTAATTTTAAAGATTAAATTGAAAAATAAATATATCACATCCATATACTACATCTTATTTCAAAATCAGAGACCTTTCATCAGGGGTTTTGTATCTGAGGCCCAAAAGTTTTTTACGCAAGATGATGAATGCTGACATGGATGCTGTTGATGCTGAAAATCAGGTGGAACTGGAGGAAAAAACACGACTTATTAATCAAGTGTTGGAACTCCAACACACACTTGAAGATCTCTCGGCAAGAGTAGATGCAGTTAAGGAAGAAAATCTGAAGCTAAAATCAGAAAACCAAGTTCTTGGACAATATATAGAAAACCTCATGTCAGCTTCTAGTGTTTTTCAAACAACTGACACAAAAAGCAAAAGAAAGTAAGGCTGATATCCATTCTGTTTTATGGAATTGCTGCTGGTTTTTTTTTCTTTAAAATTTGAGTAGATTCCAAAAGTTACAGTACCTTTGTTTGTGGCTTCATTGAATATTTATGAAGATAATGGCAGATCTAGGTAAAAATTAAGAGCTCTAAAAGTATAACTGGAGACTTCTATGAGTTTGTATATTAACTTAGTCTATGAAAACATGTAACTATATTGATAGTAGAGACTTTATAATTAGAATTGCATATATTTATTAAAACTTGAAAATGAGTGTTTTATCAAATTTGCTTTGATTTATAAGTTTAGCACTGTCTTTTATTATAGGCTTCGTAAAAGATGATAGAAGAAAATAACTACCATGTTGTAAAAAAGTAACCAAAATCATGTACTGAATGCACAGCTTTATGTACCCTGCCCACCGTCTTGTGCCTCTTTTCCATTTGCCTCTTCCTTCCCATTTCCCTTCTCCTAAGGATAAACAGTTGGTTCCACATTTGTAAAAGTAATTTTAATAATTAATCATTTATGAAAATAACCTGAACTCATTGTTGAATTTAACCAAAATAAGATAGTTTCTCAGCTAGGACCTGTCATTTGTTATATTTAGTAACAAGATAGGACTGTTAGTTCCTTTTTGATAAATTGAAAACAGGCTATAAAAATGATTGTTCTTTGAAACTGTGAATTTTCAAATTCGGAAGATTTGTTGTTCAAAACTTCCTTCTGCACTTGGTATCTAAAAAGATGAGCTCTGGTTGTATGTGTGTGTGTTTAAAATAGAAAATCTCGGGAAACTTAGAATGGAAAAAGTACCTGATAAACAGTAACTAACTCCAAATATTTTCACTCCAGATTTGTGTCATCCTGACATAGATTAGGTCTTTTGGGGAATATATATGAAAGTGGATTAAGTCTGACTAACTTTATGTAATCCACATTTGGAAGAGAACAGTTATAAAGTGTTTGGTCTCTTAAGGTTTATTTATGGTGCCCAGAAGATCAAGTTTGCAAAAACCCTTAAAAGTATGTTAGTATCAGAATAATGAATAAAATGGGAGGGTTTTACATATGTACTACTTGATAATTTTTCTCAGTATTTTATCTTAGTAGTTCTTGAATTTTCTGTAAATCAACTACTTGATTTGTAGAATTTTGGGCATCCTTTTACTAGAGTTTTTTGGTAAGGGAATTTTGCAGAAATAATGTTAAAATGCTAGTTATAATAGGAAGACAGATCCACTGATAATAGCTTGTGGTTTTAGATTTGGGCCACTTTTAATCATGGAATAATAATCTTAATGTTTGTATTGGTGCAAGTAAAATTCAATAAATGACTTCAGCTGTATGAATATATAATAGTTGTACTGCAAACATTTGCATCCCTTTTGTGACCTGATTTACAAACGTATGAAAATTGTGTTGCGATTCTGCTTTGCTGTTTAATAAAAAGCCATTTCAGAGAAAAAAAAAAAAAAAAAAAAAAGATTCTGGACACTCATAGTACAAGACTAGAGGAAGTTGAACAACGAATCAGTGACCTGGAAGATGACAGAATGGAAAATGAAAGCATAAAAGAAAGAATGGGGAAAAAAATTGAAAAAATAGAAATGGACCTCAGGGATATGATAGATGATATGAAACGTCCAAATATAAGACTCATTGGTGTCCCAGAAGGGGAAGAAAAGGGTAAAGGTCTAGGAAGAGTATTCAAAGAAATTGTTGGGGAAAACTTCCCAAATCTTCTAAACAACATAAATACACAAATCATAAATGCTCAGCGAACTCCAAATAGAATAAATCCAAATAAACCCACTCTGAGACATATTCTGATCACACTGTCAAACACAGAAGAAAAGGAGCAAGTTCTGAAAGCAGCAAGAGAAAAGCAACTCACCACATACAAAGGAAACAGCATAAGACTAAGTAGTGACTACTCAGCAGCCACCATGGAGGCAAGAAGGCAGTGGCACGATATATTTAAAATTCTGAGTGAGAAAAATTTCCAACCAAGAATACTTTATCCAGCAAAGCTCTCCTTCAAATTTGAGGGAGAGCTTAAATTTTTCACAGACAAACAAATGCTGAGAGAATTTGCTAACAAGAGACCTGCCCTACTGGAGATACTAAAGGGAGCCCTACAGACAGAGAAACAAAGAAAGGACAGAGAGACTTGGAGAAAGGTTCAGTACTAAAGAGATTCGGTATGGGTACAATAAAGGATATTAATAGACAGAGGGGAAAAATATGACAAACATAAACCAAAGGATAAGATGGCTGATTCAAGAAATGCCTTCACGGTTTTAACGTTGAATGTAAATGGATTAAACTCCCCAATTAAAAGATATAGATTTGCAGAATGGATCAAAAAAAATGAACTATCAATATGTTGCATACAAGAGACTCATCTTAGACACAGGGACACAAAGAAACTGAAAGTGAAAGGATGGAAAAAAATATTTCATGCAAGCCACAGCCAAAAGAAAGCAGGTGTAGCAATATTAATCTCAGATAAAATAGACTTCAAATGCAGGGATGTTTTGAGAGACAAAGAAGGCCACTACATACTAATAAAAGGGGCAATTCAGCAAGAAGAAATTAACAATCGTAAATGTCTATGCACCCAATCAAGGTGCCACAAAATACATGAGAGAAACACTGGCAAAACTAAAGGAAGCAATTGATGTTTCCACAATAATTGTGGGAGACTTCAACACATCACTCTCTCCTATAGATAGATCAACCAGACAGAAGACCAATAAGGAAATTGAAAACCTAAACAATCTGATAAATGAATTAGATTTAACAGACATATACAGGACATTACATCCCAAATCACCAGGATACACATACTTTTCTAGTGCTCATGGAACTTTCTCCAGAATAGATCATATGCTGGGACATAAAACAAGCCTCAATAAATTTAAAAAGATTGAAATTATTCAAAGCACATTCTCCGACCACAATGGAATACAATTAGAAGTCAATAACCATCAGAGACTTAGAAAATTCACAAATACCTGGAGGTTAAACAACACACTCCTAAACAATCAGTGGGTTAAAGAAGAAATAGCAAGAGAAATTGCTAAATATATAGAGACGAATGAAAATGAGAACACAACATACCAAAACCTATGGGATGCAGCAAAAGCAGTGCTAAGGGGGAAATTTATAGCACTAAACGCATATATTAAAAAGGAAGAAAGAGCCAAAATCAAAGAACTAATGGATCAACTGAAGAAGCTAGAAAATGAACAGCAAACCAATCCTAAACCAAGTAGAAGAAAAGAAATAACAAGGATTAAAGCAGAAATAAATGACATAGAGAACAAAAAAAACAATAGAGAGGATAAATATCACCAAAAGTTGGTTCTTTGAGAAGATCAACAAGATTGACAAGCCCCTAGCTAGACTGACAAAACCAAAAAGAGAGAAGACCCATATAAACAAAATAATGAATGAAAAAGGTGACATAACTGCAGATCCTGAAGAAATTAAAAAAATTATAAGAGGATACTATGAACAACTCTATGGCAACAAACTGGATAATGTAGAGGAAATGGACAATTTCCTGGAAACATATGAACAACCTAGACTGACCAGAGAAGAAACAGAAGACCTCAACCAACCCATCACAAGCAAAGAGATCCAATCAGTCATCAAAAATCTTCCCACAAATAAATGCCCAGGACCAGATGGCTTCACAGGGGAATTCTACCAAACTTTCCAGAAAGAACTGACACCAATCTTACTCAAACTCTTTCAAAACATTGAAGAAAATGGAACACTACCTAACTCATTTTATGAAGCTAACATCAATCTAATACCAAAACCAGGCAAAGATGCTACAAAAAAAGGAAAACTACCGGCCAATCTCCCTAATGAATATAGATGCAAAAGTCCTCAACAAAATACTTGCAAATCGAATCCAAAGACACATTAAAAAAATCACACACCATGATCAAGTGGGGTTCATTCCAGGCATGCAAGGATGGTTCAACATAAGAAAATCAATCAATGTATTACAACACATTAACAAGTCAAAAGGGAAAAATCAATTGATCATCTCAATAGATGCTGAAAAAGCATTTGTCAAAATCCAACATCCCTTTTTGATAAAAACACTTCAAAAGGTAGGAATTGACGGAAACTTCCTCAACATGATAAAGAGCATATATGAAAAACCCACAGCCAGCATAGTACTCAATGGTGAGAGACTGAAAGCCTTCCCTCTAAGATCAAGAACAAGACAAGAATGCCCGCTGTCACCACTGTTATTCAACATTGTGCTGGAAGTGCCAGCCAGGGCAATCCGGCAAGACAAAGAAATAAAAGGCATCCAAATTGGAAAAGAAGAAGTAAAACTGTCATTATTTGCAGATGATATGATCTTATATCTAGAAAACCCTGAGAAATCGACGATACAGCTACTAGAGCTAATAAACAAATTTAGCAAAGTAGCGGGATACAAGGTTAATGCACATAAGTCAGTAATGTTTCTATATGCTAGAAATGAAGAAACTGAAGAGACACTCAAGAAAAAGATACCATTTTCAATAGCAACTAAAAAAATCAAGTACCTAGGAATAAACTTAACCAAAGATGTAAAAGACCTATACAAAGAAAACTACATAACTCTACTAAAAGAAATAGAAGGGGACCTTAAAAGATGGAAAAATATTCCATGTTCATGGATAGGAAGGCTAAATGTCATTAAGATGTCAATTCTACCCAAACTCATCTACAGATTCAATGCAATCCCAATCAAAATTCCAACAACCTACTTTGCAGACTTGGAAAAGCTAGTTATCAAATTTATTTGGAAAGGGAAGATGCCTCGAATTGCTAAAGACACTCTAAAAAAGAAAAACGAAGTGGGAGGACTTACACTCCCTGACTTTGAAGCTTATTATAAAGCCACAGTTGCCAAAACAGCATGGTACTGGCACAAAGATGGACATATAGATCAATGGAATCTAATTGAGAATTCAGAGATAGACCCTCAGATCTATGGCCGACTGATCTTTGATAAGGCCCCCAAAGTCACTGAACTGAGTCATAATGGTCTTTTCAACAAATGGGGCTGGGAGAGTTGGATATCCATACCCAAAAGAATGAAAGAGGACCCCTACCTCACCCCCTACACAAAAATTAACTCAAAATGGACCAAAGATCTCAATATAAAAGAAAGTACCATAAAAGTCCTAGAAGATAATGTAGGAAAACATCTTCAAGACCTTGTAAACATATGACAACATGGATGAACCTTGAAGACATAATGCTGAGCGAAATAAGCCAGGCACAAAAAGAGAAATATTATATGCTACCACTAATGTGAACTTTGAAAAATGTAAAACAAATGGTTTATAATGTAGAATGTAGGGGAACTAGCAGTAGAGAGCAATTAAGGAAGGGGGAACAATAATCCAGGAAGAACAGATAAGCTATTTAACGTTCTGGGGATGCCCAGGAGTGACTGTGGTCTGTTGATTTCTGATGGATGTAGTAGGAACAAGTTCACAGAAATGTTGCTATATTATGTAACTTTCTTGGGGTAAAGTAGGAACATGTTGGAAGTTAAGCAGTTATCTTAGGTTAGTTGTCTTTTTCTTACTCCCTTGTTATGGTCTCTTTGAAATGTTCTTCTATTGTATGTTTGTTTTCTTTTTAACTTTTTTTTCATACAGTTGATTTAAAAAAGAAGGGAAAGTTAAAAAAAAAAAAAAAAACAAGGAAAAAAAAAGATGCAGTGCCCCCTTGAGGAGCCTGTGGAGAATGCAGGGGTATTCGCCTACCCCACCTTGATGGTTGCTAACATGACCACAGACATAGGGGACTGGTGGTTTGATGGGTTGAGCCCTCTACCACAGGTTTTACCCTTGGGAAGACGGTTGCTGCAAAGGAGAGGCTAGGCCTCCCTATGGTTGTGCCTAACAGCCTCCTCCCGAATGCCTCTTTGTTGCTCAGATGTGGCCCTCTCTCTCTGGCTAAGCCAACTTGAAAGGTGAAATCACTGCCCTCCCCCCTACGTGGGATCAGACACCCAGGGGAGTGAATCTCCCTGGCAATGTGGAATACGACTCCCGGGGAGGAATGTAGACCTGGCATCGTGGGACGGAGAACTTCTTCTTGACCAAAAGGGGGATGTGAAAGGAAATGAAATAAGCTTCAGTGGCAGAGAGATTCCAAAAGGAGCTGAGAGGTCACTCTGGTGGGCACTCTTACGCACACTTTAGACAACCCTTTTTAGGTTCTAAAGAATTGGGGTAGCTGGTGGTGGATATCTGAAACTATCAAACTACAACCCAGAACCCATGAATCTCGAAGACAGTTGTATAAAAATGTAGCTTATGAGGGGTGACAATGGGATTGGGGAAGCCATAAGGACCACACTCCACTTTGTCTAGTTTATGGATGAATGAGTAGAAAAATAGGGGAAGGAAACAAACAAACAAACAGACAAAGGTACCCAGTGTTCTTTTTTACTTCAATTGCTCTTTTTCACTCTAATTATTATTCTTGTTATTTTTGTGTGTGTGCTAATGAAGGTGTCAGGGATTGATTTAGGTGATGAATGTACAACTATGTAATGGTACTGTAAACAATCGAAAGTACGATTTGTTTTGTATGACTGCGTGATATGTGAATATATCTCAATAAAATGAAGATTAAAAAAAAAAAGTCATGTGGAGCACAAAGGCTGCCTCTGTTTACTGAGCACTTGCAACGCCATCTGCTTCTTTCTGTATTGAGGGGCTTGGCTTGTTGAAGGGTGCTGACAAGTGAAGGGTGCAGGGACTTCATGCCACACAGGCCTCACTTAATCGTCAGGAATCAGAGGAAACACAACTGAAGACGTTTGCATCCGCCACCTCCTTCACTTTCCACCCAAGCTCTCTCCCTTACGGGAGCCAGCCTGAAGGCTGTGTTCGCAGAGCAGCGGCCTTTTATCTCAAGTGCTTTCACAGGGCCCTTCAAATTGATGCAGAGAGAGGATGGAGATGCTGTGCAGGGCAGTTCAAGGTCAAACCCCATCGAGGCTGGAGCAAAGTGGGACATCACAGGCTTGGAACAAAGTCAGGACGTGGTAAGTTCCATCTCCCAAATAAGGGCAGGGCTGCTCTAAGCTGGGGGAGAAAAACCAAGCAGGGTGAGTTTGTCATCAGCACCCACGGTGGTCAGCCTGGGGGAGAGGGGGCCCGGCAGGACCTGAGCAGCTTGTATCTGCAGTGAACCGGCTGTGCTGGGGCTTCCTTTGAAAGCCCAGGGTCTTTAAAGGAAGAGCATTAGTTAACTGGCAGCAGACAAAGCAGGAAAAGGAGGGGGAGAGGATATGGCTTTGGAGCCCTGTAGGCTGCACTGAATCCCAGTTCTAGCCCTTGGCAACATGCTATTTAGAGCTCTGGCTTGTCTTCCCTGAGTCTCCACTCTGTCCTCTGTGGAGTAAGGGTAATTGGGTGCCCCTTGCAGGGTCCTGATGTGGATTAAGGATAACATATACTGGGTACCAGCACCTAGTGAGCTCCCACTCAATGGCAGCTATTGTCATTGATATTTTAAGGAGTCAGGAACCTGCACTGGGGAGATGTGCCAGAACCCACCAGTGTTTTCTGACCCAAAAGGGAAGGTATAAGTGCTGTCGTCATGGGTTCTATAAACCTCTTTAAGCGTCACTGTGTCCCATGGGGCTGAAAATACAAACACAACTAAGCCGGGGTCCTTCTCTGGAGAAGGATCCTGGGGCCAATAGATAACACTCCCCTTTTCCCCCTCTCCCTGGGGCTGAGCAGTGCCTGGAGAGGTGGCCTCCTGCCGTCCTCTTTTTTCTCTGGTGACAGCCACCCTGGGGACGTGAGCTTGGGACTGGGGACGTCACCAAGGCAGAGTGACATCATTTGCCAGGACTTGCCACTCCTGCAGCCCTCGCCTCTTCTCTGTGTAATTATGTTCCCTTGCTGAAGTGGTTGTTTCCCTATCAGCTGCCTTGCAAGTTTTCTGCAGCAAAATAGGCTCTACATAGCTAAACAAATAAACAAGCCCTGGACCACTGGAGGATGGTTTGCGATGGTGTTTGCTTGTCTGGCGACTAGGCCCTTGAATCAGACAGAGCTGTCATCACTTACTTTAATGACCGCCTTTCCTAAAGGCGAAGGTGTTTACGGAGACCCTGTAGGCAGCCTGTGGGTACTGACCTCGGCGATTTCCCAAGCCTCCCACCTCAGCTCTGGAAAGGAGGAGCCGTGTTGACCCAGGTTTCTCTAGGACAGACTGATATGGTTCTCTACCCTTAGCCATGGGCAAGAGGGGTGTACTTGTTTGGATGTATTATGTCCCCCAAAATGCCATGTTCTTTGATGCAATCTTGTGGGGGCAGACGTATTTAGTGTTGATTAGGTTGAGATTCTTTGATTGAGTGTTTCCATGGAGATGTGACTCAATCAATAGTGAGTGAAATGTTTGATTGAATTATTTCCAGGGAGATATGGACCCTACCCATTCAGGGTAGGTCTTGATTTAATCACTGGAGTCCTATAAAATAGAAGGACTTTGGCAGCTGAGAGAGACATTTTGGAGATGGCTGTTGAAAGCAGAATTTTGCCAGCCCAGAGTTTGCTCAGGAGAATCTAGGAGAGATGAAGCCCAGAGTTTGCCCTGGGATATGCTAAGGCAGGTCCCCAATGTGCTTAGAGAGAAACACCCTGGGAGAAAGAATCAAGAATGCACAGGAGCTGAGAGAGGAACTGGAACACAACCTGAGATCAACAGACACCAGCCACGTGCCTTCCCAGCTGGCAGAGGTGTTCCAGACACCATCAGCCTTTCTTCAGTGAAGGTATCATCTGTTGATGCCTTAGTTTGGACACTTTTATGGCTGTAAATTTTAGAACTGTAAATTTGTAACTTAATAAATCCCCTTTATAAAAGCCAATCCATTTCTGGTATTTTGCATAATGGCAGCATTAGCAAACTGGAACAAGGGGCCTCTGTCACAGGCCCCTGCACTTCACAAACACGCACAAAATAAACTCATTAAAGAACACAAATGCCTCGGTGACTCGGCCCCGCGCAGAGGACTGCTGCCGCACTGCCATGGGCCTGAGCGCTCCCCTGGCTCTGGGCCTGGGCGGCCTCCAAACACCAGGCACCTGGGGCTGGGCTCCCCGACGGCAGGACCGGCAGGAGGCCAGCAGCAGAAGCCTTAGTGAGCGCAAGGACAAACTGATTGACTTGTCACGTCCTTGACTTGTCATGTCTGTCAGCGTAGATGCAATCCATCCTTGCAAAGCAAAGGATCGCTTCCTGGGAGGGCTGAGGACCTTTTCCTTCTTCTCCTCTCATTCCGTATCTCGGCCTCAGTGACCCACTAACCAGAGGGGGCTCCTGGGCTGGAAACATTTGCAAGAGCAAACTCTCCCATTACTTTCAAATTTCTACCCATGTAGTCATGTGCATAACGTGTGGGAGTCCATGGCCAGGTTCTTAGCCTTGGCAAGTAGATGGACATCGAATGCTGGAGCTGTAAGTGGTTTTATTGTATGGAAATGTATGCTTTCATATTAATATTTTATTTACTTATTTTATTTTTTATTTATTTTTATAAATATTTTAAAAACTAGAAATGTTCCATATTAAAAGTAAACATATTTTCATTTTATTTCATATTTATTTGTTTTATTTTTTAATATTTTTATTTATTTTGTTTATGCCTACTTAATAAGATTAAATTACTTTTTCAAAGATAAATAAAACTGCAGCTTAACCGAAATAATTCTTATTTATAATATTGATATTCATGAACTATAACTTCTTTGCTTTTTAATTTTCATAGACAATGTTGCAATTTTAGAGAAAGATCAATGTTTTGAAGACACACAAACTAATTCTAATTTACATTTTTATTGACAATAGATTTGAATGCTGTACACTTTGAATACTACCCCACTTTATTTTTTCAATCCTTTAAATCATTAAGCACGAGACAGGTGACATAGTGATATATACAGAAAATACAAAAATGGAGAACACAAAGGAACAAATGATGAAAGATGACAACAGAAAATCTTCAAAGGGAAGACCTACTTAGACTTTTAAGAAGGGGAAGCAACCCAGGTGTTCACAGACAGGATGCAGCAAATTCTCTATTCATGAAGATGCAATTACCAGTAGAAACGATGGAAATAAGCCAGAAAATTATCATCGAGCCAACACCTTGAGCAGGTCAAATACGATCCCTGAACTTTCCTATTCTTGACTGGCTGAAGATTTAACTGCCCATCAGCACAGTGAGAAAGTGAGTGGGTGTCGTTTCTGCGGGCGCTTGGGGTGGTCCTGTCCACAGCCCGTCTGGGCTCCAAACCGGGGACCCCGCCAGCAGGGTGGGTGCCTCCAAGCTGGGGCCTGACCCGAAGGTGCCACTGGGGAGGAGATCTGCTGTAACAGTTCTGGCTGCCGGGCTCGACCCACGGGGGCGAGGGGCTCCCCACCCGCGTCAGACCCTCCGGGGAAATTCCAGTTGCAGACACAGCGAAAGCGCACCAGCCAGTAGCATAGCCTGATGAGAATAATGATGGACGATCTCCAAGTCCCTAGCGCGGTGTCCTGCACAAAACAGACTTCAGTCATGCTTGTCAAATCTAATTGAAAGTCGCCAACCAAGTTGTCCTCCCATGGGCAGGAGGTGTCGCCTCGTCGTTACATAAATACATTTTAGGTGTCAGTGCGTGGCAGGTCCTGGGACGGGCTGGCTGGGAAGGACATAGGGCCTGGCCTCAGGGAGCTTTCAGGCCCTCCCGATCCCCACGCCAGGCAGCCTGCGAGGAGACGTTTATGCTGTCACAGTTTAGGATGTCAGGGGCTGGGTTAACTGGTGTCTTCTTCGTAGTTCTCTGCCCTGCTGTTGCTCATTATCAGCCCGTTTTCCTTCATCTCCTCCTCCCTTCAGTAAGAAACCCCTGCGGTTTCACCTGGGATGAAACGTGAGATTCTTATTAGGACGTGGCATTATTCAAATGAATGGAAATTCAGAGACGAAGCAGCTTCACTGAGGCTTATGTTTAAAAATAATAAATCATGATGAATGTCCCGGTGCTGGGAGAAAGAAGCTTGTGCTGGAGTTTATGAGAAATAGCTGCCTGAGGCCTCTGGGGGCTGTAAATGTGGTTTCCCGAGCTCTTCGTTTGTGTTGTTAAAAAAATCAGGCTGTGAGAAGCCTGAGAGTCAGAAAAAAATAACAAGCTGGAGCCACAGATGGTGGAAGTCTCACTGATTCCTATAGAAAGAGTGCATTTAAAATTAGCTCGGTATAAAAATAATCGGGGGTATGGGGCTGATTTACTATGTATATTCCCCACTGCTTGATTCAATTTCCATTTTGAGAAATCTACCATGCACGGAGCTTCCTCCGAAGATGTTTCAATCTCCGAAGACGTTTCAATCCCGGCGCCCAGCCTCAGTTGCCATGGTGACTGCAGTTTCTTTGGAATTCACACATCTGCAGGCCCCACCTCTGTGTAAGGCCCACTGGTTTTGACCTCTGAGTCCACATTCTCTGCTCCCATCCAGGCAAAATCCTCAGTTTCCTCCTGGAGAACATCTGGGCACACTCCTATGGAAGCCCAGAAGCCCTTGGGCTTTTTTATTTCACTTTATTTTATTTCTTGTTTTTGCCTTGCGACCAACTGCTACAGCCACACAAGGGCATCCAGACCCAGGGCTTAATAATCAAGAAATAAGCCAGTAAATATTTAAATAAATACAATTGGGGTATGACCCAAAAGAGTCTAAATCAAGGAGGCTGATGACTCTCTGATCATCACAACACTGTTTATAAAGTAAAATCATGGGTGTGCATTTGTTCCAAGACACATGAGGTGTAAGAAACATAGCATTCCTTCATTGTTGTCAGTCATTTCGAACTGGCCCAGCCCCAGCACTGCTGGGGGGGGTTGGGGGGTAGGGGGAATGAAAGCTCCATCACTTGGAATGTGCCTTAGTTTCCCCGGGCTGCCATAGCAGAATACCATAGGCTAGAGGGCTTACCTGACAGGAATTTATTGTCTCCTGGTTCTGGAGGCCAGAGTTCCAAAATCAAAGTGTCTGTCGGTCCTGCTTCCAGTAAAGGGGAGAGTCCGTTCCCTGCCCCTCGCCTGTGGCCGCAGTCCCTGGTGCTCCTAGATTTGGCTCTGCCTCCGTCACACGGCTGCCTCGCTCCCTGCCTCTGTCTCTCTCTTACTGTGTCCAAATTTGGTTGGAAAAGGTGCTGAGTGGGAGTTTGCTGACGGGGTGGGAGACGGGAGCCCCAGTGGTCACTGACGATGCATCCCAGCCCAGTCTCGAGGGGCTCAGAGCTGGTTGCAGAGAAGGTGCCAAAGAGATGTCCACCGATGGGTCAGTGACGACCAAGTCTTCCAGGACACAGGGCCGCGCCAGGCCCATGCCTTCACCACCCTCTCAAGTAGGCATCCTGCTCTCCTCTTATAAATGAAGCCACACGTGAGAGAAAAAAGGCCAGGAACCTGGGACGTGGGGAAACTGGCCCAAAACAACTCACAAAGGAAGGTGAGATTTTATCTTTCTTCCACCTTTCATTTTATATTATTTCCTCCTACTTTATTATGGTAGTGGAGACAGTATAGAAAGTCTTGAAGATTCAAAAAGAGAGAGAGAGTTCCGGTTCTCAAGCCAAGGCTTTGCAGACCAGGAACCAGGAAGGCTAAAGTTCTCAGGCGGAAGACAGGGTAGAGGGAACTCACCTGTGTAAGGTGCGGCTGTGTCCCTACCATCTGGAGTGGTGGGCGAGTGGATTATAATAATGTTACGAAGGTGAAGATACTAGCAAGGGCAGACTCGGGGACTTCTTGCTTGGGAACTGGGTACATTCTAGGTACTTTATCAGGATAGAAGTGAGAACTCAAGCATTCTGGCAGAGAACCCCCCCCCCCCATCCAAGGGGATAGAGCCCACAGATGACACCCTGACAAGCCCCAGAGGAAAGAAGAGAGAAAATAAAAACCAGCAAGCACATCCCCTGCACTGCCTCTTCCATGACAATTTCTGACCTGGGCTTTTATTTTCCAAAGCTGAGTCAAGGATGCTTTTCTGCATCCCTGCTTTGCATCAAAATGTCTTTTAATGCTGGGAGGCCCCTGGAGAGCATTGCGGGCAGAGGGACAGCTGCACCAGATGAGCTCAACCGCAGCAAACGCCCTGCTGCCAGTTTGCATGTCCATCATGACTCTTTGCCCTGGTGAAGCCCTGAACGACATTTGGAGGGTCTTCTGAGCTCAGAGTGCACAGGGGAATTCTGAGGAAATGGGGCAAAATATTTGGTTCTGACCTATAGCTTATTTTTCTTTCAACAATGACTTACCCTAGAAACTCTCTGACGGCCTGCAACTGTACTAAAGAGCTTTTGGTGACAACTGCTCTCTGAACAACTTCAGATCTTCTGTGACAGGTCATTACATTTAGGGCAATGTTTAAGAATTGAAAATGAAGGCAGTTCAGCACAGAACATCAGAAAGTCAGCAGCAGAACTGGGATTGAAAGCTAAAAGCAGGACTAAAGCATTAAATTGTATAGCACATCCTTTGTGCTGTGCACTCTCATAGGATAATGCCTTTTGGAAAGACTCATACCAAGATACACGGACACTCGAAAGAGACCTCTGAGCCCTGACTTGACCAAAACCGACTGACATGCAGAACATTCCCTTCTTCAAGAAATCAAATTTTAAAAAAAAATGAAAAGAAATGACCTTGATATTTTAAACAATTACTTTGAAAGTGAAATCTCTTTCTAGTGAGTGTTTTGTACCCACCATATCAGATTGTTTCTTGTTTTTTAGATTTTTCTTTTTTTTAGTCAGTAAATATAAATTATTATGAAATACAACCCTGGCTGTCACAAAATCCAAGTAATATTGTTCTGTGCAATGAAGAGATAGATTACAAACCCACTTTATGCCTGATGTGATTTGATATGGCTGAGATACTACATTATTTCAATAGGGTTGATGTTAGAGGAAATAAGCCTGGTACAATGTCTACGGGGTAAGTTTCACTTGCTGTGTAGGTAACTGGTTGTACCAGCTAGCGATTGCTGCATAACAAATCATGTCCCTCCCTCCCCACCCCCAACCCCTGAACTTAGTGGCTTAAAAACTAAATGTTTATTATTGTTCATGAGTCCACAAGTCAGCTGGGCAGTTCTGCCCATCTGGACCAGTGTCACTGACCCTGAAGCTCCCTCCGGCTCCTGTGGTTCACTGGATGGCAGGATGGGGCAGGCGAGTTAGTGGGGACGGCCTCCGTCCATGACTGATGGTTGGCTGGGGCATTGGCCAACTGGGCTGTGTGTGGGTCATCACCCAGCAGGCTGACCCGGGGGAAATAAATTCTACCTCTCAACAGGGGGATCTGCAAGGTCTCATGTAGCGAGGGGCATGGATATGGGAGGGGAGAGAGTGGCACGGTGGCTACAGTTAATTCCACCGCAGCAGGCCTGCCCTGAGGGAGGAGGATCTGATCTATTCTACTTCATCTTTAGTCTTTCCTAAATGAACCTTCTAATTCCTCTTTGATTATATGTCATGTGGAGTAAAATACGCCAATCATGGGCTACTGAATCCACCCTCCCCCCACCCCACCATACATGGCTTTTGTTAAAACTGACTTTACAAGTGGGAAATTGTATGACAGTCTCCTGGAAATGGTTTTGGCTACTTCCATCTCTATTTTATTGTCTCTTAATCTCCAACACTAAAACCATCTGGCCTTTGATCCCTGTTCAAAATCAGATAGTGTGGGCAGTAGTAGCCACTGAACTGCAACATCGATTAAAACTTCAACCTGAAAAAATGTAGCTGATCCATTCTCACGGGCAGTTTAAAACGGCGTCATACAGCACCGAGGCACGTGTGCTGGAGGAGGGCTGGCAGGGAGGGGAGTGGAGAGTGTGAGTGTGTGTGTGTGTGTGTATTGGGGGGAAACAGGGACCACCCCCAGGGGGACGAGGAAACAGGATGTGGGGAGGCTGCTGGGGCCAATGTGAACCGCTGGGTATTTTGGTCCACAGCCCTGGTCCCTGGCCTCAGAGGTTTAAGAACAGACTCTGGAGTCAGACAGGCCTGGGCTTAGATCCCTGATTTAGGGCAAGATCCAAAACTTTCTGAATCTCCCTGTTCTCATCTCTAGAGTGGGGCAGTAACAGCTACCTCGAGGGGGCAAGAGTAAGTGAGGTCATTTGCATAGATGGCTCTGCGGGGTCCCCAGCACACAGTAGGTGTCCAAAGGAGCACCTATGGCTCTAGACCAGATGGAACTGGGAACATGCAAAGACAATAAAGAACAGTGGGAGAGAGCAAGGGGAGTCCTTGTTGGTGTGCGTGGCTGGGGAGGCCCCAGATTCTGGCCCCATCCTTGGCCCTTAGATGGATCCCTCAGAAGGAGACGGAGGAAACTACGTGGCCCTGTGCACAGCAGGTGAGCGTTCAGCCCCCATTTTCTGCTGCCTTTCAGGAAACTCTCAGGAGAAGGACATCTGATTTATCTCTTCTCATTCCCAGGGCTCTGAGCCAGGATGGTCTGTCCCCAGGTGAGGTTGTCTGGTGCGGGGCCCCACCTGCTCTCTCCGTCTGCCCTGGCCTGCTGGCAGGTGGCAGCCCTCAGCGAAACTCCATTCCTCCATTTCCAATGTGAGTCTTCATGCAATGCCAGCTTCCCGGGAGAGGCGATATTTGGACTAAGCAATATAATCCCTCAGTGCAGGACTAAAGGGCTGCCCAGACCTTCTGGGATCTGGTGAGCACAGCTGGAAAAGGACTGGAAACGCTTCTCTCTAAGATTCAGCTGCAAAAGTCCATGGTCATCTCTGTGGGTGCTGCTGGAGCAGAGCCCGGGGCAGCGGCTGCGATGCTCGTGACGGGTCTGCCTGGGCTAGCACTCGGTGCATGACACATCCCAACGTCTGGGCCTGACTTGTCCATGTGAACTCGGCCCATGAGGTTTCCTTTTTGCAGAAGGCTTCTGGCTTGGGACCTTGAACCCTTTTACCATAGCTGGAAACTGATGTGAGAACTGGTGGCTCATAGGCTCGACTGTGTGTCCAGCTGCAGAGATCGGCAGGGTGGCACTGCAAGCTGGGTGGCAGCATGGCTGCTGAGAATAGCCTCCCTCATCTTCTCACACATACACACACACTCATATATGCCACACACACCCAGACACACATGCACACGCACACATGCATGCATGCACATGCAACGCACACATTCATACACATGTGCATGCACACATGCAACACATACACCCACATACTCGTGCACACGTGTGTATGTACACACATGTGCACTCTCATGCATACACAGAACACACACTCACACATGCATGCACATGCACACATGCACACACAACCCAGAACTTTTGATCTCTGCTGCCCTGTGTGGCTCCGTTCTGCCGTTTAGTTGTGAGTACATGGCAGATTGGGGGCTATTTTTAAACACCCTTGCCGGGAGGCTGCAGTGACCTTAATGTAGGTTGCCTCTTTTTTTCCTGGCATTTCAATTTTATTGGAAAAGCATTTGTTTGTAGAAACAGAGAATTCTGAGCTGCAGAAGGACACACATTCTGCAGATGGCAGATGTTGGCTGTAGCGGTGTTGGCAGAGGGAGACAGAGCCACCAGCTACAGCCCATCCTCGGGGCAAATGGGAGCCACCACCTGCCCCTCCTGGGAAGCACCGGGCTTGGGTGACATGCTCCTCCGCAGACCAGGGTGCAGGGGTCTCAGGAGATCCCTGAAGGCAGACATAGGGGGTGATGCTGGGCACGGGGCAGCCTCCTTCAGGGGGGAGGCCTGTGGTCTTTCCCGCCCTCCCCTAGCTGAATCAAATATGCCTTCCTCTGTCCCATCAGAAGAGAGAAGAGACAAAAAGGAGTCAACTTGTTCTCAGCGAGCCAAGAAGCAGGTGGATGCCTGAGGGTCTCAGGACTAGATCTCTGAATATCACTATATAGCTATTATAATAATTTATACCAATATATTATTAATGCAGTATGTTATGCAGTATGTATTCATTCTAAAATGTCAATATTAAATTATAATAATAACCATATATTATTATCACATCAATGGGGAGGGTCTGCAAATGTTTCTTAGATGCTTCGTGCAGGCCACCAATGTGCCAGACACCAGGGGTGCAAAGCCCCCCGTGATTTACACTTAGGGGGAGGGACAGATGCAGAAACAGGTTGCTTCAACTAAACGGAAGTGCAGCGAGGGAGGTGGGCGGCAGGGGACAAGCAGCAGCCCAGCCCGGGGAAGGCGGCCTGGCCTAGAATTCACAGAGGAGTTTCCTTTCTCCAGGACTTGTTGAAAGTACCTGTTGTTGAAAGGATTAGAGATCTTTTAAACAAAGTGCCCAGTATATGTGGAGTCCTCAAAAAAAAAAAAAAAAAGTAGCCGCTGTCGATGTTTTCTCTGCCTGGAAAATTCCTGCATTGAGACCCCCGCTTGCTGTTCCCGGGAGACCGAGTAGCTCCCTCCGCTGAGTGTCCACAGCTCTTTCTGGCTCCTTCCAGTTTAGCAGCTGGCACGCTGCAGCTCAGTCACCTGTTTTCTTGTCACCTTAGTGCCCCCAATCCTTGACCAAGTGCCTGTCACGTAGCTCATGATCGGTGTATGTTTCTTGAGTAAATGAATGAATAACGCGATGAAAAGCATTAGAGAATTTGGACTGCATTTTTGACTCAGTTTACTAAGGAATCTTGAATTCTTTTACATTGACGTGGACGGACACCCAGATTGCTGTTCCCCTGGATTTCAGTCCCATTACCAGGCTAGCACTGTATGCTTTCAGGGGCAAAATAAGGCCCCCCGGGGGTGAAGAAATTTACTAAGACTCTGTTGAGAACTCTGCCCTGAAGTGGCTTTGGCGAGTGAAGTGATATGTACTTTGTGCACACTTTATTCTCCCATGGAATGTTTCATGAAGCGTGCATTGTTTTCCTTCTTAAAATATTATTCACAATCAAATCCACGTGTCAGAAAAGCTCATTGATGTGTCAGAAAAGCTCATTGATTTCATTCCACGAGTGGGGAATTTTGTCAGAGAGACCAAAGAGTTAATGTCAACATGGACTTAAGCCCCGAGTTACCCAGCATCTGTCCCTGAGCTTCCTACAAGCTTTTCAAACAGCTTTATCCTTTTTCTATTTTTAACTAGAAAGTCGTGCTTATAACAAAATGATGTTTATGAACTGTCATGAAATTAAGCCCCATTCCAACTCTTCCAGAATTTGGGATGGAATAAAAAGACCATATGATGACTCAAACATGGAAAATTACTGCTGGTGAGATTCGATGAAGAAGAATTTGATGCTGGGAATTTGATAAATAAAAGAGTTTGCTGAAATGACTAGCTCCCATTCCCATTTCCCTCTTAGCAAGACTCCCACCTATCTCTTTCCTATTATCAGTCTTTTTTTCTGACCCAGATGCCCTGGACTTGCTTTCAGGATCCACAAATATAAGGAGGTACAGACCGAAATGAAAACCCAATGTTTGCAAATAAAAGATGTCCCCTCTATTCTCTGAGGTTGTAATGATCCAGGTGCCTGCATGTAGGCTGTCCATCTCCAAACCACAAGCCCACGGACCCTGGAAATGATCCTTTTCTTCCCTCAAAGAGATTTGTTCAAATGAAATCTTGATGCAACAATTTACTTCAGTCAACTCATTATCTCAAGATTTCCTGAGTAATAGCCTAGATACAACAAAGCCAGGCCATGAATATAGATATCTGAGATGAAATGGTGTGCTCCTACTTCTCCATAATGAAAGCAAGTGAATAAGCCTTTGATTCTGATTATCCATATCTATGATTACACACTTCCCTTAAAGGAAGGGAATTTAAAGGGTTTTCTGAGCAGTAAAGATAAGCTGACAAGAATCATGATGAGACATGTTTTACTCCCAACAAGACCTGGCAAACTGAGAAAAGCCTTATAACAGCCATGGCTCTTTGCTGTTTTATCTTCATGAGGAAGGGCAGAGAAGGAAATAAATGTCAATTCTCATTGCTTTTCCTGAAATCCTCTTGGGTTTTTCTATCATATAAATAAATTGTCCCCAAATATTTTTCCTCTGCTTTTCTAATATTTATACTTGCTATTTATGCTTTAAAATATGCTGCTTTGAACAGAGGAAGTTCAATGGCAGAGGCGCTAACTGGGAAATGTGGTGCACAGAGCCAGAACTTGGAGTCCTGGGACCTGAGTTCAAGTTCCAGCTTGCAGCCTTCCTGGTCATGGGACCCCAAAGAGCCCCCGCTGCCTCCGTGTAGAGTGGAGCTAATCACGCCTTCTGTATAGGTTTGTCCCGTGGCCTAGATACAACATCTGGCATGTTGCAGAAGATAGGTAAATGGCAACAATTGCTTTTGTCTTCGTGATTAGTGTAGTACTCTGTTCCCCTTCCTCTTAGCCACCTTCAAGAGCTCACCACCAAGGAAGACGTTGCCTGCTGGGGTTTGTGCTTGAGTCTCATGGCTCCTTCTCCTTAAGAACAAGCCACAGATCCCAGAGGAAATGAACATCCACTACTCACTGAAGTGCTGTGGCAGTCACACTGCAGAATGCAGTTTACACCTGCTGCTAGAGTGGATTCTCCACCTACCTGCCCCCTCCTTGCAGTCTAGACCTCGGGACTTGCATGTCGAGGGAATGAGGTCTCCACACACTCACCCAGCCAGGGAGGATGGCAGCCTGCCTCCTGCCCCATAGGCCTGAGTGGCCAAGAGTCAGAGAGCCGAGCAATGGGGTCATTATGGGTATGGCACTCTGTTCAACCGCTGGGGAAACGGAGACTGAAGAAGGTCAGTGTTCCAATTTGCCAAAGCTGCTGGGATGCAAAATACCAAAAATGGATTGGCTCATACACAGGGGGTTATTAGTTCACAAATTTACAGTTTTAAGGCCATGAAAATGTCCCAATTAAGGCATCAACAGGATAATATCTTCTCAGCAGACAGGCTGATGGCACGTGGGGTTCCTCTGTCACATGGGAAGACACATGGCTGGAGTCTGCTGGGCCTCTCCTGGGGTTAGCTTCTGGTTTCCATTGCATTCTCTAAAATGTCTCTGGGCTTTGTCTTTGCTTCTGTCTCTCAACAACTATGCATCCTTGCTTGTTTCTCCCAGGGCATTACTCTCTAAGCAACCGGGGGTCCTCTCTTCACTTCTCTGGGGCAAACTCTGGATTTCATCTCTTAGCTTCTCTCCTGGGGGCAAACTCTGGATTTCATCTCTTAGCTTCTTTCCTGGTTCTGGTTTCAACAGCTGTCTCCGAAGCATCTCTGGGTGTTTTCTCTCTAAGCATCTTTGTCTGTGTCAGCTCTGAACTCTCTCTCCCCCTGAGTTCCCTTAAGGACTCCAGTAAACTAATCAAGAACCACCTTGAATGGGTGGGGGCACATCTCCATGGAAATAATCTAATCAAAAGGTCCCACCTACAACTGGGGGAGGGGTCACATCTTCATGGAAACAACCTAATCAAAAATTCCACCCACAGCAGGTCTGTCCCCACAAGAGTGGATTGAAAGAACATAGTCTTTTATGGGGTACATAACAGATTCAAGCCAGCACAGTCAGCTTTGCACATGTCACAGATTGTGGGGAGGAGAGAATGGGATTGGAAAGAAAATGAAAAAAAACTCATTCCTTAATGTTTCCCTACCAAGACAAGGGATGTGGAGCACATTCCCATTTTATGGATCATGGCAGGAATATGAAGGGAAAAGGAACTGTCTTCTCTTTATTGGCTTTTAGCTTGAGTTATCCTTCTATTTACTTATTTTAAGATGTGATATCATTTTGATAGTAAAAGGTCCCCAAAGCAATGATTTCATAAAATTCAATTCAATAAGTCTGTATTGAATATTTACTATATGTAAGGTGCCATGGCAAAGTTTAGTGTATTGAATATTTATTGTACGTAAAACTTTGTGGCAAGGTTTCATTTAAATTTGGAAAAGATTCTGTTATGCCAAGGAAAATATCACAAGACTTCTCAGAACCTTTTATGTGCTAAACTACCCTGTGGGGTTTCATTTCACTAGGATGACATAAAGCTTATTCATCCCATCCTGCCCTCTGACTGCAACCAAAATCTCTGGCAAAATACACAACTACTACCTGAAGTCTCTGACTCTTAAAAGTAAACAAAAGCAGGGGAATTGTAGAAGGGAGTCAAAACTTGGAGAAGCGACCAGAGAAGATATCTCCTTTGTCCCCTTCTCTCTCTCTCTCTCTCTCTCTCTCCCCCCTCTCTCTCATAGCTTTGCATTGAGGGTGGCCTCTGGTCACTGAGCAATGTGGCAAGAGGTGGTAGCGTTTTGTAGCTAAAATTCCAATAGAAATTACTTCTCAGGCTGGAGAGTAAGATGAAAAGCTCAGTGTAGAGAGAGCCAGAGAAGGGGATCCTCCAATTCTGTATATAAACCTGAGCATGTCTCAGCCTACTCCCTGCACTATATAGATTCACAAGACAGACCCAAACCAGCATAGCAAAGGCTTTGAACCACCACCCACAGAAGACAAGACAGAACTTGTGGTCTGAACCTGACTGGGGTGAATACCTACCAAAATGAAAACATCCATGCCCCCCATATCATTTTAACAGGACCCAGAGTCTGCACAACATAATCTCCACAATGTCCAGAATATAACCCCAAATCACCCAACATACAAAGAATCAGAAAATTGTGATCAATTCTCAAGGGAAAGGACAATCAACAGATGCCAACCCCAAGCTAACCCAGATGTTGGGATTATCAGACAAAGACCTCCATGCAGCTAATCTTACTATTCTTCATGAGGTAAAGAAAAGTGCACTTGAAATGAATGGCAATATGGCGGTTGTTAGCAGAGAAATAGAAAATGTACCAAAAAACCAAGCAGAAATTTTAGAATTGAAAAATAAATACAACCACAAAAAAACAAGTTACAGCTCAAAAGACAAAGAAATAAAGAAAAATAGAATACTAAGCAATATTCAGAAAGGGCAGGAAAAGATGAAAAGAGGGACAAAAAACAGAGGGGACATTAAGAAAACAAATGATAAAGTAGTAGACCTAACCCAACCATATTAAGAATGCATTAAAAAGGTCTGAACACTCCAGTTTAAAAACATAGGTTGATAGAGTGGATTAAAAAGCAAAACTACTACACGCTGCCTATAAAGAGACACACTGTAAATACAAAGACATGAATAAGTTGAAAACAAAGGATATCCCATGCAAAGAGTAGATATAAGAAGGCTAGAGTGCTTATTGATATTTCAATATCAAATACAATAGTCTTTGAAACAAAGAGTATTACCAGAGATAAAGACGAATATTTCATAACAATAAAAGGTGAAGTTCAGCAGGAAGACACATCAATTATAAATGTGTATGTACCTGATAACAGAGACTCAAAATACATGAAGCAAAAATTGACAAAATCAAGGGGAGAAACAGACCATTCCAAATGATAGGAGATTTGACCACCCCTCTCCAAGCAACTGATTGATCAACTGGCCAAAAAACATCAAAGGCTCAGAATATCTGAGTAACACTACTAAACACACCTTGATCTCATTGACATTTTTAGTGTCAGAATACACACTGTTTTATTTTTGAATACACATGGTATATTCACCATAAAACATGTTTCAATAATTTTAAAAGGATTTAAATCATTCAAAGCGTATCCTTTGACTACAGTGGGATTAAATTAGAACTCAGTAACAATATATCTAGGGAAACTTCTAATATCTGGACATAAAACAACACACTTCAAAATAACTCATGAGTTAAAGTGACCATGAGTCTGATGGAACGGGTATCAAATATATGGTATGTGACAAACTAAATTGATCACCAAAGTCTCTTTTTAGTGGTGGTCCTCACAAGGCTAGAGCTTCATAGAACAACTTTGGAAAACTGGCCTAGAATACACCCCTGAAACTAAGGCGTCTTTTAAGGAGTGGGTGATATTTTAATTTATGCATAGAGGACATTATATCTGTCTTAAATAATTAGTAAATTTCATATTTATGTGGAGACTTCCTTTAGCATGTCATCTGTGCCAATCTAATTCCATGCGGTTGTTTTGATGTGGCTTTAACTGAGGTGGGATTCTTCTACAGGAAGATAGTTGGCTCGTGTCCCAGAAATAGCTATTTATAAAGTAATTGCCAAGTGAACAGGCTATCGCTGGCATGCCGGGTGCCCGAGGAGCCTTTTCTTTTTTATGGACTGTGACCGACATAATAACAAAGCAGAGTAGGAACACAGCACATGGGGTGAAGCCCTTCCTGTGGTCCTTGGTAAAGAATGTGAAAGGAACATTACTTTCTTTCTTTTTTTCTTTTTCGTTTTCTTTCTAAAAATTCCTTTGAACTGCCAACTCTGGAGAGAATGGCTTGTTTTTGTTTAAGGATTACAGTAGATCATATCAATGAAGTACTTGTTCAGTAAACAAAATTGAGATTGGAAAGGGTTTGCTGGAGAAAATCTGTGAGGATGGATGGGGGTGGGGGTTTATCGCTAACACCAAGCTTAGGGTGCCAGGAGGGACCTTGAACTGGGGTTGGGGGGCCTTGGGAGGCGGGTCCTAAAGTTCCTTGGCCAGAGCTGTAAGTTCTCAAGAGCCTTCCAACATACAAACCCATCCACTCTCGCTCAGATCTCCTCAGATTCATTCTAAGACAATCAAGCATGCACCCTGTCCCTGAGGAGTAGCAGCTTTGTGTCTGCATATGCAATGTGTTCTGAACTAAGTTTGCACAGACAGTGTCCGCCCCGGAGATTTTTCCATATTAAAAAGTGGGATGTTCCAATACAGAGCAAGAGCTCGGGCAGATTATTCAAATCTAACGTTTATCAATTAGCATCCCTTGGCCCCGAAAATAATCATTTGCACCCTCAGCTCATAGCTGGCTGAAATCTTCAGCATGACGTCTTGCAGCTTAAGGAACACCGGCTCATACAAAAGCACTAATGGGTTCTTCCTCTCTCTATGGTCTGCTCAGTTGCGTGTCCAGGGACTGGATCTCTGGTCCTGCTTTTGGAAATTTTGGCTCGGTGCACCAGTGAGGGGCCTGGGAACCTGGAGGCTTAGCAAGCCCGGCAGGTGACTCCATCTGCAGCCAGGCTCCGGAAGTCTCTGCTCGCAGGGGCATCTTATCCGAAAGCCCACTTCTGCTTGAACTCGATCCCTTTCAGCCATCCCCACAGCCCCTGGTCTCCCTTTCCCCTAACATAGATTCTCCTTGCTGTACACCTTGCTGTACTCCTTGGATGCTGAGTGTGTTCTCCTCATGATGGCTGTGAGCCAGCACCCTTGCCTGGCCTTGCCATGGTCCCAGCTGGTTGGGCCACTGGGAAACATGTTGACTAAAGGTACCAAGCAGGTCGTGAAGGTCCATGCACCTGCCCCGCCCTGCCCACGCCCCTTCGGAGGGGTCTTCCTATGATCTGGCACGTCCTCTTCTATGTGAACCTACCACCCTGGCACCATCTGGTTTGAACATACCCTCCAGGAGTCGGGGGTGAAGACTATAGCATATCCTTTACAGTCTGTTTAATCTTAGACATGTATACTGATTTTGACTATCTCAATGCACATACATGCCTTCCTGCCCACTCCCAGTCTTCAAGAACATGACACTGATGTGTGAGGTTTATCCTGGGGTTTTTGTTATCTGGGCATCATGCTTCTGGGGCATGCACTGACTTTCAAAACTCTGCAACTTAGCCTCAATAGACTTATCCTTTGAAATGATTTCATTGCTTCTGGCTCTCATGCTTTATCCTATACCTCACTACCTAAATAATCCTTTCACAAGTCTAATTTTAATCTGTCACTCCCCTGCTCTAATGCTCTAAATGTGTTCATAGTGTTGCAGGATAAAGTATCAATACCTCCGTGTAACATTCAAAGCCCCTGGCCTGAAGCTCCAAGTTGCTTCTCAAATTTACCATTTTGTTCTTCAACATAAACCGTGTGTTCCCAGAAGGGCCCTCACTACCATGTAAACATCCATTTAATCCTCATTTGAATACCTCAGTTAATCTAATCCCTTTTTCTGAGACCCCAGTTTGAGATGCACAAAATCTAAGGAAAGGTTTGCTTGTCTGAGAGATGCTCTAGGCTGAAGAATCCGGAAGGGCTGAGCCTGACCTGCCAGAACTGGGGTGATCCACTCCAGCCCCCCAGGCCGGACCCAGGGTGCTGGACAGGGTTAAGCAAAGGCTAAGACTCCTGAGGGGTGGATGTCAGAGAGCAGGAAGGAGACTGGAGGCTCCCGGAGGCCCTCCCAGGCCTGCTCTGACGGTACCTGTAGGCGATCTGAGGGCAAAAGGAGAGAAAGTGTTTTGCATGATCCCCTTTTGGTGTGGCGAAAGGCAGGACTGGCTTTCCTGCTGGTGATCAATGGTACGAACACGCATTCCCACCGTGGCCAGGCAAACCTCAGGAGCTTCCTTAATAAGTGACACGGCCCGGGTTAGGAGAACCTTCAGATTGACACACATTATTTCCCCTGCTTGTTTTGAATATTTCTGTGTTTTTTCAGCAAAAGGATGTCATCTGGCTTTGGACTGAATCCAGTCTCCAGCCAGTCTCCTTTTCCCTTTAAGCAAGTTGTTCTCAATTCCCTCCAGATGGATAATTTATTAGTGTCTTGGACTGTCCTGCTTTTAATTGCCAGCTTATTCGCCCTTAAATATCTCATGCTTTATGATCCAGTTACCTGTCTGCGCTGGGTTATGGATTTCAGGGAGAGGCTGGAGCAGAGAAGTCCTTCTCTAATTATGACACCACCATCAATAGAGCTGTGAAGGACCGTTAAATAAACCTGTCCCTATTGCCCTTTGGTCATTTATCTTTATTGCACAAAGAAAATTCACGAGGAAGAGCTTCTCTGCTCAATTGTCATCAGGTTTGTGCAGCTGGGTCTGTGTTTATCTGGCAGTTATGCACACAGAGAAGATCATTTACGCTCACCTTTTTAGACACAGGAGTGAAGGGAGTTATCAAGGAATTATATCCAAGTGACGTAAGCCGTTAGAGAGGCATTTTATGTCTTCCATCTCAGGCAGGCTGCCCTCGACTCTGTGGACGGCCTCCATAATTCATTCATTCATTCAAGTCCTCCTAATACATGGTCCCAAAATAGATTGCATCTTTTTGCCTTGACTGTGGTGTGTTTTCACCAAGAGGAGACCAAGGGAAGCGTCTTTGTTCATTCGAGAATTAGCAGTGGGAAGAAAGGACTGTTGACAAACCCTGTCTGGGGAAGAAGCAGAAAGGGATTTCCAGAATCTGTAAGAAAGGGCCTAAAATCCCCATTTTAGTCAAAGGGTCTTAGCCTGTTAGAGAGGCTCATATCTTGGGCAAGAGTGAATAAACGCTATTGTAAAAACACTGAGAGATTTAAGGTAGTTTCAGCATGAGGAAATCGTTTATTAGTTCAGGAGTGTTTGAGTTTATAAGAAATACAGAAAATTTACACCTCAGCATTTCTCACTCAGAACTCAAGAGGGAAAAAGGGAAGAACTCTGTTTTCCTTAAAGGGTTAATAGGAAAGCAGCCTGCTGGGGCAAAGCCAATGGCAGGGGTGGTTCTTCTTCTGGGTTCCAGGGCTATAGGTTGCTGCAGGAGTTAAGTCTTCTTGGACTTTACCTATAGGAGTATAGCAGTCCTGGGAGACCCTGTCCTGGTGGGCTGGGCGCTCCATCTGAGCCGCAGACGCCTGCCGACACCAAAGACAGGCAGCCCCAGCTCTCCCCAGCCCGGGGCTTCCTTGCTGGAGTGACACCAACTGTTGATGGAGTAGATGAGGCCCCAGGACACAAGGGTACACTACTACAGACCCCGGCTGCACACTGAGTGCTTCAGGCTGGGAGGAGCCATGGGTCTGCCATCCTCAGAAGTTTTCAAGCAAGTGTCAGGATTTGCACACATAAACCCCCAAATGCCTCCTTGCTTGTCCACCAGGTTCCAACAGGGCACCTTTCTGCCATGGGGCCACATCAATCTGTAGTGCCAATGTAATCACGCCATTATGTTTAATGTGGGGTGTCCTTCCTTATCATACTGGGACGCTTTGTTTGGCATCTGTACTGTCCATCCCTGGTGATAACCCTAAGGCTGGTTGCTTTTCTTCCAAATGAAGGTCATCCATAATGTGTCCCAAGGTCCCAACCATGCAAAGCACTAGGCATTTACTTTCCTCGTATCTTGTAGGCAGCAGTTGATGCCCAGCAGATCCCCTCCACCATCACCCACACTCTTCTTTGATATTTGGTTTTGCCTTCCTTACTTTTTTTTATTCTGTTCTCTTCCTTCCTTCCTTCTTTCTTTTTTCCTTCCTTCCTTTCTCCTTCCCTCCGCATCTCTCTCCCTTTCTTTTTTGCAAGCCTCTTTCCCCTAATTTGTTAAGTCTACTAATTTCTAAAATGTGCTTCCAACTTAAACATAATAATATATTTTGTTGATGATTTCACTCCATGTTACTTTACTCCCCAACAATCTGTCCTTTTATTTACCATCTCTATCTTCTTTAAACAACTACTTGCATGTCTGTCTCTCCTACTAGACTGTGGACTCCACAGGGGTGAGTCTTTTTTGTTACTTTTGCCTATCTCCTCCTATCTGCCCTGTCCCCACAGCCCCTTCTTAAGCCAAAGATGCAAAGCACCAAAGCGCATGGGGCGGTAATCAGATCTTAATTAGTGTCTCACTGGTCTGGGAGTGTGAGCAATTACGGCTCTCCCCTCTAAGACACCTCGAGAGTTTGGAATTATTTTTGTAGTTGCCCTCTAGATAAACTCCATTTGCTAAGAATCTTTTTGGAATAGAGGGTACCTAGAGGCAAACATAGCACCTTAAAAATAAAACTGAAACACCTAAGCAGAGTCACATGGGGGAGAAGTGTCTCTCCTTGTGGGGTGCTATGACACCCTTTTGTAAGCAACCTTTGTGGCTTCCTTGTGCCACATGGAATTTTAAGAATCCTGAGATCACACTCATTTCCAAAGAGCTCTCTGTATACAGTCACATTCTTTCCTCATATACTGTTCCTACCAGATCTTTCTCGCAAAATTGTGATTGGTAGTACACCAAGTTTATAGCAGCGTTATTCACAATTGCCAAAAGGTAGAAACAGCCCAAGTGTCCATCAACAGATGACTAATGGATAAGCAGAATGTGGTACATGCTCACAATGGAATATTATTCATCTGTAAGAAAGAAGGAAGTTCTGATACATGATGCAACATGGAAAAACTTTGAAAACATGCTCAGTGAAATAAGGCATAAGGACCAATAGTATATGATATCACTTGTGGGAGATGACTAGAAATAGCAAATTCACAAAGACTGAAAGCAGATTAGAGGTTTCCAGGGAAGGGGAAGGGATGGGGGAAAGGGAGTGTTTGGAAAAATAAAATAATAATAATAAAATTTTTAAAATTGAAAACATTGTGATTGATGGTACTTGATACCATTATTTCTAATTTAATAGTGTCAAATAGTATTCTGAATGAGATATCGAAACCCTAAGCTTGTACCACCTGTTGGTTTGGAATTAGGATGTACACTTGGCATACGGTGTAGGAATCTGCAAGCCAAAAAAATTAACATAAAACAGGTCAGGGGCTAATTATACACATTTGGTGCCTGTCATAGCAGGTGTAAACCAAGTTTGGAGGGACAATCCCATAACCAAGGCTTTAGGGGTTTCCCACAGATAAAAACAACTCCCATTGAAGAGTTCACACTCAAAATTCCAAAACAGATCAAGAGTCAAAAGACTCATAAACACTCCAATCCTCAAAAGCTTAAGAGAACAAAGTAATCTGAAATAGACTATAAATTACTTTAGAAAGGTCAAGGAATCAAAAGAAAAGAGAAATCATTAATAAAAAAGTAACTATGGAGGGAAACAAACAGATTTGAAAAAAGAGCCAATTTGAACTAGTAGAAATAAATATAGTCATTGATATTAAAACCCCAATGAATAAGTACAACAGAAGAGGTGATTTAATAAACTGGAAGATGTATCTGAGCAAATCACCCAGAATATGCCACCAAGAGATGAAGAGATATAAAATATGCATATTAAGAAGAGTGGAGCACAGAATAAGGTCAATGCATGTTTAATAGTAGTTCTAGAAGGAGAAAACCAAAAGAACATGAGAGAGACTTTTGTTTTTAAGAGATAAGAGCTTAGAATTTTCCAGAATTGATAAAAGATAGATACGTTCAGATTTGAGAAACACAAGTCCAGAGCAGAATAAATAAAAACAAACCCACATTTAGGTAAGTTATAGATTGAATCACATATCTCAACAGAAGACATGTTCTTAATCTTAATATGCTTTCCTGTGGGTGTGAACTCATTTGTAAATAGGGCCTTTTTAAGATAATATTATTAGTTAAGGTTTGGCCAAATTGAATCAGGTTGTGTATTAATCTATGTTATGGCAGGCTGAATAAAGAGAAGACATTCGGATGCACCAGAGAAAGCCATAGGAAGAATCTGGAAGTCAGTGGAAACCAGAAGAAGAAACAGCAAAGGGAGGCAGAGATGCCAGTCAATGAGCCCTAAGGATTGCAGCAAGTATCACCAGAAAGCTACAGACTCTGGGAGAAAGCACGGCCTGGATGACACTTAATTTGGGACCTCTGGCCTCTAAAACCATGAGCCAAAAAATACTTGTTGTTTAACCCACCCCATTGTGTGGTATTTGTCATAGCAGCTCTGGAAAACTAAGATGAGTACAAGCAGTGAAACTGCAGTGTACCAAAGACAAATAAAAAATGCTCAAAACCATCAGAAAGAAAAGACAGATTACTTGTGAAAGGAACAACAATTATACTAAGAGTAGACTTCTCACCAGCAACAAGAAAGTCCAGAACACAATGGAGTTAGTTGAGAGAAATGTCAACTTAGATTGTATAACTCAGGTAAACTATAATTTTAAAATGAGGGCAAAATAAGACATTTTCAGACAAAGTCTAAGAGAATTTACCACTTATAGACTGTCATAGAAGAACTAAAGGACAGACATCAGGAAGGGGAAGGAGTGGAATGCAGGAAGCAATGAAGAACAAAAAAATTGGTAAACAGCAGGTAAATCTAAACAAAGATTGACTGGGGAAAGATAACACAACAATCAGTAAATACCATCCTTAAAAATATAAGCATTGCCCTCCTCCTGGGTTTACCATATGCCACCTCGTTGCCCAAACCATAATTGACTCCTTTTCTCTCACATCCCCCATTTTAGGCATGACCAAAGCATCCTAGTTCTATTTCTATACATTCTGGTGAGCATATATCAGGCTCTAAAATCTCACACCTTCCATCAGCTTTTGCTATACTATATATTTATTGTTTCAGGGATACTGGAGAATTACAGAATAGGAGGCATAGCCCCCTCTTCGAAAAAAAGGATAAACAGAAATCAATGAAACGACTTTGAAAAATCAAGGCACACAGAAAAGTTTTGAATTATAAGATGACATAACACAAATGGGGTAGGTTCAAAGTCGTCCAATAGAATTTTCTGTGGGGATAGAAATTTTCTGTATCTGCACTGTCCGTATGGCTATTGCACACTTGAAATATAGTTAGTGCAACCGAGGAACGGAATTGTTAATTTTCTGTAATTTTGCCCTGCTTATATGATAAGCATTCAGTGGGTGCTGTACTGTTATTTCATCTCATCCAATTTAGGACTGGGATGCAGAAGTTCTTGCTTACGACCTTCTGAAAAAGAATGTGCTGGGTTCTGGACC
The DNA here is from genome assembly GCF_015220235.1 of Choloepus didactylus. NCBI lineage: Eukaryota > Metazoa > Chordata > Mammalia > Pilosa > Megalonychidae > Choloepus > Choloepus didactylus. Next base: position 12,950,490 of record NC_051318.1, on the reverse strand, counting down.
AGTCACTCACCCTCTCTCTGGGTCTCTGTTTCCTTGTATGTAAAATGAGAGGACGGCACTAGTTGTTCCAAGAGCTCCTCAGCTTTAAGCACTCCTGGTTCCTCAAGCTAGATGAGCCTCACAAACTGGTCGTGGACATGGCTCACCATTCTGGGCAGTAATCTCTAGCTCTCAAAGACAGAACAACAGGCATCAAAAATCGCTGCCCCCATCTCTAATACACACACACACAAAATGTGCAGTTCATCCCCCAACTACTTGGCTGCCCCCTTGGTTCTTGATTGCCCCCAGGACTGTCTGTTCTAGGGAAACTTCCTTGGGACCTCTTGGTATGGTCCCCCACTCTCCAAGGTTCAATATGATCATGGGACTGAAACAAAATAATTGATCCTAGAGAAAGATTACTAAACACAACAGATGGGTGAAAGGCACAACATCAGCCCTGTGCTATCTGTAGGGTTGCATCTAGAAGAAGTCATACAGGAGTCACCGTTTGTTTAAGGAAAAATGTGTTCCATTCCCTGGCACCATCCCCTACCTCCATTCCCCATAAACAATGTACAGAAGAGTTTTCAGTCTTTAAATTTCCTTTGTAGAGGTAGTGCACAGAAATATGGCTAAGTTATATTTTTTACCCTGCAATTTCTCATAGGAGTAAGTGCCATTTTATTATGCTGTGATAGCGGTTATGATTACACAGGGGGCTGAAAAAGAGAAATGATGATTGAGTTGCAGACTGAAATTCAATCTCACCAATTTTTTAGAGGTTCCATTATTCAAGAACCAAGTGCTTTTCTCAGGTTTTCTGTTTGACATTCTATACCTGCTGCCTCAGACTAATTATAATTTATCCGACTATCTAATGGTCTAATTTTATCATTCAGTAATTAAGCTTTCTCTAGCAGCATGCTATGCAGCCAGAAAAGGAAATATATCCTTTTCCATTTTCAGAATTGGTTGATCAAGACAATGAAAGGTAGATACATCCACTTAAGGCCATATTTCTTTTGATCAATGGTTTTTCCTATTGACTTCAAGAACTGACAGATTAGCCCAAGAAACAGTTTTTCAGGTATAAAATGTTCAAAGTTTTTTCTTTTCTAGAGAGTCAAGGTTAATCAGAAAATATTGGTCAAACACATTAGTCACTGTTTTGCAGTTAAAGACCCAAAGGGAGAATGAAGAAGATTTGCTCAGCAACATGCACTATACCTGATAGTGTTAGGTATCTGAAAGGTAGCAACTGCTGGTTGTTTATACATTATCCAATATCATCTTCTTCCTCACCACCAGAAGCCTGATTGTGTTGGGGGTGGTAAGGTACCTAGCTAGGGAACTACATTTCCCAGTTTCCCTTGCAGAGAAGTATGATCAAGTGACATAGATTGGCCAATGAGATGTAAGTGGAAGTTGCTGTAAGAGAGGTGGACTTAGCTGGAGGTATGTCCTTGGCATGTCCTCGTTCTTTCTTCCTAGGAAAAGTTGACTGTAGGAGCTGAAGCAGCTGTTCAGTGACATGAGGGAAAGACCAAGAAAATTGCAGAGACCTGACACCCTTGAGCCAGGAAACCAATACCAGCACCTGCTGACTCTGGAATTTTCACTGTCATTGTAAAATAAATCCCATTGTGGTTTCAGACATTCTCATTTGGCCTTTTGGGTCCATGCAAGCAGTGATTTGTTTTATTGTCTCTCCTCATTAGAATATAACACTATAAGAGCATCAACTTTCTGATCATTGCTATATATTGTCTGGACTAAACAAGAACTTAATAATAATTTGCTGAATATTGCATGAATGAAGCTGAATTCCTTACTGAAAAAACTGCTGGCCAATAAAAGTTAACATCTGTCTCTGGGTCTTCCCAGGTCACTTCCCCTCTCAGAAGGCACTAAAAAGATAATTTTCCTGGCACATATAAAACTCTTCATTCAAACCATGAGATAGATGCCACCTTCTTTATGAATTAGTTATTGATCACCTCTCATCAGCACATCTCCAAAGTACATAACAGAGTAGAAGGGGAACTTTAGATATCACCACCAGAAAAATACCCTTGCCCACATCTAAGCCGTGAGCTCCAGTCTTGGGCCCGCAGAAGCAATCCCGCCCTCGGCAGGGCTGCCCGCTGCCCACAGAGGCTGCAATACAGCTGACCCTCCGTACGGGTCTCCCCAGGGAGAGCTGGCCCTTTCCAAGGGAGACACCAGGGAGCCTTCTCTCGCCTCCTCCTTCAAAACAGCGGCAGGAGGGCCCAGTCTGCTCTCAGCCAGCTCCTCAGGTCGCTTCCCCCTCCTGAGAAACCACATTCTGGATTCAGCCCCTCCCAACCCACTTCCAAGTTTCTTAGGAGGATGCATCATGTTATTTATTTAGTCATGGCAGCCTCCTTGCTTGTTTCCAGCCTTTGTGTGGATTTTCTAAACTGGGACGAACGTGCTCACTTTCCACTCAAACTCTTTCCTCCTCTTGATCTAAATCAGTCTGTGCTCGTAAAAAGGAGACAAGATGTGGGGGCTCAGAAAGTGAAGCTGCATCTCGTGGCCTTCGAGAGACCAAATAATGCACCATGACCCATTCCAACTGCCTCTGGGAGAGCTGTCCCTGCCGCGTGTCGCCAGATGTCACACAGGCTGTGGCTGGCACTGACCACTTGTGCCTGGGTGGTGGGGGTGGCGAGGACGGCTCCACCCTGCTGTGACAGCATCTGTAGAGAGCCCCCGAGAAGCCCCTAAACCAAGCGAGGCAGCCCCTGAAGCAGAAGGCAGAGGAAGCTACAAAAACATTTATTTAGGTCACATCATTGTATCATCAACTTATTCCCATACACACACAAAAAAAGAACTAGAACAGATTTTAATGGAACAGCTAGGAGCTTTCTATTTTTTCTTCTCACTGGAGGAGAAAACATGGGCAATTGACTCAAACACGTGCATTATTGGGTATTATGGTGCACTGGAGGCTGTTTTATGAAAGCCTGTTAGTAGGAAGAAGAGCTAACATATATATGCTGCTTTATGAGTTTGCAAAGGATGTTCATATAGTTTTTCCTGACCTCTTTACTTGATTTCTCAGTTTCTTAGTTTACTGATTGGTGAATGGGGGATAGTCATGCTTTCCCTGCAGAGGCATTCTGAGAATACTGTGCAGGAAGCTGGTAGCACCAGGCCTGGCGCGCAGTAGGTCCTTTAAAAATGGGGGGGTCCTTTAAAAATGGGGGCCCCTCCCACCCTTGGCTTCTCACTTCCTTTTCCTTACTCTGCTTACTCAGCCCTTTGGCTACTCTGGACTTTCTTACCTGGAATCAGATACTGAAGTCCCAAATTCAAGTATGTCACTCCTGAACCGTGACTTCCTCCTGCTCCAGCCCCCTGGGGAAAACCCTACACTGAATCCCTGGCCTCCCTGGGGTCCCTTACTCCTGGCCCTATGACCTGATCCCACACTTACTCTCCTCCATTCTTCATTTCCCTCCCCAAGCAGCCTGGACCAGGCTGATCACCTTAATTAATCTTTGCCAATATCCTTAACTCCCACGGTCCATGGCGCGCCCTGCCTGCAAACTGCTCTCAAATGGAGGGAGAAAAACTGCCTTACCACCTTGGCTGTTTCTAAGTTGGATTTCTCACCTGCTAAAATCAATTCCTACTTTCAAAAGGGGAAATAAATGGAACTTCATTTCCCTGTCCTTTTTCAAGTGATTGAAATTACATGACCCTGAAGAGAGTCTGGCCATAGGTCTCTTCAGAATGGCCTCCCCACCTCCTGAAATAGGACAAAATAAAGAAAGCAAGAGGACTGACAGACGGGCATCCTCTCAGAGGCTGATGGACAGGCAGGTGGCTAGGTGAAGGGGAGTCCAGCCCCCGGAGGATGGATTTCTGTTTGAAGCTGCCACATGAGCCTTCTACAAGCTGCCAGTTCCCTATGCCGGAGCCCGTGGCACTGCTGTGCTCCCAGGCTGGTGCTCAGGCAGTGCCTCCACGGATGTCGTGGCTTCAAATGTTGGCTGGTGTGTCTGTTTAATTACATAGCTAGCTTTGTTTAAGAAAAACCGCACTATGGATGAGTAGAAAAATGGGGATAAAAACTAAAGGACAAATGGGGTGGGATGGGGGGATGATTTGGGTGTTCTTTTTTCACTTTTATTTTTTATTCTTGCTCTGGTTCTTTCTGATGTAAGGAAAATGTTCAGAGACAGATTGTGGTGATGAACGCGTAACTATGTTATACTGTGGACAGTGGATTGTATACCATGGATGATTGTATGGTGTGTGAATATATTTCAATAAAACTGAATTTAATAAAAAAAAAGAAAAAAGAAAAACCTCACTGGTTGTAATGAGATGGATTAGTGGGTTTCTTTGGCTACAGAGAGGGTCTTGCACCCTTTTCTAGTTCGCTAACGCTGCTGGAATGCAAAACACCAGGGATGGATAGGCTTTTATAAAAGGGGGTTTATTTGGTTACACAGTTACAGTCTTAAGGCCATAAAGTGTCCAAGGTAACACATCAGCAATCAGGTACCTTCACTGGAGGATGGCCAATGGCATCCGGAAAACCTCTGTTACCTGGGAAGGCATGTGGCTGGCGTCTGCTCCAAAGTTCTGGTTTCAAAATGGCTTTCTCCCAGGACATTCCTCTCTAGGCTGCAGTTCCTCAAAAATGTCACTCTTAGTTGCACTTGGGGTATTTGTCCTCTCTTAGCTTCTCCAGAGCAAGAGTCTACTTTCAATGGCTGTCTTCAAACTGTCTCTCATCTGCAGCTCCTGTGCTTTCTTCAAAGTGTCCCTCTTGGCTGTAGAAAGCTTGCTCCTTCATCTGATCTTATATAGTGCTCCAGTAATTTAATTCAGACCCACCCTGAATGGAAATTATCCAATCAGAGTCATCAACCACAGTTGGGTGGGGTGCATCTCCATGGAAACACTCAAAGAATCACAATCTAATCAACACTGATAGGTCTGCCCACACAAGATTACATCAAAGATAATGGCACTTGGGGTACACAACACATCCAAACTGGCACACACCCTAGCCTGCCAGTTTGACCAGGATTTGTTCCTCCTTCATTCCTTGGTGGGTGCCCCTGTTCCCCACCCCAAGCTTAAATAGCCAGCCAGCCTCTGCCCTTGAGAAGAATGGACTCTGCTCCTGTTCCCAAGCCCCGGCTGATGTAAGGAATGCCGTCTGCTGAGGCCTGCAGGAGGGCTTCAGGGCTGAGGATGGGGTGGGAAGACGTGGGTAGCATATGTGAAACAAGTTACAGCACAAGGGTTAAGAGTTTAATAAGCATGTAGACACCTTTCCAATCATTGCCTTGAGGTAGGAAGTGAAGAATATTGAGAGTGTCTAACCTTTGGTTTGGAGCTCACAGCCACCAATGTAAGCTCTATTTCCTGCTGGTCTTAACCCAGCCAGATGCTGGAAGTGACAACACTCATCCAGCTGTGCTCAGGCTGGCCTGTCCCAGGCGGGCAAACATCTGGCAGTTTCCTTCCACCAGAAAGGAAAGCTCGCAAATGTCTCCTGCCACATGAGAACCTGGTCTGAGACGTCAGGTCCAAAAACCTCAGTGTCTGATATTCCCCTTCTCAAATCTACCCCAAGAGTGTAAATATGGGGAAAAGAAACCAGGGGCACAGTCTCCTCAACTTGCCCTCCTCTTCCACTGATGTCCCCTGGGTACTGTGTCTCCCCTACCCCCAAATCCCCAGTGCCTTGGAGCTCAGCCCTGTAACCCAGCCACAGGCTGGAGGGAGCTTGATTTCCCACCTCTCTCTAGCCAGCCCCAATTTCCAGAAGCTGTTCCCCACATCCAGTCTAGTTCACCTCCCCCCAGACAGACTTCTCTGGACACAATCCAACTTGGCATCAGCCACCCCACCATCTCTACTCTGGGGGTATCTGACCCCTGCCCCATCTTGCTTCCTCAAACACACTAACTCACTTGCTGCTCAGAGTCTGACTGCAGTTGCTGTGCCCCGTTTGGTGCTTGATTTCTGATTGTAAAATGTCCTCTCCGGGATCCACCTCCCTCCTCCTCCCTTCCAGCTCAGCCCCAGCCCCCTCGCTCCAAGCACGCCCTGCAGGGGGTAGAGGGGAGAAAGGCTTCCCCCTAGACTATCAGCTCCCGAGGGCAGAGCCCATGACTGTATTGGCACCAAAGTCATGGGAAGCCCTAGGACCTGTCCTCTGCACACTTCTGCTGAATAAATGGATATTATTTGCTCATTTGGAGCCATTCCTGGAAGTAATGAACAGAATATCCAACTGGAAGGCTTTGGTCTGACTCAGAAAATAATAGATGTCCTCAGATACGTTGTCCGGCTCCTTCACTACATAATTAATGCCTCCTACACACTCCTGCTAGATAGCATTTCCCAAACACTGTTTTTATTATGTGGCTCCTCTACTGAGAAACCCCCGGCTCCTTTTTCAATGCCAGTCTCCTTAGATTGGCATGTGAGACGCTCCACAAACCTGCCTCTCTCTTTTTCTGCCTCATTTCTATGCTGCACAGACCCTTCACTCCAGCTAGACTGGTGTCCTAACTGTCCCTGAACAGGATGCACATTCCTGCTCTATTCTTCTGTCATTGGGCAAGCCTTCCCCTCCCAGGTCATTGCCTATAAACAAACTCCTACTTATATGGCAAGACCCTACCCATTGGTTACTTTGTCTGTGGCTTCCTTTCCGAGCATTCCAATGCACTGAAACTCTGTCCACCCATGGAACTGACTGCCTCCGCTATTCATTGGACACTAAAGCCTATGCTGTTTTGTGATGTCATTTATATTGGTTTCAGGAATTATTTAATCTCATGTATGCAGCTCTTTTCCACCCTACCTAGACTATAAAGCTCCTAGTGCCCTACCCTCTGTGCCCCAATCCCTGAATACCTAAAGAAGGCAGTAGCTGCTTCCTGGAAATTGAATGAATGAATGATTGAAAGGCCGAGATTAATCCTCCCCTTCTCCTCTTGATGGACTGAGCAGGCTGACCAACCCTGCAAAGACGGCTAGAAGGGAGGGAGTAGAGAGACATTCTGTCTGTGTACCTGGGAAGCAGCCCAGGTGGTGGGGGGACTGGGTCACATCCTAGTGGAAGAGGGGGGAGGAAACTCACATGTGAGCTGAGTACCTCTCTGTTACTCCACGTGGGTGCAGCCTAGACAGCAGCCTCTTGTACATGTTGGAGCAGGGCTGCACGGGCCGCAGACTTGCTTGGGCACCTGAGAAGGAGAATAGTGCCCCCGAGGTAGGACTTTGAAGCTGAGACAATCGTCATGCAGACTGTAACTGCCACGGCCACCGGGGCTCCTCTCAGTAAGCATTAGTGCATCACGTTTTAAAGTATCTTGTTTAAATGCAGATTTATCTACTACTCAGAAAACACGATCTGTTGCTTCTGTATCAAACCAGCTGGTTCCCTTATATCTATGGACAGCATGTTTTCCAGGAAGCAATCTTTAAATCTCCCTTTGGCAAATGTCTTTGACTGGCATTTTTGCGTCTAATATGCATTATCCTTACACAGCAAAATTGATTTCCTCTTAGAAGTTGGCATGTAAGGAACCATAACATGGTGAAAAAACACGTGATATGTCATGATACACATTTTCATTATTCTTAATGTGCTCATGCTGTTGGCTTCTGAAAGCTGAGAAAGCTCTGGAACAGACTTGGAATTCCTCTTACCTCCTAGTAGATCATAGACTCGGATCTTTTCTCCGAGATCATAACAGAGAGTTAGTTGTCCTCTAAAATCCAGGTTACCCCTTTTACTTCATAAGAGAATGCTTTATTTTTAGCTGGACACACAACTTCTTGGCATAGATAACACATTTTCAGCCCCCTTTAGAGCTAGGTATGCTCATGTGACTAAGTTGTGGCCAATGGAATTTAAATGGAAGTGTCGTGTATGACTTCAAATAAGTGTTCTTAAAGTAAGAAAGTGTGTTCTTGTTCTTCCCTTTTCTTTCATCCTTCAGCATTTTTGGGATGTCAGCATGATGTCTGACACTCAAGCAGCCATCTTGGACCATGAAGCAGTATGCTGAGGAAGGGGGGTGCAACTAGATAGAAGCCTGGGTTCCCAATTACTGGGAGATGACACACAGAACCTGGATTTCATTTGTAGGAGATAAATTTCTATATTGTTTAAGTCATTGTTACTTTGGGTTGCCTGTCAATGCAGCCAATCTCAATTCTAAATTGTGCTAGCTGTCCTCTGTTTCCACCCAGATTCTATGGACTGCATCTCCTGCTCCTTCGCCTTCTGGCTCCTGACTGAGTCTAGACAATCAGAGGCATTGGCAGGAGACTGGAAGGTGGGAGGAGAGAGAGAGTGAGAGAATGGGGTATGTTTCTTCCTAGGCCCCTTCTTGCTTCACCGCCATGATACTAGCTCCTTTTTGCTCTCAGCTCTTGCCCCCTCTGTCCCCTATGAATTCCCCATTGTCAAACTGAGTAAGACCATCCTCCTTTAGAATGACCTACAATGGCTTTCTCCACCCAGCCCCTGCCAATGTCTCTAGGGTCATCTCTAGCCACTTCCAGCCACACACATTTTATGACAGCCCCCATGACTGATTATCATTCCCTGAACACAGCACACACATGCAAGCTTTCTGTCACCTCATTGCCACTCCTATGAAATGTAATTATTCCCTCAGCCGTGTTCCCCTAGCACTTTATCCATGCCTGTACCTGTCTCACAACACAGGGTCTCCCTTCCCTCCTGGCACCTTGTCCGTCTGCTCACACTCTGTGTTTTAGCTGAACAGTACTATGCGGGGAGCTCTAGATGGCCTGTGTCCTCTTGCCTCAAAGCCTTTGCACATGCTGCTGCTTCTGCATGAAACACTTCCCTAGTCCTCTCTCCCAGACAACTGGTGCCTTAAGATTTCAGCTTAGAGATCACCCCTTCTAGAAAGCTTCCCCTTATGCCACCATGATCTGGAGACTGAGTTAGGGACCTTCCTTCCTGAGGACTCCCATAGTACCCTATATTCACCCATCATATATCTCTACGTTGTTCTTTAGAGCTTATATCCCCCTCTGCATTGTAAATCTCTTTGAAGACAAGGACTGGGTCCTGTTCTAATATCTATGACAGTGTCCAACACATAGAACATGAACTGAATATGACCAAAATGTTCCCATTGGGATGAGGTAGAGAGAAGAAGGAAAAAAAAAGGGTGTGTGTGTGTGTGTGTGTGTGTGTGTGTGTGTGTGTGTGCGCGCGCGCGCGCGCGCGCTGGTGGGACACTGTCCATGGTCCTGAACTAGCTCAGCTGGCTGGAATGCAGACCAATTTGTTAAAATTCTCTGGCAAAGCAGAAACAGGTTATAGAATAGGTTATGGCAGAGAGAGAGGAGAGAGTGCTCTGCAGTGGCATAAACACTCCACAGGAAGATAAATAGTTTTGATAACATATCCAAATTATTAGGGCTAACAAGAAAGAAGCCACAATGGAATCGATGAACGACTGAGCATCTGAAGAAGAGTAAGGGTTGTGTGTACAAGCACTAAGTGTCAGCTTGAGCAAACACATCCACGCTATGCCAGGTAGGTATAAATTGTGTTACCGGAGTGATGTTGTCAGCTATTCTTAAATAATAACAGTTTGCCTTTGTTTTTATTTTCTCCTTTTTAAAATATTGATTATTTATACTGACCATAAAAAATTTGTTTCATAATTATGTTTCATAATTTGTGTAGCTGATTGTCTGGGTGTTTTGTCACTTTATCATGTCATTAATCGATAACTCAATGAGAGTCAAGAAACTTCTCTGGGAATTTTTTCTTTCATTTTCTCAAGTTTTCAACACTCTCTCCATTCTTCACTCTCAGCTGATGATTTTATTCCACTGAATTTTTCCAGCAAAAAATTAGAAACAATCAGAAAAGAACTTTCTCATCCTCCCACTAAAAAAATCTGCCACTATAAATACCTTTGCATTTTCACTCCTCCTTGATGGAACATTTGTCCACCTGCCTCCTTAAAACTAAATCCTTCATTCTGGATCTCATCCCCTCTCATCTATTTAAGGACTTTACTCCAGAAATTATACCCTCTCCTGAATTGAACGTTTTCCTTCTAATGGGCCATTTTCTGTGCACACAAATGTGTTCTAATATTTCCTATCATTTAGAACCCCCCCCAAACCCTACATCCTTCTCTAATTACAGCCCCAATTGTCTGATCTTCTTATAGAAAAACTCAAAGTAGGTGGCTATACTTTCTGTCTCCATTTTCCTTTTACCCATTCCTATCAGGCTTTTGCCCCACTGTCACTTTCCTACTATCACTCTTTCACAGTCATTGATGATCTCTGCAATGCAACTCGAATGATCAGTTCTCCTCTTCCTTCTTGACCTCTCTCCAGCATTTGACGCAATTGGCCCATCCTCCTTCTTGAAATACTGTCTTCAGCTTATGTTTATTTAATCTTTTTCCTGGTTTTCCTTCTACCTCACTGGGTATGCCTTCTTAGTTTTCTCTATTGGATCCTTCTTTAAAACCTCTAAAGTTAGGCTTATCTTTGGTTATTTTTTCTTTTCTACCTACGTTCATTCCCCTGTGATTTCATTCAGTTCCATGGCCTTAACTGCATGCCCTGGGGCCCTTCTCAAATGTTGTTCTCCAGCCCCAGCCTCTCTCCTGAAAAAAAGGCATACAGATCCAATTTCCAACTTGACTTCTGCACTTATATGATGAATAAGCAGGGTGATAACTCCCCACCCCAGTATTCATACAATAGTTCTTATTTATAACTGTTGCCCCTGTTTAAGTATTAATAGCACTTCTTCCACTCTCAAGAGTTTCCCAGTTTTGGACAATATATGATATGGCTACCTGTATTAATTGGAAAACTAATTACCATGAATATAGTGGCTTAAAACAATACAAATTTATTATCTTAAAGTTCAGGGGGTCAGAAGTCTGAAAAGGGTCTCACTGAGCTAAAATCAAGGTATCGGTGGATGCATTCTTTTCTGGAGATTTTAGGAAAGAATTGTTTTCTTACCTTTTCCAGCTTCCAGGGGTTGCTCACGTTTCTTGGCTCATGGCCCCTTCCTCCATCTTCAGAGCTAGTAATAGCCAGTCGAGTCTTTCTCACATAACATCACTCTGACACTGAGTCTTCTTCCTCCTTCCTCCATATTTAAAGGACCCTTGTGATTACATCAGGCCCACCTGGATAATCCAGAAGAATCTCCTTATCTTAAGATCAGCTGATTAGCATCCTTAATTCTCCTTTGCCACATAAGATAACATATTTACATCACAAGTTCTGGAGATTAGGGCACAGACATCTTTGGGGGGGCTATCATCACTCTGCCAATGGGCTTCCCAAACTTAACATGTCCCATATTGGTGCTTGATTTTTCCCCAAGCCTTCTTCCTCTGCAGCCTTTCCCATCTCAATAAATGGTACATGCTTCACCCAGTTGCTCAGGCAGTTATTCTTGAATCACTTTCTCTCAAACTCCATATCCAATCCATCAGCAAATCCTGTAAGTTTTAAGATTACCTTTAAAATATGTATAAAATTCAGCTACCTTTCATGCCTCTCTGAAAGCCATTGCCATCTTACTCTGTAACACAATCATCTCTCTCCTGGATCCTGCATGTCCCCTTCCTGCCCCTGTTCATTCTCAAAAGGCAGCCTGAGGAATCCTCTTAAGACATAGACCATATCCTGGTCACTGCTCTGCTCAAAACCCTCCAATGGGTTTCCATCATTTGGAATAAAAATCCAAAGCCTTTAACCATGAGGTATTCACCAGTGTGGTCCCTGAAGCCCTCCCCAGCTTCACTGTCTCCCTCTGCTCCCTGCTCTCCCCACTGCAGCCCTATGGTCTTCTCCTCAACTACCTCCCATTTCAGAGCCTCCACTTGAGTGTTTCCTTGACCAGAAACACTCCTCCCCCATGAATCTGCATCGCTCTCTCCCTCATAGCATTTGGGACTCTGACCAAATAGCATCTCCACAGAGAGGACTGATTTCCTTTGTTGTGTGTCTAAAATAATACCGCTATCCTGAGTAGCATTATATATTCATTTTGTCCATTCATTTATTGCCTGTCTCTTACACTGGACTGTAAGCTCCCTGTGCCAGTTTGAATATATTATGTCCCCAGAAAATGCCATGTTCTTTGATGCAATCTTGTGGGGGCAGATGTATTAGTGCTTATTAGATTGGAATCCCTGTTTCCAAGGAGGTGCAACCCACCCAACTGTAGGTCATAACTCTGATTAGATAATTTCCATGAAGGCGTGGCCCCACCCATTCAGCATGGGCCTTGATTAGTTTACTGGAGCACTATATAATCTCAGACAGAGGGAGTGAGCTAGCTACAGCCAAGAGGGACACTGGAAGAATGTACAGGAGCTGAGAGAGTAGCTGCAGCTGAGAGACACATTTTGAAGACAGCCGTTGGAAGCTGACACTGACATTTTGGAGAATGTCATTTTGAAACACAATCTGGGAGCAAGCAGATGGCAGCCACATGTCTTCCCAGCTAACAGAGGTTTTTCAGATGCCAATGGCCTTTCTCCAGTGAAGGTGTCTGTTCTAGTTTTCTAATGCTGTGGAATGCAAAACACCAGAGAAGGACTGGCTTTTATAAAAAGGGGGTTTATTTGGCTACACAGTTACAGTCTTAAGGCCATAAAGTGTCCAAGGTAACACATCCGTAATTGGGTACCTTCACTGGAGGATGGCCAATGGCATCCAGAAAACCTCTGTTAGTTGGGAAGGTATGTGGCTGGCATCTGCTCCAAAGTTCTGGTTTCAAAATGGCTTTCTCCAGGGATGTTCCTCTCTAGCAAGCTTTCTTCTCTTCAGAAAGTCACTCACAGCTGCACTAAGTTCCTTCTGTTATGTCAGCTCATTTATATGGCTCCACTGATCAACTTAAACCCACCCTGGATGGGTTGAGCAACACTTCCATGGAAATTATCCAATCAGAGTCATCACCCACAGCTGGGTGGGGTGCATTCCATAGAAGCACTCAAAGAATTACAATCTGATCAACCCTGATAACATATGCCCATACAAGATTACATCAAAGATAATGGCATTTGGGGGACATAAGACATTCAAACTGGCACAGTATCCTTTGTTGATGCCTCATCTTGGACATTTTATGGCCTTAAGACTGTAACTTTGTAACCAAATGAACCCCCTTTTTAAAAGCTAATCCATTTCTGATACCTTGCATAAGGCAGCATTAGCAAACTGGAACACTCCCCAAGAGCAGGGACTTGGTTTTGTTCATCACCATGTCCCCAGTGCCCAGAACAACATCTGTCTCAGAGTAGCCACCCAATAAATACTTATTGAATAAATTCATGTTTCTGGTGGTTACACACTTACATACTTACTTTCTCCCTCTGAGAACTTTGGGGTGGGGTGGAGGCATGCACCTCTCCATGCATATCTTATTTGAGCTTCATGCTCAGTAAAGACTTGTTATATGGGTGAAGACTTCCCCTGTCCAGAGTGCCTTGCTTTGAGCCAGCTGCAAACAATAATGAAAGTCCTTGGTAGGATTTGTAAGCCTTGTCTAATTCAAAACTAGATCAAGAGTCTCTGAAATTTAAACTGTTCATTTGATCCCACATCCACACTCATATAATGGCTAACCCTTTGTGCTGGTTTGTATATCTTATGTACCCCAGAAAAAGCCACATTCTTTAATACAATCTTGTGGGGGCAGAGGTATTAGTGTTGATTAGATTGGAATTCTTTGATTTTTTCCATGGAGATGTGACTCAATCAACAGTGAGTGAAATGTTTGATTGGATAATTTCCAAGGAGGTGTTACCCCACCCATTCAGGGTGGGTGTTAATTGGATCACTGGAGTCACATAACGGAATTCACAGACAGAAGGATCTCAGAGCAACTGAGAGTGACATTTTGAAGAGGAACTGCAGCTAAGAGAGAAAAAATGCCCCAAGAGCAGAATGTTGGAGAATGTCATTTTGAAACACAACCTGGGAGCAAGCAGAAGCCAGCCACATGCCTTCTGAGCTAATAGAGGTTTTCCAGACACCAATGGCCATCTGTCAGTGAAGGTACCTGATTGTTGATGCCTTCCCTTGGACACTTTATGGCCTTCAGACTGTAACTTTGCAAAAAATAAATCCCCTTTATAAAAGCCAATCCATTTCTGGTATTTTGCATTCTGGCAGCATTAGCAAACCAGAACACCCTTCAATAAGGCTTACTATGTGCTAAGGGCTGTTCTAAATTCTCAACATGAATTAACTCATTTACTCCTCATGACAACCCTGAGAGAAGGGAGTGACTATCATTCCCATTCTGTAGATGAAGATACTGAGACACAGAGAAGTTAGTATAGTAACCCATCACAGGTCTCACATCTAGAAATTGGTGGAGCCAGGGTTTCAACCCAGATAGTCTGGGTATACTCTAGCTATAACAGTAAGCTAAACTCTAGCTGAAGCCGAGGCTCTGGGGAGAAGGTCTCATCTGCTCAGGGGTCAGCATGGGGCTTTACCTTTATGGACACTAACTAGATAATGTGCTCATCAGGTCTAAAGAAGAGGTTTGACCTGTATCTCACACAGCCTGTAACACACCTTTCCTCATTTCCTTTCAGCATATAATATTGCAAATCTACATCTCCCCAAGTTTCTAGTCCTTTCTTATGATCATAATCTTAAGGAAGAGAAATTAGGAGACCAATATAGCCTTCTTGGATTCCAGGGATAATTGGGAGGGTAGGAATCCTTGGGGAACCGTTGCCTGCTAACTTTGGCATAGGAGTGTTTCCTATGGGGAATGATTAGTTCTTAAGTGAAATTGCTTAATAACGAGGCTGGTCTCACCCAAGGTCCTTAGCTGGTTTGCAAACATCTTTATTCTTTTCTGGAAACCCACATTAATTCGGATCAGGGCAGTTAATTATCTTTAAAATTATTGCTAGTTTTAACTATCGGGATAATTGTATGCTATATTTAACACATGATTAACAGTTGAGCCTCAGCATGTGGAGTGGCAAGCACCCGCAGATCAGGAGTTAAATTTTGTCTGTGCCACTTACTCTGGTGTAATCTCAGAGAGGCCATCCACCTCTTTAAGCCTCAGTTTCTTCATTCCTGCTCTTGGGCTGCTGTGGACATCAGGGATATTGGAGGTAAAGCTCTTTGTGCCTGGCACAAGGCACGGGCTTCCTGAGCAGTGGACACTGTTATCACTATAACACAGACCAGGAACCTTTCCAAGGTGACCTGGGAGGTTCTGATCCCCGCTTCCTCTCTGCACACCAGACCCTCCTCAGGCTGACGGTGGCCTTTTGCAGGCAGGGGGAAGGGACAGAAGGGAGCAGCATGGCCCCATCAGTGACAACATACCCCTAAGGTTTCTCACGCCCGCATAGGCACGTTCTGTTCCCGGATTGAAACATCTCGGCTCCAGGTTTCCATCTGGCCAAGGCGCCCGGGGCCCGGTTCCCTCTTTAATCCTGGCGCTTGAGTTGGCCATGAGTTGACATGAACCTGGCCAGGTTCCCTCCTTCCTCTTCTCCCTGAGCCTCGCGGCGGTGCACTGGAAATCAACAACGGCTCTGCTCTTTTCCTTCTTTCTTCCGGAGATGCTGCCTCCCCGCCCTTCGGAGCTGGAAAGCGTTTTCCCACGAAGCCACGTCCTCTGCGGGGCGCGGGGAGAAGAGAGAAGCGGAAACTTGGGGGGAAACGGCGCCCTCTGGCGCTGGTCGTGCGCCGCGGAGCCTCCGGAGCTGGCGCTCAAGTCCCCCGGAGCCCGGTCGCTGCAACGCCAACCTTCTAGAGAAGCACCGCACGCAGAGGTGGTTTTGCAGAAATCCTGTTTTACAAGAGGAGTCCCCTAGAAGCACTGAACTGTGCCTTTAAAGAGAGGACCTCAAGTTATTTAGAGCTAAACTCTCATCAGACAGTGGTGAGCATTTTATAGATCTAAGCATTTAGTACCTGAACACAGTGGCTCAGAATGGAAAATAAAAGCCATGCA
This sequence comes from Choloepus didactylus, assembly GCF_015220235.1. Taxonomy (NCBI): domain Eukaryota; kingdom Metazoa; phylum Chordata; class Mammalia; order Pilosa; family Megalonychidae; genus Choloepus; species Choloepus didactylus. The sequence goes on along the minus strand of NC_051318.1, from coordinate 12,934,460 downwards.
GTAGGAAAGAGAAGCTCTCTCTCCCTCTCACTCTCTCTCTCTCTCATCCCCTCTTCCTGTCTTGCTCTCTGTTCTTAAACCATTTACTCTGCCATCCCAAGAAGTGCTTTGGACTAGCAGAAGTGACCCTCTTTTCCAAGTGTGACAAAAATGACGGCTGTCCACTTTTACTGACACCCGTCCTCATGAGCTGTAGCTAGCCAATGCAGACATCAATTCCCAGTCAGCTTTTTTACTTCAAGGGTGGTACATTTAATTATGTATCCCAACATGTTCTTTCTTCATCTTAATCCATGTTCTCATGGGTGTGAGCCCCTGTAAATAGGACCTCTTGAAAACGTTATTTTTAGTTAAGGTGTGGCCAACAGAATCAGGGAGAGCCTTAGTGCAGATTACTGGAGGCCTTATAAAGAGAACCCGAAGTCTCGGAAGTGAGAAAGGAGAGGACGTCACCTTGTGATGGGAGGCAGAGATAAATCAAGGAACCCCAAGGAATCCCAGCAGCCAGCATCAGAAAGCTAGACTCTGGGAGAAAGTAAGCCTTGCCAACATCTTGATTTTGGACTTCTAGCCTGAACCCCATGAACCAATAAATTCCCATTACTTAAGCCAACTCCCTGCATGTTACTTTGCTCAGGCAAATTAAGACACCCTGCTTTGAATTGCAACATTGACATGAACTTCCTCGGTCCGGGGTGACATGGCCCCTCCCTTGAATTGCTCGTTCCCTTAGATTAGTTGAGAAAGGACCTTGGTCACAGCATCTTTGACTCTAGTACACAGTTGATGCTAAATCTCTTGCCCTCTTTGTACCCCAAGAGCCAGGGAAAACTTCAAGGTGATCCTCAGACTAAAGGCTAGCAAAGTTAGAGGCAGCGGAAGTGTATTATCAAAGGGAATGTGTGGGACTACTCTCATTCTTTGCTTATATTTAAATCTCTCCATAATCAAGAAGAAAACGTTACTGAGACATAGCTCCTTCCGGAAGGGGAGCAGTTCTGTGCCAAGTTTTGGGAGAATGTTAAAGCATACCAGTGTTCCAGTTTGCTAGCACTGCCATTATGCAAAATGCCAGAAATGGATTGACTTTTATAAAGGAGGTTTATTAGTTTACAAATTTACAATTCAATGGCCATAAAAGTGTCCAAACTAAGGCAGCAGTAAGAGGATACCTATACTGAAAAATGGCTGATGGCATGCAGAACACCTGTGTCAGCTGGGGAGGCACCTGGCGGGCGTCTGCTTGTCCTTTCCTCCTGGGTTGTGTTTCAAAAATGGCTTTCTCCTAAATGTCTCTGGGCTTCTGTCTTCACTGCTCTCTCTCAGCTCCTGTGCATCCTTGCTTCTTTCTCCCAGGGCATTTCTCTCTAAGCAATTGGGGGTCCTCTTTTAGCTTCTCTGGGGCAAACTCTCTTAGCTTAGCATCTCCACACATCCTTCTGTCTGCATCGTCAAGCGTCTCCAAGCATTGGCAGCTTGTGTTGGCTCCTGAGCTCTCTTAAGTATTCCAGTGAGCCAATCAAGACCCACCCTGAATGGGCAGGATCCACATCTCCATGGGAATAATTTAATCAAAGGTCTCACCCACAATTGGGTGAGTCACTTCTCCATGGAAACACTCAATCAAAATGTTCCACCCAACAAGATTGGGTTAAAAGATCATGGCTCTCCTGGGGTCTGTAATAGTTTCAAACTGGAACAACCAGTAACTAGGTATGTAGTATCCATAGAGTCATACTTGAATGCAGAGACTTTTAACTAGAGAATTTGGATTTCCTCTTTGCAATTTGCCATAAAACAATGTCCCCCTCACCCACCATAGATTAGACTGTATCTCATCTCAGATCATTCTGCTCACTTAATTATTGTTTTCTCGTCGTAATTGCTAGCAGTAATCTAACTCTAATGTGCTCACTAATGAGCACAGCTTAGAAAGTTCCACATGTAAAGATCAGTAAGAGTAGTTCTTTCGTTATCGTCACTAAATGCACCCATCTGTAATCTCATTTGACATGTGTGGAGGCAAAACAAATAAAAACCATAAAATGCTATGGAGATAGGAGGAATTATATCCATAAAGAGAAAGTCAACTCTTTAGCTCAGACTCATAAAATGCTAGCATTTAAAGGACCCAGAAAGACCATCTATTTGGGGCGCTGGTTTTATACGTGAGGAAACCGAGGCTCAGAGATATGCCGTTTTGTTTGGTGGGGTCACATCATCGTGGAGAGGGATCAGACCCAGGCCTCCCAACTCCCCGTCCAGTGGGGTTTCCCTGTGCAGCAGTTGCACTCCCTGATCCCATCACTGAGCTGTCACAGACGGTGGACCAGGATGCTCGCTGCGGCATTATACAGCAGTGAATGTGTGGAAACAATCTAGGTGGCTGTCTTAGTCGGCCAGGCTGCCGTGACAAATACAGCACTGTGGGGTGGCTTAAACCATAGAGATTTATTGTCTCATGGTCTGGGAGGCTGGAAGTCAACATCAAGGTGTGGGCCGGGCTGGCCTTCTCCTGGATCCTGTAGTGTTCTGGCCATCCTCCTGTCACAGGGCCATCTCTCTCTCTCCCTGTGTCTGCTCCCCTGGGTTCTCTGACTCCTGGCTTCTACTTCTGTGTCTGTTTTCCTTGGCTTATAAGAACTTCAACCCAGTTGGATTAAGGCTGGCCCTCATCCAGTTGGGCCACACCTTCACTAATGATAGTGTTTCAAAGGTCCTTTTACAAATGGGTTGACACCCACAGGATGGAGGGTTAGGACTTGAACGTGTATTCTGTGGGGAGCATGATGCAAACCCCAATAGTGGCCAACATTATGAAAATGGTAAAAGGAAGAGTGGTGAATTTATAAGGTAACATTACATAAATGTTCCATAATTACATATTGTATATTATAATTATATAATATATATTATTAAAATAATTTTAAAGACTAATGACATGGTAGAATATTCACAACATAATGTTGAATGAAAAATATCAGGCTACAAAACTGAAAACATATAGTGTGATACCAATTTTGTTTCATATCTATGGAAAAAGAAAAGAAGAACTACATCAACTATTTATAGTGATCCTTTTAGTAGGATGACGGGTGATATTTTGTTCTCCTTTTTAAACTTTCCCAGAATTTCTACAATTTTCGTGTGTCAGTTCAATTCATAATTAGAACAAAATTGTATTTTTTAAAAGAAAAAGATAAAATCAAGCCTTAGTAACTTGGAAGAGATTTTTCTCCAACTGAAAGATGGCAGCTACAGAGGACTGTGAAGAGAGTCATAGAAGCTTGAGCTATTTGTCCAATTGCTGTTGAATTATTAAATGACCAAACTTGAACTTAAGAAGTCAAGTTTGCATCTTCCGTCTTTTACATTTTCTCCCATTATTTCTTTCTTCAAATGATATCTGCTGAGTGCTCAGAAGCTACTGCTATAAATCTGAGCTATTTGTTGTAGCCGTGCTAACTAGGTCAAGTGTGTCATTTGCTCCTGTGTGCACGTGTGTGCATGCATGTGTGTGCGTGTGAAAGTGACGTGCAATGCTGGGCCTCACTGGACCTGCACAAGAATGACCCAGTTCCAAAGCAGGCCTCTCCCCCAAATATTCCACTTTACTAAAAATGAAATGCATTTAAATTATAACAACCTCAAATTTTATGCCTATAAAATAGATAGAAAAGTAAATATTTGTTGACGATACCATGGAGTACCCTAGAAAACCATGTTCTCAATCTTAATCCACTCCTGTGGGTGTGAACCCATTGTCAATAGCACCTCTTCGATGAGGTTACTTCAGTTAAGGTGGGGCCAAACTGAATCAGGGTGGGTCTTGATCCTTTTACTGGAGGCCTTATAGAGAAGGCCACAGGGGTAGAAGCCACAGGGAGCAACCAGAATCTGGAAGTCAGTGGAACCCGAGAGAACCACGTGTGTGGCCACGGGACAGAAAAGCCAAGGAATCCCAGAAATAACAACCCCTGGAGGAAGCAAACTTTCAAGCCTCTGAAACTGTGAGCCAATAAACTTCTGTTCTTAAGCCAACCCATTGTATGGTACTTGTTTTACAGATGGGAAAGGAAAACAATGCCCAGTACTTGAGAGGATCAAGCAAGAATATCGTATTGTATAAAATTGTACCATAAATTTGAAATTTAGTTGGCAATAAGTTTCAAGTGCCATAAATTTATTTAGCCTTTGATCCAATAATCTTATCTCTGGGACTTTATATTAAAGAAAAAATTTTAGAGGTAGAAATAGTAGATGCCTTAAGATATTCATTCCCAGATTGTTTCAAACAGTGTAAAATTGGGAGCAAGAAAAGTTCCTATGAGACAGATTTGTAATAAAACTATAACTCATTGAAAATGGCAATTATGAAGAACAGCAACACAAAGAGATGCTTGGGATATAACATTTTAAAAAACAGAACATAAAAAATGTAATTATACAAAACATATGCAAAGAAAAAAACTGCTATGTATTTTGTTAGAATGTTAGGATTGTGGATTATTTTTCTTGTTTTCCAAATCTTTTTAATACTAAAAAATAATGATGAAAATCACTGCTTTGGTTTTACTGGTCCCTTCTTGCTGTAACATAGAGCGTCTGTCTATACAGTGCGTGGTGGAACGGCTGTCTCTGGAGTCACATTGCTTGAGTTCATTAGCCTGGTTCTGCCACTTCAGAGCTGTTTGACTTTGGGCAGTTCATGTAACCTGTCCAGACCTCTGTTTTCTCAGCCATAAAGTGAGGGGAATCATAAAAGTGGCTGGGTTTTGGAAAGAAGCTGTAAGTGTTTAAATCTCCTACAGTGAGCTAAACAGTGATGACTCCACCGCTAACCTTTATGGACAAATGTGCTGGAAGCAAAATTAGGGGAGAGGCCAAAATCAAAGGCACAAGCAAATCTCAGAGCAGAAGGCAAGAACTCAAGTAGAAAAGCCAGTGAAGATTGTCTAAAGGCTTATCTCACCCTCAGGAAATGGTCTAAACACTGCCTAAGAGAAGCAGAATGGACTCTTGGGGGTAGAGACAAATAAATGGAGAGAGGGAGAGAGACAGAGAACGAGAGAGACAGAGAGCAAGAGAGAGATGGAGAGAGACAGAAAGGCATTGAGGCAAGATCCCAAAGCTGACTATTGTTTTTTGTTTTGCCTGTACCCTTATCTATTTATCTATTTGTATATTTTTAACTTTTGGAAATTTTAGAAACTATTCTAAAGTAGAAAGAGTAGAATAACAATTCCTTATGAACCTGTTACCCAGCTTCAACAAAATACATCTGTTTCATCTATTACCCCACCCATATTCTCCACCCTGGATAATTTTGAAATAATAATTTTACCATTACATCAGTAGGCACTCTGGCGTGGATCTCTGAAAGATGTGGGCTCTTTCATTTGGTATAACCACAGCACGATGCTCATGCCTGGCCTGTCAGCCATTGTTCCCAAGGGTGCCACTCGAGGGCCTGTCCCCTAGAGAGAAGATCTCCAAGGGCCGTGTCCTTTGCCCCTCATCAAGGATTGGTACAGAGGTGGCAGGCCATGGAATGGGGAGCCTGAGACCTGGCCCCAGGCTCCCCACCTCTTTTGGAAAAGAGGTTACATAACCTCTTGTTACATAACCTTGGGTTAACCACTTAACCTGAGCATCATCGTCTGCCAAATGAATGCCCTGGAGGTCTCCTGCCTGCATTAAATGAAATTAGGTGTGTGAGAGCCCCTAGCATGTATTAGGTATTAAATATATCCAGTCAAATATGAACCACATTTGTCTGCCAAACTGACGAATTGTCATATACAAAAGCTTACAAGATATTATTTTTCAGGAAATCTGGAAACATGTATTTCACAGTTTTGCATAAATGTGCATGCTCATTTACATAAGTGACTCTGCAGCTCTCAGGATGACCTTATTCTAACCCGTGAAATAAGCGATTGATGGCAAGCAAATACCAGTGCAGGGTCCACTGTTTGGGGACTAGATGGGGTCAGTGGCATTCTTTAGCCAAGGGGCGACTTCTCCTAGAGAATTGTTCTTAAAACATAATGCAAGGGGACCAAGTGACGAGTGTCCCAGATCCTGGGATTATTTGGTGGCTCTAAGAATGTAATTCTTCCCAAATATGGATTTTTCTTCTATTGGCATAACCCAAGGAAATGAGACTTACTCAGAGACCTTTTGAAGTGTGAGTCACGGTGCCTGCACCAACTCAGGGCACATGGAACTTGACTGTCCCAGGGGAATGTTGTGACATTATTGACTGTGATTCACCACTGCATTGCACATATCAAAGAGACAAGACGAGTGACGAGGGGCCCTTCCTTTTATGGGGTGAGCAGAAAGGGAGTGCACAAGGATGCCATGCGATGACAGCCTTTGGAGCCAGCAGACGGAAGCGGTGCTGAGTCCTGGAAGGGGGGTTTGTCTTTTGCTGAAACACAGCTGAGCTCAGCTGGGACAAGCAGTGGCCTCTGATGAATCCGAGTTTCTGTGCCCTTTCAACTCTCCCCAGCAGAGGCAGATGTGCCGGCCGCACGGATGGTGCTTTCCTGATCTTCAGCCGGTCTCACTGCTCCCCAGGAGGGCCATTCTCTGCTCCCCCTGGGGTAGTAGGCTCTAACGCTTGCTGTATGAAATTGCCATTGTCCTACAGCTCTCTCCATTAAAAATCCAGCTCCTGGCACAAATAAATTAATACTCCCTATCACCCATCATAAAAATGGGAATGAAATGTTTGCCTGGCACTTGTCAGCACGGAATTTTGAGTGAATGTCTTTAATCCTCAGTTGCCATGGAGATGTGGAAATAGAAACCTCCAAATCAAGGATGCACAGGTGAAATCACAAAGATGGGGCAGCTGGTTTGAACGGATGGTTGCCTCTGGCTCCTCCAACGTTCAGTTCAGACTTGGGGCACTCCTGCCCCCACCCCAGTCTCCACATAAATCACACTCACAGATGGCTCCCTGGTGCCCAGGCCTCACCAGCGTGCTCACTAACCCAGAATCCACACCTCCCAGGCCATCATAAATCCTTCTTTCTCTTTTTCTCAGTCCTCACCTTCATTTCCTTCAGAAACACTCCGTTGCATTTGACTGATTTTAATAAAGGTCTTTTTTCAGGGGTCCCAGATGTCTGAAGGGCTGTGGGTCTCTGATATTAAAAGAGCCCCTGGTTCTCCCTAATCTTTTCTCAAATAAAGGATGAAATGAGAATTCCAAGCTCTTCTGCAAAACTGTCCTCTGTGGACAACTGAAATAGTTAAGGAGTATCTTTCTGGGAGCAGCTGTGGTAGGAGAACTCTGCCTTGGAGAAAGAAGGTACAATTTATCACCCCTTGGAGAGTATCCTTTTTATCCCAAAGGGCAATAATGTGACTACACAAGGTAAGAAAAGTGGGCAGTGACTTTCCGTGCCCAGATTGCAATCAGGGACCGGGGAACTTGAAGACAGAGAAAAGACAAGCCCCAGAGCCTAGATGAAGGTGGACACAGCATGAGTGTCCGCTGGAGGTTGGCTGGGGGTGAATGAGCTGACGTGGAGTGTGAGGTGTCACATTCACCCAAGGCGGGTAAGCTCAGGGAAGGAGAGGTGGTTGTAAAACTGGCTCTGTGAGTCTGCTTTCAAGCCTATAGCTGATTAAATCTCATCACTCACAGACACTTTATAGTCCTAGCCCCAGTCCTGTAGGTGTGAACTCATTTGTATATAGGATCTTTGAAGATAGCAAGGCCAAACTGAGTCAGGTGGGCCTTAATCCAATATGACTGGTGTTTCAGTTTGCTAAAGCAGCTGGAATGCAATATACCAGGAATGGACTGGCTTTTTCAATGGGGGTGTATTAGTTTGCAAATTTACAGTTCTAAGGCCATGAAAATGTCCAAATTAAGGCATCAAGAGGAGGATACCTTCTCTGAGGAAAGGCTGCTGGCAGCCAGGGTTCCGCTGTCACATGGGAAGGCACATGGTAACGTCTGCTGGTCCTTCTCTTCTGGACTCTTGTTTCAATAAGGCTCTCTCTCTCTCCAAAATGTCTCTGGACATTTCTCTCTTAGCTTCTCTGAACTCTCTGAGTTTCATCTGTCTTTTATCCTCTCATAGGGTACTTCAGCAAGGGGATTAAAACCCATCTTGAATGGGCTGGGTCACATCTCCATGGAAACAACCTAATCAAAAGCTCCCACCCAACAATAGGCCTGCCCCCACAGGGATGGACCAAGAGAACATGGTATTTTCTGCAGTACCTAACAGCTCCAAACCAGCACAACTGGAGACCTTATAAGCAGAGGAAATTGGACACAGAGGAACTAAAAGTCACAGGAGAAGACAGAAAGAGGGACATGGACAGGTGATGGAGGCAGCGACAGATCATCAACAGCCACCCCAAGCAGGCTGCTGACTTCGGAGAAGGCATGGCCTGCCAACACCTTGATGTGGAGCTTCTAGCTGCCAAATGGTGAGCTAATAAATGTCTGTGGTTTAAGCCAAGCAGTCAGCGGTACCTGTTACAGCAGCCCCAGCAAACTAAGACCCAGCCCAATCTAATTTAGACACAGCTGTGGGAGACCATTGGGAGCGTTCTCAAAGTCTCAAATTCTGCAAAATTGGGCACCCTGGAGGGCTGATCCTGGCAGCTCCTGGGTCTCATTTGTGTTAATGTTGTGGTGGAATTAGCCTGATGTCATAGATGCTGTGAGACAAAGACAAGAAATGCCCCTGACTTCAGTGGAGCTTATAATTTAGTGAGGTGGAACAGACAATCATCCTGGGATGATAGAAAGAGGGTGGGAAAATGCCAGCCATGGTTTATTGCCATTCTCTGCACTCACACTTATCTCAGTTCTTGGCCCTCAGTCTTCTCCACTCCAAACTCTAACGTCCCATTTGGGGAGTTCATTGTCCCCAAGATGTTTCAACTGTACTTCAGCAACCCACTTACCTGTCCACTCCCCACTGCCTTGTCATCACCCAGCACTGCCCTAACCGCGGTATGTAACCCCAGTTATTCCATTCTCAATCGACCCTGTCCTTCCATCTTTCTCACTTCCTTACTGTTAGTACATTTCTCCTATCATCTCGTTAAAGTGTGAGGTCCTTAGACAAACCAGCATCTCTCTGTCATCGGCTGCCCTCTGGATCCTTCCCTGTCAACTAGAGCCCCTGTTCATCACTGCCGTTATCCTCCCCCAACTCCCTAGGCCTTGTCCTTCCATCACACTTGACTTAAAGAACTCCAGCCTTAAAGCAGCCCGGCCATGCGACTTTCCCAGCCTTGAACCCAGGGCCTTGAGTCCAGTGGAGAAAAGGGTGCCCATTCAAATTGCTGTTCCCACTTCTTACCTAGACCCCCAGTATAGCCTCGTACACCTCCTTAGTCAGCTCCCTTCTCTTTCCACCCCAAAATGCCCATTGATTTTATCTATGTGCTCAAATCCTCTACCCCAAGTCTTTCCTTTGTTGGTTTTTAGCAGACAATGGTTCTTCCTGTTTTACTGAGAAAATTAAGGCCACAAGATAGAGACTCTCCAAGTGCCCCTCCCCAACACCACGGGCAGCACCAGGGAGCCTTACAAAGTTACCCTATCAGACCCATCTTTTATCGACCTCACCGGCTCAGTCAATAGGTTGCTGGTCCGCTGCTAAGGTTAATGTTTCCATCTGTGTCTTGGAATCTCCCAATTAGTGCTTCCTCCAAGACCTCTGTTCAGTTAAGCACCCCCATTCTGTTTTCTGAGGCTACAACCTCATGCTCCTTTAACGTGCTTTCTTCTCAGTCAAATAAACACTCTCGTCTTTTCCATCTTTTAGAAAAACCAAACAACCTATATCTCAAACCCCACTCTGTTACTATCCTCTCTTGAATATATTTCTTTTCAACATGCTACAAACCACTTTCCTGAAATTGCTTCCTTTAAATTTACCAGTGGTTCCCATCCTTTATTTTGTCAAATCCATTGATACTTTTCTCTCCTTATTTGCTGGTGATTTAAACCTCTTGTCTTGCATTTAACTCTAATGATAGATCCCTCAGTTGGAAACTCCCCATCTCTTGGCTTCTGAGACTGCCCTCTCTTCCAGTTTCCCTCCTACCTCTCTGTCCATTTCTGATAGTACCCCTTATGGATTTCTCTTTCTCTGTTAATTTCTTAAATATCAATGCCTATAAGGTTTTCCGATGGCTGTTTATTTTTCTTACTCTATATGCCCATTCAGGGTGATCTTTTTAAGCCCTAGGTTCTAGTTGTCACTTATATTCTGACAGTCCTGAATTCTTGCCTTCAGCTCTGATTACTTTCGTGTAGATGGAACCTACTATCTATTTTGCATCTCCTCTAGAACGGTCTACGTGCACCCCCACTCATCATGTACAAAATTGAATTCATCATCTTAATTCTCCTCTCAAATTTCCCTTCCATGCCTATATTTTCTCTCTCAATAACTGCATCACTTTCCAAACAATTGCCTAAATTCCAGAATGGAGACTCATCCTGGATATCTCCTTTTCATACCCAATATCTAGTCGCTTACTAATTTTATAAAGCTTATCCCATACATAGCTCCTATGAGCACTCCCTCTTCTTCCTTCCCACTGCGTGTGGCAGGCAGAACTCTGAGGATGCCTCCCCCAAGACTCTTGTGCACTGATTGTTCGATCAAATGCTAGCCTAGGTACTTCCATGAAAGGATTTTTGCAGAGAATATTTTAATCAGTTGTGCTTGACCTTAAGATACAAAGATTATTCAGGTGGGATTAATATAATCACATGAGCCCCTTCCAAGCAGAGTTTTCTCTGGCTGGTGGTAAAAGAAGGCAGAGAAAGGCAACGCATGTGAGGGACTGGATGAGCCATTGCTGGCTGTGAAGGTGGAGGGGACCGTAAACCAAGGAAAGTGGGCAGCCTCTTGAATCTGAGACAGTCCTGGGACAACAGGCAATGAGAGACCAGGGACTTCAGACCTACAACAACAAGTTGCTGAATTCTGTCAACAACCTGAATGAGCTTGGAAGAGGACCCCAGGCCCCAAAAGCTTGATTTTAGCAAGAGCCTGAGCAGTCAATCCAGCCTTGTCATGTCAGACTTGTGACCTGCAGAAACCGGGAGATAATAAATGCCACATTTGCAATCATTCGTTAAGGAGCAACAGAAAATGAATATGCAATTTCTTAAAACAGATTCTCTTCCCTCCTGTCCTGAATAATTTCAAGGCTTCCTAACTGGTCACCAGTGGAACGTTTTCCTTTCCAAACTACTATCAGAGTTAGTTTTCTAAAATATGAACCTAGAGTTCTCATTTTTTCTCTTTAGCATTTCAGAGTCTTTTGGATCTAAAGCCCCAAACCCTTAGCTGGGTTCCCAAGGTTCTTTAGAATCTGGCCTTTCTGGTCTTATATCTTGTTCTTCACAAGTACCTTTCTCTCCAGTCCCAGAACAGACGTTAGCTCTCCTAATGGAGAATGCTTTCTCAGGCTTCCTCATACATGTGATTCCTCTGCCTAGGCTGTCCATGCATTCTCCTCATTATCCGTCCTCATTATCTTCCTAGTCACTCATCAAACTGGTGCTCCATTTTTCTGCCTCTGGAAAGCCATCCCGATTCATCTAGTCTGATTTAGGTGTTCTTTTTTGCTGTTCTCATAGTCTCCAAGTTTACATCCACCGTAAGAGCTGATGCTTAATATGTGCAGACTCTGTTCTAAGTGCTTTTATATATAAACTACCTGTTTTTAGCTTGTAATGAAGATTTTCATTTCATCATAGTCTTGTGAAGCAGGCACTGTTATCTCCCATTACGAATGAGGAAACTGGAATTAAATAACTTTCCTAAGTTCACACAAATAATAAGTGGCAGAGCTGGCATTTGAACCCTGGCAGTCTGATTCCACAATCTGTATTCATAATCATTATATTATAGCACTTACTAAACTCTATTTTAATCAGTGGTATACTTACCCAGATGCCTCTTCAGACTGTGAACGCCAAAGCCAAGTCTAAATCATCTTTGTATCTCCAACATCTAGAAGAGTGTCTAACACTCAACAGACATTGGATGGATGTTTTTGAATGAATGTGTGTATGAATGAGAGAATAATGGAACTATGAGTCTCTTGCTTCCAAAATGGCTCATGTTGGAAGGCCTATTTAAAGGCTATTTATAAACCATAATTATTGTTTATTAATCATGATGGTAGGAAAGAAGTTTAAACAGTTGTTTCTCTTCAATTTTATCCCAAGCCTCTCTCTACCCATTAGTTAAATTACTGGTACCTGGTTGTGGTAGTTTGGGACTATTATGTACCCCAGAAAAGGCCATGTTCTTTTAATCCATTCTTGTGGGGGCAGACAGATTGTGGGTAGGACCTTTTGATTAGGTTGTTTCAATTGACATGTGACCCAACCCATTCCAGATAGCTCTTAATCCTTTATTGGAGTCCTTTATGAGGATAAAAGAGAGAGAAACACCCACAGAAACTGAAAGGGCCAGACCTGAAAGCAACGAAACCCAGAGAAAAGGACAAGCAGATGCCAGCCATGTACCTTGCCATGTGACAGAGGTGTCCCAGATGCCATCAGCCTTTCTCCAGAGAAAGTATCCTCCTCTTGATGCCTTAATTTGGACATTTTCATGGCCTAGGAAATGTAAATTGTAATTTAATAAATCCCCATTGTAAAAGCCAATCCATTTCTGGTATATTGCATTTCAGCGGCTTTAGCAAACTGAAACATCGGTATTGCCAAACAGAATTGCTAATGAGTTTTGCTTGTCTTTTTTGGACAAAGTGTTTACGCTTCAAATATATTGAAAGGCTGTTCTCGCCCACTAGTCCCACAACCCTTACTCTCCACTCAATTAAGAAAATAAATCACACAAGTGCAGTTTGAAGAAAACTTGAAGAGAAAGAGCAGTATGTGTGAAATAATATAGACCCAAATACCCAAGGGCTTAAGGAACACAGAATAGGTGATATGGGACTAATAAAGGAAAACATCCCCAGTTGGGGCCAGGTCTTGTAGGAGGAAGTGATGAACATTGAGCCATAGTAGCCTTGGTGGTGGAGGAGGCAGAAATGGCAGGAGAGAGGAAACGGAAAGCAAAGGCCATAGCAAGTGCAGGGCAGTGAGTAGATGGACTAGACTGGAGCCCACATGCCAGGTGGGGAAGGAAGGATTGGGGGTCATGGGAAGGAACATAAATACCAGACTGAGGGATTTGGATTTAATACAATCAGTAATGGCATCACAGCCTGTATGTCCTGAGATGAAACTCTCGAATGAAACATGACAGTATTAGTTTCCCAGCTGCTAAAATAAACACCATAGAATGGGTTGGCATAACCAGTGGGAATTTACTGGCTCGCAGTTCTAGGGCAAGGAAAAGTCCAAAATTGAGGCATCAGCAAGGTGATGCTTTCTCCCCAAAGACTGTGGCGTTCTGGGGCTGGCTGCTGGTGATCCTTGGCCCTTGGCTTTTCCATCACATGGAAATGCACATGGTTGCATCATCTCTTTTCTCTTCTAGGTTCCATTGAGTTCCGGCCTCTGGCTGCTCCCCATGACTTCTCTATCTGAGTCCGATTTCTTTTGCTTATAAAGGCTTCAGCCATATTGGATTAAGGCCTACCCTTATTCAGTTTGGGCACCCCGTAATTAACATCATCTTCAAAGGTCCTATTTACAAAAGGGTTCACACCCAGAGGACCAGGGGTTGGGGCCTGAACATGCCTTTTATGGGGGCAGGAGGGCAGCATGATTCAATCCCTAATAAACAAGGAGTCATAGATGCCCAGGGGTGAAGACCGGCCCCCTACTTCCTCATCATCCTAAGTCTCTGGACTTCTGCTCCCCGTGCTCCCTGGAATGCCTGTCCCCAACTTCCTGCTTCTGAGATTTCACACCAAGCCTGCCTCTGGGGTGGATGCCTAGAAACAACCTGGTCCACTGCTGCTGCTTCTCCTCTAAACCTTTGTTGTGCTGGACATAATTAACACGGAATAACCAGATTCCTGAGTTATCCCTGAGGATGCTGTGATACAATGGTTCTATGAGAACCATTGAGGTAGGATGGAGATGAGCCTTGACTCACACATTGGAGAGAATTCATGGATTCAACACTATTTCTTTCATCCATAGACCCTGAATTGATCGAAGGAGATGAAAGAGGATTCTCAAACATTGGGTCACAAATGATTGAGTCCATAAGGTTTTATGATTTTTATCAGCTGTAATTGCTTGACAAACTTTGCATTAATTAATGGATTCCATCTTTTTATACAACCATATTCAAGAAAGCAATAAGAAACCTAGAACCTGTGTCAGAAAATGTCTTCAGTCTTCTGGGATGCTGATCTTACACCATTGGCTATGATATTCGGGTCTGGTGACATTCATTGCTCTTTTCTACTTGTGAAAAGGGCACCTGACATGGACTTACAAAGCTTCCCAAGTTGATGAGAAGAAGTCAAAATCAAACTGCTATGTTGAAGCCCAGTGAGGAGAATGATTCTACAAGAATCTGAGCAGATGTGAAACCTAGTATTTCAGCCTCTAACAAGCTACCCCTCCTGGAAAGTAACTCAGAACCCTCTTGCAGAGGGAAATTCAGCTTCTCTGGTCTCCAGCAAGTCGCTAAAGATGCCAGGCAGGGGAAAACTTTACCTGGTGGCGAGGTACTCCCTAACTTCATGAAAAGAAAATGTTAAGTTTCTGCAGTAGAAAAAAAGATGTAAGAAATAAATCTTACTGCCCAGTGTTTAGTTCCCACATGATGGATAGAACGATGAAGCTTGCATTTTTGAAGAATTTGGAAGGGATTTGGAATTCTCTTACTGGAATGTTGATTTAAAACATGAAAAACAGCTCTGAAATGGAAAGACTCCATTTTGGATGGGCTGGGTTCTTATCTCTGATATTTTTTTTAAACTTTGAACTTACATAAAAATGGAAAGAACAGTTTGATGAACAACCATATACCTCTCACATAGTTTCACCCATTTCATGGAAGACTGGGTTTTTAATGTACGTGCTTCTTGATAGTGTTGTGCAAAGAATTTAGCCAATTATACAGTTAGAGGGAACATCCCCACAAACTTCTGACATCAATTGCAAGTTCAAGGGGTTCCCAAACCCACCTTCACATTTGATAATTTGCTGGAAGGACCCACACTTCTCATTAAAAGCTGCCGAAGTTTATCTTATTACAGAGAAAGGATACAGATTACTATCAGCCAAGGGAAGAGACAGATTGGGTGGAGTCCAGGAAGCATCCGAATGCTGAGCTTCTGGTCGCTCCCTGGTCACCCAGACACTACCACCTGTCACCGGGATGTGTCACAATATGCAAGAGTATTGCCAACCAGGGAAACGCACCCAAACCTTTGGTGTCCCAAATTTCTATTGGGACTCGCTCACATACTGCCAACATGACTGACCTTTAGTCTCCAGCCCCTGTGGGAGGGCAGGCTCACAGCTCCAGCCTCCTGTCCATCCAGAGGGTGGAACTGATATGACGTGGCCCAACGTCCCCATCATCAACCACATTGTTGGACTGTCCGGCAGCCGAAGCCCCCAGGCAAACAAAGACCCTCCTGTCCTAGCAGGCAAGACAATCCAGGGGTCTGGAGATAACCTCCCAATATCCCAGGGCAAAGCCCAAAGTTCTCTTTGGTTGAGGTGAATTCTTCTCTACCCAAATGGTGGTTTTGGTGTTCATTTACTTTTCAGATATTTTTTAAACAAATGCTTATTGAGTACCCACAGGTGCCAGACACAAAATTTCTATCCTTGTAGAGCTTACCTTGATCTAGACAGATAAGACCAAAAAAAAGCAAACAAATATAGTACAGCTGTTGTGTAATTCGAGGTAGTAAAAAGACTTAACTGAATTCATTTTCAACGCCTGTAAGCCTATATATCAGCCAAGCAATGAAATTTGAGCACGTTACTCAAGACGTCTGGAGGTGCCTCGAAGAATCTGTCAGGGGCAGCTGGAAACCCACCCCGGGAAGGGCTCGTTCCCAGGAGCAGCCTGACTCTGACAGCGCCGCCTGGTGGTGCCCCTCGGTAGCAAACACGGGGCTGCCGGGCGGAAGGTGATGGAAACAGCAAGTGGGGTCTGAGGACATCTCCTTGGAGACGTTTGCCTGAGAAGGGCAGACAAAACAGCCGGAGGGGGACTTAAGGGGTTCAGGATTCTGCCTCCCTGTAACGGGGCAGCAACAGTAGAAAGGAAGTTATGGGGGCAGGGGGTGACAACCAAAACCCCGAGATCCCTGGGAAAGTGAAAAGACTGGCAACGGGACCCTAGGATGGGAAATCAGCCTTAGTAGGAGAAAATCCACATCCTCTGTCCAAGATGGGGAAGGCAGGAAAGGCTGGAGGGAAGCAGCAGTCTCCTGGGAATGGGGAGGAAGAGCTTCCGAGTTCCAGCTTTGTTCTCTGTGAACCAGGAGGTGAGGCCATCGGTCGTGGGTAAGAGAGAAGGAAGGGCCAGGTGAGGAGGGTGAAGGTCTGGGATGTTCATTTTGGAGAGTTTGAGAGTGAGGTGACAGGGATTGCACTTGGCAAATGTTTCTTGATTTAATCTGCATGCATCACTTTGCAAACACACTTGCATTTTCATGGAAGGGAACAGAAAAAAATGAAAAGCCCTGCCCTACCCCCCTCCCTTCAGCCTCCACTAAAAGATAAAAGTTCCTGTTCCTGTTGAAGGCCTGGCCTGTGTTTCTGAGTGGCATTTTCGGGCACCCAGGGTCCCCTGGCAGCGAGGAACGGGGTGGCTGAGCCAGATGACAAGCCAAGGTCCATCCCCTTGCTTGGAGCGGACAGTGGAGACGGAGTTTCCAGTGGAGCAGAGACCGGCTTCGGTTTTAAAATGGAAAACTGCTCCCTGGGGCCTTCTGCCCCGCAGAAATGAAAGTAGGTTTGTTAGAAAGGAAAAGGCCTGAATGAAGATTGAGTGTAGCCGGTTTAAGTGCTTAATTAGGTGAGTTTTTAAAATTCTTATTGTAGCTCATTGATTCAAAGGTAGGAGAAGGCTACATTTATCATCCCCTCCAGTTCCCAGGTAGCTCATTAAGAAGAAAATGAAAGGTTCTAAATTTCGATGACCTTTCCTTCTGCAAAAGCTCTGTAGATTGATCACTAAAGACACTTCCATTTAATTTATAGCAAGTGTGGGGGGAGGAAAAGGGAGAGAGATGCTGAGCTTCTGGCTAATGACTTTTGTGGATGAGGAAGGGGGAAGGGAAGGGAACTAGGCCCTTTTTTTTTTTTTTAATGTCCTACAATGGACAGAAGTTGTATTTATTTATCTCATTTTATCCTCACAACAACCAGATACAGTAAGACTTTCTCTGCTTACTACTCTCCTCACCCCCAGAAAATGATCTATTTAATGAGATAGTCAGAAAAAGTACATAAACTTGCTTGAAGATCCAGAGATAATAAGAGAAGCTTCTGCCTGTCCCCAAAGCCAATTCGCTTAAACGCTACCATATGGACTCCCAGGGGGGCCCGGGTGCCTGAACTCCACATGGGAGAAACTGGGGTCTCTGCAGTGGAGGTGGGAGGGGGCCCTGAAGGAGTCATGAGTGCCCGGAGGGCTGGCCCAGACCACACAGCCTCTCCTGCAGGTGCTCACCCAGCACAGGTGAGCTCTTGTCCTTGCTACAGATTCCCCAGGCGGGGCTGGGAGGGGGCAGACTCAGCTTCCCCTTGAAGTCTCTTCTGGTTGAAAGCCACCTCTCATTGAAATATCCTGCTCTGAGCCCAGCGTCCCTGCAGGGCTGGTCCCTCCAGCCCCCTGTCCCTGCCAGGTCTGCCGAGCAGGGTGTGGTCCCTCCTGCTGGCGTGGGTGTGGGGGCTGGTATGCACCGCTGCAGCCCGGGCTGCGCATCTTGGCTCCCAGGCTGAGCCCCCGTACCCCTCCAGGCCTCTCTGACCCCCCTGGGTCTCTCATTCCTTTCCAGGGCACCCAGGATTCTGTGGAGTCTGAGTCCCAAATCGGGGGCTCTGCAGGGCTTATTTCAAGCTCATCTGTCTTATGCCAGCCCCTGCCAACTTCTGCCACTCCTGGGGTATCCGTTTGGTGCTCTTGGGTTCTCAACTTATCCGGGGCAGCCATTGAGGTTCTTATCATCTTCTTCCTTCCACCCAGTCCTTCTCAGAGACCTCAGTGACAGCTTTAAACTTTTTATCTTGAAATACTTTCAAACTTACAGGACTGTTGCAAACACAATACAAACCCCATACAGAGAACTCCAACTTATCCCACCCCCATGCCCAGATCCACCAATTTTAACATTTTGCCACATCTGCCATATCATTCTCCATCTATCAGTCCATCTGTCTGTCTGTCTGTCTGTCTATTTATTAACCTGTCAGCCAACATCTTAATGGAAGACTCGTCTCCTTCAGATTTCTCTAAGCGTCTTCAGCAGCTTAGAAAGGGTGGTGGGTGATGGGATCCCTCTGACACCACACTCCCCTCGCTTCACAGCATGTAATCCAGTAAGACTTACTTCCCATTGACTTGGCCAAGGTTTGCTCTTTTAGAGAAAGGGAAGCTTTTGAATTCAGAAGTTTTTCAATGAAGTCTGCCTTTCAAGACCCCTGTTCATCTATGGATGGAAGACCCTCCAATTGGAGACCCCACGTGGGTAATGGTTTCTTTCTCCACTGTGGTGCCCACCCTCCCCCACCCCTGCACCAAGTCCCGCTGGGTCAGTAGGTGAGGAGCCGCAGGGAGGCACAGTGGGCCCATGTGGCATAAAACATGCATCAGTTTGATATGGTGATAACACATGAGCAGGATTCCCATTACACAGACAACTTATAGGCCAATTAGTGTGCATTTGAAATGACAGTCCCCCAAGTTTCCAGGTCTCTGGGCCCCAGATGGCCTCAAAAGCCGTTAGGTGACAGCTCATGGAGACCCTTCAAACCCCCTTGTGTGGGATTTAGGTGGAACCGCCGGTGTCCTGGGTCTGTCCTGGGAGGGCACAGCTAGGCCTGGGGGCAGTGAGTCCAGCCACCGGAAGAAGGACAAACCCCACAGCGTCTGCCTCAGAAGGAGGCGGCTCAGGTGGAATTGTTGTTTGATGCACGACAAGGATGCTGGGAATATCAACAAAGGTTGTGACGCTAGGGGAGGCCTCGGGAAGCAGGTCGGGTTGGTGATGTGATGGAGCCACACTCCTGCTTTGCTGTCAAAGCTCTGCTTCCACTGGGGCCGAGATGCCTGCAAAGGACCAAGCCCCAGAGGACACAGCTCATTGGATTTCATGGACTGTGAGGATCTGAGGAGGCTGCAACAGCCAGGTGGCCACACCGGAGTCAGTGCTGGGTGACAACCTGGGGGGCAGCCTGAAGCTGGGGACGGCCCAAGCCAGGGGCCATGGAGGAGCACCCACAGTGGACTTCTCTCCCAGCCGGGCTTTACCACCTCCTAGGGGCCTTCTGTTGAAGTCTTCACCCTTTCAAAGCTGGCTGAGGCGGCCCACAGCACCGTATTCAGAGGTGCCCCTTCCTGGTCTCCAAAGTGCTTTCCTGGTAGATACTGGCTGAGGGTTCTGCACGTCCCGCTAGTGGAGACTCAGGACCTCCAGCTGGGAGGGTCTCAGGTCACACCACCTGTGCCCAGGGCCCTGGGTGGTGTTCGAACAGAAGGTCTCAAACTCAAGCCAGAGTAAAACCCAGGCATGAGTTTTCCTCTCCCTCTGGCCCTGCTGCTCCCTGCCAGCCCTGATCCGTGCATTCTCCCCTCGGTCACAGCATCACAGCATCCTCAGATCAGGCGGGAGGGTGGAGATCTGAGCGCCCACTTCCAGAGCCCACTGAAGCCAAGTGGGACACTTTACTTGGTGGCTCTCACCTGTGATCCTCCTTGTCCCGGACACATTCTTACTTTTCTGACAACACTACTGATTCAGCCACCGGGGTGGGGGAGATGGGTGGGCAGCTGAGTACTCAGTCACCTGTAACCTCCAGAGGGCAAGGATCGTGTGTTGTTTACCTGGATGCGACTCCCTACCACAAGGTGTGAAGTCTATAAACGTTGCTAACCCATGAGGGTAGGACGAGGGGAGGGCTGCCTGGTGAGGCAGGGCGGATAACACGGATGGAGTGGGTGGATGGGTTGATGGTGGTCTCCATGTCCTAATCTCTGGAGCCTGTAAATGCGACTTTATTTGAAAAAAACAGGGTCTTTACAGATGTTATTTGTTAAGGATCTTGAGATAAGATCATCCTGGATTACCCATGTAGACCCTAAATCCAAAGATGAGTGTCCTTATAGAGAGAAGGACACGCAGAGAAGAGCTGAAGGCCACGTGAAGCCAGAGGTTGGAGGGATGTCATCACAAAGCCAAAGAATCCTGGAGCCTCCAGAACTAGGACAGACAAGCTGTGGAATCTCCCTCTGGAGAGAGCACATCCCACTGACACCTTGATTTTGTGCCTCCGCCCTCCAAAACTGCGAGGGAATAAATTTCTGGTGTTTTAAGTCACCCAGTTTATGGTCATTTGTTACAACAGTCCTACAAGACTGATACACAGGGGTAACTTCCTGGAGAAATTTGTTTTTATAACTGGCAGAAATACATAAGTAAAATTATTAAAAGTACATGGAAACAGATTTGTAAGTTGAGAGACCAAAGTCATGATTATGTTGTTTTTGTTACAGTGTAAAAATTATAATTATTAAGGAACATGAGAAATAAACAAAACCTTGGGTGCTGTGGTGTGACTCAGCTGACCTGGCATTTCAGCCAGCGATATTATGGGGACACTCTGCCTATGGATGGATGGTCACCTGGAAAAGGGGATCTAGTCCCACAGAAACTTCCCACCCAAATATGGGAGGTCTGCAGGGTGCCAAACCTGAGGATTCTTCCAAGGAAATAAAGGAAGCAAAGAACAAAAAATCCTTGGCCTCTGCGACTAAGGACAGAGCTTGGAGCCGGAGTCAATCCTACTGGCTGTCCATGTGGACACTGCCCACTTCTTTGGCTGTCAAGCATCCTTAAACAAGTCACACACTGACCTGTTAGAGGGGGAAAGGGATTTTAAGTGACTGAATTACTTCACTCCCCAGAGCCTCCTTTAGTACACTGTGTATCCCCTGATGGTCCTTGGTCCTGCTCAACATCTGAATTTAATTCCGTTCTGCTCCATTCTTCTCTCTCTGTTAAAAAAACAGAAGAGTGATCTAGTATAGATGTAATTTAAAGTAAATTGTGCAATTCAGCTATACTTGTCTTTATGTAGCATCTGCCTGCACCAGCTGATTAACTGATTGAAGTGACCCCGATGTCCTTCTGCCATTCCTGCCGTTGCGATCAACTAAAACTCGGCGTCTGTGTCTTCTCTGTAGTAAGCAGTGAGAGCAATCAGTGAACTTGGGAAGAAAGGATCCCAGAAGAAAGGGAGGAAAAAGCCAAACCTGATTGCTGTACTTACCTAATCCACTGCTAGGTCCCACTGATTTCCTTTCCTAAAAATTTCTGGAATCTTTCCTCTTCTGCCCGGGCTCTACTACACTCCACACAGCCAAAGCCATTCCAGCCATTACTACCACTGCCAGGAGAATGATTAGCTCGACCCACTCTGGCCCCCGCAGTGGGTTCTCAGCAGGCACCTGGGTGTGGCATCCAAGTGCAGATCTGCTGAGAGCACTTTGGGGCTGCCCGTTGCTCTGGGAACGTGGTCTCTGCAGCTCCGATGGTCTGGTCTTCTGACTCCGGTTGCCTTTTAGTCCCTAGACCTCAACATGGCAACCGCATACCCTACAGTCTTGGCAGCAGCCGTTAGCTCTGCCTGGAATGTTCCCATCCCACCTGCTGCTCCAGCCGCCTCGCCTAGCTAACCTCCCCTGAGCTAGCTAACAGAGCCTTTATTATGTGTTCTCCCACCACCTTGGACTTCTCACATTGGCATTTTACATGCGTTAGCCTTAATTGCTTGCCAGTGCTTGACTGAGCACCTCCCTTACCTGAAGGTAGGCTCTGGGAAGACAGGCACTTTATTTGTTTTTGCTCACCTTTGCATTCTCAGCACTTAGCTTAGCATATAGTAAGTGCTCAATAAATATTTGCCAGAGGAGTGGATTTGCTTGGCACGGTTCCTCTGCCAGATGGAGAGATCTGCCCTACCACCTTGGTTGTGACCCTGATTCTTAGCCAAGCTCTTTCTTGCACATTCTCTTCCCAGGGGGCTAAGACCTGTGCCCTGTCTCTCTGGGCTCCTGGGGAATCACCGTCTTTTAGCAGATCAGGGTGGAATGCACATAGGAGTCTTAATTTTTAATACAGAATGTCAACTGAGCCCCCGGTTCATCTCTTTGTCTTCAGCACTTCAGGCATTTGGCCAGCTGGGTGAACTGACTTCAGTGGTCAAATGGAGATGAGGACATTTTCCTGGTGTGGTGGGCTTTCAAGTTGGACATTATTGGAGGGAGCAGCGTGGCTTAGCTGGGGCAGGCAGAAAGCAAGGCTGAGGGGAGAAGAGAAGGAAGGCAGCACACTGGTCCACTCAGCTCCAGTGGGACAGGGACCAGAATAGGCTCAGCCCAGCAAAGGGTCACCTGGTACAATGTTATGGGTGATGGGCCTGGAGAGAGTGAGTTTTCCTTGGGTGAGGGGGCCCCGTGGATGGATGGGGTGTTGGAGCAGTGCATTCCAATGGATGGGAGAAGAATGGGGTGGGTAGAGCCTCTGCCAGAATGTGGATGCACTCTTAGCAATGGGGTCCATATCCCCTCAGAGTGGCTGTCTTCAGCTTTGGTTGCACATTGGAATCATCTGAGGAGATTTAAAATTCCGATGCTCAGAAATTCAGAGGCCATTGGTCTACGTATCTTTAAAAGTTGTTCTTCCAAAGAAGAAAACAACAAAATACAACAACAACAACAAAAAAAAACTGCCCTGGTGATTCTGAAGTGAATTCCAGGTTGCGAACCACTAACTAGAGGAGGAAAGTAACTAAGCTTGATACAGACTCTTCCCGTGAGTGGGAGAATCAAAGCCAAAGGGTAGCTATGCAAGGAAGGAAACTGCATCTTAAATGGTGCAATCTGTGGGTTCTTAAAACATGAATCATATTTTGTAAACTAAATCCAATTAAATGTCTTACAGATAGGCTAAAGCAATCCTATGGTGAAAAATACTGAACAATTACCTAAATTTACTTATTTAGCATGATGGTCAGATTTGCGTTAACCAGTCACTCTCTTCAAGTGACAAACCCTTGGAAACTGAACCACGAATGGATAATTAAGTTCTCCTGGGTTTAGAATTGTGGGGTCAGGCTTCAGCAGATCATTTGCAGTTCTTAAATTTACATGCAAAATAAGTCTGTAACACAAGCTCCCTAAAGATTGGAAGGCAGTAAGTCTGGGGCGGGGCCTGGAAAAGGTGTGTCCGGCAAACTCCCCAGGTAATTGTGAGACCAAGGTGATCTGTGGACTCATGCTGAAAAATGCCAGTTTAAGGACTGGGCTGAAGGCATCATGTATTTAGTTCTCTTAAGAGCACTCTAATCCACCCTATCTGCATCCAGTGTAAAGAGTATCACAATTTAACAGAAGCAGGGGTGAGGAAAATCGATTCCTGGTGCCTCCGATCTACGTGTGTGTTTAGAGCAGTGTGGCAAATGCTCCATTAGACGTGTCCTAACACGTTACGAAACAGACTCTGGCGCCTGTGTGTACAGCCTAGGCCCGTCAGGAAGCATTTTACACTCCACAGCTCAAGGCAGCCGGATAGCTGAAGTGCTGTCAGAAATGCCGAGAGCCTCCCAGAGCCTTCCACCCAGGGCTGAGGATTGTGGAGCGGCTGGCACCCCAGCTCTCTTCACCTGGACCCCTGCTAGTCTGGGAGCAAAGCCCTGGAAGATGAAGGTGGCCCAGAGGAAGTCCCGCCCGAGGGACACGGCATCATTTGGGATACCCCATGGATACTCGCTGTTGTCAACCAAGGTCATCTGCCAGACTGAAATGGCGGGAAGTGGTCCCGTTCCACCCTGCATAGTAGGAAAGCAGATCTGGATTAAAGATAAAGCAGTGACAGATCTGCTTTAGCAAAGAATCACATTCCTGGTGGAGTGCTGTTTGCATTTGGGGATTCGTTTCCTGAAAATACAGTTCTATTGGGGAATCATTTAGCCCCAAGTGCTGGGAGACAGCATGTATTATTGAGGGACTGGATATTCAAATGGACAAACCCTGTGATCAGCAAACCCTGACCTGCTATTGGCAGTAGCCACACCAGGAAACTCTGGTCCACTTCCCGCCACTCTCCGCAGAAAACATCCCAGGAAGTCAAACCATAGTCGCTGCAACAGTTGACCTAAAATTGCCAAGACTTAATTAGCAGCTGTTAGCTTCTAATTTTTGCCCATGCTTCTAACCGAGGACCGGATGGAGAAAGCTAAATGTGCTCTCCTAACCAATCTCATATGATGCCCTGCTTCTGTTAGCCTGCCTTCAGCCTCCCCACCCCTACAGCTCCCAACAGAGCACACATGAAATTTCCATGCTTTCCAGTATAACTTTCCCAGTCCTCTGCCTGCCTTTGAGTCTCTGCCAATGCTAGTGATTTGGCTGATCCCCTTGCTGCAGCAAGCTCCGAATCAATAGCCTTTGTTTGCTCTCATTTGGGCGTTCTACTTTCATTTCACATTATGCACGGGCCTGTGCAGAAAGAGAGCTCCAAGGAAGAGACAGAGACCTGTAGTGGGATTCGCAGCCATATCTGTGAAAGCCTTGGAGGTGGTTCCGCGCAGCAACTTGCTGTTCCCACATTGAAGACTCACTGCTGCTGCTGCCCCAGAGGGCACGGGACTAAGGAGAGGAGGCAGACCAAGTGCCCAGGCCCTACTGCCAATCGTTTCAGAGGTTTTCAGCTGCTGTCTGCCAGAAACAGTGTCCAGAAAGTGAAGACAATGGAGAAAACCCTGCTGATGCAAAAACTTTTGTGAAAAGATGGAGAGATCATGGTGTTTTAGTTTCCTGGGCCACTCAAACAAATGCCCTGCAATGGGTTGGCTTACTAACTTGTGGTTAATTTATTAGCTTACAGTTTTGAGGCTAAAAGAAAGTCTAAATCAAGGCATCGTTAAGGCAATGCTTTCTCCCTGAAGACTGAGTTGCTCTGCGTCTGGCTGCCGGCGATCCCCGGCTCCTCTATCAATGAGAAGACACATGGCAGCATTTCCTGGACTCTTCCTTCTCTTCCAGATTTCGTTGATTTCAGCTTCTCACTGTGGTTTTCTCTGTCTCGTGTCTGAATTTATTATGCTTATAGAGGACTCCAGTAATAGGATTAAGACCCATCCTGACTGGGCTGGGCCACACATATCTTTGGTGAAAAACCTCACCAAAGTTTCCTATTTATGAGTTCACTGCCAGGGAATGGATTAAATTTAAGAACATGGTTTTCTGGGGTACATACCACTTCAAACCACCACATGTGGCAATGCAGCAAAATGTCTTTTTGAGCAAACCACATTTCTCACAAGGAGTGGACATGTCAAATTTCCTTTGATTAGGAAGGGATTAAAAAACCGAATGAAGTCTCAAGACATTGGCCAAAGTCCAGCAAGAGATCAGACAGAAAATTGCAGCATGAGAGCAAAGAGCTTCCTGCCTCCCTGGAGGACATTAACGGCCCTGGAACTCGTAATGGGCAAGTATAAATGTTTAGATTGCTAATGGCTAACAAAAAGGCTGGGCCTGGTATGATAATGAAGTTGAATGAGCCACATTCCAAGGTATGACAAGCCCATGTTGACTGGATTACTGAAATGGTGACAGTAATGAAGAAAGACCTTGAAATTGATGGGCATCAGCTTTGTATTAAACAGGAAAACACTTTCCAACTTGAACAGGAAATGAGAGGTTTGAGGAAGAGCCTTCAAATGACTTGAGATTCACATTTGAACCAAACAAATGATGCATAAGAAAGTGCAGCCTTTGTCAAGTGTCAGGAACCAACACTGGTCTGAGCCTGAGAAGAGTGGAAGTTTCTGAGGTGTGGCTCTGCACAGCCACCCAGCCTGGTCTACTAAATTAATGAATGGAAAACCAGACAGTTATTTTCCCAGTCAACCAACCCATGCACAATACACTGGCAAACGGCAGGGTTTCTAAAAATGCATAATAAGTGGGCATGACTTCATTCTTATTAAAATATAATTTTAAAAATAATTTAATAGGTGGATAGATGAGACATACTCATGAGTACTTCGTGACTGACCATTACAGGGCTTTATAGCCGAATTGTCGGCTTCCTGGCTGATATTTCGATAAACGTGGATACTTCTAGTAAGTGTTCATGCGAATGTTATAGAATCACCCCATTTTAAGACTACAACCATCAGTTTTGTGGTAGAAGATCCAACAAATGACTAATATACATAAAACTTCAGGAATATATGCTAAAGAAAAGTCAGCTTTAAAGGTTGTGTGGATGTCTTAAATGAGCTAAAATTAAAAAGGGGCTTTAATTTTATATTAAGATTTATCGCAACCAATGCTTGATAACTTGCTTAAAGCTTTTTTCAGAAACAACAACAATAAAAAAGTGATACTAATTTTAAGAAAGAACACCATGCAGGAAACAAGTTATTCAAAAGGTTAAACTACTCCTCTGAAAGGGTAGGTTTTGTTCTGAGTCAAATTTGAAGATGAGGTGAATCCATGCAAAGGATTATTATTCAGCCATAAAAAAGGAATGAAGTTCTGAAGCATGCTACAACATGGGTGAACTCTGAAAGCATTATGTTGAGTGAAATTAGCCAGATACAAAAGGACAGATATTGTATGATTCCATTATATGAAATATCTAACATAAGCACTAGAGACAGAAAGTAGATGAAGGGTTACCAGGAACCAGAGGAAGGGAGAATGTGGAGTTATTGCTTAATAGGTGCAGAGTTTCTGTTCGGATGAAAAAGTCTTGGGATTGCTGGGTCATATGGTAAGTATACATTTAACTTTTTAAGAAACCACCCATCTCATTTTGCCTTTCCACTAGCAGTATGCAGAAGTTCCATTTGTCCTAGATCCTCACCAACTTTTTGTATTTTCAGGCTCTTTGAAGACTTTATTCTTTATGCAGTAGTTTATTACTCTTGGGTGACAACTTCAGTAACAAATAAATTATAATTTTAATTCTTTTCTTTATCTTCTCATAGATTCTGTCTGTACTTTATAGCCCATAGGTTTCTTATAATCTTTACACAAAAGGAAAAATAAATCTGTTTTTAGATTTATAGAATAAGGAGGTAAAGCTGTAGGGAAAATGTCAAATAATTTAAAATATATCCTGTTTATTTATATAAAAAATAAACTACATTAGCATACATAGAAAGTTTTACCTTTGAATATGTCATTGATAGAGAAATATTACTTAACAGGGCAATAAATTTTGGTGCATTATTTCAAATAATGCTAAAAATTTAAAACTACTTTCACTTAGTAATTTTTCTATCTTAAAAATTTTTCTATCTTAAATTTGGAGTGGTTGGTACAAGCAGGGCAGAGAATAGAAACATATAAATATCCAAATGTTAATTAAAGTTTCTTTTCCCAATGAGAGGCCTTAGGAATATTTTATAGATGGTTGACAGAAGTTTTAAATGAAACTTTTCTGTGGATTTTTGGGAATGAATAATTTGACATCAGATACAGTTTGTTTTCATCCCAAGTAAGTGTTCAAAGAAGGAGTTAAGATTTAGTGTGTTGCAATTCATTGAAGCAGCTTTTTTATAAAACATTGTCTGGAGAATAATTATTTCACAAAAAAATTGTGTTCATTCTTGATCTTGCTGCTCAGATGTAATTTAAAAGTTTTAAACATCTTTTATCTTGTCACAAAGTGACAATTTTCCATTCCATCCTCGTTTCTTTTTTAAATGCAGAAGATTTAAATTCATGTCTGGGAATTGGTAGCCTATATGATCAATAAAGATGATAAAAATACAAAAGATGTACAACAAAAGAATGTTCCTTCTCACCAGTAATCAAAGAGATGCAAATGGAAACAGTAAAATGCTGCCTTTTTGCCCTTTTGCTGATGGGAGGAATGCAAATTGGTACAACTCTGGAGAGCAGTTCAGCAACATGTAAGATTCCAACATGTTCATTCGTAAAACAATTGTTTTATGTGTTTGTATCGTTCCCCATACTGCATTTTAGCCTAAAGGAATAATTGAAGATGGAAGCAAAGATTTTTATGTGAGGGAGATATTATCACTTACAATATTTAATATTTCCATGGAGAATTGCCGTGTCCCTGTTTCCCAAACCATTTTCTTCAATGTTTGAGATGTCTTTAAATGTTTTTCAAAATAAAGGCTATGCAAGCAGGTATTTGGAAGTGCGGCACAACCGATTCCCTTGGCGATCACAGAACACACCAACGTGTTAAGTGCTCCAGCTCCTTGCAGTTCAGTGTTGTCTCCAACCAGCAACAGCAGCTTTTAGAAATGCAGAGCCTTGGGCCCCACCCCAGACCTACTGACTCAGAATTTGCATTTTAATAAGATCCTCAAGTGATTACTACACCCACATGGTTCCAGAAGCACTGCTTTAAGACACTGCTTCAACTTCATTGCAAGTTGGAATCACCTGGAACTTTAAAAAAAACACACACACTCAGGTTCAATCCAGCTGGGGAGTGGGAGGGTTCAGGCTTCGCCAGGTGATTCTAACGTGCAGCCAAGATTGTGGGCCATCACAGTGACCCTGCGGGGAAGAACCTAGTAACCTTGGTTAGCCTAATGCTTCCCAAATTTGATGCTTCCCCAATTTGCCTAAGGTCATATAACTCTTTTCCAGGGGATGATGGGTATTGGAGATTGAATCACATACCACACAAAAGTCACATTCAAGTCCTAGCTCCTTGTCCTTTGGGTGGTGTTCCGGTTTGCTAATGTTGCCTTTTTGCAAAACACCAGAAATGGATCGGCTTTTATAGAAGAGGTTTATCTGGTTACAAAGTTAGAGTCTTAAGGCCATAAAGTGTCCAAGACAAGGCATCAACAATCGGGTACCTTCACTGGAGGATGGCCAATGGTGTCTGGAAAACCTCTGTTAGCTGGGAAGGCACGTGGCTGGCATCTGCTCCAAGATCTGGTTTCAAAATGGCTTTCTCCCAGGATGTTCCTCTCTAGGCTGCAGCTCCTCAAAAATGTCACTCTTAGTTGCTCTTGGGGTGTTTGTCCTCTCTCAGCTTCTCCAGAGCAAAAGTCTGCTTTCAAAGGCCATCTCCAAAATGTCTCTGTAAGCTGCAGCTCATCTCTCAGCTCCTGTGCGTTCTTCAAAGTGTCCCTCTTGGCTGTAGCAAGCTCTCTCCTGTCTGAGCTTATATAGTACTCCAGTAAACTAATCAAGGCTGAAGCTGAATGGGCGGGGCCACACCTGCATGGAAATTATCTAATCAGTTATCACCTAGAGTTGGGTAGGGTGCATCTCCATGGAAACAGTTAAAGAATTACAATCTAATCAACACCAGTATGTCTGCCCACACAAGATTGCATCAAAGATAATGTCATTTTGGAGGACACAATACATTTGAACTGGCACAGGTGGGAACCCCTTTTGTAAATAGGACCTTTGAAGATGCTTTTAGTTTGGGTGTGGCCAAACTGAATGAGAGTGAGCCTTAATACAATTTGGCTGAGGTCCTTATAAGCAAAGGAAACTGGACACTGAGTAGAAGCCAGAAGTCCATGGAAACCAAAAGCACAGACACAGAGAGAGGTATTTCTCTTCAATTTCTCTGCCAATATCCTTGATTTTGGACTTCTATTCTCCAAAGGTGGGAGACAGTACATTCCTATTGTTTAAGCCAATGGTTTGTGGTATTTGTCATAGGAGCCCTGGCAAACTAATACAGCAGGCGTGAAACACTACTGCCCTCCTCTCAGAATACTGGTGTTCCATGGAACTTGGTGTAGCCAGCACTGTTGGTTTTCTACCCAAAAGCTTTTTGCCCCTTCTTCTGTGCTCCACTTCTGTGCTGGTGCCCTTCCCTCCCTGGTCTGGGTGTCTTAATTAAATTGTGATTGGGCTGAGCCATTCATGAGGCTCTGTCCCCCTTGCTGGGGACTGGTTTAGGGGTGGATGTGAAAGGATGTCTGCTGGGGCCGTCTAATGCAATGAACATTTAATGAGCAATTACTATGAACCAGGCACTTTAAAAACTGCTGTGCAGTTAGTGTTACTAATTTAATCCTTATTACTATCCTATGAAGTAGGGACTATTGTTACCTACATTTTTAAGTGGAAAGAACTGAGGCAGAGAGGCAGCATTGTGAGCTGGAGGCAGAGCTGGGGATTGGCTCAGGCAGCCCAGCTCAGAGGCCGCGGTCTCGCTCACTCTTCTGCTTTGCCTTCCGGTGGGGGGTGGCAGGGTGGGGGTGGGGGGCTTTTGCTTGAATCAGTGATGCTCAAACTTTAACAGGCATAAAATTAGAATTGCATGGAGAACTGGTTAAAATGTCACTTCCTGGGTCCCTCCCGAGAGATTCTGCTTCAAGAGGTTGGGGTGAGACCAGTGAATTTCCTCAGTGCTAGTGATGCCAATGCTCCTGGCTGGAGAATCACACTTTGAGATCCAAAAGTTTAAATAAAGGGGTCTTTTGGGCTTTTCTTTTTTTAATAAAAGGGGATGCCAAGGGAGAAAAGTGAAAGCTAAAATCTTAAGCTAATAGAAAGAAAACACATAAAAACTACAAGAGTGAGACCCTCACTGAAAACACTATTAAAGGACATACTTCAACAAACAGAAAAATGATTTGAAAAGGAAGGGATGGGATGTGGGAATCACCAAGGAAAACAGAAACCGATGAACATATCAGACAACCCAAGTACTAACTGTTAAAAATAACCCTAAACTCCCCATAACAATAATGAGATTGGAGAGTGATTCATGAGGTATGAAAACATGCAAATAGCTTTGTCTTGCTTTGGAGGAGAAGAGAAATAGCAAATAATTTGAACTTTGTTAAATGAAAAATAATAGTCAAGACTGTATGTTAAAACTCTGAGTAACCTTTAAAATAATGGAAATATAATGTGTAGTTTTCAAACCTTCAGAGTTTGGAGGGAGGGAGGAGTAAACAAAATATTGTCAATGCAACAAGGAATAGAACAGCAAAGCAAAGAAATAGGATGGTATACAGACAGGAGGATTATATGATGGAAACAACGCAAAATGTTTAGTAATCATAATAAATATAAATTATAAAAATATAAATAAATTAAAATAATTTCTTAAAAGACATTTTTTGATGTTTCAAAATGAATCTTTCTTGTTACATATTAACTTGCTGAGTTTTTACAGTCAACAATGGTACCATATAGGGATGGTGGAGACAAATTTTGCACAGTGACCAACATATAATAGGTTATATACATCCATAAGCTTTATTCGTCAACAC
The DNA here is from genome assembly GCF_015220235.1 of Choloepus didactylus. Classification (NCBI taxonomy): domain Eukaryota; kingdom Metazoa; phylum Chordata; class Mammalia; order Pilosa; family Megalonychidae; genus Choloepus; species Choloepus didactylus. The sequence goes on along the minus strand of NC_051318.1, from coordinate 12,903,016 downwards.
CACAGAGTTTGCAAAGGGCTTCCACAAACATTCTCTCCCTGTAACACATGGTTGATAATTTCAAATGGACCCAATAATCCTTTTAGGCTTTGAGTTCAGTCATTCTCCTGCTTTCCTGTCTCCTCAAATTTCTAACACTTCCTCCCCCAACTTTTGGTTAGTGACTGTACCAGTTTGGATATATTATGTCCCGCAGAAAAAGTCATGTTCTTTGATGCAATCTTGTGGGGGCAAACTTATTAGTGTTGATTAGGTTGGAATATTGGATTAGGTTGTTTCCATGGAGATGTGCCCCACCCAGCTGTGAGAGACACCTTTGGTTAGGGTGTGACCTTTGATGGAAAGTTTCCATGGAGGTGTGGCCCTGCCCATTCAGTGTGGGCCTTGATTAGTTTACTGGAGCCCTGTAAAAACTCAGACAGGAGGAGCTTACAGCTGACTGCAGCTGAGAGACACATTTTGAAGACAGCGGTCGGAAGCTGACACTGACATTTTGGAGAACGCCATTTTGAAACACAGCCTGGGAGCAAGCAGATGCCAGCCACATGCTTTCTGAGCTGACAGAGGTTTTCAGACACCACTGGCCATCTTTCAATGAAGGTAGCCTGTTGACGCCTTACCCTAGACACTTTATGGCCTTAAGACTGTATTTTTGTAACCAAATAAAACCCCTTTATAAAAGCCAATCCATTTCTGGTGTTTTGCATAACTTCAGCACTAGCAAACCGGAACAGTGACCTTATTTCCTTTTTCACTGAGAAAATAAAAGCAATGAAAATTTTAAGACCCCACTCTCCCCGTCCCCCTGCACCGCAGGTTCACATGGGAGTGTGGTCTGGTTTCACCCCACTATAGTCACTCTCCCTTCTGGCTGTGCCTTGGAATCATCTGAGCACTTTGATTTTGCTTTGTTTTCTTGTTTGGGTCTTAAGGTTTTATTACCGCTGTCATTTAGCAACATTCATTATAAAATTTTTGAGATAAAATTAAGACCCTAGTGCATTGTGCATGCCCTCACTGTCTCAACATAATAATTTAGTAAATCCTTATAACTTGATTGTAGATTATACCTCAGAGAGGATTCCACTCGCCTCCATTCCCATACTCTTGCACAAAATCCCCTTACTGAAGGGTACTTCTGAGCCTCTATATAATGTGGCTACATTTTTTATAACCATTAAAAGGACTTTCTATATTGAGCAATAGCTCTATTTACATCTATTTAAATAACACCTGTCAAATAATACAAAATAATTAATGATAACCGAAATAAAAAAAAAAAGCCAACTCTGCAGTTAAGTTCCCCCTTAAGATCAGGAAGTTAGCAACAAGGAGGGATGCAGGAAGTCAGTCACCTTATTTCCAACATGACCGAGCACTTCATACACAACAATCAGGAAATAACAAAAGCACTCTGAGATAAACCAAAAATAATGGCGTCTGGCTGGTTTGGGTGTCCACATTTTTAAAAGATCAAATATCTCCTATAAACCTGGTCTTCCAAACAAAACCAATTTTATGCTTGATTTTGCTACACTGATATCTGAGGATATGTCTTCGCCTTTATGCCTTTAATCACGTGAGGAAGTTGTCTACTGCAGCATTAACACTAATATAAACTTGGCCATCCTGCTAATTTTGTGGTCTACTCCATCAAATACTAGTTAAGTCCTCTAGTTGGGGAGTAAGTCTTTCTGAGATCTGCCCCCCTAGTACTCTTTGCAAGTAAACTTTTCCTTTCAAAATCTCTCTCTGTGTCCTCCTTCATCTATTCAATTGGACGCGTTGCTGGTTGTTGGTTACCCTTCTTGACGGCTCAGGTTTTCAGTGCGATGATGTTTCCTTTGTTCCCAGCTCATCCACACTTCCCACCTTTTGACTTGGAACATTTTCATTGACATTTTATATAGATCCAGCCCAGATGCTCTCCAGAAACAGACTCTTGGAACAACAATTTATGGATGTGGCCTCTGGGAACACACAGGAAGAAGCAAACTCCACATCTGGAAAGGATTTGTGCCGTCTCCACCCCTGGCAAAGCCCAGCGGTTAGAATGTGTAGGTCTTTTTGTTGAGTCAAATAATTCATTCACGTTCTAATCCCTGGTAAAATGAAGGCTTCTCCACAGCGGGGATGCGATCAGATAAATCAGGTGATGATCCACAATGTGGATCCGCGATGTGGAATGCATGTGCCCCTGTGTTGCTCTCCTACTTCCTCCTCTGGGGGCCTTTTCTGATCCCGTGGACCAAGGATCCCGCTGTCGAGGACCCCGTGGCCTCATCTGGTCCTTCACGGCATGGGTGACAATTAGAAATAAATAATCCTCTAGTGTCTTGTGCAGTATCCATCTCCCCGGGGATGTGCAACTTCCCCGAAGGCGTGGACTTTTTTCCCATCCCTGGGACAGGTCCTGGGATCGAGGAGGTACAGAATGCATTGATTAATAAAGGTTAATGAGTAAATATGTCACACCCAGAGGTTTTCATAAAGAAAGGACCCTATAAACCATATTTTTGAATGTGTCTATGTCTGGTCTGTGTGGAAATGAAGGTGGGGGGGGCTGTGTACTGCAGAGGAGGGCGTGGGGGAGCGGAGGTTCTGGCATTTGAGGGCTTACAGCCTTCCCTGTTAGAACCAGGTCTACATTCCTTCCTTACAGCCACAGTAGTGTCTCAGGTTGGAGTCCTGGGTTTCAAAAACCTGACTTTTAGGTAATTGAAATCCTATGCTGAAGTCCGCTGCTTTTCTGTCCTAGCAGCTGCTCGGCCTCCGTGGTCCCAGTGGGCAAGGCGGACCTCAGTGTGTGTCCCACAGCCACTCGGAGCAGGGCCTCTCGGGACAAGTGCCGTGTGTGTTTGTTTTAAACAGATGGATTGAGATCACTTACATGGCAAAAATTTCACCCATTTCAACAGTACAATTCAGTGGTCCTTAGTTTACTTACAGAGGTGTACATCTATCAGAGCAATTTAAGTTTAGAACATTTCCATCACCTGAGAAAGAAGCCCTGTGCCCATTAGCAGTCACTCTGTGCCAGTTTGAATGTATTGTGTCCCCCCAAACACCATTATCTTTGATGTAGTCTTGTGTGGGCAGACACATCAGTGTTAATTAGATTGTAATTCTTTGCACCCCACCCAACTGTGGGTGATGACTCTGATTGAATAATTTCCATGGAGGTGTTGGCCCACCCATTCAGGGTGGGTCTGAATTAAATTACTGGAGCACTATATAAGATCAGACAGAAGAGCAAGCTGCTACAGCCAAGAGGGACACTTTGAAGAAAGCACAGGAGCTGCAGATGAGAGACAGTTTGAAGATGGTCGTTGAAAGCAGACTCTTGCTCCGGAGAAGCTAAGAGAGGACAAATACCCCAAGAGCAACTAAGAGTGACATTTTTGAGGAACTGTAGCCTAGAGAGGAACATCCTGGGAGAAAGCCATTTTGAAACCAGAACTTTGGAGCAGACGCCAGCCACGTGCCTTCCCAGCTAACAGAGGTTTTCCGAACGCCATTGGCCATCCTCCAGCGAAGGTACCCGATTGCTGATGTGTTACCTTGGACACTTTATGGCCTTAAGACTGTAACTGTGTAACCAAATAAACCCTCTTTTATAAAAGCCAATCCATCTCTGGTGTTTTGCATTCTGGCAGCATTAGCAAACTAGAACACACTCCAGCTTCCCTCCACAGCCCCCAGCTCTAAGCAACAACTAATCTACTTGCTGTCTCTATGGATTTGCTTATTCTGGACATTTCACATAAATGGAATCATACGATATGCGGTCTTTTGTGTTTGGCCTATTAGCATTATGTTTTAGCGATCTATCCACATTGTGGTATGTATCAGTGCTTCATTCCATTTATTCCTGCCCAGTAGTATTCCATTGTATGGAGAGACCACATTTTGTTTATCCATCCATCAGTTGATGGACTTTCGGTTGTTTTCACTTTTTGTCATTATGAATAATGCTGTTATGAGCATTCATGTACAAGTTTTTATGAGGACGCATTTATCATTTCTCTCAGGTAGGTACCTAGAGTGGAATTGTTGGGTCATTTGGTAACTCTGTGTTTAACATTTTGAGAACCTGCCAACTGTTTTCCAAAGCAGCTGCACCATTTTATATTCCCACCAGCAACATATGAGGGTTCTAATTTATCTACATCCTTGGCAACACTTGTTACTATCTGTCTTTCTGATTATAGCCATTCCTGTGCTTGTGAAGTGGCATCTCATTGCGGTTTTTTGTTTGTGCTTCCCTAATGATTAATAAGGCCTTTTGAATATCTTCTTTTTCGAAAAGTTTTTTTCAGAATATTTGCCCATTTTTTTAAGTGGATTATTTGTCTGCTTGTCATTGAGGTAAGTTCTTTATGCATTCTGGAGACAAGTATCTTGTCAGATATTTTCTCCCAGTCTGTGGATTCTCTTATCACTTTCTTGATGGTATGGTTGGAAGTGAAAGTTTTGAGGAGGTTCCATTTATCTGTCTTTTCTTTTGTTACTTGGGTTTTTGGTATCATATCTAAGAAACTGTTACCTAACTCAGGGACATGAAGATTGACTCTTGTGTTTTATTGTTTTAGCTCTCACATTTAGGTCTGGGATCCATTTTGAGTTCATTTTTGTGGCTCACGTGAGGAAGGGGCCAACTTTGTTCTTTTGCATGTGGATACAGTTATCCTGGCACCATCTGTTGAAGAGACTATTCTTTCCCCACTGAAAAGCGTCTTTGTCAAAAATCAATTGACCATAAATATAAGGATTTATTTCTGGAATCTCAAGATCAGTCCATAAGGAGGTCTGTCCTTACACCAGTAGTAGATTTTCTTGATTGCTATAGCTTTGTAGTAAATTTCAAAATCAAGAAGTGTGAGTCCTCTAACTTTGTTTTTCCTTTCAAGCTTGTTTTAGCTGCTTGGGATCCCTTGCATTTGTACATGAACTTTAAGATCAGCTTATCTATTTCTTTTTTAAAAAGCCAGCTGGAATTTTTAATCTGTAGATGAATTTGGGGAGTGTTCCCATTTTAACAATATTGATCTCGGCATCCCAGCCCCAAGAGATGCATTTAATGCATCTATTTATTATCCATCACCAATTACCTAAAGGGAGGGGGGTGCAGAGCTCAAGTCTTACAATTTTGCTTTCATTTAAATTCAGGTTGCAGCACTGAGAAAACAGAAAAGGCATCACTGGATGAAATAAGCAGACTGTGTGTTCTTCAATTTTCTTCAGAATTTGGAAAGATGCTTTGAAAATCTACGGCATTTTAATCACCATTATCAGGTTTTGTTTTTGTTTTTGTGTGTTAGTTCCCATCTGTGCCTGGTTCTGTGCTGGTTGCTACAGAAATCCAATTTACAGTGGACAGGCCTGACTGTCTAAACACACCCTGGCTGTCCACTGTGTTGTTAATCTGTTATGGGTCAGTGTTTGTGGCCCCAGGGAGAAAATTGTTTTCTCTGGAAACTCACTGGCCCTGGACACAAATGAGAAGCCTGCTGGGGTGAGGCTGAGAATCCAATTACCATCAAGAGCACAAGGAATCCAGGTCCTAACTGCATTTGGGGGAGCCTGAGGGGGAATTGTAGCTGAGATCATCTGTTCTTCCCTGAACCTTAATGAAACAAGACTCGGATCCATAAAAGGTGCAAATTTGGTTTAATTTGCAGAAGCTACCGTTGCTCACCCCATCGGCTCGCACAATCACAGACGTCTCCCCCGCTCTGCACTCCTCCCTCGCACAAGTAAACCACGCTGGAATTCTTGCAAAGGGAACTTCTCACCAGACTTGGCCGTCGAGGGGTACTGGGGGCCTTTGGTGCCTTCGTCCTTTAGCCAGGTGGTCCTCAGGTGACGCATCCTCTCAGAGAGAGGTCTCCCCAAGACCTACCAGGACCCCATGGGAGAGCTTGCAGAGGGGCTTTGGGGTGGAGAATTAACAAAGTGCTGGAGGTCCACGTTCTCTGACTTTTAGGAAGAAGACAGCAGGGCCTTTCACGTTGGACCCCTTTGATAAAGATTCTTGGTTCTGCTCCGGGGCCTCAGGTGATTTTCACAGAATATCCCGTTAAACCCCTATGGGGGCTGCATTCCTATCCCCAAAATACATAAAAGGAAGCTGAGGCTCGGAGAGGCTGGGTTACCTACACACACTCGTGCTCGCGCGCATGCCATGCAGGGAGTAATTGGTGCAATCTGGATTCGATTCGGCTTATCAGGCTCCAATGCCTGTGCTCTTTATATTGTCAAATAAAGAACAAATCCGGACCTGGGTAAGGAGAGACTCTATTTGAAAGGATGCATTTAAAGGGAGAAAAGAGCTATTGCGACAGGGAGAACGCTCTGACCAAGGTCTGCAAGCATCTCAAAAGTTGGGCAAAAGGAGGGTTTCTTTGACAGGAAAAAACTAGGTGCAGGGAGGTGGGATAAAAGGAGGGCATGATCAGATAGGGGATCTCAGAATATTTTGCACTGAAATAGACTATTTTCTGGGAGGTGCCCTGAAAGTTCAAGGGTTGGGAGAAAGGAGAGACGCTTAAGCACAGTTTGATAAACATGCGTTTTATTCCAGTTGATCAGTGGAGAGCAGCAGATCAGCTCATCATTTATGAGGCAAGGAACGGGGTTTGGAGGGTCTGCACCTGGCCTCATCAGAGGTAAGCAAGGGGCTTTAACGCTGTCAGTGTCATGCTGCCTTCGGGTCCCTGCAGCGGACAGAGGGGCTCTGTGAGAGCTTGCGGTCAGGGAGACCCAGAGGGTCCCGCGCTGGACGTGGAACAAGTCCTCTCTGTAACCCTGCAACGCGGAAGTGAATCAAGCTCCTCTGCAAGCTGAGATTCCAATGTCAAGTAAGGCAGCCAACGTCGTCCCAAGGTCATGGCCTCTGGGGAGAAACCCCTCCGAGCCCTTCAATTCTAACGGAGGAGGCTCCCGGCCAAGGAGCTGGGGGATTTCCCGGGGGGGGGGGGGGAGCCACTGGGGCCCCCCAGCCAGACAACTGCATTCAGGCTCCCAGCTGCTGCCAACACCCCTTCCAGGTGTGGCTATTTTTAAACTCTTTTCTTTGCCCTTTTAATCTGACAGGTGACAAATTGCTGTCATTTTAGCTCTGAATAACATTCATTATTCATTATCTTTGATGAAAGACTATTTATTCCCTGGGTGTTCCTTTCTCCTAAACCAGGCCACGGCTACCTTTACAACACCAAGCGGGAATCGGTCCTGTTTTATTACCTGGAGACGCATGAAAATAAGTGGATGAAGCTCCTCAGTGAGTGGGGAGAGCGAGTAAGGCTGGGAAGGGCTCAGCTGCAGACATTTTAAAAGCTGTTCTCCAGTTTGGGGTCCTGATTCGGTGCACAAGAATGACAAGCTTTCACATTGGCAGCCTGGGATTGTCCTCAGCGTCTTGGACACGGTGGCTAAGAAACTTCCTTAATACAGGGAGGGACAGCAAAGGATAGTAAAGGCTATTTAATTTACTGAGCCAAGTTCCTTTGCTGGCATTGTGCAGAAGAAAACTGTAAGAGGCCCCCAAGCAAGAACATATTTAATGTTGTACATTGGAGCAGTTTCTTCTTGACCGTCACTGCAATGGCACAAATCCAACTGTGACTCAGTAAGCCGTGTGTGACAGCTTCAAGAGCCCACTTAGTGCAGTAAGAAGGGGAGATGCCCATGACGACTGTGGTGGTGCTTGGTGGACAGTGGCAGGGTCCCTGGGAGAAGCTCCCCATTGCAGCCACCTGGAGGCACCAATTTTAGCGCTTGGCCCCACTTCTAAAGTTGTGTCTGTGGCCAGGTCTCTTTCCTGCCTGAAAATCTGTATAGTAAAGAATTTGGCCTCCCAAAGAGGTCTGACCTTTGTTTGGCTCTTGGGGGAAACCTCTAGAATTCTCTGCAGTGAGAGTGTCTTAGTTTTGCTGGGCTGCTATGACAAATACCGCTCAATGGGTTGACTTAAACAATGGGAATTATTGGCTTGTGCTTTCAGAGGCTAGAAGGCTTGCTTCCTCCCCGGGTCAGCAGCATTCTGGCTGGCCAGCAGTCCCTGGGATCCTTGGTTTTCCCATCACATGCAGATGTCCTGTCCTTTCTCTTCTGGGTTCCCACTGACCTCTGGCTCCTGGCTCCTCCTCACGGCTGTCTGTGACTCTGTCTGAATTTCTTCTGCTTGTAAAGGACCCCAGCAGTCCTCATTCAGCTGGGCCACACCCTGAAATGACATCTTTAAGAGGTCCCTGTTACATGGAGGGGGCTCACCCCACATTTTAGAATGCAGACTAAGACCAAAAGGATGTGTTTTGGGTGTACATAATTCAACCTACCACAAGGAGATTCTTTGTTATTTATGGTGACCCCCCCAACCATTATTGATGGTCTATGCTAATGAGAGGACTAGGGGTGGGGCCCTCAGCTGTAGTCTTTGGAGGGGGGTGGGGGGCGGCTGCCACCCTTCAAAGACCAACCATGTGATTAGGGGGTTTGGGCTTTGAGTCAATCACATCAACCTGGAGGGGAGGGGGCTGGAGACTGAGCTCACCCAGGGGTGGGGATTCCATCCACTGTGCCCAGTGATGAAACCCCAGGAAGAGCTCCGGCCCCTGAAGCCCAGGCGAGCTGCCCTGATTGACAATCCACATCTCTGGACCAGGCAGGTGACATGTGCTGACTCCACATGGAAAGGGTCCAAAAGCTTGTATTTGAGACCCTCCCAGACCTTGCCTTATGCATCTCTTCTTTTGGCTCCTTCTTATCCTTTTGCCATAAGAAAACTATAATCCTAAGAATAGCCTTTCCCTGAGTTCTGTAAGTTGTCCTAGTGAATTACCAAACTGAGGGGGGTGGGAGCCCCCAAATCTGTAACCAATTGGTCAAAAGTGAAAGTAGCCTGGGGACCCCACAACTTGTGACCGGTGTCTGAAGCGAGGGCAGTCTTGTGGGGACAGTGCCCTTAACCTGTGACCTGGGCCTAACTCCAGGTAGTTAGTGTCAGAATTGCGTTGCAGGATCTTTCCCATACAAAGAAATGGTGGAAATCAGCTTTAATCCATCCCAGTTTGCCTCGTGCTTGGTGCAGCAGCCTGCATATCAAATGTGCTCCCTGGGCAAGGCTGGGCGCCGCAGGGCAGGACCCCAAACCCCCACTAACCCCCACCTCACCCCTACCCTCATGAAGCTGCCCCGGGTCCCAGCCTGGGGCCAAGTACGGCAACCGAGGCTCCCAGGGGGACCCAAACCTGGTGACGATGCTCCAACTTGCCTCTTGTCTTCAGCCTGATCTTGGATCTCAGAATAGCACTGTCATCTGTTAGCTTCCAAGACTCGATCTGACAGCGCAGGAACAGACTTGAACTCACACACTGTGCCCTAGATATTGCCTGTTCTAGAAATAGTGCAGGGGGCAGATCTCACTGAGAAACACAGCTCTTCTATGCTCTGTGCTTTGTCTCAGCGCTCACACCTCATGGTCGTTCCCATCTCTGCAGAGGACCCCCACTGGGGTGAGCCTGGGACCCAGTTTGCATGGACTACAGGGTGCCCTGGACACGGGGAAGCCCTGTTGGAGAATACGAGGGGTCCACCAGGCGCAGAAGCCTCTGGAAAGCTCAACTATATCAAGGCCGAAGGATGTTGGCAGAGCTTTTGCCTGGAGGTGGCAAACAAGCCAGCAGAGGGGAAATCACAGGCAAAGGGCAAAACTCTACAAATCACAACTCAGCCAGTGTGACTCAGAACGTGCTGCCAGCCGTCCCTCCTGCTTGCCCTGAGCCCACAGGGTGTGGGGCTGTCCCGCAGCAGCTGTGAGGCTGCAGTTGTGACCGCCTGACGGCCGTAGTGTGCCACAAGCAGTTTTCTCTCGTGAGCAAAGGCAGTGAAATTGATCTGGAAATTTTTTTTTCATTTCGTAGGCTATGTGTTTCCATAGGGTAAAAATGGGTTGTAGATTTCCGCGTTATCAAACACTAATGTGGTTATGTTCATTTCTGTATCCAGAAATAAAACCCAAATATTAACAAATATCTGTTCATTGACTCATTATTCTAAAAAACATACTTCCAACAATCTTGCACATAAACAGCTACTTCTGAGCTGTAAACATCTGAGCCCGGATAGCGTTTTCCCCTGCTGTCTGCAATGCATTCACTGTTACAGTATAAGGACCCTTGGGTCATACGGGGACATCATGGAGCCTGTAAGAAAGGACAAAAGGACACGCTGAGCCCTGTATTGTTTTACAGACGGGAAACTGCCCCTACGTAGATAGCAGCTAATGTTTATAGAATGTGGACTACTGGTTAGAGCTTTTATTAATTCATTAACCCTCAACCCTGAGCAGCTGTCATTTTTCCCTCCTTTTTTCAGACAAGGAAACTGAAGCTTAGGAGCTCAAGGGACACGTTCAAGGCTATATCGATCAAAGGGTTGGAGCTGGGGGTTGACTCAGGACTGTCCAACACTAAAGCACCCCAGCTTCACCCCGACGTACTGGGTTCCTGGAGTGGGCAATAGGAAGAGCAGGGAGCTCTCTTCCCTGGCATAGAGGCTGGATGCTCAAGAAGCCTAAATCCCTGCCATGTCCACCGCATCCTTTAGAGGAAAGCAGCCCCAGGAGGCTTATTCTAAGTTATGGCATGTGCCAGTCAAAACCAGTTCTGCTATCCTGACTGCCACTGAGCAGATCACTGAGCTGTGTCACTTGTTGGGAAATCTCCAGTACCTAGCACATAGTAGGTGCTCAGTAAATATTTGTTGAATGAATGAATCAATCAAAAATTGGTGCCTGAGCCTAAGACAGCCATACATGGATTAGGAAAACATGAGGTCACAGTCTCTGAGGTGGCTGTGGATTAAATCATGTCCCCAACAAAGGACCTGTTCTTAGTCTTAATCCATGTCCTCGTGAGTGGGAATTCATTTGTAAATAGGACCCTTTGAAGATGTATTATCAATTAAGGTGTGGACTCATTTATGAATAGGATCTTCTAAGATCCTGTTTAATGTTGTCAAACCGAATCAGGGTGGGCTTTAACCCACACTACTGCAGGCTTACAAAAAGCCAGGAGTCAGAGAAACAAAAGAGGAAACCAAGGATACCACAACCTGATGGAGGCAGAGATGTGAGCCAAGGATCCCCAAGGATCCCGGCAAGTAGCTCCAGAACTGTACACACTGGGGAAAAGGATGGCCTTGCCAATGGCTTGATTTTGGACGTCTGGTCTCCAAAACCATGAGCCAATGAATTCCTCTTGGAAAAGTGAGCCCACCGTGTGGTGTTTGTCACGGCAGCTCTCCAAGCTAAGACAGTGGCCAACACAAACTTTCCCTAACAGACGTCCCGCCTGGATGGTGACCCACGTTGGAGGGTGGCAAGCTGACCTCACGGTCTTCGGGAAGTGTGGAGGTCCCAGGTGCCGCCAGGGAGGGGCCTGAGTGTGGGCTGCGTCTTCTCCACGAGGCCTGTTTTCGTCCAGGCTGGGAAGTGCAGGGCCCCAGAGGGATGACCTCTGCCCTCTCAGGTTCCTGGTATCGTCACCAAACCCCCAGCATCAAAGGAGCTTTGGGCCTTTCGCTTCTTCACGACAGCAGCAAGCCCAGCTGAGCCTCCTGGGAACTTGCCCCGTCTGCAGGTGAAACTTGCCCAGTTCAAGGTTGTCCACATTTTCCCAGAGAGGAGAAAGGATGGGAGCTGGGGGGGAGTCTCCTTCCACCTGCTTCCTCTCTCTGGTTGTCAAGAGACGACGGCTGTGGGGACGATTCTTTCCCGAAGCCTCGTGTGTGTGGTGGGGCAGGGGAGTGATGGCCCCTTCTTTTCTCCACCGGAAACAGGAAAACGACGGGAAAGCAGTGAAGTCTTTAGCAGCTATGAAAGGAAGGAGGGACACCGGGTTCCAAACATCATCCAGGCCCTTCTGTGTGGGAGACAGTCTCTCTCACACTCACACAGCAAAGCATATTCCTCTGCCTTCGTGTTTAAGTGAGGCCACGTGTCTCTCACCCTTGAGATGTGGGGACGCACAGAAGGAGGAAACATAGCGATAAGGGAAACCAAACTGTTAGTAAACGTTAAGTTAAGCTCATGCACAATTTATGAGCTACTTAGAAATATTCTGACCCGACGATTATTGTTTTAAACTTTTAGCAGGGTTGGCAACTTCCCATAAACACTAGCCTTGGGTAATTTGGCTTCTTATTCCAGAATCGGGTGTAATATCTTGATTAACACTTTGGACTTATTGATGTTATCAATCCCCAGGCTTGATATGGTCAGAAAGGGTACGAGGGACCACAGGATAATTTTCCTGTTTATTCTTGCGCCCGTAGGTTACTGCTATTTTTGCTGCTGCTGTTGTTACAAGCACTGGATTACAATCTGGTACAAAATAGAGAGCCTCATCTTATATCACTTCTTGGCAATTGCCACCGCACTCCACCAAAGGATAAACTTAGTGTCACTTGCCATGGGGTGGGCAGCCCACAAACCCCCTGGCATTTGGCCATGGTGCCGGGCCCAGCAGTGGTCTGGGGACAGCAGCGACACATCAAGAGCAGGATCACGAAGAGGCAGGCTACTTAAACGGCTGGAGAGAGAAGTGTGTGTTTTGTGTTGCGATGGTGGTATTAACTGCAAACACAATAACCAGCCTGTACATGCCCTCACTCTGTTTTTCAAAGTGTGAAAGTGTGACACCCTCCGCTGGGGAGGCAGAGGGGTGGCCGCCTGGCAAAACTGGGCAGGCCAGAGCGCAGGATCGATTGGTCATGTCTGCCTTGGGTGGGGACGGTGGGTAGGTGTGTGATTTATTTTCCAGCTGTGTTTATAGTGTGGATTCTGTCATGCACTACGAAGGCAGTGACCCTCCCTCACCTCCTTTATGAAAATGTCTCAAGGCTCTCCTCACTAGAGCAAACCAAATCCTCATTTGCCAATCATCTCACAGAGCCAGGAGAGGGCAGAGAGAAGAACGAAGAAGCACAGCCAGATCTGGGGGTTGCATGACAGCCCTCAATGGGGGCCAGTTACACCTGCACCTGTGTGTGTGTGTGTGTGTGTGTGTGTGTGTGGTTCTAGACCATTCCATCACATATGTAGCTTTGTGTCTTGCCACTGCAGTCCAGACATAGAACCATGCCATAGCCTCAGACTCCCTTGTGCTACCCCTTTATAGCCACTCTCACCCCACCCCCACCATCCCTAACTCCTGGCAGCAACAAATCTATTCTCCTCTATAATTTTATCATTTCAAGAATGCTCTGTAAGTGGTATCATACAGCATGGAACCTTTTGGGATTGGCCTTGTTCCCTCAGCATAATTCCCTGGAGGTTCGTGGATCAGCAGCTCGTTCTTTTCATTGCTGTGCCATGTTCCAGGGTGTGGATGCACCATGGTTTGTTTAACCATTCATCTGTGGAAGGGCACTTGGGTTGTTTCCAGTTTGGGGCTAGTACAAATAAAGCTGCTGTAAACAGCTGGGTGCAGGTTTTTTATTCCTTAAGTTTCCATTTCTCTGGAATAAGTGCTCAAGGGTGCAATGGCTGGGCTGCATGGCAAGTCCATGTTTAGTTTTAAAAGGAACCACCAAGCTGTTTCCCAGAGCCATTCAACATTCCTGTCAGCACTGTAGGAGTGACCCATTTCCCCACGTCCTGTCAGTATTTGGTGGTGTCACTATTTTTATTTTAGCCACTCTGAAAGGGGCATGGTGATAGCTTACTATGGTTGAGGTTTTTTTAAACAAAATTCACATTTTATTTAGATTGTAATAAACCGTACAAAATTTATTTTCTTCACCAAAAATAGCAGCAGTATATTCTGTATTAATTCCTGCATAAACCACAAAACACTTATTTTTGTAGATTTCCCAGGTTTTGCTTATAATCAAGATAAGGCTATAGATATAGTTAAGGAAATAAACAGAAGAAAACAGACAAATCAGCTGTCAATTTCCCTGGCCTTGGATTCTGTCTTGACCATGAAACAGAAATGTTCAGCACATACCTGCTTAAAAGCTCACGAAGGCATAGGCTCAATAAAGGAATGTAAACAGCAACAACCAGATGTGGAAAAAGGCATTCAAATTTCAACTGCAACTTGTTTCTTCACTATGTTTTTATTTATTTATTTTTAATTGAGATTGTTCAGATACCATACAACTATCCAAAGATCCAAAGTGTACAGTCAGTTGCCCACGGCACCACCATACAGCTGTGCATCCATCACCACAATTAATTTTCCTTTCTGTCTGCAGTGCTTCCTTTAGTGTTTCCTGTAGAGCAGGTATTTTGTTCACAAACTCTGTCATTGTCTCTTTGTCAGAGAATATTTTAAACTTTCCCTTATAGCTGAAGGATAAGTTTTGCTGGAAATAGGATTCTTGGTTGGTGGTTTTTCTCTTTCTGCATCTTAAATATATCACCCCACTTCCTTCTTTCCTCCATGGTTTCTATTGAGAAATTGGCACATAGTCTTATCAAGCTTCCTTTGTATGTGATAGATCACTTTTCTCTTGCTGCTTTCAGGATTCTCTCTTTATCTTTGATGTTTGATAATCTGATAATTAAGTGTCTTGGCATAGGCATATTCAGATCGATTCTGTTTGGGGTATGCTGCACTTCTTGGATCCACAATTTTATGTCTTTCATAAGGGATGGATATTTTCATTATTTCCTCTATTATTGCTTCTGCCCCTTTTCCCTTCTCTTCTCCTTCTGGGACACCAATGACACATAAATTCTTGCTTTTCCTTTTGTCTTTAAGTTCCTGGAGACATTGATTGTATTTTTCCATTCTTTTCTCTATCTGTTCTTTTGTGTGTAGGCTTTCAGGTGCCTTGTTCTCCAGTTCCTGAGTGTTTTCTTCTGTCTCTTGAGAGCTGCTGTTGTATGTTTCCATTGTGTCTTTCATCTCTTGTGTTGTGCCTTTCATTTCCATAGATTCTGCCAGTTAGTTTTTCGAACTTTCAATTTCTACCTTATGTACATCCTGTGTTTTCATTATCTGGTTCAGCTCTTTCGCCATATCTTCCCTAAACTTCTTGAATTGGCTTATTATTAGTTGTTTCAATTCCTGTATCACAGTTGAAGTGTAAGTTTGTTCCTTTGACTGGACCGTAACTTCATTTTTCTTAGTGTAGGTTGTAGTTTTCTGTTGTCTAGGCATGGTTTCCTTGGTTACCCCAGTCAGGTTTTCCCAGACCGGAACAGGCTCAGGTCCCAAAAGGAAGAAATATTCAGTATCCAGTTTCCATGAGGGTGTGTCTTAGAAAATTGGTACATCCTGTGATGCCTCAGGTCACTGTGCTTTTCTGCCCAGCAGATGGTGCCTGTTAGCCTGTAATTCTTGACTGGTGTAAGGAGGTGTGGCCCATGGCTGTTTTCCCCCAGGCTCTGGGGTCTGATTATGAATGGAAGGCGGGTAGTAGAGCTGGGCCCCACCCCTTTCCTCTTAGAGAAAATAGACCCCTTGGGGGCATTCATTAGTATTTGAATAGACTCTGCCTGTGCTGTCTCCACCCTTGTCTGGGTCAGAGCGCTGGGAACTGAAAATGGCTGAGGCTTTCTCCACTGAGCTGAAAAAGGAACAGAAAGTCCCCTTCAGGGCCAGTCTGAGGTGACCCCTTGGCTCTCCAAGGTCAGTCGTGACCCAAAGCCTTGTCTGCTTGTTGGTGATTCATACCTCATAATGAGCAGTTCACACTCGCTAATTAAAACCCCCATTGTAGCTCAGCTGAGCTATATTTGCTTGCTGGGAGAGAGCTTCTCTCTAGCACCAGGAAGCTCTGCAGCTCAGGCTGTGGAGGAGGGGTCTCCCAACTTGGATCTGCAATTTTTACTTACAGATTTTATGCTGTGATCTCGGGCATTCCTCTCAATTCAGGCTGGTGTGTGATGAGTGGATGGTCACGTTTGTCCCTCTGCAGTTGTTCCGGATTATTTACTAGTTGTTTCTG
Organism: Choloepus didactylus; assembly: GCF_015220235.1. Taxonomy (NCBI): domain Eukaryota; kingdom Metazoa; phylum Chordata; class Mammalia; order Pilosa; family Megalonychidae; genus Choloepus; species Choloepus didactylus. Next base: position 12,887,053 of record NC_051318.1, on the reverse strand, counting down.
GGTTTTTTTTTAGTTGTTCCAGGGGGACTACTTAGCTTCCACTCCTCTCTATGCTACCATCTTAGATCCTCTCCACTATGATTTTAACTTGCATTTCCCTAATGGCTATAGCTATGGTGTTGAGCATCTTTTTATGTACTTATTGTGAATCTTAAAGTTTTTTTAATGATGAAATTAAAACAACAAATATATATTACCAAATTACAGAACATGAACACATTTTTCTTAAAGTCAGAATGTATTTCTCATGGGCTCTTGGACCCCATTATTAAGAGCCCAGAACCCTGCTGTGGCTGCAGAACAGTTAGGAGGATAGCAATGGAGCCCAGGAATTGCCCCTGCTTACATAGCAGCAGCTGTTGGTTGAACGCACACTTTACACTAAGTGAGATCAGGCTCCTTAATTTCATTTAATCCTTCCACAACCCTGCAGGGAACATGAGATAAAAGAGGTAAGTTCCTTCCCGTTGGCACAAACAGACAGCAATTTGCCCAACCGGGCTTTAAAACTAAGCCCGCGTGACTCCAAAGCACATGTGCTCTCCGCTGCAGCATTTTCTTATGAACGTGGGGAGCAGGATACAGGCCAAGACAGCTGGCTGGGTGAGCTTTGGAGTTACATGTCCGGATCCTTGATACAGGAGAGCTTCTTCTCTGTTCAGTCTCTGACCCCTTTTAGGTGAATATAAAATGAATTAAAAATGAATTTTAGCCGCAGCTGCTCTTCACCTTCCACCGCATTGCCTGCCTGAAGCACCAGAGAGGATTCTGAGTCCTATTCTCAAGCCTGTCTTGTGTGCAGGGCTTTGGAGTAACAGCCCTTCTGGAACCACTAATGTCGACTTATCATCTTTCCTCAGATTTTTACCTCAGACGCAAGCTCTGCTCCCGAGGCCAGGGCTCCCTTCCAGGGTGTCGGGTGTGCCCCCACAGAGTGGCTGTGGCCGTGCGCCCAGCAGTGGGGGCCGCTGATGGCGGCTCAGGACGGAGTCCCCACACCTGTGGGCCTCTGTGAGTTAATCCTCTTCTCACTCATCTAGGCCACTGTCCTCTGGTCCCTGTCACGCCAGCCAAGCCTGCCTGGAGCCAGCCCAGCGTTCGGCCCACGTACCGGGTCCTTCCAGCTGCCCTCTGTACCTGCTGCAGAGAAAACCAATCAATCCAGCCCCATCCAGAGGTGATCTGAAGACTTCCTGCTCCGGCTGCCTCTTCCAGTCAGGTGGAGCTGCCTCCTGAAGCGAATCTGAATCCAATGCCTCTGTCTGCGAGGAGCAGTGGCCTGTTGATATGACCCCATGCATTTCCCCCACTCTGTTTGCACTCTGCAGGGGAGGAAGAGAAGGAGTGAGCCCCCAGCCCCCCAAACAGTGCCCAGGAACTTGTCCCCACTGGGTGAAGGGCCCCCTGCCAGGCCTCTGGAAAAGAGGTTGCCTTCAAAATGTATATCTTTCTCTGGTTCTGCTTCTCAACACTTTGCCAGGAAAAAAAAAAGAAAGTCATCCCTTGTGCTTCCTGGAGCCAAAGCTGTATCCCCCAAGATCTTTAGCCCCAGGGCACTCAGCAGAAGGAAGAGAGTGAGGCCAGCACCCAGCGGAGATGACCCACACGAGATCAAATGTCCAGCGCAGCTCCCACGGGGTCTTCGCCTGCAGGCTGACGGGTCTCCACCCCCTGGACTCCCCCAGGAGTTGTGAGTGAATGAAGGAAGGAAGGAAGGAATGAACATGCCCTAGTGCCCACTGGGCACCAGGCCAGGGACTGATGAAGTGAGCAGTTGCACGGGCTTGAGTTGGAGCCCAGGCTCCCGGCTCCCCAGCGAGGGGCTGTGGGCAAGTTGCTGTCTCTAAACCTTGGGCTCCTCATCTGTAAAAAGACATAGGAACACATGCCTTCCGGGGGTGTTGTAGTAAATGATATAGCACTCTGCATGGGCAGGGTTCTCCAGAGAAAAAGAACCAGCAGGTTATATATATCTGTTTATAGTTGTTTATACATTTTTATATTATATGCTGTGTTATATGATATATATCTGTATATATGGTATATGATATATGTCATAATATGTTTTGTAAACATTACATTACATATTATATGTCATATTAAGAGATTTACTTTAAGGAATTGGCTTATGTGATGATGGGACTGTGTTCTAGTTGGCTAATGCTTCCAGAATGCAAAACTCCAGAGATGGATTGGCTTTTATAAAGGGGGTTTATTTGGTTACACAGTTACAGTCTTAAGGCCATAAAATGTCCAAGGTAACACATCAGCAATCGGGTACCCTCACTGGAGGATGGCCGGTGGTGTCCAGAAAACCTCTGTTAGCTGGGAAGGCACATGGCTGGTGTCTGCTCCAAAGTTCTGGTTTCAAAATGGCTTTCTCCCAGGACATTCCTCTCTGGGCTGCAGTTCCTCAAAAATGTCACTCTTAGTTGCTCTTGGGGTACTTGTCCTCTCTTAGCTTCCCTGGAGAAGGGTCTGCTTTCAATGGCCATCTTGAAAATATCTCTCATCTGCAACTCCTGTGCTTTCTTCAAAGTGTCCCTCTTGGCTGTAGCTCCTCTTCAAAAGTTCACTCTCAGCTGCACTCAGTTCCTTCTGTTTGTCAGCTCATTTATATGGCTCCACTGATCAAGGCCCACCCTGAATGGGTGGGGCCACGCCTCCATGGAAACATCTCATCAGTTATCACCTACAGTTGGGTGGGGCACATTCCATGCAAACAACCTAATCCAAATGTTCCAACTTAATCCCCACTAATATGTCTGCCCCACAAGACTGCATCAAAGAATATGGCTTTTTCTGGGGGACATAATACATTCAAACCGGCACAGACTGGCAAGTTTGAAATCTGTAGTGAGAGCCATAGCTTCGACTATGATAATGCGGTGGTCCCGAGCCGAGAAGAAAGGCCGTAAGGGGTTGTCCTTTGCGGAGAGGATTTTCAGGGAAGGGACCACGACCACTGGGGGGTAACCTCCTCCTGTCCGGAAGCCGACCCCTCCACCTTCCTGGATCCTTCGCCCTGATGACCCCCTGTGAGCTCTCCTGCACCTGCCCCCCTTACTGCTGTGGGTGGTCTGTGGGGCCATATCATCGCATGAGCCCCCTGGGGAAACGGGGCAGCGGGACTGCTGGTCCCAGACTCCAGGGCCAGGCCCTTCCCCAGCCCGGCTCTCCCCATGTGTCTGAGTTATATTTGGCAGCAGTTCTTTTTTTTAGTTCACAAAAGCAGATTGCCACCTCTTCTATCTATAGCACCACGGAACATAAATACAATGAAAGAGGGAATGAGAAGCTGCCAGATCCTGATTCAGAGACGGGCTTGGTGGCTGCTTTGTGTTTGCTCATTTCTGTTTCATTACAGCCCTGGGTTTCCCTGCCAAGGGATAAGCCTGGAATGTATCCAGACTTGGCCTAGATCTCAGGTCTCTATTCCGGATACACAGGGCAACAGGCTTTTGTTTCCTCAGCAGGGTGGTCTCCCGGAGTCTGGATACTTGGCCCTTTGTTTGAGGTACAGATTTGAGGTTTTCTCTCCAGCACTTCATTTCTAAGCACTAGCCCCACTGACTCAGGCCCCGGGGCTCCCAGTGGATTCAGCTCTTATTAACAGCCCCCTCCTGCTGTCCTGCTGGCACTTTCTGGCTCGCTGAGTGGTGGGGCATGGAGGAAATGGTCTAAGGTGGGGCATGGAGGAAATAGTCTAAGGTGAGATGGTCTAAGGGAGAACCACCACCAGCCCATGGAGTCGACATTCAGTGGTGGTCCTGATGGAGGTGGTGGAAGAACTTTCCAAACCACAGACCATCCACAGGGTGACTTGTCAGCAGGAATTGGCAGGGCACTTGCCGTGGGCTCTGTACTCTCTGAGCTCTTTTGGAGAATGCAAACCTGCCTGCCCTTGAGGAGACAAAACACGTTCACTTGAAATTCAGTAGAGTATAATGTATAATGTCTAAAAGTAATATATATTTAAAGTTAAGTTACATGTTAAGCCCAGAGGAGCATCGAGAACTGTAGAGGGCTCTGAGATCACTCTCCGCAGCTTGCCAGCTAACAGATTCAGCTGCCACACTTCCACGATGCTGCAGAAGACACAAGACCCCTGGGCCAGAGACAATGGAGGTTTTAATCATGGCACAGCAAGAAGCATGAGCTTCCGAGCTCACATCATTCCTCTTGCCCCCAAATCCATGGGGAAAACCCTAATCTTATAGGGGGCGGCTGGCAAACCTGCCCACCCCTGGCCCCAGGAGGAGACTTGATCTTTATCATACTCGTCAGGAACAAATCTGCCTTGTGCCACAGAAGGAGACATGGTCTGTCTTCCAAGGCTCTTTGCTATACAAACATCCTTGAAAACTCTCCCAGGACAAAGACTGTCAGCAACTGTCCTCACAAGACGTGAGCAACAGAGAATTGTCTGCCAAGGAGCCACGCAAATCTTAAAAAGAGAGGTTATAAATTCAGGAGGACTTCATCTAACTAAAGGGAGAGGGGCCATTTCCAGTTGACTGAGGACACAAGCTGTGATTTTTTTCCAGCACTTTCCTCCACCCACTTTACACACCACGTCAGCAGACGCATATAGAGATTTTCTCGAGCACATGCAGAGGGAGGAGGTGCTGCCCAGTGCATGGGTGGGTGGCAGCAGGAGCCAGCATGGAAGGGTGACTTTCTGGCAAGTCATGAAGAGGTGGATAAACCCATGTAGGGGGTAGAAAGGTGGTGGGAAATGTCCACTGGGGCAGAAACCATCCAGGGGCCTCCAACTTGCTGTCCCAGGAAGGGAGGGAGGGGTCAGGCCACAAGATGAGCTTGCAGGGACGGAGGCTCTGTTCCCTCTGTCCTGTGGGTGTCAGGAGTGGTGATGATGATGGTGACAATAGTGATAGAAATAGCTATGGCTTTACCACAGACATAGGGGACTGGTGGTTTGATGGGTTGAGCCCTCTACCGTAGGTTTTACCCTTGGGAAGACGGTTGCTGCAAAGGAGAGGCTAGGCCTCCCTATAATTGTGCCTAAGAGCCTCCTCCCGAATGCCTCTTTGTTGCTCAGATGTGGCCCTCTCTCTCTGGCTAAGCCAACTTGAAAGGTGAAATCACTGCCCTCCCCCCTACGTGGGATCAGACACCCAGGGGAGTGAATCTCCCTGGCAACGTGGAATATGACTCCCGGGGAGGAATGTAGACCCGGCATCGTGGGACGGAGAACATCTTCTTGACCAAAAGGGGGATGTGAAAGGAAATGAAATAAGCTTCAGTGGCAGAGAGATTCCAAAAGGAGCCGAGAGGTCACTCTGGTGGGCACTCTTACGCACAATTTAGACAACACTTTTTAGGTTCTAAAGAATTGGGGTAGCTGGTGGTGGATACCTGAAACTATCAAACTACAACCCAGAACCCATGAATCTCGAAGACAATTGTATAAAAATGTAGCTTATGAGGGGTGACAATGGGATTGGGAAAGCCATAAGGACCACTCTCCACTTTGTCTAGTTTATGGATGGATGAGTAGAAAAATAGGGGAAGGAAACAAACAAACAAACAGACAAAGGTACCCAGTGTTCTTTTTTACTTCAATTGCTCTTTTTTACTTTAATTATTATTCTTGTTATTTTTGTGTGTGTGCTAATGAAGGTGTCAGGGATTGATTTAGGTGATGAATGTACAACTACGTAATGGTACTGTGAACAATCGAATGTACGATTTGTTTTGTATGACTGCGTGGTGTGTGAATATATCTCAATAAAATGAAGATAAAAAAAAAAAAAAAAGAAATAGCTATGGCTTATAAACCAATATCAGGTATGAGGCACTTGCTAGTGGCTCGATATACTACCTCTGAGGTAGGAATTATTAGACCTTGTCTTGTGTTCCAGTTTGCTAATGCTGCCATTTTGCAAAACACCAGAAATGAATTGGCTTTTGTAAAGGGGGTTTATTTGGTTACAAAGTTACAGTCTTAAGGCCGTAAAGTGTCCAAGGTAACACATCAGCAATTGGGTACCTTCACTGGAGAATGGCCAATGGTGTCCGGAAAACCTCTGTTAGCTGGGAAGGCACGTGGCTGGCATCTGCTTGCTCCCAGGTTGTGTTTCAAAACGGCATTCTCCAAAATGTTTGTAGGCTTTGCTTCTTGGGGAAAACTCTGGGCTAGTATCTCCAAAGTGTCAGCAAAGGACTGCTTTCAACAGCCATCTCCAAAATGCCTCTCTAAGCTGTAGCAGCAAGCGCCATCTGTCTGAGCTCTTACAGGGATCTACTGATTTAATTAAGACCCACGCTGAATGGGCGGGGCCACACCTCCATGGAAATAATCCAATCAGAGTTATCACCTACGGTTGGGTGGGTCACATCTCCATAGAAACAACCCAATCCAAAGGTACCAACCTATTCAAGACCAAATACATCCACCTCCACAAGATTGCATTAAAGAACATGGCATTTTGAGGGACATAATTCATCCAAACTGACAATATGGGTTTAATTGTGACCCTTTAAAAGACTGGGTTGGGGAGGGCCCTAACCCAACATGGTTGGGGTTTTTATGAGAGGAAGTTTGGACAGAGAGACAGACAGAAACGTGAGAGGGTGGGGGGCAACATGAGACAGGGAGGCAGAGACTGAAGCCAAGGAACACGGAGGAGGGCGGGCCACCGCCAGAAGCCAGAAGCCAGGGAGGACACTGCCCTATGGGTTTCCAAGGGAGCAGGCCCTGCTGGCGCCTTGGTTTTGGACTTGGAGGCTCCAGGTCTGCGAGAAGGCATGTCAGTTGCTTTGAGGCACCTGGCGGTGGTCCTTGGTTTCGTCAGCCCTTGGAGACTAAGACGGCCCCTTTTACAGATGTGGAGATCGGGTCATAAGGCACTGGTCAGGAGAACATATCCTCAGGCCTCCACAGCCCCACCTGACCCCTGGCCCGTGTCTGCAGGGTCACCCTGTACCCTCAATACCAGATGACAGAGCTCACGGATTTCTCTCCTTGTGGGGATGGAGGTGAGTCCAGAGGCCATGGATCTATGCTGTACTTTAGGAATTTCTGAAACCTTTGGATGAAATGGAAGAGGTAGAAGAGGGGAGTATCCCAAAGTCCCTCCTGGACCCAATGATACCAGGCACAGCGGACCATTCTCAGCTCCTGCCCACACCCTGCCCCCAAAATACAACTGCTTCTGGTAGTTGGGTTTGAGCCCCTGGAACCGGAACCCCCATAGGGGTCCGGAATGGAGGCAGTGGGTCTGCGAGCTGGGGCAGCAGGCGGTGGTGCAAGCCAGGCTGGGGCCACTTCTTCTGCCCGTGGTTGCCCAGCCTACTTCACCCCGCTGCCTGGCAGGCTCCCGGCTCCGGCACAGTCAGGCAGAATCTCCTGCGCCTGGGTGAGGGGTGGGTGAGATAAGGCAGGAGCAGCTCCTAGGACAGCTTCTAGAACATATTTGCCTCTCCACGGGAGTAGCTGCCATCCCAGGGAGGAGAGAGGACATCTGCAGAGGTGTGAAACCCCAGGGAGACGGGGATCTGAACGTCCTGCTTCCTTTGGCTTTGACGAGCTTCCTGCGTCTCTGCCTCCTCCAGAAGGAGGAAAGAACCCGACAGAATGGCATGTTCCCTCCGGGATCTGGGGCCTGGGTTTCTCTTGTGCTGCACACCCAGCCATGTGCCAGGGGGGACAAGATGCCACAGCATAGATGCGGCCCAGCAGGCTATCAGCCCTCCATTCGCTTCTTCACCGATGAATTTATTCATATATCTACTAATGAATGTACTCAACTTGCCGTGTGCTAAGCATTTTCCCTCCAGAGGGAATTTAAATCATAGTTTTATAATAAACCAACCTAAAGATCATAGAGCAGAATACACAATTCACAATTTTTAAAAATATCACTGTTGGCATTAAAAATGTTTCCCACTGGTGCGTCCCTTCATTCATTTATTCAACAAAACATCAAACAACTGCTTGCTCCAGGCATGGTTCTAGGTGGGCAAATAAGTTAATAAGATGATTTCAGGAAGGGATCCATGCTGTAAAGAAAACAGAACTGAGCAAAGGGACAGACAGGAGGGGCTGGTCAGAGTGGGGGAAGGTGGTATCTGAGCTGAGACCTGAAGGGTGGGAAGGAAGAGCCTGTGGGAGGCCCCAGGGTGGCCTCTCAGGCCCAGGGACCGGCAGGTGTAGAGGATCTGAAGTTTGGCGCGGTCGCCAGTGAGGCTGGAGCGTCGTGTGCCTCTGGTGTGAGGCGCACAGTGGCAGCACAGAGGTGGAAAGAGGCTGCGGGAAAGAGCCCCAGCGTGCTGGGAAGCCTCTGGAAAGGTTTCAACAGCAGGTCTGATTTATGCTTTAAAATGACAACCAGGGTAAGAGTGGAGGCAGGGGCCCGTTAGGAGGCCAAGCTTGGCTTACGGGCACTCTCCCCGGGCACAAGAGCTATTTGAGTGGAAGAACCGAATGGGGAGCCCAGGCCCACAGCAATCCTGGGGTGCAGGTGGGAGAACACCCCCTGCCTGCATCTTGAGTAACCAGGCAGAGAGACCCTGGGCACGGGTGAAAGGAGCTGCCCAAATCCTGGGGGTGCATTGTCAAGAAGCTGCAACTGAGCTGTGTGTGCTGCCTCCAGCCCAGAATTGGCCTCCTACAAGCAAAAACGGCAAGACCCCTCCGTCCTTGTGCAAAGACTTCCCTCCCCTCCCACCCCCAAACCCAGAACTTTGGCTTGGAGGCATCACTCACCCCACATGTCCATTTCCACTTGAATCCGCCCACCAGTTCCATGGCAATTTGGGGGAAGAGTGTCAGCCAAGAGCAGAAGGAGAAGCAAATGCATCACTGCCAAGGAACACTTACCAAAACCTGCTGGGTGCCTGGCAGACAAAAAGATGTCGGGACCCAGCCTGTCCCCGGAGTGGGCAGGCAGGACTGAGGCCTGCCAGGACGCCATCGCGGGCCCCTCCTCATCCTCCAGCAGCAGGGGCTGAGCACAGGGCTCTCTGCCGGGTAGCAGGGCCAGGGCAAGACAGCAGAGAGCCAGGCAGGGGCTGGGGCAGGGGCAGGGGCAGGGCCAGGGCTGGGAGCTGAGCCCAAGCCCAGCTGGAGGAGCCGCCAGAGCTGACTGCCCCACACCCATGGGTCCCCACGGTAGTATAGAGAAGGTCCTGGAGAGCCTCTCTGGGAGAGGGGTGGTCACTCTTGGCACCCCAAGCCCTGGGGCTCTGCAGACCCACAGCTCGCACCCTACCAGCCCGCCAGGCCAGGTCCCGCCTCCACCCGTGTCAGTGACACTTGCTCTTTGTTCTTTCCCCAATTTGTTTCTCATTATTCCCTCCCTGAGTCCTTCCAAGCCTGTTAATGGAAGAAATTATTTGACTTTTCCAGGAAAATCGCATGCAGTGTCGTGAGGACACTGAGGCTTGCAGGACCCCCCAGCAAAGCTCTGAACTGCTCAGCATCTCTGGGTCTGAGAAGCAGTCACCGCTCAGCAGGGTTCTCAGCAGATCCCAGCCCCCCGCGGCCCGGGGTCCCCAACTGCCTGGTCCCTGCGTTCCTCATGATTCCTGGCTGCAAACAACAAAGGCCTCTCCAGTTGCCTTAAGCACAAAGGGAATTTACTGGAAGCGTGCCGGTAACTCACAGAATCACTGGGAAGGCGCAGAGCCAGGTCAGAGCCAAGGGGAGCCAGGTGGCCACATCTGTGGCCAAATTCACACCAGGTGGGACAAGCCCCCTGGACACCCATGCTGTCGCGGCTGCCGGACTCGGCACTGTCAGCGCCACCGTTTCTGCCAGATTCCGCTCCAGATTCCCCCACTGGGATGTATTCTAGGTGGTTCCTAGATGCACAGTCCCTGGGGGGGGCATCTGTGTGGCCCACAGTGGGCCACATGTTCGTGCTGAGAGCGTATCCCAGGCCCCGGCTCCTGTTCCCCAAACACAGTAAGGACTTGGAGAAGTTGTTCTGCAAAAACATAACAGACGTCCGCTGTAGTCACCAATGGCTGTGTGACTGTGGCCAAACCTCTTAACTGCTCTGTGCTCAGCAATGATTCTTTAAATTGAAATGACAATAAGAAGTTTTTAAAATACAGATATCAGGGAAGAGACACCAGTTACTACCTCCACAGGAAGAATCCTAGATGGCCACAGTGCCACGGTGTGCAGGTGTTGGGGTTGCCAACGAAGGGCCCTGGATGGAACAACGTTTACTCACAGAGAGAAGAGACAGCTCAAGGTCACCTTCGATCGTGGGCATCCGTCCCCTAGGGCCAGCGGCTTCCAGACACTGAGAAAGCAGCAAAATGGTGTCACGGATCCTTCCTGTGCCATAAAAGACCCTGCTGCCTCCCCACTGGGTACGGATACAGCAGTGGGGCTCGCACAAAATACACACACTTAGTGGCGCAGTCTCTGAATGTTCACGTATGCTTGGGGTGAAAGGGGAAGGAAAGTGTGGGCAGAACTTGCGGGGGTCAACAAGGCTCCCCAAGGGAGGAGCCAGCCCCACCCCCACGCCCGGCCCCCGTCCTGGACCCGAGGCTGACACATCTGGTCCCAAGCACAGGGTCCACCCAGGGAAAGGGGGCAGGTGGGCTTGGACCGTCCTCTTCCACGGGAAACCATCTGAGGATAACATCAGAAGAAATTAGCGTCAGTCTAAAGACTTGAAATAGCACAAGTAGAAAACCTGTCAGTGCAATTGCCCAGGGAGACAATTAGATACTGAAGTATTTGGGGGTGAATGATGGCCGTAATTTTCTTTTAAATACTACAGCCAAAAACAAGTAGATAAAGCAAATATGGCAAAATGTTACCCATTGTTACATGTAGAGGATAGCCCTACAGGTACATTAAATGCTCTACTTCTCAGTTTACAATTTTTTCGTTACATATTAAAAATTTAAGTTTAAGAATAACGAAGGAAAAGGAACGTAACAGCACCCATCTAACGGGGTTGTTGCAAGAGTTAGAGGTAATGAATAAACACTTAGCTCAGCTGGGGGAAAATGCAGATGTCTTGGGCTTCCTCACCTGGATTGTTGCTGATGTTCTCACAAACATTGAGGATTGGCAGTTTGGTATGCTGAGCCCTCCATCTTGGGGCTTGCCCTTATGAAGCTCATTGCTGCAAAGGAGAAGCTAAACCTTATTATAATTGTGCCTAAGAATCTCCCCCTGAGTGCCTCTTTGTTGCTCAGATGTGGCCCTCTCTCTCTAGCTAACTCAACCCAGCAGGTGAACTCACTGCCCTCCCCCCTACGTGGGACCCCACTCCCAGGGGTGTAAATCTCCTGACAACGCAGGATATGACTCCCGGGGATGAATCTGGACCCAGCATCCTGGGATTGAGAACATCTTCTTGACCAAAAGGGGGATGCAAAATGAAACGAAATAAAGTTTCAGTGGCTGAGAGATTCCACATGGATTCCAGAGGTCACTCTGGTGGACATTCTTATGCACCATATAGATAACCCTTTTTAGGTTTTAATGCTTTGGAATAGCTAGAAGTAAATACCTGAAACTATCAAACTGCAACCCAGTAGCCTGGACTCTTGAAGACGAATGTGTAACAATGTAGCTTACAGGGACTGACATTGTGATTGTGAAAAGCTTGTGGATCGCACTCCCTTTATCCAGTGTATGGATGGAAGAGTAGAAAAATGGGGACAAAAAACTAAATGAAAACTAGGGTGGGAGGAGGGGATGATGTGGGTGTTCTTTTTTCTTTTTTTTTTATTCCTATTTTTACTTTTTCTGGTACAAGGAAAATGTTCAAAAAATAGATTGGAGTGATGAATGCACAACTATATGATGGTGCTGTGAACAATTGATTGTACACTTTGGATGATTGTACGGTATCTTACCCATCTGTTCTAGTTTGCTAATGCTGCCAGAATGCAAAACACCAGAGATGGACTGGCTTTTATAAAAGGGGGTTTATTTGGTTACAGAGTTACAGTCTTAAGGCCATAAAGTGTCCAAGGTAACACATCAGCAATCGGATAACTTCACTGGAGGATGGCCAGTGGCGTCTGGAAAACCTCTGTTAGCTGGGAAGGCACGTGGCTGGCGTCTGCTCCAAAGTTCTGGTTTCAAAATGGCTTTCTCCCAGGGTGTTCCTCTCTAGGCTGCAGTTCCTCAAAAATGTCACTCTTAGTTGCACTTGGGGTATTTGTCCTCTCTCGGCTTCTCTGGAACAAGAGTCTGTTTCAACGGCCATCTTCCAACTGTCTCTCATCCGCAGCTCCTGTGCTTTCTTCAAAGTGTCCCTCTTGGCTATAGCTCCTCTTCAAAATATCACTCACAGCTGCACTGAGTTCCTTCTGTTTGTCAGCCTATTTATATGGCTCCACTGATCAAAACCCACCCTGAATGGGTGGGGCCACACCTCCATGGAAATTATCTCATCAGAGATATCACCCACAGTTGGGTGGGGCACATTCCATGGAAACACTCAAAGAATTCCAATCTAATTAGCACTAAAATGTCTGCCCCACAAGATTGCATCAAAGAATATGGCTTTTTCTGGGGGACATAATACATTCAAACCGGCACACCGTCCTTTCACTGAAGGGCAAGTACAGCAAGGATATTAACAATTAAGGAATGACAATGAGACACAGAGTTAGGAGGTTTTAAAAGGCGCATAATTGGGTTAGGGTGTATTTATTTTTTTCTTTAGGAAAGAGCCTAAAACTTTGGCCTCCTCCCAGCCGTTAGAGGTAGCTTTGGTGCCCTCTAGTGGAGGCATGTGGTAACTGTTCTCCGCTCAGCTCCTGAGCCTTGAATCGCCGACTCCATCTACTGAGGATATGTTCAGGGTATCCTTTCCAGGCTCTTCTTATTTTCCAGAGCAGTTCTTTTGGCTTGTGGTTTGAGAACCACTGGTGACCCGCCAGCCTCTTGCCACCTGCCATTCTGAGTAACGATTCAAAGCTGTACTCCCTTGAGGAAAAAGGCCATGGCATTGCCGAATGGGCGCTGGGCATTTGGGATCTTGTAGAGGTTTCTGGGGAAAACATTCTTTGGAAATGTGGCAGTGGTGAGGGCTGTTGGCTCCTGTCTAGAACTTTTAGCACATGGCAACATCTCCATCCCCCACCGTCTGGCAAGTCAGCCTCAAGACAGCAGGGATGCAGGATGTTGCAGCTTGGGACTGAGGGGCAAGGGGGTTGGTGTGAAAGGGGGTACGCTGACAGTTAACACGGACCCTGCAATTACTGAGCCTCTATTAAATGCCAGGCCCTGCATTCAGTATTGACATGGATCTCACTTACGCCCTACACAACCAGTTGGGTAGGTGCTAATGCTTCATCCTACCTTACAGATGAAGAAGCTGAAGCCAAGAGAAGTTAAAGGAACGTGCCCAAAGTCACAACCTTCTAAGCGGCCGAGCTGGCATAGGAAGCCAGGTCTCCCTGACCCAGGAGTGCCTATTTATAATCATTTTGCCTATATGTTAAAATGGATAGTTCTTCCCCTCAACATCAAATTGAGGTCCAAATGATGTTCTATGCCAAGATCCCTGAAGAAATAAAATATCCGTCTTGAGAAGGTCTGCCTCAGCTTGTTCACAGGCCATGGGAACAGCATAGCCCTTAGGAGCTGACCTGGGATGTCAGGATTTCTGGGGTCAAATTCTGGTTGGGGGGCCGGGCCTGGGGCAAGCTTCTAGAAGCTTCTCTGAACCTCGATTTGTGTGTGTATGAAAAGGAATTGACAATATCTCCTACAAAGTACTGAGGTGAGGATTAAATGAATTGCTACATGTAAATGGACTCTACTGCTTAGGTGGGACTCAGAGTAAAAGCTTGATAAATGGCAGGGATTATTATTAGAATTAGTAGTACTATTACAAATAGTGTTTATTGCCCTGTTACAAATAGTGTTTATTGCCCTGTCCCTGAAGCCAATGCTGCAGAAAACACAAAGCAAGTCCCAGCTAAGAGTCAAACCACAAAATGTGCATGTAGGAGACCCAGCTCCTCCCTGGAGACCAATTCAGAGAGGGACTAGAGAGAAATCACAGTGTCTGCAGTCTAAACAGGCTCAACACGAACTGTGAGGCCCCAGGGGAGGTGGGGAAGGCAGCTGCGGAGGCCCCGTATTAAACGAGCTGACAGAGGTGCATGTCAGACACTGGCATGTTGGCCCTCAGTAAAAGGAGCTATGGTTATGACCCCTGGGTCCTGAGGGTCTTTGACCCAGGGCAGTGGCAAATGGGATATAAATGTCTTTCCCCAGTCAGGGGCCTGGAACAGCAGTGGCTTATAGGCTGTGCCAGTTTGAATGTGTTATGTCCCCCAAAACGCCATTATCTTTGGTGTAATCTTGTGTGGGCAGACCTATCAGTGTTAGATTGTAATTCTTTGAGCGTTTCCATGGAGATGCGCCCCACCCAACTGGGTGTGATGACTCTGATTGGATAATTTCCATGGAGGTGTTACCCCACCCATTCAGGGTGGGTCTAAATTAAATCACTGGAGCCATATAAAGGAGCTGACAAACAGAAGGAACTCAGTGCAGCTGTGAGTGACATTTTGAAGAGGAGCTACAGCCAAGAGGGACACTTTGAAGAATGCACAGGGCTGAGAGAGTAGCTGCAGATGAGAGACAGTTCGAAGACGGCCGTTGAAAGCAGACTCTTGCTCCAGAGAAGCTAAGAGAGGACAATCACCCCAAGAGCAACTAAGAGTGACATTTTTGCGGAACTGCAGCCTAGAGAGGAACATCCTGGGAGAAAGCCATTTTGAAACCAGAACTTTGGAGCAGACGCCAGCCATGTGCCTTCCCAGCTAACAGAGATTTTCCGGACACCATTGGCCATCCTCCAGTGAAGGCACCCTTTGTTGATGGACACTTTATGGCCTTAAGACTGTAACTTGGTAACCAAATAAACCTCCTTTTATAAAAGCAAATCCATCTCTGGTGTTTTGCATGCCAGCAACGTTAACAAACTGAAACAAGGGCCAACATAGTTGTGCAGTTTGTGCACTGCACAAGACCCCCAGCTGAGGCAGCATGTGGAGCTGACATTTGGCACATGCCAAGCTCAAGACCATGTGCACCAGCAGGAGTCTGCAGCTAACCTAAGGGAAGGGGCTCCTTTGCCAAACAGTTCTGTCCAAATCTGCACCCAAAAATGGCTGTGGGTGCTATCCTAGTCCCTGGTGGCTTAACATCCCGGGGGTTTTCCCAGATGGCTCAGTGAGGCCTCTGAAGGAGCGCCATCCCTGTCTCCTGCTCCATCTCTGGGGAAGGCTTGTTGGACTTTGCTGGATAGTGGTGACAAGGGGTGTCCATCATTCGAGATGAGGGGCAGAAGTGGGAATGGGAGCTGGGGAGGAAGACAGGAGCAGGACAGAGGGTTATAATGAACATGAATAACATGAATGCTATAAAGTTAAAAAAAATACTATTGTGATGGTTGTTCATATTTTGATGAACAAATTGCAACTGCATTAATAACTGATGGAAAAATATAGTGCTTAAGTAATCAATGAGAAGAAGGAAAGCTGTCCATAATGCAAGGACACGCAGCACATCCACTTTGTGGGGTCATTTTTCAGGTCAGAGGTAAATGTCCGAGACGTGGCGAACACGCAGCACGGGTGGTCTCCGTGGTTGCCAGCACCAGCCTCGGAGCACTCGGGCCGCGGCACCCCAGCAGACAAAGCCTGAGAACACGCCCCCTCCGCCTTCTGTACAAAAACTGAGCAACTTGGGTGTCGCGTTAAAGGCAAAGCCCATACGTGCACCCCAAGATTTATTGTGGCGTTACTCACGGTGGCTAGAAGGCAGAGACCAAGGGATGGGAACACGGCCTCGTGAATGTCCTTGGACCCTTGCAGGAGGCTAACATGATTAATTTTAAGTGGAAATTTATGTTACCAGAACCAAACTGCACAACGCAGAGTGAGCCCTAATGACAACTAGGGACTGTAGTTAACAATATAACTATAGTGAGATTGTCTCGTCAACGGTAACCAAGGGACCAGGCTCACGCAAAAACGGGGGTGAGGGGTGGGGACAGGTTTAGGGGAACTCTGCGCTTTCTGCATGATTTTTCTGTAAACCTACGATTGCTCTAATAAAAATTAAAACACACACGCACTCACACACATGCTTACACACATTCACACACACAGCCCAGGCAGCTGCTGGGCCTGGGGAATCTGAGTAGGGCATGAGGTATGGGCCAAGATGCCGGCAACGAGAAGTCTGGAACAGTGGAGATGAGCATCTATGGCCGACTGACCCTACATTTCCCCAGCCCAGGCCTCACCTTAGTGCAGGGAGAGGCCTGGAGGAGAAGGCCGAGGTGCCCCGGCCTGTCCGCTGGTCACTGTGTGGCCTGTCTGTCAGCGGTGACCACTGCCCTGGCCTCCCCATGAGTGAGATAAAGGCCGAGGTGAATGGAACCCCACGTGGGGGGCTGCGGGGGTGCAGGAGGGGGTGTGGGGCCACAGGGCTGGGTCCAGCCACAGCCTCCCCTGCTCCCAGGCCCAGGAGCTCAGCACCCAGCCTGCTCCCAACTGGGATCTCCCTTCAGAGCCATGCAGCTGCCCCCCGGGCCCCTCCAGGCCCTGCTTTGAGAGAAGCTCCTCCCAGCATCTCCCCCACCCATACATACCGGCACCCCAATAAGGAGGCAAAGACAATGGAGCCCGCATGAGCCGGGGCTTTAATGTCATCTGAATTGGCCCCACCATAACCCAGTTAGCACCCACAGCCTCCCACTGTGGCCAAGCCTGCTCTCGCTACTGATTTCCAGCTATTTCTGAGGAAGATTCTGGCTGGAGTTTGAGCTGTTAGAGTGCATTACCTGGTAATTTAGAATAAAGCTTCTGATTTACTCAACTGCTCCTTCTGTCAATAATGGGGCACTGATGAGAGCCAACAGCCCTCAAACCACTGACATCTTATTCCCACATGAGTTTCCCATTCAAAGGCGACTTGAAATATTAACCTACTTGCTCTGTGTCCACAAGAGCCATTGCCGTGGCTTTGTTCATTCAATCATCCCATGGTAGAAATTCTATCTGTTGTCCACCAAACCCATCCCCTCCTCTCAGGCACAAAACTAGAATCTCCCTCCAGGCTGCCATTTACGTGGGTGTGGTCATGTGACGGTTACAGCCAATGAAACGTGAGCAGAAGCCACACGCCCCCCCCCCCAGGCCTGGCCCATAGAACCCCCTAAGGAGGATCCTCTGCGCTTTTCTCCTTCTCCCACTTGCCGTGGATGAACGTGGAAAGCTCGCATGGGAGAGGGGGAGCCACGGTGGGGAGAACCCGGAGTCACTGCCTGGAGGAGAACCGTTCTCTGATCTGGACACCCATTTTGGACTTCATTGAGTCAGAAATAAACTTTGGTCAATTTTGAGCCATGACACACTCGGGGGTTGTTTGTAGCAGCAGGAGTCGCCTTAGGAGCCCACGCTCATTCCGTTGGCACCTATTGATTGCTCTTGGTTGGCCAGGCCCAGTGCTATGCCCTGTCCCCCAGGAGACCACAGTCCAGGAGGCAACTCAGACGAGCAAACATCTAATAGTTTTCAAGTTTTTGCTGCCTTTACCCAAGAAGATTTCTGTTGTGGGTTGAATTCTGTCCCCTAAAACAATACGTTCAAGTTCTAACACCCAGAACCTCAGAAGGGGGCCTTATGTGAAATGGGTTACGACGTACAGAACTAGCTAAATTAAAGGGAGGTCGCACTGGAGCAGGGCGGCCCTTAATCCAAAATCACTGGGGTCCTTCTAAGAAGTAGAGAGCAGACAGACAGGCATCCGGGAGAGGGCCACGGGAGACGGAGGCAGGGATCGAAGCGATGCAGCCACCAGAAGCCGGAAGAGGGAAGGCTTCTCCCCTACGGTTCAGGGGGAGCTCGGCCTGATTTCAGACTTCTGCCTCCAGAACTGCGAGACAACCAATTCCTGCTGTTTCAAGCCCCAACCATTTGTGCTACTCTGTTCCAGCAACTGTGAGAAACCAATACAACACCATTCCCTGTTATAAGCTGAGCAGCTCCTCACAGAACATGGTTCTAGAACTGTGGTCTTCTCTTCTCCTGGCCAACTCACCTCTCAGTGACTTCCCTCCTCCTACCTCTTGGTGAATGGAAATCCTGATTTCATCCTATTGCTTCCTGGCAGAGCAACTCCCAGAAACTTACCACAATATGGAGGGCAAACTCTAAAGTCCCCAGCCTTGCTTTCCAAGATGTCCCACCAGGTCCCTCTCTGCCACTCCCACGCCCACGTTCGGTGGATGCCCAGAGCTCTCCCCAAGACTTCTGTGAGCTTGTGGGGGTGCTCCTTCTTAGAGCCATTTCTTCAGCTCCACTCCAGTCTTCTCTGTTTATACCCCATGTCAGCCTAGATGGAAACCCTCGATTTCTCCTAAAACACCTCGCCCACAAAGCATTTGTGAGAGTAACAGACTTGATTTGCGTTTGAGAAAGAAAAGGTGACAAAGAATTTTGTTGTAGTTTGCCAATGCTGCCAGAATGCAAAACACCAGAGATGGACTGGCTTTTATAAAGGGGGTTTATTTGGTTACACAGTTACAGTCTTAAGGCCATAAAGTGTCCAAGGTAACACATCAGCAATTGGGTACCTTCACTGGAGGATGGCCAATGGTGTCTGGAAAACCTCTGTTAGCTGGGAAGGCACGTGGCTGGCATCTGCTCCAAAGTACTGGTTTCAAAATGACTTTCTCCCAGGATGTTCCTCTCTAGGCTGCAGTTCCTCAAAAATGTCACTCTGAGTTGCACTTGGGGTATTTGTCCTCTCTTAGCTTCTCCAGAGCAAGAGTCTGCTTTCAATGGCTGTCTTCAAAATGTGTCTCATCTGCAGCTTCTGTGCATTCTTCGAAGTGTCCCTCTTCAAAACGTTACTCACAGCTGCACTGAGTTCCTTCTGTTTGTCAGCCCATTTATATGGCTCCAGTGATTTAATTTAGACCCACCCTGAAATTATCCAATCAGAGTCATCACCCACAGCTGGGTGGGGCACATCTCCATGGAAACACTCAAAGAATTACAATCTAATTAACACTGATAACATCTGCCCACACAAGATTACATCAAAGATAATGGTGTTTGGGGGACATAATACATTCAAACTGGGACAAATTCCATCACAGACATGGAAATAGTTTCATATTGAACATGAAACACCCGATCTGAGAACGTCCTTTGACTGCCATGTCCCTGGGGAATTTCCTCAGGGCTGCCTCGTACCATGGGGTACATGGCCCTTGGCTCTCTGCTGGCCCCCTGACATCTGCCATGCTCTCGCCACCCCTCTCACCCACCCCACCTGTCGTGATTAAAACTGGAATCCCTCCTATTTGGCCCTCTCTCTGTTACTCAGGCTTTATGGATCCAAAGAAGGTAATCAATTTTATGAGCAAAGAAAAGCTCTTCTCCTCACACAAGGATTCTCCTGCCAGTTGCTACCATAAAAGTTTCCCTTTGTTGCACTTGATTTAAAATTGCCCTCTCAGTAAACCCCAACCCTTCTCTCTTCCAAAAACATATATTGTAGGTACACATCTCAAGCCAAAAAGCTAGGTGTGCAATAAATGTGTGTTTAGTTTATTTTGTTCAAATTTAACTGAATTTCCATTTTAAGTCTCTGGTCCACAGGGGGCAGAAGCAGAATCTCATTCAACTCGGGTTTTTGCCCTTGTTTCCCTGGGACGACGTCCAAGTTCAAGGGAAGGGGCTTGCCGTGCAACACGGCTCTGCGGAGGAGGCAAAGCCACCTGGTCAGACTGGTGTCTGCTGAGATGTTCATTTTTCCACGGGGTCCTCAGTCATTGGTCCATCCCATTTGCTCTCTCCCCAACTTCCACACGCCTTTCTGGTGTCTGTCGGCTCAGAGTCAGACGTGAGGCAGCCGTCGTGTCTCCCACGGGGTATTGCTGCCCCCAGGATTCCACCCAGAGAGGGAGGCAGACGGCAGCACTGGGATCGCTGGGGTTACCTGGAGCTTCTCTCATCCCCTGCACCCCCCACCAGGGGTCACGCACAGGGAGGCTCTTTCTCTGGGACTCGCAGTGCATCCGTGCTTGATTTTTCCTCCTCTGATGACCCCTCTCCCTGAGTTTGGGGATGTTAATTGTCATGGAGGGGAGGTATAATTAGGGAAAGGGCAGGCTTGCAAACTCTAACATCTATTGGTTGTTGAACGTAGGAATCCTGCCATGGAAGGTGAGGCCTTGAAACTCCACAGCCAGGGAAACACCTTGCTTCTCCCTTTCCGCGGTGACGATGACACTCCTGAGGCTGGTGAGCGTGGGATTCCCACACCCACTGTGGTAGGCAGAGGAAGAGGCTCCCAGAGATGCCCACACCAATCCCTGGATCCTGCGGATATGGTGCATCACAGGGAAAGGGACTTGGCAGATGGAACCAAGATTGTGAACCTTAACATGGGCAGATTATCCCGGATTGTCTGGGTGGGCCCAATCTAGTCACACAAGTCCTTCAAGCCAGAGAACGTTGTCCGGCTGGAATCAGAGGATCGCAGCAGCTGAAGTTGGACTCCAAGTATGACGGGGTCTCCACCCACCGTTGCTGGAGGAGCCAAAGCGTGAAAGGGTCTCAGCCCACCTAGAAAGCATTGGAAGGATTTAGAGTGGCTTCTGGGAGCAAAGACTGGCTGCTCGCTGACACAGCCAGCAAGGAAACGAGGGCCTCATCAACTGCAGGGAACTGACTCTGACAAACAACCTGAATGAGCTTGGAGTGGATTCATCACTCAAGCCTCCAGAGAGGAAGGTGGCCTTCCCGACTTCCTGATTTCAGCCACATGAGAACCTAAGTGGAGATCCCAGCTGAGCCCCGCTGTACCCAGACTTCTGACTTACAAAAACTGTGAGACAATAAATGATATTGTTTTAAGCTGCTAAATTTGTGGCAATTTGTTACAGCAGCAATAGAAAACGATTACACACTTTGAAAATGTCCCCCTCATCTTTTCTCACCCTATGACTTGACAGCACAGCAGCTCAACTTCCAGTTGCCAGCACCCCCATCTAATTCACCAGTCTGGGCCCCTGTGAACCTCAGAAGGATCATTGAAGATGATAGTAAACCTAACCAGTTGCAGCTGCTGTACCAGCTGTGACACCTTAACCAGAACAGATCAACACAGATCCAGGCACTGGACAGGCAGCTCTTGATAGGGAAGGTGCATTCTTTTCAGTCCCCAACAGAAAGGAGAAGCAGAAGCTTTTGCCATCACGTGGAAAAGAGAGCCACACACATTCACGATCTGACCACAGGGCTATGTTAACTCTCCTGCTCTCTAAAAGTGTTGTCAGGAGAGAACTTGACCATATGGCATTCCACAAGACATCACATGGATCTGTTACAGTTACGGCATCCATGTTAATTGGGCCTAGGAATTCAGAAGTGGCAGGTACACCAGAAGCCCTGATCAGACAAAAGTACAGCACAGGGTGAAAGATAAAGTCTAAAACAATTCAGGGTTTTGTACATTGGTAAATATTTTCAAAGTCCAGTAGTTTTTGGTGTGCTTTTCCTCCAAGAAACAGTACAGGTAATTGCACCTTGAGCCTCCTACAACTGACAAAGATGTTCAATACTTAATAGGACTTTTTGGATTGTAGAGACAGCATATACCACACTTGGGAATATTGCCCTGACTCCTTTATTGAGTGACTCCAAAAGCTGCCAGTTTTGAGTAGAGCTGAGTAAGATTGCACTCTGCAACAGGTCCAGGCTGTGGTACAAGCAGCCCTCTACCTTGTGCTATATAATCTGACAGATTCCACAGTGCTCCAGACATCCGTGATCAATGAGGATGACATGGGAACCCCCAACAGAAGAGTTGCAGACCCTCAGAGTTCTGGAGGAAGGCCATGCTATCTGAAACAGAGAATATTTACCCTTCAAAAAGTCAACCTTTCAATGCCCTAGTGGACACTGAATGCCTAAGATATCAAATGACTGTGTGATGGAGCCACCATGCTATGTCAGACCAGCAAATCATAACACAGACTGAGCACAGCAATGATCCATTAGACAATGGGAAGGCCACGTCCAGACACTTGGTTCTCCACACCCCACAACCACATGGTCTGTGGACCCAACCTCAGCAGAGCCCACTGCTCAGGCCAGCAATCCTCCTGCTTTCCCTCCCACTCTTCTCTGAGCTACTCCAAACTTTTGACACTTTCCTTGGACCTCCCCATCCTATTACCTTCCACTCATTCTTATCACATGACCTCACCTTCCACTACCCCTTGAAAGATATTTTCTGTTTCCTCATCTCCCATTCATTCCTTAGCCTACTACCATCTTCATTTCCAACCCCACTGCTCCATGGGAATGGGGGCTGCTTTCGTTAACAAATGCCCCCAGATCCACAAAACTACTCTTTAGTCCTCATCTTTCTTGATTCCTCTGCAGCATTTGATACTGTTGATTCTTCCTGCCCCTTTAAGATTCTTTCCTGCTGCTGCCCTCTGCTGTGTTCCTTCCTTCCTCTCTCCATCCCCTTTGAGAATTCTGTCACACCTTTAGATGCTGGCAGTGTGATGGTTAACTTCATGTGTCAACTGGGCGAGGTTATGGTGCCCAGTTGTTTGGTCAAGCACTGGCCTGCTTGTTCACATGAGGGTATTTCAAGATGGAATTTGCATCTACAATCAGTTGATTGCATCTACGATCAACAAAGCGGGGAGTCTCTTCCTCCAGTCAATTGGATGCCTTAAAAACCAGAACTGAGGGTTGAGGGGTCAGAAGAGGAATTAGGACTCAACTTCAGCATTAGTTCTTGCTGGAATTTCTATCCAACTTCTGCTGGGGAAGTGGGATGAAGGGCTTGGCATCACCTTTCTTGAAATTTCCATCTCACAGCTCACCCTATGGAGTTTGGACTTGCCAGCCCCATGGTTGAGTGAGCCAATTCCTTATAATCAATCTCTCTCTCTCCCTCTCTCTCTCCACATTTCCCCAGCTATGTGTGTGCATCTGTGTGTGTCTGGAAAGCCCTGACTAATACAAGCAGTGAAAACCCTGTCCCTGAGTCCCAAGGTGCAGGTAATTATTCTAAGTGAAACCTTTGGCAATAAGAGATGACAACGGTGGGAATTAGTGAAACAAAGAGGAGTATTTTGGCCAAGATGTTTGGGGTGGAGGGGTGGGCTCGGTTTTGAACTCCAATGCCCATTTTCATCCTAGTGTGCTCTATCTTTTGGTCTTGCGTTTCCCCTGGTTCGAAGGCTCCTAGGACTCAGAAATGTGCCAGCGAGAGACCAGAGCAGTGGAATCGAGAAGCATGGAGCTGCGGGCTGCAGCCTTTAAGAAAAAGATGGAAAATGTACGCACAGTAAGCCCCGGCTGTTCAGCCCAGCTTACCAGGGAGAGAAAGCCGCAGGGATGGAGGGAAAACGCTCTCACCAGGAGGAGACACTGACCACGTGGCCAGAACTCTCTCCCTGCAGAACCTCAGCTTTGTAGCCAGGTCCCAAGGAGCTGTGCTGGACCTACCAAGCTTGCAGGGAGTTTCTTTCATCTTTTGAAGCTATTTACACTTTGCTGTTCTTTTCGTCCCTCTACTCCCTGCTCTGTTTCTTACAGCCATTAATTTATTCAAATACGATATATGACGTATCCTCTACCTGCAGGTACCACCAAGCACAGAAGATATGGCTGCGGACAGGCCCGCCACATTCCTACCTCCCATCACTCCCCCTCCTCGAAGCCTAAAACGTGCTTTTTACTCACTCAGCAAATCTCCATCAAGTGCCCCTTGTGAGACAAGCACTGTTTGGGGCACTGAGGTACACAAGTGAACAAGACAGATGAGAGTGGCCAGCTTTCAGATGCCTCACTCCGTAATGACTGAGGAATCTAGCAGGCCAGAGCTAGAAACGAAGGTTCCATGTACGTGAAATGCCCAGAAGGGGCAGATCCATAGAGACAGGCAGCAGAGCTGTCTGGCAGGGCGTGGGAGGGGTGGGGAGATTGAAGGGTGAGGGTCAAAGGGTGCGTTGCTTTGTTTTGTTTTGGTTTGTTTTGTCTTGGGGGGATGGGTTGTTGGGTTTTTGTCCTGGTTTGTTTTGTTTTGAATACACTTTTTATTTTGAAATAATTTCAAACTTAAAGACACTTGCAAAAATAATACAAAAATAATACAGAGAATTCCAACATATTCCCCACCCAAATACCCAGATCCACTAACTTTTAATATTTTGCCACATTTGCTGTATCATTCTAGCTATCTATCACTGCCTATCCTTCCACCATTGAGGTTTCTTCTGCAAGTGATGAAAATGGTCTAAATTTGACTGTGGTGATAGTTGCACAACTTTGTGAATATACTAGAAACCACTGTGTTGTACACTTTAAATGGCTGAATTGTATGGTATATGAATTAAATGAAGAAGGAGGAAGAGGAGGAAGAGAAGGAGGAGGAGAAAAAGGAGGAGGAGGAGTGAGGGAGGAAGAGGAGGAGGAAGAGAAGGAAAAGGAGGAGGATGAGTGAGGGAGGAGGAGGAGGAGGAAGAAGAGAAGGAGGAGGAGAAAAAGGAGGAGGAGGAGTGAGGGAGGAGGAGGAGGAGGAAAAGAAGGAGGAAAAGGAGGAGGAGGAGTGAGGGAGGAGGAGGAGTTGGAGGAGGAACATTCTAGACGACACCTTCTAAAACTGAAGACCCTCAGGGTCCACATCCTCGGCTCGGATTTGCCCTCCTCATCTTTGCAGAGAGGACGGGCGCATGGTCGCTGGGGAATCAGCCCTCCTGCCAACGCCCTGGGCTCTCCCGCCACAATTGCCGCCCTGAGCAGTGGAGTCCGGTCACGGCAAATGGACAAAGGACTGGAATTGGCAATCTGGGTCTACCACGGGTGTCATTCCAGGGGGGTGACCTTGCCTTTGACTTTGGCCCCCAAATGGTATGAAATACTTTTGACAGAGCATGGCTTTTTACCTCCCCTTGACCAGAAATGGATCTGGGCAGTCTTGTGTAGACAAATTCTTTATTCCAGGCCTACGTCGCTGTGGGTGTAAGCAGCCAGCAGCCACCATTTTTGTTTTCCACCAGATGGCAGCGTTGTCCAACTCAAATTCCAACACATCTCTCTGTTCGGGTCTCCTAACCCCAGGAAGTTTAAAGGAAATGGATTCCATTTTTCTGCCCTTCTGAAAACACAAAGTCTCGAGTACCTTTGCATAAATTATTCTAAACTAGCCATTAGTTTAACATTAATTGCAAGAGACAGAACTGATTATTTAGCATTAAGCAACCCTTCTTTAGCCAACTCCCTTACTAAAAATGAAGTGTGAAAATCTATGCCTTTCAAAAATTAAACATTTCATGTAGATATTGTCCTGAGATGGCTTTGTCCCCCGGGGAAACTGGAGTTACCCCGTGTCGCCTGACAGTGCCCGGGTGCCCCGTGGTGTTCAGACAACTTTCTCCTCCAGGTGAGAAGTCTGCTGGCTCTGGCGTGTTAATTAGCACCCAGCACAGGAAGAGGTCAAGGGCAAAACAGCAAAGCGACTGAGAGACAGCGGACTCAGATCCCGGCTCCAGCACCCTGTCGCTGAGCCATCTGAGAAAGGTGGATTCACCTCTCTGGGCTTGCTTTTCACTTCTGTAGGAATGGGAATGGCCCTGCCTCAAGCAGCAAATTGTTGGGAGGAGTAAATGAGTCAGGGTACCTCAGTCAATCACAGAGGTGCCTCACATGTAATAGGTGCTCAATAAACGATGGCCACCAAATCAGTGGCTCTCAGCTCTGGCTGCTCTTTGGCAATGCATGGGAACCTTAAAAATGACTGATTCCCAGATCAAATGAATCCAACTTCCTGGGGTGGATCCCCCAGCTTGTAAAAGCTCCCCCAGGAATTCTGATCTAGAGTGAGGGCTGAAAATCCTGCAGGTGGATGAAAGCAGCAGAGAAGGGGGAGCAATGGAGAGGCTGGGAACAGCGGAAGGCAAGTCCCAGCCGCCCGGGCCCAACTCGGTCGCGCCTCTGCCTGCCCAGCTCCTGCTCGGGGTCCTGGGTCTTTTCCAGGCTTGGTCGCTGAGATCGGGCAGTTGAGTGGGCTCTGGGGGGGTCCCGGGGGTCACCAGCCTTCACACGTGGAGAGTAGCCTGAGACCCAAAGGTGGTGGCAGCTTCAGCTGGTTTTGATAACTAGAAACAAGCCCATCCATGAGGCCTGCTTCGGCCCCACCAGGAATCCTACCCTGGACTAGAAACTCCACAGTGACCCGCGAGGGCAGCTGGGCAGCCCAGTGGGCACACTTGTCCCCCACAAGCCTCCCTTCATTTGAGCACTGTATTTCCAGCTCGACTGTGCCCCGGAAAAGCAGGAGGCCCCCTCCAGGGGCTCCCCTGTTTGGAGCTCGGCAGTGGGGCCCTCTACAGCAGGTGGCTGAGCCCCTCCTGCTATCAGTTCCCCACTCCGGCTTGACGGCCTCCAAGCCCCCGGAAGACGAGGTTGCCCTGGGACCAGGATTACATCTCCCCGCTGGGCCCCCATTTCCCGTGGCCCCGAGGACGTGGAGCCGAGCGGGCCTCTCGGAGGCGGCACTGCCGAGCGCAATGGTGGAACACGCAGGTGCAGTCCACACAGACACCTCATCATTTTGGGGCAACCCTGAGTCCTCCCGTCTGTCCTCCCAGAGATGCTCCGCCGGCTGCCCGTGCCCAGCTCCTGGGCTGCCCTTCCACCGCAGGGGCAGGTGGGGAGCCACGCTGTCAACGCGGTCCCCAGAGCCATGGTCACACCCACACACCCACACACTTATACACCCACACATACATTCACACACACTAGCACCCACACAGACACACAACACTCATCCACACGCTCACACACTTTACATATGCTCACATACACACCCTTACGCTCACTCACATGCCTTAAACACACATATTCACACACGTACACACTTCACACACTCATACATACTCATTCACACACACTTGTCTACACATTCACACTCACATATGCACCCTTACACTCACTTACACACTCAACACACACACTCATTCACAAACATACACACTCACACGATCACACAGTCACACTCACACACATAGACACTCACACACTCACACTCATGCACCTGCACACTCACACACACTCACACACTCACATGTACTAACAAGTCACACACATGTATATACTCTCGCACACACACAGTGGGCAAGCATATTATCAAAATGCTCATGGAGAATATATTGAACAGCCAAGGAGGAGGGCTGCAGGCTCTGTGAAATTACTCAGAACCAGCTCTGATGAACTGTCCCATTTTTCTCTGGGAGCTGCAGTTACATCCCACTCCACAGAAACACCCAGAAGCAGGGTCCAGAGGCCCACGGCCGCCTGCACAAAACACCCTTCTCCAGGCAGGGAGCCCCCGCCCAGGCTGTTGCTAATATGTAAACACCCAAGTGCTGGAATTACCAGGAGGCAAAGGAGAAGAGGGCTAATTAGATAAACTTTAGTGGTTACAGCCCCATTAGTTAATTAAATTATCATTTTACTGGGCCTAAAGCGGGCTATAAGAGTGATCCAATGTGACCAGCTTTATGGGGTCTATGGCTCTTTACAAGCTTCCTCTGCTCCCAAGTGTCAAATTGGGGCTGTATTTGTAGATAAAGGAAAAATCAAGCTGTTGCAATGGCAGCCATTCCCTGCGATATCTTTATACTGTGCTATAAAAGCCTATTATACTTAATTTAAAGAGTGAAAATTGTTGACATCACTTTCAGTTGGTAATCTTTAGGAAACAATGAACGGAATATTATTTGAAAGGAATAATGGGCTCACTTTATTGGAGAGTAGTAAAAATCTAATAGTTGGCAAAACAATATGGTGTTTACTCTTCAAGATAGTCGGGTTTATTAGCTTAAGCAACTGAGAGTGTTTTACAGTCTCCCTCAGCCCTCATCTTTTTGGGGTTTTACTTGATTATGGCACCTGAGATTTTGTTGGTTGTTGTTTTCTTTTTTTTTTCCCCCTTTGTTCTTTCTCTCTTCCCACCCTACGCATTAAGTAACATCAAATCAAACGTGGCATATATTCATTTAACCAAATATCCTGCAAGGTGGGAGAAAGTGTTTTGTCTTGATAGGCATTAGTTTCCAATGAGATTACTCTCCAAGGTGGAGGCTTGAAGTTCAGAAGTATGACCAAGGTCCTGGGGGGAAGGCTGATCACCCACATCCCCACAGCCCCCAACACACACACACACACTCCACAATAGGAATGCAAGAAAGGAAAATGAGTGCACTGCATGGCCCAGCCCTAACAGCATTCTGTGTCCGTCTGTATCACCACATTCAACACACTCTGGTCACTGGAGACACCTGAGGCACGTCCAGGCCCCAGGCCCAGACATCCCAGGTGTTCACAGTTACACCCCCGGAGCCCCGGAGGATGCTCAGTGCCAAGCAGTTAATAAATATTTGTAGAATGAGCTGCTAACTGAGTAGAATCTTAACTAGAGAAATAATTTTTGTAGCATTTTCAAAACAGACTTTTCTGGGTTAATGGCACCCGGGTCTTTTATTGTTAGCCCTCAACTTGGTTCCTGTCCCGCATGGTTCCAGATCATCCTCCTGGACGAGGGCCGGCGTGAACTTGGAGGAATTTCACGCTTGTATGTAGATTCCTACAAAACAATTTTTCTTCCCATGTGATTACGTCCCAGCAAAACATTCAACATGCCTGCAGTAAGGAGAACAACTCACTTTGTCAACTGCAATCACTAGTTTATTTAAAGAAAGCTCTTTTGCCTTCATCACCCTCTCCGAGCATGATGGCGAGAGTGGTTTTTCACTCTGGAGACATGCTGTGTTTTCACATGTCGTTATCAAAACCTCAGCTTATAAGCCTCAAACTTGAGCGTGTGCATCCACAACCTGCTCACACACACACCTGCTCGCTCAGTGGGCCTGAAGAAGTCCCAGGGAATGCATTAATAACGACACTCTCAGCTATTGCTAAGGGCAATCTGAGCAGAACAACTTGATGTCATTGAGCCTATGGGGCACCATAAGCAGAGGCTTGATTCTGGGGTTGGCTATTGAGCTCCACTGGGGTGGGAGCCTCCCTGCAGGCAGGGCTTAGGCCTGGGGAAGGTTCCAGAACCCTGAGCATGCAACCAAGCCCTAAATATCTGCTGCCATCCCCTCTAGTGGTCCTAGCCTGTATAGTAATCAGGAACAGAAATCACCCCGTCATGGTGTGCTGTGGTGGAAGCGAGGGGGCAGAGTTCGGGCCACCTGCCTCTCCTCTCGCTCCCTGAAGTGGGGATTGTGAAACAGGCCGAGGCAGAAGGCCCCTGCCCCGGGCCCAGCAGGCTGAGTTCAAAAGGTAACCAAGCCTGATGGGAGCCGCTCGCCCTGCTGATGGGCTCACGGCAAGGGGAGCTGCTTATCTTTTGAACTTTCAGCCTGCTAATCCCAAGCCCAGAACTATCGCTTCGCTTTAGGCAATAAAAAGAAAAAAAAAATTCTGGTTTATCTGCCATGGCCAAATCCAGTCTCTCCCAGATGACTCTGCAGGGCTATTTCCTTGTTCTCTGTGTCCCAGTTTCTGCAGTCAAGGCCAGCCAAAGAGCACAGCCCGGCCAAGCCCAGTGTCCTGAGAACTTGGCCTTGTCAGCCAGGCCAGCCAGAAGGCCCTGAGCCGGGATGGCCAGAGGCCCCAGGCATGTGGGAAGGGTTCAGGGTCACGGCCGAGGTCAGGAGCAGGCACACAGAGGAGCACTGCACGCCACCCCCGCCCCACCCCCAGGCTCACCATTCCTTCAACAACGACCTGCTGGTCAAACTGGGATTCAAAAGGCATCACTGGTGTCTAGTTAAATCCCTTCTTTAGGCCAGGTTGGGTCTGTGGGGGTCCAGGAGCCCCAAAATCTAAAGCAGCAGCTGCCGTCTGACTGAGGATGGAACCCAGAATCCCTGGGATGGAAGACAGACAGAAGGCAGGTCCAGGGAAACCTGGTCCAGAGAAGGGCCGGAGTCACAGCCACACACCTGCCGCCACTGCCCCTCACCTGCCAGCGGGGCCAAGGGGCGGCCAGCACTTCCCTGGGGCGGGTAGGGGGTTAGCAGCAAACGGCAGGCGTCCCGTGTCCCCAGTGGCTGTGAGAAGGCACCCAGTGCAGGCCGAGCCAGCCGGAGCAGACGTGGGGACTGCTGCAGGCCTGCAGGCAAGCATGCCTCGGCTCGCTTCAGTTCTGCCACCCACCCACCCGAGGCCTGCAGAGGCTGAGAGACCTAAGTAAGGGCTGGGGTGGGGACTCCTGGGCATGGCAGCCGCAGAAACGCATGCCCAGAGGGGAAGGGCCCATCGCCCTCCTCCCCACCCCAATGCCAGCCGCTCTGCTCAGCCCGGTGCCCAGCCCCACTCCTGCCAGGACAGAAAATGCTTCGACGGGCCCACGTCAGCGAAGAGAGCCTCCCTGCCAGTGCCGGGACACTCGGACACAACCCCAATCCAGGCGCTGGCTATTTAGGGTGGGGCTCATCTCTGCCACCCACAAGGAACATCGCCATGGTTAGGCCACCCCTCGTGCGTCCATTTGACTGTGGTTTGACACTTTTCTTTCCCCACGGAAGCAGCACCGTTTGGCCACAAGTGAAACCGGGTCTGCAGAAAGGAGGCCCAGGGGGAGCCTCCAGGGAAGCACTGCCTTTGGAAGCACCCGAGACGCAGCCTTTAAAAGGACCCGGGGCTTCCAGCTAAAAGGAGCTGGAGGGTCAAGGTGGGAGAGAAGTGGGGCAGAGGCCTGTGGTTTCCTTGGAGGAAACCTGGCGAGAGCTCCCCAGGGAGCCGGCAGCCCCAGGGCGAAGACACGGATCCCGACGGTGTGCTGGGCCCGGGGAAAAGGAGGGAAGGGGAGAGCCACGCAGGGTGTGCGCCACACGGCTTTCCCTACCGTCACCTCCTTCTGCAGGCAGCAGCGTCCACTCCAGATGCTGATATTGCCGCGCACTAATAGTGCTGTAAAATAATAAGGTCGGAGACTGCTCGTGCGAGAGTGAGCACTTGATAAAAGGGAGATTTACAGCCACATCCATCAATTTAATTATCTTTTACTAGCATTCAAACTTAGTGGTATTACTAATCTCTATTTAGTAGGTTTTACTGGATCTGTGGACACTTTACAATCTTCCTTTATTCACAAGTGTCAAATTATGGCCATATTGATAAAACAGTGGAGTAAATGGGAGGTGAGACAGCCCCAGAACCAGTTAATGCTCCTTTTACTGCATTGTAAAAGCCTATTACTCTCTGATTTCAGAAATTTGTGGCCAATAATCTGAGTTGATAATGTTTCGGAAACAATATCACAGATAATAAAAGGCCCCCTTCTTCTGCTCCAACGCCCCCAGCCTGCCCCTGGGACCATAAAAAACCAGGGCCACCGTGGCTGATGGAGAGCATGTGGGGCCCAGACCAGCGGCCAGGGCTCCCCTCCTGTGGGCAGGCTTTCGGGGGGCCGAGGGGAGGCCCGGGAGGCATCTGTCCGTGCCACCCCCCGCCCTCCTGGAGAAGGACTGGGACTGCACAGCTTACAGCTTCCTGCCGCCTGGGTGGGCCTACTGCCCAGAGGACCTCCCAGGGGCCCTCGAGCAAATCTGCTCCCTCCAGCCAGTGAGAGCGCTGCTGGGACCGAACCCCCCAATTCTATCTGCAGTCCCAAGATACCCCAAGGCACCGCCTCCAGAGAAGCAGCTCTGCATCTCTCTAATCCACTCCCCTTCACCCTCACGTCTGTCCCTTTTCCCTAAGGCCCTTCCCTGTGGTTTCCAGGGTGACCTCGTGTCCAAGCGCTGCTGTAACAAAGCACCACAGACTGGGGGGTTAAAACAACAAGCACGTGTTGTCTCGTGACTCAAGACGCTGGAAGGCCAAAAGCAAGGTGTGGGCAGGGCCGTGCTCCCTCTCAAAAGGGAGAATTTGTCCCACGCCCCTCTTCCCCGGCTTCTGGGGGTGACAAGCAATTCACGGTGCTCCTTGGCTTGTGGTGACAGAACTCAACCTCTGCCTCCGTCACGCGCTGCTCTCTCTCTCTTTCGCTCTCTCTCGCGCTCTCTTCTCCACATCTCCTCTGCTTATAGGGACACCAATTATACTGGATCAACTCCCACCTGAATGCCAGTTTGGCCTCATCTTTACTAATCACATCTTTAAAGACCTTGCTACAAATAAATTGGCATTCCCAGGACCTGGGCTTAGCACATGAACATATCTTTTGGGGTCCATGACTCAGTCCATAATCCAGGTTCACCAACAAATGTGAGACATAACAAGCCCGTCTCGGCCTTGGCGCAGCGCTCGGCCTAGGTGCCCTCTCTCTGGGACCCTTAGGGACACGGGGGAGAGCCTGTGCCGCCTCCTGACTCGAGTAGCCGGGCGGGAAGACTTGTTTTCACATAGGGTCCCCGGGGGACCTGGGGGCACTCGTCAGAGATCCCCAGATTCCAGGAGGTGCGGGGAGCCCCCTGGGCCCACCCCCTCTGCCGCCCCACGTTTTCTAAGGGCACTGGGACTCAAAGGTCCCCCAGAAGAGGTTCAGTGTGCACTGCCTCCCACCCGCCATGTGCTCTCGATTTGCCAGAGGCACCCTTCCCCGGGAGCCAGGGCACCCCTCCCTGGAGGCCAGGGCACCCCTCCCTGGGGCCCGACGCGCTCACACTCACATACCCACCCTGACGGTCCGGCCTCCTTTAGACACTGCGATTTCCAGCGTGTAAAGTCCAGCTTGGAGTTTGCACCCCATAACCCCCACCCCAACCATTTGCTCCTGGCTCTTTGTCTTCTCGGCCTTCTCCATGGCCAGAGGAGGGGATGGTGTCCTGGGGATGCTGAGACAGAGTGAGGGAGTGGTGGAGGGCCTGTCCCCCACCCACACATCCAGAGATCCCACCAGCCAACCTGCTGGGAACAGCCCGGGGCACTGAGGGGACCCTTAAGGCGACAGCCACCACCTTCCCTACTCCTTCTGCAAACACTGTCACAACTACACTGGGTACCCAAAGCTTTTGTGACCACAAGCCTTACCCTTTCAAAACAGGAGGCTCTGCCAACCTCGGACCTCGATATTGTTCTTGGGCATCAGCGGAAGCTCCAGGCTTGCAGGAAGAAGACCCACGTTCAGGAGACTAGCTCTGTGACCCTGGGTGACTTCTCGGAGTCACAATTTTCTGATTTGCACGGTGGAATTGCTCGCCTCCCTCCTCCCTCTGAGACTTTGTGGCAATTACATGAACAGATGATGGACGCTCATTGTAAACTGTAAAGTGCTCTAACAATCATGATGAAGTCCCACCAGTTCCTCACTCTGTGTCAGGTACAGGCTAATCATCTCACATACTTGAGCTCTTTTTAAATACCACCCTCCCCCCCACCCCAGACTGCAGAGGTGGGTTACTGTCATTAGCATCCCCACTTTAATGTTGAGGAGGCTGCGGCTACAAGAGGCCTGAGGTCACACAGCTGGTAAATGACAGAAGTGGCTAAACTCTAGTGACCGTGCCCAGAACCACCCCACGCTGTTGCTCCTGAAGCTGTAGGGACAATGGGGCTATACAGCCTGGGAAGCAGAAATATGGTCCAGGTAGCCAACAGGCTTTCGGGATGGTGGGACCCCAGGGGCAGGGCTGGTATACGAAGCAGCCAGGTAGCCGTTGCTTTCTAATATGGCCTTCCCAGCCCAAGTTTGCAGATACACTACTTCTCAGAGCTCTGGGTTTCCCCAGCTCTGAGCCAAGCAAAATAACTAGAAACCCTACTGGACTCACAGCATTTTAGAGCTGGGGTTGGGGGTGGGCTGAGTTATCGCACATCTTCTATCCCTTCAAGGTTGGAAGGGAGGGTTGTCCAAAGTCACATTGCAGATTTGAGGCACACCTGAAAGTGGAAGCCGGAGCTCCCAATGCCCAGCTCAGGGCTCATCGTTCCAGCAGGTCAAGGTAGGAACCCTTGTGGCTGTACTAGAATCACCTCATGTATGTGTGTGTGTGTTTGGGGGGGGGGGGGGTTGCTTGATAAAATGCAGATTCCCAGTCCACCCTTGCTTATGGGGAACCAGGAATCTGCATTCTAAACAGACATCAAAAGGAGATTCTTTTATCCATTCTCTTGCAAGAGGTTCTCCCCTCCTCTGCTACCCACCCCACCCCCAACAGTTCTCAAGGAGATGTGATGCACACAACGCTGTCTTCTGAGGTCTCTTTTTGCTCCAATTAATTTTAAATGAGAGCTTGGAGAAGAGGCTGCCCATAATAATGAATTAATTCTACCTTCCAGGCAAATATTGCTGCTTCTGAACTTTCACACAAGTCTTGAGACACCACCTTTCCCTTTTCCAAGATGCTTTTCCAAGCCTCTCTCCTCTCCGACACTTCCCAGGCCTGGTCCCCTCCAGGCCCTCCCGTCACCATGAGCACCCACCTCACAGCTGGGCGCAGGAGCTTTCCTCCTCGCAATGCCCGGGGAGGAGGGGGAGCCCCGGCCCTCAGCCCCTGCCTGGAACTGGGGAAGGGGCATGTTTCGAAGGCTGGACCGACAGCACCAGTACAGCGTGGGGCCTCCAGGGGCCCGTGCCTGGTCCTGGGGCCAGGGTGCGAGGCCAAAGAGGTGGCTGGCAGGACAGGGGCATTTCCTAGATGGAGGGTTGGGATTAACGTGGAGACTGGGCAGCGCACGGAGCCCTCCCACAGCAGCCAAGGGGTGAGAGAGCGCCGTGACCACTTGACACTCAGCTGATCTGCAAATCCAGGGGAGAGGGCACTACCTGGCACCCTCACCTGAATGGGGAGACATCAACGTGGGGACACACAGCAGGTGCATTTTAGAGGGAGGTAAATGGAGATATAGAGCCTGCCCTGCTCAGGACTGGGGGTAGGACATGGGGGGCTCACATCAGAGAAACTCGGGGAACTCTGGGAAAAGAAAGACCCTGGGGTGGAGAGACGAAAGCTATGAATGGGGGAAACACAAAATCAAGGTTAGCTGAGAGCTGTCTTCACGATGTCTCAGGATCTGCTTTACATCCTTTCTAAAACAAATTCGATGATAAAGCAGCCCCTTAAGATTTGGCTGAGGACAGACTCTGGCAGTTCTAATGAATTACCTAGATTTGCGCATTACCACTGCCAGAACATTCCTGATATTCCCAAGGTCAATCCTGAAATTGGCAGGGACCTCAGGGTCCCTTGCGTCTCGGCCAACATCAACAGCAAGTCTCAGAAGGACCAGGAGCTAGAGAAGGCTTGACAAAGTGAGTGTCATGGATATTTCTGGAAACCCAACAAAACGTCTTTTGACTCAGGAGCGAATTCTTCCCTCTGTCTCCAGAGAAAAAGAAAGAAAGAAATGGAGCTTTCTAGTTATAAAAGGAAGTTTCCCATTTCTGATAATAAGACAGATTAAAAGGAAATTCTCCAAGATTGTCAAGGCAATTGTAGTAAAATGTCAACAAGAACTGAAATTAAAGTCAATATGGTTTCTCTACCTGAAAATATAAATGTCCTAGAGATGATTTATTTGGCCATAAATTATTTTCTCACACACATTTTCCTTTTTTACATTGTACCTATTAAAACATTAGTGTCATTTGTAAGAATGGAGTGGAGATTGAAGTGATAGCATTGTTTGTGAAAACATATTGGAAATGCTCAGGTATTTAAAAATCTTTAAAATGTACACTCATATTTGCATTTAATTCTAGAAAATGTTTACAGGAGGGAGAATTAGTAGTTGGCTTTTGGGGGTGCATGAATTATTTGGGAGGTCTAGTTGGTTCACAAATGCCACGAGAAACAAAGGATTCCGGGCAAGGGAAGAAAAATGCACCCGATCAAACATATTTTGTTTGCCATGCAGCCTGGAGGCAAGAAGTCAGTTTGGGATCCCACCCTATCTCACCCGCCCAATCTTATCAGGTGGTAAATCTGTCCTTTGATCTTGTCAACAAAGCTGGAAAGCTGGAGACAGCTGCCACCACCCTAGTCAGCAGAGCCTGGCCAGCCCCTCATAAAACATTTATGAAACCCGTAATAAACAGGCCTGATAAGGAAGAGGGCTCAAGATTTCAAAAGTCAGCAGCTCCACAGAAAATGCCCTCCTGTTCCTCCGAAGTCCTTTATTTAAAGAGCAAACACAAACCATCAATTCCCACTGGCCATAAAGTCTCTGGAGCAAAGAGTTTCACCAAACCCAGAGATTAGTAGAATTTGTTTGGAGTCTTCCCCATATTCAGAAACCCCCTCTCCTCCCCCTGCCCCAAATTCTCCACACTGATATGAGGCGAGACAAAGGGCTGGGACAAGAGTAACAATAAAAATTCAGCCACAGAGAAATAAAGTCATTCGATGCCACAATGTAAATGAATATTCCATAATTGAGTTTCTAAGAGAGAAGAAGAAGTAGCATTTTAGTAGCACATCATAAAATATAACTTTGGAAATATTTATTTTAACTTCCGTTTTATTTTCGGGAAACAAACTTAGTTCTCCTAGCTTAGCAGAAGTAGACGGAGTCCCAACCTTGCCTCCTACACACGTGGAAATTTCTTCCTTGACTTTTCCAGGCAAGTGTCCAGGAGTTGAGTGGCTTAAACCAGATGTTTTAAATAAATTAAGAACTAAAAAAATACCAGGAGAAAGACAGAGAAAGACAATCAATGAGTCTGGTAGGAAACTATTCAGGTGAATAATAATATGCCCAGGGGCAGAGAATGTTCTTTGTTCTTATCCTAAAGGCAGCTGTGGTTCACTGTATGTATTTGTTAAATGAAGATGAGATGAATGCAAGAACAAATGAATGATCATCATCAGAGGCAGTCATTTGACAGATAAGCAGCCTGGAGTTGAGAAAGAGAGAGAGAAACAGGGAAATTTACGTATCATACAGGAACATCTTCATCCAACACCTTGCTTTCAAGATGGTATAAGGCAACAGAGCCAAAGAATAATTGGATTGATTGGGAGGAAAGGACTCCAGGTCTTCATCTCTTCTGCCCCAGCAAACCCGATACCAGATGAAGAGGATGGAGAAAGAGCAGGCGTCCCACAGGGACCGGGAATAACGAAGGCAGCCCCCGCCCCCATGCTGAGCAATCCCCCAAGTTGAGAGAGCCTCTCTCAGATGCCCAAGCTAGGCATCTGTGGCCTCCTCAGCCCCTGTCTTTTGGGATGCTCAGCTCACATGTTTGTGTGTTTGTTTTGTTCTCCACATCTGCCTCATTGCTTACCATAAACGCAGCGCGTCCACACCAGCCACCAAGCCAGGTGAGTGCTCTGTGTCCTCAGCGTGGTTTTCTGTGAACTGTTCTGAGGCCAGAGGCCACTGCCACAGACTAACCTGGTACAACACTTGCCCAGCCCCAAGCACCTGGAGCTGACGATGGGGTCTAGGGGCAGTGCTGGAGGTTAGGGACCTGGGGGGGGGGGCCCTCACCCACACAATTAGGTTAAGGGCTTCTGGGGTGCCTGTTTAAGTTGTCTTGCGCAATACCAGGGGAGCAGGGCCCCCTGGGCAGGTAGGCAGGTGGGCTTCAGGGTTCTGGACACCGAGAGCGACACTTAGTTTAGTGGAAGGGGCGGAGATGGGGCTGAGCTGTAATAAGGGCACCAGGACATGCAAATGGCAGCCTCCAATATGTCCCCAAGCGCTGGCCATCAGCACTGATCAGCAATGCGTTGGCCAAAACCCATCAAGGTGGGCCAGAAATGCCCTGACTCACCCTGATAAGATGTTGAATCCCTTTAGTTAATGGGCCATGTTATTGGGTTCATGTCCAAATGTCCCTAAATGCTTCTAGGATAGGAGACCAGGGCTGGTGCTCCATGGGGCATTCAGCCCAGCAAGCAACAGCCTTCTAAGACAACCGATGGGACATGCCCCTTTCCCTCTGCTGGAGGATGGCGGGAGCCAACGTGGGAGGTGGTAGCGTTTGGAAGCACCAGCAATTCTTGGCCATCATTATTACTGTTCTGGGGTGTAGCCAGCATTTCTGCTTATTTTTGCTCAAGGTAAATAGCTTGCAATTTTCATGTCCTTTGCATGTGCACAGAATATTCTGTGTGATGCCTCGTTTTTTGCCCTGAAGCTTGGGTTTCCTGCTTTTTCTGTCTTCTTACCACCCTTACATCTCTGACTTAGGTCCCTTAAAAAGAACAACCCTCCTATCGTGTGGTGCATTTAATCATCAAAGAAAACCTATAAAGTGGGTGTGGCTATCATGCCCCCGTTTATGGGGAAAGGAGCTGAGGTTGGAAAATGGGGGGGGGTTTCAGAGCATGGCTGTGGGGCAAGGAGCTGCACCCCCGTTTCTAGGCTCCAGGCCTCAGGCTCCTCGTGCTGATTCCAGACCTGAGCTGAATGGGGCAGTGCAGGAGAGGTGAGGGGGGAAAGATACAGGCAGGGATGGCGATGACAGGAAAAGGAGGCACAGGTACACGCTGGGACTGTCCCAGGAAAGCTGGAACGAGGGAGAGCCAAGTTAAAGGTAACAAACACCCCAGCCTGAGCATGTCAGGCTGGCAAAATTGCTCCAGGTTTATGGCTTGTGCCTCTTTGTGTACAGGCTGAGGGACAGGCATGGGCTCCCCGAGGCCAGGCCAGTGCACCCCCTGCCCTCTCCCATCCCCACCAGACATTTCTGCTACGGCCCATCACTCGGCCCAGCGTGGCATCCAGGGACCTGGTCACCCCCTTTCTCTCTCTTGTTTAATAGGCATTTGTGGAAGAAGAAAGAAGGAAGGCAGGAAACGTGGGAGGGAGAAGATGGAAGGGAGAAGGGGGAGCTTTTTCTGGAGATAAATGTCGACAGGCATCAGTCTCTAGTTCCTGTGCGTGTGTATGGCTTAAAAACTAAGAAGAGTCCTTCTGGGGCCCCCAAACCTGCCGTGGGCCACTGGGATTTCTTTTAGGACTGATGATTCCTTCCTTCGTCTCACCACCCAGAATTCCAAAAGCTGCAGTGGCCGTGGAAGGCCTTGCTTGTTCCAGGCTCTTCTGAGCCCTTGAAATGCTCTGACCTGAGCTCGATCGAGGCTCAGCGGCGCCTCGGGGGTCAGTGTGAGCACCGAGTGACAGGAGATATCGTATGTTACAACTAATGTGCACTCTGTAAAAAATGTAAAATAAATGGTTTATATTGTAGAACATAGGGGGCTGAGTGAGAGACAGCAAATAGTGAAGGGGGGACTGATAATCTGATAAAAACAGATAAGTTATGACAGGTAAACCGTAATGTTCTGGGAATGCTCAGGAACGGCTATGGTTTGTTAATTTCTTGGGGATACAGTACGAACAAGTTCACAGAAATGTAGTTATTTCAGGTTATTTGTTTTTCTTATTCCTTTGTTAGGTTATAGTTTGTTCATTTTCTTGGGGTAGGGTAGGAGCATGTTGGAAGAAACGTAGTTATTTTAGGTTATTTGTTTTTCTTATTCCTTTGTTTTGTTTGAAATGTTTTTTGTTTGTTTTTTAATTTTTTAATAAAGTTAAAAAAACAATGAATGTTCAAAAAAGTAAATGAACAATGCAGGGATGAGAGGAGTGGAATGTTCTGGATGTTCTTTTTTATTTTGATTTTTATTTTATATTTTGGAGTGATGAAATGTTCAAAGATTGATTGTGATGATGAATGCACAACTACATGATGACACTATGAAAAAACTGATTGTACACTTTGAAGGACTGTATGTAATGTGAATATATCTCAATAAAATTGCATTTAAATAAAAAAAAAGAAAAGAGAAGAAACTACCCTAAATAAATAAATAAATAAATAAATACCAAGTGACAGCAGAGGTTCAGACTCTCCAAACACCCTCATGACCTCCCCCTGCCAGGCTCCCCCGGGGCCCTTCCAGACAGCTCCTCCCCCTTTGCTTTTCAGCCACATGAGCCAAAGAAGCTCAGAAGATGTTGAGGTGAAGGCAGCTGGAATGCATTCCTCTCCCCCCACCCCACCCCTCAACCTCTCCCCCTCTCGGGTGGCTCCTGGGGCCAGCCCACCCCCGGCAGCCCCCCATTATCTGCACAGCCTGTTCCCAGGCGATAATATCCCCCAGGTCAGTGGAGGGGAGCCCCATGGCCCTGCTGACTAGCAGGGTTTTCCTAGCTCGTCTCTCCTGCTGTTTGCTCACCCGTCATTTTAGCTTGGTGACAACACTGACATGCAAAGGGGGGAAAGGGGGCATTTTTGGCAGGGGAGGTAATTTATCGGAAGGCTGCTGGCTATAAACATGCCCTCTTTGGTTTTCTGTCACAGTCCTTGGCCCGAACCGCTGCCGGGGCCCAGTTAATGCCTAACCAGGTGCACCCACACTCGGGGCAGGTGCGGGGACTTGGTTGGGGCCCGCGTCGCTTCTTTCTGCTCATTCTTATCGGCCACACGGGCCCTTATCCACAGACCCACCTGCAGGAGCCTTGGCTGGCACAAACCCACCGAGGAGCGGGCAGGGGGAGCCGAAGCAGGGGCGGCCGCAGCATTCAAGGCCTGCTCTCTGCCCCCACAGCCTTCTGCCTGTGTTGAAACAGTTACCAAAGAGGGGGCGTCACCCAGCAGGTGACCTCTGACCTGGAGGAGGACAGGGCCTCAGGACCCAGGAGCAAAGTGGCAGGTGTGATGGCTGCACCTAGACCTGAAAGTCTGGAGCTGCAGCCCCCTGCCGGACCTCCAGACACAGCCCTAAACACATTCTGGGCAGGGAAGTGGAGGAAATGGGCAGAACGCTGGTGTTTATGGCGCTCCGGTTTTTAACAGTCATTAGCCTTTTCGAGTCTGACTTCTTAGAAATAAGAATCACACAAGGAGTGGGGGTCTGGGAATGCAAAGCAAGGCAGATGTCAGGAGACCACGGGAGCGAGATAGCTCAGGGTGGGGGTTGAGGCAGAGCAGCAGTCATGGGGAGGGTGGTCCCTCAAATGCAGGCCAGGGTGATCCGTAAAAGGCTCCCGCTGGACCCCCACCCCACTGGGCTGCCCTGGGAGGAACCTCCCCCCACTCTTTCCTCCCTGGACCTGCTTCTGTCCTCAGTCCACTCTCCCCATCCTATTTCCTCCTTGTGGATTGAAGCATGTCCCCCACAAAAGCCATGTTCAAATCCTAGACCCCAGGCTGTCTATAAAAGGACCTCCAAAGATGCTGTTATCCATTGAGGTGCAGGCTCATTTGTGAAGAGGGTCTTTGAAGATCCTATTGAAGCCAAATTGAATCAGGGTGGGCCTGAATCCATATGGCAGGAGCCCTTAAAGCAGAGGAAATCCAGGCACAGTCTGTCAGTAGAAGACAGAAGTCAGTGGAAATCGAGGACAGACACAGAGAGAGAGGGGCAGAGAGACAGAGAGAGAGAGAGAGAGGGGTGGCCATGGGATGCAGGGCTGCCAGAACCTACAGACTCTGGGAGACGGCCAGCTCTGCCAACCCCTTCCGGCCTCCAAACAGTGAGACTACACAGCTCTGCGGTTTAAGCCACCGTGTGTGGCACTCGTCACAGCAGCCCTAGCAAACGGAGACCCTCTTCTTCCGTGTTCTATTTCCTTCCAGTCTCCCCTAGAGGCTGCACAGTCAGGGTCAAAGCTCGAGCCCTGAAGACCATGTGATCTGTCATCACATCTTGGGAAACTCCCGTCTCCCTGGAAAAGTCCCCACTTGATGAATCTGGGTCGCTGGGCAGTGACACGGGGTCATTTTTTCTGAGAGCCAGGGGCCGGGCGATTACCTTCCAAGGCCTCGGTTTCCCCACCCACAGCGCCGGCAGTCACAGGTGGGACACCTGAGGTTGTGCCAGGGCCGTTAAAGAGGCCGGCGGGTCGCAGGCTGCCGTCTCC
Source organism: Choloepus didactylus (assembly GCF_015220235.1). Classification (NCBI taxonomy): domain Eukaryota; kingdom Metazoa; phylum Chordata; class Mammalia; order Pilosa; family Megalonychidae; genus Choloepus; species Choloepus didactylus. Next base: position 12,845,203 of record NC_051318.1, on the reverse strand, counting down.
CTACGCGGTAACGCTGGTCCCTGCCCCACGGCTGGAAACAGTAAAGGAAGGAGAGAAAAGTTTTGCCTTTCTTGTTAATCAGGCCAGTAACCGCTCTGCATGCTTCTGGGGTAGCATTAGATGGGAAGACACTATTAAAAATAAAGACGCAGACATGGAAGTCCTCAGGGGTCGTGTGCGTGTCAGAGAGCCATCCTTGGGTACAGTTGCAGAAACATGTCACTTAGAAGACAGGAATTTGGTTAAAATAACTTGTCATTCACCCAACTTCTCATCACTGTGACTGTTTCACAATCGATTTCTCCATTCTACTGTCAATGGACACTTGGATTGTTCCCAGTGTGGGCTCTTTGGAGTAAGCCCCCATGCGTCTAGTTTCATGGACATATATATGCACTTCTGTGGGGGCTGTACCCGGGGGGGGGGGGAGCGGCTGGACTTCAGTGGGATCTGTAAAGTTCTGTCTCTGTCTAAGTCAGGCACGAGCACGGAGAGGGAATGTTTATATAGTATTGACTTTTACTTAATGCAAGTGGGTATAAAAGCAGAGGGGGAAGAGATAACATGCAACTAAAATGGAGGCCAATGACTCTTAAAAATATCCCAGCTCCCAGCAAGTGGGTCATAAATGTGGGCCTCTGGCAGAAACCAAGGCTGCAGAGTGGCACGTGGGACGCTGGGTGCAGGGAGAGTTTTCTGTGCCTGGGGAAGTACTGGCTGGAGAAAGGACGGAGTCTTCGGTGTTACTGGGTCCCCACTCACTAAGACCCTAACCCGGGCACCAGCAAGTGCAAGGCTGTGACGAACTCAGCAAATGTATAGAATGGTGACATCCCCACTCCCAGCTCCCACCTCCTCCTTTGGGTGGTGTTGGAGGCTGTGGGTGAATCGCCTGAGCCTGTCTCCCTAGCTCTGCACCTTCCGTACCCTTCCAGGCAGCAGTCAGGAAACTTCCCATCACACTTCTGTCTGGCTGGATCTGGCTTTCTAGCAAAACAAAAATCCACCCTGAGCCCCACAGGCCAGTGAAAACGAAATCAGCTCGTTCCCAGTGTAAAGACCTCCCCATCCCAGGCGGGTTTCCACCAAGGCCCTCCTCACTCTCCGTTAAATGAAAAATATCAAGCTTCCAGGAGGAAGGGCACCTCCGTTTAAAAATACCATGGATTTCTGGAGTCAGCTGAGAGTTAGACGAAGGAACTGGGGGGAGAAAGAGAAAGGGGAACACTGACAGAGCTTTGCAGACAGAATCAGCTCGGCCACTTTATAATCCAGGATCAAGGAAAAGAATCAAGTGGAAGGAATTCCACGGAGGTTTGGGGCTCAAGCCCAGTGAACGGCTGCCTTCAAGTGAAGTCAAAGCTGCTACGGCCCCTCTGATCTGTGTGGTGTTTGAGTGTTCCTTATCCAACGCAGACCTGTCAATCGGGCAGAGAGAGCCAGAGCCAAGCTTGGACCCCCCGAGCCAGGGGCCAGCAGCTCCCCTCTGTTCTAGCAGCTACCACGAGACCACGACAAATGCAGATTTGTGCTCTGACTGGTGGAACTGGGGGGCCCCAGCTCTTCCTGCGAAGACGGGCATGATGTAAGCAGAAGTCAGGCTGGCGAGTGACCCTTCTGGCTGGTGGAGGGAGGGAGGGAGTGAGAGATGCTAAATAAAAGGCCATCTGTATCTATACAAGGAACATGAAATGTTGAGATGGGTGATAAGGAAAATCTGGGGCTTCCCAAGCAGCACACCTCCCCTTACAGGGAGCTGCTTTTGCTTTTCTGGGCTGTCTTTAGAGTGATTGATTAAGACAAATTGGCCTGATAAACTCTTTAGCTGAATTTGTCCAGATTCTCTCTGGGAACATGGGACTCACTCCCTGTCTGGGGGCTGTATTTCTCCATCAGCTGGGTCTGCATCTGAGCCCTTACTTAGATGATAACATGCATGGGACAAAGAGAACCATATCTGGACTCAAGCTACTGTAAGGCTCTGACTTGTCTGCCGCAGTACATGTGCAATCATCGTGAATAGCCAAGGCGAGGCTGATGCACTAAGGGGTCCCTGCAATTATAACCAGCACCTCCATCCTCCAGGGAGCCAAGAGACAGTAACTAACTCATCAGCAAGGGCTCCCAGCACTCCTTCTCCCACTTATTTTTTTTTATGAGATTGTTATCACTGGCAGCCATAGGATTAATAAAAATTGAGGGTCATAAAAGAAATCACAGAAGACACTAATGCTATCGACTGTGTCATAAAAGGAAGGAAGCAGGCTTAGTTTGTAATGACAAATTCTCCTGGTCTCGAAAAGCCCAGAAATAAAACCCAGTGGGAAGGGAGAAGCAGAAGGCTCCAGAGGGATGGGCCACACACTAACTCCAGATAACTCCCTGTCGGTGGCGTTGTCTACACTACACGAAACTAGAGAGCTCTCTTCCAGATGAAAGTGGGGGGCAGAGGGGCAGAGGTCTTCTGACCAAGTCTGTGTCTAAACCCCTCACCGACCCACGGAGGAGGAGGCTATCTGTGACCCAAGGCCCTGGAAGTGTCCATCTCAACGTCCCACAACTCGGCCACAGCACAGCTAGAGGCTACAGCCAGGAGTTTTGTGCCTCATTCTTCTCTGTCCCGATCCCCAGGCATCCTTTCTCCTTCTCCGTAAAGGAAGCCTGCAGAGCTCTCACTGTGCCCCCGTCTACAAGGTCACCTCCAGAAGCAACGCCCCAGCAGTGGGTGGGAAGGCTGTCTGGATTGTTTTCTAAGGCCTACGTCCCTCCTCAGGCATCCTGAAGCTTCCCGGCAGGTTTTCTTTCAGCTTCTCCAGATGGTTCCTTTTTGCCCCTCCCTTTACCAGGTCTACCCAAGAGGGGACAGGGGAGGGCAGTGGAGCTGATGTTGGATGAGGGCCTTGGTGATGGGTGAGAGGCGGGGGGAAGAGGGGACCTGTCGGGAAATTCACGGCCACCCCGGCTGTGTTCCCTCTCCTGCCCTCACACGGCCAGCACCATGGCTGAGCACCACCTGGACTTGTCTGCAGGAAGGGCACGCTTGCACGGAGGAGCCGTGGATTCTAGCATGTGGTGGCATCAGCTGAAGGAGGAACACTGCATGCTCGGCATTCCCAATCTCACTGCCCGTGGGGAAAGTGACCCTTAAAACTCACACAAGAGGGGAAGGAAAGAGGCTTAGAGTCACGCTTCTCTCGTTCTACCCAAAGAATCCTAATCCCAACCCGGTTTGTAGGAGCGACGCAGGAGTAGCAGGGGGCTCTCAGAGCTGGCAGTCACCTGGTGAGACCAGGTGCATTTTGTCGGAAAGGGTAGGCCTGGCTCCAGCCTTGGAGAACTCACTTCAAGGAGAACACAGAGTCAGCTCAGATCAAAGAAGGCAGGGACTCTGCAGAATAGACCACAGCAGGGGGTACCACGGCCTAAACACAAGGGGCTGCCAGGGAGGAGGTCCCCAGCCAGAAGGGCCTTCATCAGCCGCCCTCCCACAGGCACAGCTCTGCAAAAGGGAAGACAATTCCAGGCTGAGAAGAAGGCCATTCTAGATAAGGAGCTTGGCCACAGCAGGGTCTAGGAGGTGGCTGATGAGAGGGAGGAGTGAGAACCAGACCATGGGGGAGGGGGCAGGGAGCTGGACAGTGTCCTTATGGCCACTGAGCACAACTGCCCGGGCTGGGTTTTCCTATGAAACCTGGCTAGTTCAGGGGAGGGATTTGGGCAGACGACCCCTGAACCTTCACCAGCTTCATGTAATCACTGAGGATGTCCTCGTGGCTACCAGGAAAGCTAGTGGATCTTTCTAGGAAAGGCATCTGCTTCTGCAAAAGGCAGGTCGAACATCTCCGGCTGGTCTCAGCTCCCATGGGGACAAAACAAGGGACAAAGAGGGGGTACATGACCATGAGAGACACAGCCAGGCCCCAAGGACCCTGGCCGTGGCTCATCCTGGCCTCTTGGCCCTTCCAACGCTGAGGTGTCTTGCTGGGTCCTGCCCCCCACATTCCATCTCCATGCTTTCCCCAGGAGGAGACTTGAGGGGCTCAGTGTCAGGGCCCCTCATCTCCTAGGGGGAGGGGATGCTAACCACCCAGCCACTCCTGCTTCCCAAAAAGGGCCCGACACCTGTACCCAGCAGGCTGAACTGGAGCCAAGAGGCCACCTATCAGCAAGCAATCCAAACACCACCAAGGCCCTTGGGCAGCCATAAACCCAGCCGGCTGCAGAACGGGCCAGAGAGCCGAGGAACAGGGCCCTGCCCCTGTAATGATTAACTGGCAGCCAGGGGCCCCGCGGGTCACAGAGATAATGAGAAAGTTTCCCTGAGCTATCTCAAGTGCAGAGGGCCCAGGAGGGGCCCTGGCGCCTGAGTCCCCGGCAAGCGCCCGGGGCCCCTCGGGACAGGTTCTTCTAAACCACCCAACGCTGCACTGCTCTGCACCCAGCTGTGGCCTCTCCCGCGTCCCCGGGGGGACGGGGGAACTGACGTCTGAACGCCAGGGACAGACGCCCTTGTGAGGCCCACGGCGAAGACTCCTGGGAGACGGCTTTCCCCCAGGCCTGGACTGATAATCCCCTCCTTGCAACAAGGGGAGGCTCAGGGCTTATCTTTATTGCCTGGCGTGTCCACCCAGGACCGCCCTGCGCCCTCGAGTGAAACTAGAAGAGGATTTGCAACGGGGCTTTCTGCTCTCTGATTTTTTTTTTAAACTACTCTCTCATCTTTTCATGGACTCCTCCAGCTCCTTTTCTCTGAAATTCTCAAGTAACTTCAAACAAAGAGCTCATGTCTCAGTTTGATCTAATTAGGTTTGCCAAGCACCAATGTGTCCATTTTGGTGCTGAACCCAAAGTGAAAAAGAATTCTTTCTCTGGGGAGGCAAAGCCAGTGTAGAGGAAAATAGTAGGATAGAGTAGAAGACGAAAGGTCTCTAGAGCCTCTCAGTGTGCGAGGATGTCACACTGTAACTGGGGGCTGAGGGGGACTGAAGGCACAAAGAAGTGACTCAAAGTGACACCACAAAGCTGATATTCCAACCCCTCGTCCCGGCACCTTGTACTCAACGTCACAACTTCTTCATATCCACCCCCGTGGTCCCAACTCATAGACACTTTCGTGATACTGTCACTCCCTTATTGTCTCTATTCAAGCTGAAGCTGGACAGTTCTTCCAGCATTTTCCAAATTCTTTCAGAAAAAGAAGCCGTTTCGATCCTTGAAAAAAAACAGGACTGATTCCTACTGACACACCCATCTCATGGTCCTCAAAGCTGTCCCGTGATGTCCCCAAATATTGGTACCCTGTCCCAGGTGAGCAGGCAGCAAGAACACAGTTCTAGAAACTTCCTATTTCTGAAGGTCAATCACTGATAACTGAATCCAGTCAAGCTTCTAGATCTAACTAACCAGTTTACAGGAAATATGGGGACAAGGGAAAATGTTAAATGACACCCAGGGGTACAGTTGGCAGGATCTGGAATGTGAGAAACACTTCATAAATGGATGCTTGTCACACCTGGGTGATGGGTGCATGGGGATGTATTGTCCTATTTGCCCTGTTTTAGTGTATGTTTGACATCTTTATAATAATGGATTGAAAAAATATCTACTTGCACGTATACACAAATCCAAAACTCCTTTCAGACACCTCTCCATAATCCACGGTGATGGGAGATGTGATAGCTGAAATCTGAAGAAAGGACCACAGCCTCCACCGAGGGCTTTGTCTCACCTCTCCACCCCATGATCTCAAGGTGAGACTTCTGGTTAAAGTGTCCACTCCAAGCCCTCCTTTCCCTGAGGATCGTGAAAGTATCAACAAACTATCAAGTTCCCGAGACAGGAGGGATAAGGCAGAAGGGCTGTCCTTGAACTGGTTGTCAAGCCCTGAGTCAGAGAGGCTCAGTAACAGGATTCCAGGAAAAACAGAACAAGGGTGTAAAACGCGAAGCCGCCCTGAGTCACAGTTCCGGGTCCCAGTGCTGACCCTGCCGCTCACAGCTGAGTGACTTTGGGCAAATCACTTAACCTCTCTGAGCACCAGTGTTTCCTCTATCAAAGAAGGAGGGTCATCCATTCACAAACACTTGTGGAGGAGGAGAAGCTGAAGTAGACAACAATTCCTGCACTTGAGGAACAACAAATGTGCACAAGGAATGCTAGTGTGCAAGGCGGGATGGGAGCCAGGCCAGCAGAGGGGTAAATGCTGAGCTGAGGAGGCCTGCTTCTCTCTGACTATCCTGGAAGGCTGCATGGAGGAGATGGCACTGGAGTTGGACCACGACAGATAGTTGGGATTCCAGCAGGTGGGTATGGAAGGGAGGTGGGCTGGCAGAGGGAGTGCCGAGCCCAGGCCCAGAGGAGGAAAAGCCAGGGCATGTTCAGGGGTTTCCAGGAGCTGAGGGCACGAGAAGGAGCCACTAAGATAAGCCTTACAGGTATGGAAGGTCGGGCTGGGCAGGCTGTGGAGGCCACCAATGCCGGACCCTATATGGAGGGCCAGGGGCAGACATTTGGAGACTTCTGAGGAGAGGGGTGTTTTGACTGGAACTGTTCTTTATGTTTATTATGGAGAGGATGGAATAGGGGAGAAAGATACAATCCTATTTCCAACTGGAAAGAGAAGAGGCCCGGCCTAGTGTCTTTATAGATCATTTCTGACAGAAAAAAGACACAACACGGCAGACAGTACAGCGGGGCTTCCTTCTCTGGGGAGAAAAAATATATACATGCACACACACATGCTCGTACACACACTCACACATGGGCATGCACACACACACGCACACACCACACACCACAGGTAAGAGAAATACAGCTGGAAAACTGAAACATGTCACCCTCAAAGCACAGACATGGTTAAGGGCCAAGCCCTGAGAATGGGAAAAAAAATGTAGCTCCCATCTTCTCCCATCACAGACAGGAGCTTTTCCTTCACCTCTTGCCCCTGTTCCAAACTCTCCAGGACCCAGAGGAATGGCAGCTGGGCCCCGATTGCAGACAGGCCAGGGGCCACGGAGCCCCTGCAGGCCAAAGCCTCGCTCCTTGAGGGGCCATGAGAGAGAAATGCCCCCTCCCCAGGCAGGACCACCTTAGCTTTCTCTTCTTAATATAGAAGATGACATCACAAAATCAAAATGCAGGCAAATAAGAAAATGAGGGAGAAATGATTTACAGAGGTGTGTCAAGCAGCCCATCAATAAACATGTTTTTTCTGTTTGTGGCATTTGTCAGCATTTTAGAATTTATAACTTGGTGAGATATTCTCTCCTTATTCTAAAAAATATTGTACTTCAGTACACTTTGTACTCTTTTTCTTAAAAAGGATCCCCAAATTGTGTAAACTTCGGGCCCCACAAAGCCCTGGTCCTGAGGCCTCAGCGTGGCGGACACCTGGTAAGTGACGGTGGTGAAGAGCCCCCCACCCCTGCTCACTGCTCCTTGCCCCCCAGCTTAGCCCTTGGGCTAAGACAGAAGAGCAAACCGCGGGTTGATGTGGTTCCAGAAAGAGCGGGAACAGCCAGGCCTGACACTCGTCAGCGGACCCCAGCTGGCCTGCCTCTCCCCTGTTGTTCCCTCTGTATAATGATCCTTAACACATAAACAGAAGAAAAAAGAAAAGAAAGACTGAAGGACTCTTCACCAGGTCACAAAAATCCCAGATCTGTCCAGCAAAGGTGGTTTCCTATTGCTAAGAAAAGAAGGACTCTTTCCATAGCATCCTAACTTATCCCAAGCTCACGACACCCATTGTAAAACGTGAAGAGTTGCAGGAGCAGGGAGAGCAGAATGCTGCAGTTTCCTTCACAAAGTGACGCAAGCAAAAGAGACCTCCTGCCCCCCGAGTGAGTGGCCTCCCAAGACACCCGATGTGGACTCCACCGGATACCCCGTGCCCTAGAGGACATTGTGGTTCTCTGGGCTCCCCCCAGGGTGGCGAGAGCCAGCACCAGCACCCGCAGCTAAGGGGGGCCGGCTCTGAGGAAGTGCCCTGCTGTTTCCCACGGCCACCCCACGAGGTCTGTGCGTGTGCCACCGCTGCCCAGCAGCCCCTACTCCACCTGGCTGGCGGGACCATCTGGTCCACCCCGCGGGGCTCACCCAGCCCCACCACGCTGTGTCCAGGCCTGCCCTCCCCTCCCAGCCAGCTCCCACCAAGACACGGGCTCACCCTACCCCTGGCCAGTGCCCTGCCCTGGACTCTGCACGGGGGCTGCTCCATCAGTCTTTTCAAAGCCAGTGTCCCCGGGGGGTGCCCAGTGCTAATGGAGCATGATGTAGGCAAGCTATGCTCAAGGGCTTAGAAAGAAGGCCAATGATATAGATGGATGGAAGGATAGACACATGGATGGATGGAGAGATTATAAAGAGATCATAGATTAGAAAGATAGATAATTAGGGTTCTGCAGAGAAACAGAAAAGACAGGAGATACGTGTAAGTACTAAGAGATTTAGTATAGGGGTTGGCTCATGTAGCCGAGGGGGTTGGCAGGTCTGAATTCCACGGGACAGGCCTCAGGTTGGGAACTTGATGGTGATATTGAATCCCCGGATGAAAGTTTCAATGAAACTTTCAATGGCTGAGGTAGAGATAGAAATTCTTCTTTCTGACTGCTGAAACCCTCAGTTCTTCCTTTAAGGCCTTAAACTGATTGGATGAGAAAATGCCTCTCATTGCTGAAGGCCATCTCCTGAGTTGATTGTAGATGTAAGCAGCCACAGATGCAATCGACTGACTAATGGTTTAAATCCACAAAAATACCCTCACAGTAAGAATCGGGCCAGTGCTTGCTTGACCAAACAACTGGACACCATCACCTGGCCGAGAAGACACATCATATTAAACAATGCAGATAGATGGGTGATAGATAGATAGATTGATTTTGGTTGACAGACAGAATGTTATAACAAATGTGGCAAAATGATAAAAGTTGGTATATCTGGAAATCTAGGTAGGGAGTATATTAGAGTTCTATGTATGCTTTTTGTATTATTTTTGCACCGTTCCTGTAAATTCGAAATTATTTCAAATAAAAAAAAATTTTAATCAATGTTCATACTTGCTTCCAGGCCCAGCCTAACCTGTTTTGGCGGGGACCACCGGCTCTGAGCCCCAGGCCTTCAGCTCACTGTCCCTAGGGCTGGGCAGGACTGAGGGAAGCAAGGCCACGGGTGGGTCTGAAACCAGCCCCCCTTCCCTGCGCCCTGCCCAAGTCATCTTTCTCCCCTCATCGTCCTGCTAGGGCTCTGGCCGGGGTCAGCAGTGGGGCCAGCGTCTCCAGGTCCACACAGGGCATTTCCGCTGGCCCTGGCTCCGCAGGACCAAGCCCAGCGTGGGGGAGCCAAGGCTATGGCCTTGCTGGGCCCTGGGCCCCCAGAGAGGCCACCCCAATTCTGACTCAGCGTGGGGGCTGTTCTTCCCCTGCAGGAACTGGGGGGGCTGCTTTCATTGGGGCGGCCAGGGTGCAGCTGTCCGAACGCTGCCCGGGTGCACACCCACTTCCAATGCCCCTTTTCCCATCGCTCCCCACCACTCCCCATTGCTCCCACTGCCTCTTGTCTGTCTTCCCTCAGGAGGCCCTTTCTGAAGTCCAGGTGGCCGGGTAGCCTATTCTGGCCCTAGCTTGCCCCCCCAAGGTGCCACCCTTGGGTTCTGTACTGGGTGTGGGACCTTTGGAGCTCCACTGGGGACCTGGGGGGTGGGTCTGGGGCCTTCTCCCACCTCTGAATCCTGCCAGCTGCTGTTGGCTGGCAGGGGTCGGGCACCACCAGGAGGGCCGAGGGCATGACAAGGACTGTAAAAGGAGAGAAGGGAGAGCGCTGGCCCCGTCCGCCAGAATCATCATCACTGCTCTCGGGGATTGTGAGAAACCTGACAAAAGAGTCGCCACATCCACAACCCCAAGGTAGCAGCGGGGAGGGTTAAAGGAAAGAGGGTACAGACAGGGTCATGGGGTGGCCACTAGATGTGTGATCTTAGGCAAGCTGCCAAACGCTCTGTGCCTCGGTTTTCCCATCTGTAAAATGGGAGTAATAATAATTCCCATCTCACAGGCTTGTCATGCAGAGTAAATGCGTTTCTATAAGCCCTAAGCTTATGTAAAGTCGTACGTCCGTGACGTAGTACTCTGGTGTTTTTTTAAAAGATATTACCCAAGCACTTATTCCCATCAAAGGGATCTGTAGGGTGGGAGAGGGGGGAGGGGGGAAATAATTATCAACATACAATCTCTAGTATGTCACACAGAAATTCAGTCCATCCTTCGGTTTGGAGGTACTGGGAAGGAGGGAGGGCAGCACCTAAAACCAGTCCCATCCGAATCCTGCCCCCTGGGGTGAGGTGGTGCAAACAGATGTGGGTGTTCTCAGCCACACTCCCCAACAGGGCCGCTGCTTTTCCGTGGAAGGACCCCACGGCCACGGGCCAAGCTCCCTGCTCTCTCTTTTTTATTTTCCAACAGGATTTGTTTAGATTAATAAAATTTTTTTTTATCCATCAACAAAGTTATAAAATTTATTTGATGTTACTTTCATTTTACTGAGTAAAAATGATATATAACATACTCAGCAAAACGTATAAAAGGTCATTGATCCAGAAATTTCACTTTTGCTGGTGGGGGTTGAGAGATGTGAGGGAAACAGCTCCTAAAGTGAGTAGGAGATTGAGCCTCTGTTCCCTCAATCCAAGTGTGGATTCAGCTTATCTGCCCCACCAGGCAGGCTGAGAGTCTCCAGGAGGTGAAGAGATTTGCCCAAAGCCACACCCTGACAAACGGAAGCCTCTGGCTGAGACTCCGAAGCCTGTGCTCTCAGCCATGCGACACGCTTGCTGCCTCGATTTCTCCGATTTGCCGGGACACGGCAGAACCAGGAGTGTGCCCATCGTTCTTCCTTCTGGTGTGATAAGTCGGCCCAGCCCCCTCCACTCCCCTCACCCCCTCTTGGTCCCCACAGGGATATCTGATGGCCTTTCTCTAGCTCATAAACCTTGTAATCTCTTGGGCCAATAACTGCCCGAATCTGGTCATGAGGACTCTTGGGGACATCTCTGCCCCGGTGTAACCCAGGGAGGATCTTTGCTGGCAGCCCTGCTCCGAAGAGGCAGAAGACATCCAGGCATGCGGCTGGATCCTGCAGAGGCAGAGCCTGGAGATGCCAAACACCCACCTTCTACCCAGGCCCGGTGAACCCCTTGCACCATTGCAGGAAGTCGGTACAGCTGGGGGTCGCTGGGGGCCCGTATCATTTTGTGGACAGCTAGAGTTGACATTGATAGGGAGTATTTAGAAATTGCAGCACAAGCAGTGTGGGATCCGTGGTGAGCCTAGTGTACATCGAGAAGCATTTCTACGTGTGATTGTTTTGAACTCAGCTTCATGCTTTCATCCTTGGGAGACACAAATGACCCACTGGGCACCCATGTTCTCCCTCACTTCCTGCTGCCTCCACATCTCCACTTCAATTCCTCCCATGGCAGCTGCTGCTTGGAACTACGCCTTCCCTGAGACTCCTCTGGCCTCTGCTCCCAGCTCTGAACCCCGGGCCAGGGCTGAGCTCAGTGCCAGCCACAGATGGGTGGGAGAAAAGGCTTGCCAGTTGTTGAATCTGGGTGATGGATGCACGGAACTCATTATGTTTGTGTCAAGACTTAGAAAGAAAAGGCTGTCGGTGGGTCCTTGGGCTGGTGGGCATTGAGTGAAGATATACAAGAGTTAAAACAGTGATTATTTGCCAGCCAATAACATGGGCTGAGCTTACCCTAGGCACTTTCCCTGTCATTTCATACAAGAATCGCCACAGACTGATTACACAGCTATTGTTCCTTGCTTCACAGACGGGGAACTCGTAAGCAAGGGATGAAATTAAGTTGACTGAGTCCACGCTCACCCTCCACCCAGCACTGAACCTCAGTGTTTAACTCCCCAAGGACTTGCTGAGCCAAGGCAGTTGTCATTGATTACCCACTCTATCATGAACCCCCACCACAACGCTGGGGGGACGGCACAGTCACCACCACATTACCCAAGGGGAAGCCAATACATAGTGGATGGCCATGCTGGGGCCCTCCTCAGCCTCAAGGACTGCAGCTTCCCGGAGAGCCCATGACCTTGCACAGGTGCATCCCCTCACCTGGACGGCCCTTTCTCTCCTTCTCTTCCTGAAGGTCCAGGTGGGGTGTCCTGAATGGTCCTGGGCTCCTTGGGAAGACAGCAGCTGAGGCTGAGGGGCAGCGGGGCCAGGAGAGGGAGGTGTGAGCTTGTTGAGAGATCTGGGCATCCCATGGAGTGTGGAATTCCTGGGTGTGGGGCCTGGGAATCTGTGTCTTAGCAAGCTCTCCAGTTGATTCTTTACGAGCACTAACGTTGATGAACCACCCTGTCATTGCTCGAGTGGCCTTTCCAAATGGCCTGGGCTGCCCCCTTGCTGGGCTCTCTGCTGGATGTCAAGCCCCAAAGTGTGTGTGTGTGTGTGCACAGGAGGGAGTTGGGGAGGAATGGCCTCTAGAGGGTGAGATGATGGGTGATTTCTATTTTCAAATTCATGAGTTTCCTCTGAAATATCATTTGACACTTGAATCACTCAAAAATAGCCAGCCTGTGGCAGGTGGAGGAAACAGCGAGAGGGGTGCTTGGGGAGCAGCTCTCTAAGCAGGATGGGGAGGTCAGCAGGGGACATGGGACACTCGGAGGGCTCAGGGGACTCCACAGACACTCCAAGGAAAGAGCTCAAGCCCCGTTTGTGAGGGACTTGAGCCAGCGCACATCAGGGTGGAAAAGCTTCTGCCGCCACCAAAGGCCCATGTCCGGGGCCCAAGGGCTCTAGGTGAGACAAGGGCTCTGTTTCCAGAGAGGGTGTGTGTTTTCCTTCCTTGGAGAGCTTATCCACAATGGTTCGAGGGCCGTCGCACACATGCAGGCAGAGAAACATGTTGAAGGGCACTGGCGGTCTTTCGATGCCACGTGGCCTTGTAATGCCATGCTCCCTGCCTCAAACAGGAAGCCGAAGCTCCTCTCCAAACCGGCAGGGCCACGACATGGGGTCACCTGCCAGGAAGCTGTTCCCACGGGGACGCTCCTCCAGGGCAGTTAGACACGCCGGTCAACATCCACACCTGCAGCTCAGGCCGTCCTAAAGTGCGTTTACTCGTGGCCTGAGAACTCAGTGACACCCAGAGGGTGACAACAAAAGTCCATTCAACCACACTCACCATCGGTATCCCCTTCAGGATCTAATCACGGCGATTTAGCACATGCTAGATGGCAGAAAGAGAGCTGGGAAAGACTCGGGGCCAGCCTTCCGACCTCGTGCCAAGTCCCGAAGGAACTCCCTGAGGTGGGGTCAGCCAGGGGCCCGCTCTGGTGAGCCAGCCATCCGCCCAGGCAGCCAGGCCCAGAGGGAGGAGTGGGCTGGGGGGTCCCTCGGGGCACCATAGCCCCCTTCCCTCCCAGCTTCCGTGGTTTGTCAGTGCTTCCTCACGGCAGCCATGCTCCAGTCAGGGAGGCAGCTTTCTAGAACTTTCCTGGCCAGTCCCCTGTCCTCCTCCTCACGCTCATCCATTCCTATCCCCTTGCCACATGCCCCACCCCTGGAAGAAAACAAACGCGAAGTCAGGCAACTGCAGTTTCCTCATCGAGCCTCGTGTTTTCTTCCTGCATATTTATCACCAGTTGTAATTTCTGGCTGAGAAATCAGAAGTGGGAGCAGGTGACAAACTTGGACAGGCAACCAGGTGGGCTGGGAGACGGGAAGGATCAGAGTGTGGGGTGCACAGCCGGGCTCAGCACCCCTTCTCCCGCTGGGGCCAGTACCTCACCACCAGCGCCACCCCCTGCTGCTTTAGGGTGGCCTGCTGAGACCAGGGCTGGATGTCAGCACCACGGAAAGTGCCCCCTTTCCAGAAAGGGGTCCACCCAGACTGACACAACCCCTGCCACAGCAGTGGCTAGCAATGAATTTATAATTCTGCAAAGATCTCTCCCTACCCAATACCCAACTTATAGTTTAAATTGTGTTCAAGGAAGAAGATCTGCATATTCTAAAGCCCAGAGACAGTAATAAAACTGAGCAAGATAAAAATCTGGAGGAAAAGTGTTTACTCTGATGTGTATTCCCCCTGACATACTGCTAAATAAATAGGACTTGCATAGCGCCAGAAGCGTTTTATTGCACCTCCTGTGTGAATTTCCTGAAGATGTTCCTCTGCATATCTCAGCCTCCATAATTTAGAGAAAGTTGCAGAGGCGAAAGGCAGCTCAGCCATCTGTCCCCACATCAGCCTGGGAGCTGCGTGGCTGGGTTACCTGTGCTTCTGGGAGCCACAGCCATTCGGGGGTGACAAGGAGGCCCTGGGTCTAGCCAGTGGCCAGGTCACAAGTGGCTCCTGCCCCGGCTGGCGGGATGCTGCTTGGCCTCATCCCAGCATGGAGCAGGGTCATGTTGCTTTAGAGCACCTGGTTTCCATTTTACATATGTTGGTCTTTACTAACCCTATTTAATCCAACAGTCTTTCGATCTAACCACTGGCACTTCACATTAGTCTGTTTGATCCACAGTCATTTTTGAAGGAATTAAAAGGCTCTGACCAAATCTAAGACATTGCTAGGCAGTGGCAAGCTATACCTTTGACTCGAGCATGGTTCAGTCCTCCATCTTGAATGAAATGGTAGCATGTAGAAATCTTCAAATGCAATATTCAAAAGATTGCCCTGAAATTTGAGTTTTAAGCAGGTTTTTAAATAGGTCCCTAAAGCACTAGAAATACCATCAGGGAATGCTCTCATGCAGGTGGTACAAAGAAAGTGGGTGCAGGTAGATTTCACAGCCCCTAAAATAGGCTTGCTGGCTGGAGGTGGCCGGATGACAGCCCCCCAGTTTCTGTTCCTGGTGCTTGGTGGAAGAGGAGAGCAGGGACTTTCGGATGAACTCTTTTGGGGGCTGAAGGGAAAGGGACGCTGACTTACACAGGCCTCTAGACAGCCCTGGATGACAGTACCAAAAAGTTAAAGTGCCCCAAGTCCTGCCAGGGACCAGCATTCAAAGTCCTATGTAAAGCGAACCCTGCTTTGTCATCCCAATGAACAGATTTAAGCTACGGAGGATGGAAGGTCAGTGGGGACCCCACCATCTCGCTCACCCCACACCAACAAACCCACTACCAGATGTCAAAGTTATACACACCCCTCAGGCTGATAGGGATGCCAGAGAATTCCCATTCCAGATGCAAATGGCAAATGGACAGGTTTCTTATACGAAGCCCCAGTATCTACATGTGGAATTTTCTTTCCATTGAGTCCCGTGATCCTTGAACTTTAGTGTGTGTACAAATTATCACACAGAATTGCCTACCCAAAACCATTTTCACTGTGCTTTAAGGGGGGTTTAAGGGGCTTTGAAAGGCAATTTTGACTCGGCATGATTTTCGCCTGTCCTACTGACAGCGGAACCTGACATGCATGTGGACAACCCGCTGTGTCTACACTGGCCTCCTGGGACGTGCTCCCTCCAAAGATGAACTGTCCATCTTGTGTGCTCTGCCACTTCCTTCCTCAACTACAGAGAAGAAAAAAAAAGCAAAGAACAGAGCAGCTTGTCAGCAGGATTTGGGGTACCCTTAGATGGGGGGGGATTTTTTTTTCTTTCTGTACCTTGAATAAATGTTTCCAGGTCAAAAAATAATATATCATCCCACAGTGAAAAAAAGAAAGAAAATCCACAGCACATGAAATATGTCCCGGGCGCCGCTCAGTCTGAAGCTGGCCGAAGTTTATCTCTTGCCGTTCACTGGCGGTTTGAAACATTACAGTTCACTGATAACCAGAAATGAGTAAGCACTACGGCAGTTCCAAATGTCACCCCGGGAGCACCAATAAAAAGCTCATAACTTAAGCCAGCCTGGTTACGTGGCCAGTGTGCTGATGAGGGGAAGTTTACATTACATGTCTGTAGGTTACAAATTACTGTTTAGTCAGCATCCTCCTTACCTAACTTGGGCTCCCGGGCCCTCAGGCAGGCATGGTTCATGAGAAACCCACAATGTGGGCCTTTCGAGTCCTAGAAAATGGAACCCGACTGCCTGAAAATTCCCAAAATCAGTTTCCTCCAGCCCCAGCTAGATCAATCTTAAATGAGAGCCTAAGATGCTGATGTCTCGGGCCACCCCAGGTTTTGGGTGGCTCTTTCACAGCCCCTCTCCTTGGAAGGCAGAGTCCTCCAGAGAATTTGACTCCAGTCAAGGCAGAAACAGAGAGTGTCTCAGCCATTCTGGCTGGTGAAGAGATGTTTGCCTTTTTAAAAGTAATGTCTGCGGTTGCACTCCTAGGGACATACCCCAAGAGGAGGGAAGGCAGGGAGGGACACAAATGATACGGTGCACCAATGCTCACAGCGACAAAAGGTGGACGCAACCCAAGTTACGGAAGAATGGATAAACAAAATGTTGTGTGTAAGCACAATGGAACACTTAGCCATAAAAAGGAATGGCGTATGAGACCAAGGGAAGAGATGTCTAGTTGGTACAGGATCTATATTTTCTAAACAGTACAACTCTACAGTCGGTTTGTTCAAACACCACAATTACATGGAACTTTGAATAGGAAGTGAGATATGGTAGGTTAGTATAGGCTGGAGTGAAATAGTGACACATCCCAAAGTAATTTGGGCAGATAATAAAGAATATATTTACAGCCTCCCCCCACCCCAGCGCTGAGGATCTGGGGGAAGGTGCAGAAGTGTTGGACTTCCTCACCTGGACTGGTGTTGATGTTGTCACAAACATTGGGACTGACGGTTTGATGTGCTGAGCCCTCGAGCATGGGACTTGCCCTTATGAAACTCGTAACTGCAAAGGAGAGGCTAAACCTGCATGTAATTGTGCCTAAGAGTCTCCCCCTGAGTACCTCTTTGTTGCTCAGATGTGGCCCTCTCTCTCTCTAACTGAGCCACCTCGACAGGTGAACTCACTGCCCTCCCCCCTACGTGGGACCCAACTCCCAGGGGTGTAAATCTCCCTGGCAATGCAGGTTATGACTCCTGGGGATGAATCTGGACCCGGCATTGTGGGACTGAGAGTATCTTCTTGACCAAAAGGGGGATGCAAAATGAGACGAAATAGTTTCAATGGCTGAGAGATTTCAAATGGAGTCGAGAGGTCACTCTGGTGGACATTCTTATGCACTATATAGATAACACCTCTTAGGTTTTAATGTGTTGGAATAGCTAGAAGTAAATACCTGAAACTACCAAACTCCAACCCAGCAGTCTGGACTCCTGAAGACAATTATATAATAATGTAGATTACAAGGGGTGACAGTGTGATTGTGAAAACCTTGTGGATCACAACCCCTTTATCTACTGTATGGTTGGATGAGTAGAAAAATGGGGATAAAAACTAAATGACAAATAGGGTGGGATGGGGAGGATGGTTTGGGTGTTCTTTTTTCACTTTTATTTTTTATTCTTATTCTGATTCTTTCTGATGTAAGGAAAATGTTCAGAAATAGATTGTGGTGATGAACATGTAACTATATGATCGTACTGTGAACAGTTGATTGTATACCATGGATGATTGTATGGTGTGTGAATATATTTCAATAAAACTGAACTTAAAAAAAAGAAAAAAAGAATGGCGGTCTGCTGCCTGCTATAACACGGATGAAACATGGAGACTTTATGTTGAGTGAAATCAGCCAGAAACAGAGACAGACATTGCATGGTCCCACTTGGATGACATCTCTAGACTAGGCAAATTCATCGAGACAGAGAGTAGAGCACAGGTTACCAGGGGCCGGGGGGAGGGGACACAGGATGTCAGTGCTTAATGGGTGCAGCGCTGCTGTTGGGGTGTAGGAGAGTTTGGGTAATGGATGGCGATGATGGCAGCACAGCATTGCAAATAATTAATGCCACTGAACTGAACACCTAACTGAGGTCAAAATGGGAAATTCTATGGTGTTTCCATGTGACCACAAAAAAAAAATTGTGTTTTTTTTGAAGTGATGCATGTGAAAAAAAAATTTTTAATTAATTTAAAAATTGTAAGAGTAGGATGAAACGTCTCGGTCGTCCCTTCCCCCCTCCCACACCATTCCCCGTGGCCCCCTCACCCACACTGCTGTCCCGGTTCTGCCCGTCTGCCCTCCCCACCTGCTGACGGACCCACCAGCAGGAAACCCACTTGCTGTTGGCACCGTATCCTGCGCTCCCAGCAAACGGTCAGCCCCGATGCTTTGGGTCAGTAACACAAAGGTCTGCAACAATCATGGTAGCTGTTGTCCTTTTTATCCTTTCACGGTGATAGAATTTACAGAGAGTCGAGCGCCTGCATCTTCAGAGAACATGCACCTGTGCACACGCCTGTGTGGCCCCAGCCAGATGGCGACAGGGAGCATCCCAGGCCCCAGAAGCTACCCCTCCCGGTCCCGCGGCGGCCACCCCATGTCTCCCCGACGCAGCCCCTTCTGACTTCCAGATTAGACCGGCTGTTTTTGCGCTCTCTATAGATGGAATCACACTGCATATACTCGGATGTCTTTTTTCACTCCATATTCTGTCCGTAACATCCATCCATAGTGTGTGCGGCTGTGGCTTATTCTTTTTCATTGATGATTCTTTTTTTTTATCAATGAGGGATTGGTTCTTCTGTCTCTCGTGCTCCTTCTTTTCCTTCTCCTTCTCTATTCAAATCAGGCCACAAGCGCCTCACTACCATATTTGGTAAAGGTGAGGACGTTTGTTACATTCCCATGCTGCCATGGAGACAAAAAAGTGCCCCCTCCCTGGACACTGTGGACCTCCCCTGTCCCACAGGTGCTGGGGGGCGATCGTCTTTGCCTGAGGGCTTAGCTTTTCTTTATTGCAACTGCCTCCCTGTAGAAGTTTAATAACTGGAAAGAAGCCAAGCTGGTTCTAGGGTCACAGGAAATGTTGGGCTTCGGTCTTGGATTTTTATCATCCTCTGTTCTAGGGGGTGGTGGCCATGGCTTTATGTTGGATGAGAAATGAGTTGAACAAGAGATAACAAAGTGCAGAGAAATAAATAAAAGTGAGAGGGTAATGGCTGCTACAGGCTGGAAAAAAAAATCAGTGATGAGTAGAAGAAAAGAGAAAGAAATGCTCCCTAGTTTTCAGTATCTAGGGGGAGAGAATCCTAGACATAGTTATGGAATGGTATGGAGGAAAATTTTAATTTTTTAGCTAAAAATAAATTGTGGGCATATGTGTAACTTAGGATACAAAGACACAAAAAACGTAAGTACAAGTTGGGCCACTAGATGTCAGGATTGAACAACCTATTCCCTGGGACACACAAAAAACCACCAGACTGATTCAGGAAGAAACCTAGAGAGATTCAAGGGTGTGACCCCATGGCCAAATAAGGCAAAAACCTTATCATTAATTCCAACATTCAAATAAGCAAAAAGTCCTGTAGGAATTATAGCTCCATTTTTCCAACTTTTTTCTTTCCCTCTTTTAACCCTAGGCTATATTTAAATGGATATTGGAAATCAGGAAAGTTCTGCTAAGTTAGAAAAACAGTGTTGTTTGAGAGGTAGTGTTTTTAAGATTAAAACAAAACCAAGAAAATTAAATTGTATATTGTGAGACAATCTTTTGCAACTAGATTGAGGCATTACCTTCATTGAATCATAAGAAAAGATTTATTGAGGTTCGGCTGTGTACCCAGGACCGTGCTCTATGCTGGAAAATATGAAGTACACTGAGACAGGGTCCTCTGCCTTCAAGCCATAAATTGTTCACATGCCTATAATTTGCTTGAGTGCAGAGACCTGGCCTTATTCACTGTGGGGTCCCTGTACCTGAGGAGTGCGCTTGGCACATAGGATTTCAACAAATACTTACTCTTCTGTTATCTTTCCTACGTGAGGAAAAGGCAGTGAACTCTCCCCCCTAAATCCAAGAGCACATAATTAACTGTTAAATTGTGCAGTTCCAACTCCAAAGTGTATTAAATGTAGTTCCTCCACCTTCCCAGGTCCCTTGTAGCTAGACCCAGGACCTGGTGGTTTCCATTTATTCTGCTACCACGCGCTGTGTTTACCGAGCAGGCCCTTCTGCCCAGTCCGGTGTGCATTCTCTCCTGAATTTTCATGGCAACCCTACAAGGCAGGTGGTATCGTCATCCCCCTTTTACAGGTTAAACACTGAGGCTTCCGGGGGTTAATTTTGCTCACGGTTACAGAACTGTGGAGTTTGTTTCTTAAATAAGGCAATGGCAGCAGGGAGTAGCGTGCGATGGTGGCAGGATGCCTGAGCCCCTGAGTGGGGAATGGTCCGTCCTCACACCCCAGGGCCTTTCTGTGTTTTCGGTGAAGATGCAGGTCCACCTTGGCACGCACAACCAACTGAGGGGCAGACTGCATTGCATAGGGGCCTGCCCGAGATTTATACGTCTTGCCCAAGAGCCTTGATGTGTTGACCCCTGGAAGAAAGTCCCCCGTGGATGCTCATAGAGGAGGGGAGGGGAGAAGAAGGCACTGCTGTCCCAGAATCCACTTCTGAGTTGATCGAGCACTAGTTCAATCCCAAGGATTCCCAGAGAAGATTAAGCAAAACTAGAACATTCAACCAAAACCCTGGTTTAAAAATATTCAAATCATAGCAATGTCACTGAAGAGCTCAGCTCGATCCTGAAATATTTTTAAAGTAAAGAAGATCCTTTGAAACGCAGGCTGTCCCTCCCATTTGCTCCGGCACGGCCCACTCACCTGGGTGCCGCTCTCCTCCCTCTCCAACCCCTTTTCCTTCACCTCTTTGCCTCTTCGGAGTCAACCCCTGGGTGCCTCGGACAGCAACAGGGACACAGACCTTGTCTTCTGCTTTCCACAGGCTCACAGCGCCCCGTGCCCAGGACCGTCGGAGGGAGAAGCTAAATGCACAAACCAGCAGTCAGGGGAAGGCTCCTGGAGCGGGGGTCTGCGGGGCTGGGGGCTTTGGCGCGTGGCTCCTGCAGTCCCCAGGCTGAGGGTCTGTGACCACAGCCCAGGAGGATGGTGGAGGACGCTAGCTTTCCCCATCCCTTGAAATGAGTTGAAAGGCTGTCGTTTGGGGTTGCTGAGGCGTCCGAGGCACCACATTTACTGATTCCACCTGTATGCTGTCTTTTTTGCAAGACAAAGTGGAAGAAGTTGTAAAGTGTTGCCCTTAATAGCAGGGTTGATGGTTTCCCTTCCCGGCTCTGCCACTTAAAGCTGTGTGGCCCTGGGCAAATCACTCAGTCTCGCTGTGTACCTCAGCCATCGCCCCTGTAAAATGGGGTTGATGATGGTGGCAATCAGAGCACCCACCCTCCCCGTGGGGCTGTAACGAGCATTGACGAATGAATTAACATTTGCAAAGACTTTAGAGCAGTGTAAGACATGATCCACTCATGGATTTTCAACCAATGTCAAGCCTTGTTGAAATAACACGATACAAACCTCCAGCTTCTGCTTGGAATTCGTCTTCTATGGTTCCCAGTGGAGCAACTATTAATGGAAAACACATCTCAGAGTACAGATTAGGTATGAGCTGAACAGGCTTTGCTAACTTGGGCAAGGCTTTCTTTCCTTCGCTCCAAGGGAAGTTTCACTCATTTGTCCACTTGAGACCTTGTCACTTCTTGGATCCCATTCATCAGAGAAAAGGGCCCCTGGCCTCCTCAGCACCTTTTCTAAAGGCCTTTGCATTCTAGCTGCTCTGAAGTTCTCCCAGCAAACATCTTGGCTCCCGTTACAGCTTCGATTTTGTTCAAGTCAATAAGCATTTATTAAGCACCTATTAGCCCAAAGCACTAAGAAGGATGCAAAGATATCCTCATCTTTAGTCTCAGGTGAGATGTGTACGTGGCTCATTACATTATCCCATAAAATGGAGCAAGCTCTCTGTTTGGGACCCAAAGGGCTGTGGATGTAATCACGTGGGTGGGCAAAGTGGGAGGGAGCTCAACAAGGAGGTGGCCTTTGAGCTAAACCTTAAAGGATGAGACTCCAATAAGGAGAGATACAGGCACAGAGCTTTGAGCGTGGAAGGTGTTTATCTGTTCATCCATTCATTCAACATGCATCCATTGTGTGCCTACCTTGAGCCAGACATTGGGCTCGAAACTCTGCTCAACCACTACTACCCATGTGACCTTGGGGTGACTTCCCTCCATTTCTTCAGGTGTCAAGTGGGGCAGCATAATAATTTCTATCTCATAGATTCAAGTGCTCTTTGAACAGAGCCAGCTGCATCTTAAGCATGCAATAAAGGCTTACTGATGTTATTGTCATTATAAATTGGACAAACATATGCCTTAAATGCACTATATGACATCAAAAGCTCACACATAATGCTAAAGCATCAGACATACAAACAAGTAATTACACTTCTCTGCGCTAAGTGCTATAATTCCTCAACTTTTCTGGGAAATAAGTCTGGTGATTTCTGTGTGTGACCCCCTGCCAGCCTAAATTCTTGCAAATGAGAATGTCCATATGTATTATTGGCTTTCTCTTCAATTAATTATCAACATTTATACCTTCCCTGTGCAAAGTGTCACACCAAAAGTTAACTGCCTTGTCACTGTTTACTAAAATGTCTTTCTGCAGTTTTTGCCATTGTGTAGTACAATTGCCTTTTTGACTCACCTCTTTCACCCTCTACCCCCTGATTTATCTTCACCTAGGTGGTAGGCATCTGTGCTCAGACCTGGGGTAAACCTGTGTGGGAAACTGAATGAGCAAAAGAAGTCAAAGGCTTTGATCTCTGAAGATGCAGAGGAGCTCATCAGGCCACCTGGGGAAGGGGCCATGAGAGGCTCTATGGGAGAATGGCTGCCAGGGTGATGTGATAGAATTTGGGGAGATTCAGCAGAAGACAAGGCTATAAAGAGAAACAAGCTGGATTGTGGCAGACCTCCCATGCCCTATTGTCTTAATTTCCAGGCTGCTATGACAAATACCACACAAGGGATTGGCTTAATGGCAGGAATTTATCGGCTCATGGTTTCAGAGACTGGAGAGTTTGTTTCCTCCTAGAGTCAGTAATGTTTTGGCTGGTCAGCAATCCTTGGGTTCCTTGGCTTTCCCGTCACATGGCGATGGCTTCTCCTTTCTCTTCCGGGATCCATTGACTTCTGGCTTCTGGATCCTCCCCGTGGCTTTCTCTTTATAAAGCCTCCAATAGTAGGATTTAGGCCCATCCTAACTCAGTTGGCCACACCTTAACTGAAAAACATCTTCAAAAGTTCCTATTTACAATGGGTTCAAACATATAGGAATGGGCTTAAGATTAAGAACATGTTTTTTCCTGAGGTACATAACTCAATTCACCATACCTACCAAGATGCTTGTATTCTGCTATGAATGTTGAGAAATCAAGGAAGATTTTGAGCAGGGGATTAATGTGGTTGCAGGCTGTTTCTGAAAGATGCTTATAGCAGTGCAAAGAGTAGATTGGCCAGGTGAGAGTGCACAGGTAAAGTTAGGGGTTTGGAGGGTGCACTGACATCTCTACTCAGCACTGGGCCAGTGGTTCTCAGCTAAAAGTGACTGTACCCCCAGAGGAAACTTGGCAACATCTGGAGACATTTCTGGTTGTCTCAACTCGGAGGAGGGGTCTTGCTGCTGGCTTCGAGTCAATAGAGGCCCAGGGTGCTGCTGGGCATGCTACAATGCATGGAACAGCCCCCACCAACAGAGAATCATCCAGCCCCAAATGTCAGTAGTGTGAGGTTGACAAACCATGCACAGCTCATCCATTGTAATCTGCTCCCAGCCTTAAGTTTCCAGTCTTGGCCTCTCTTCATTGCTTGATCCTTGATGCACAGCCACCTAGCAGATCCCACCATTAGTGTTAAAGGACAGATGGGAGCTTAGAGGGACCCCAGACCCACAGGCTCTGCCACACACCCAGCATTCAAGGCCATTGGGCACTCAGATGTGCACCAGGTTTTGTGAATCCCTTCTCCACATTGGTTTCCCACTCAATAGGAAAGCTCCTGCCCCCATCAGAATCGGCATCGCCAGGCAGCTCGAAGGAGACCGCAGCTGCCTTCGGGGCCCCCCTCTACTGACTCACCTTCTCCAGTGGCCCCTTTCCTCAGCTCCATCCAAGTTTCAACTCTTCTTAAGCCACTTCATAGACTTCCCACATAAGGAAGAGGAGTAAGCATCCAAGCCCCCTTGGCGGAGTGATAGAGGCAAGAACGGAGAGATAAAGACATGATATGAGGAGTTCACCTGTTTACTGAGGGCCTCCTGGTGCCAGGCCCGTGGCAGGAGGAGGGGACCAAGCAGAGCTGCCCCTTCCCCCACCACCCTCTGGAGTCCTAGTCACCGTCCTCCCCAGAGGCCTCCCGCTCTCTCCTGTCTTCCTTGGGTGCTGTCCTCTTCTCTCATCTTCTACTCATTCCACCTCACCTCCGGATTCCCACAGTGTTCACTTATCAATCACTCCAAAATTCTCATCTCCAGGCCAGAACTCTCTGATGTGCTCCCAAATGGTGCAGACGTCCCCACAGGGGTGTAAGGAGCACTTCAAATTCCGCTCGTCCCAGGTGAACTGCATTTTAATATAACTGGTTTCCTTTGTAATGCCATGTATTTTATTTTATGCGTGTAAAAATGTTATTCCAGGCAGGGGTCTGGGGGTTTTGCCAGGCTGCCGAACACATCCACGGCACAGGCAGTTAAGAAGCCCCTGCCGGGCACCCACTCCCATCCCCAGCACCCCACAGCCCCGCTGCCAGTAAGGTCTTTGTGCCTAAACTTCCTGCACCCTCCCCACCTCGATCTGTTTGCTCCTCAGCTGTCATCATGGAAGGAAAGTTAACGGTGGGCCTTGTCCCCTGGGTGGCCAGCCCCACTAGGAACCCCTGGAGGGGGGGTCCCCCTTTACTCTCCTGCAAGCCTTTTTTTTTTCCAGCAATGACATGGCTCAGCTGAGTCCTGGGGAGACGGGGCCACCAACAGCAACCTCAGGGCCACACAGGGCAGCTGGAGAACTCCCTGAAATCAGCAGAACTTCACATGCGTCCAAGCCTGCCCCCTGCCTCCTTCCGGCCTGGTGTAGTCAGCTTCAGCCGGTCATGAAGCTGAGTTCCCTCAGGTGGACACAGGGCAGCGGGAAGGAACTACCCATCAAACCGTTTTGTAGGGTTGAGGAGTTTGGAGAACCAGGTGCAGCTGTAGGTGGCTCCGGGCAACCCTCCCCTCCCCTGCAAGCTGGACCTCAGCCCACAGGCCAGCCCGAGGCACAGAGGGGCCCTGCCCACCTGGGACCCTCAGACGGACGACCAGCCAGGGAATCGGGCAAGCCTGCGGGCTCATTCGGCAGTCGCCCCTCAGATCACCCCAGAGCCCCAGCGAGGGCCCGTCCTGCCCTCACCCCGGGTGCCTCCCTCAGCAGGGCTCGGAAACGAACGCCTCCTGCCACCTTGTGTTTTTCTAAGAAACCAAAATTCAGTCCATCAAAATGATCTAGGCGAGAAAAAGGACTCTCCATCCTTTGGGGTACTATTTGTTAGTTTCCACACATTGTCAAAGGTGGCGGGTGGCTCAGCTCTTTATCACTTCTCTGATAATCTCGCAGGTCCTAAAAGCACTCAAATGGCCGGAAATGGAATCTAAGGCCCTCAAGATTGTTTCATTAGTCGGCAATGCAGTTTTCCAGTTTTCTTCTGTGCGAGGTGGTGCTGGAATTCAAGAACACTCAGATCTGAGACCGAATGTCCCCAGTGGGATGTACTAACCCCAGCACAGCCTTTGGTTGAGCCCTCCAGTTTTGTTAGGTAGAAATGACTGCATCTGACAACCACCGCCCCCTTCTTTGCGTGGCTGGTCCCAGAACACCAGTTAGCTCAGCTCAGACAGCCGCACCCCTGCTACCTGTGAGGTTGTATTTGGGGAAGCGCCTGACGCATTCAGTGCCCAATTACCATTAGCTGAATGATGAACCAAAGGACACCTTTTAAAACCCCATCAGAGAAGCTGGGGCGCTCCACACCACGATAAGGGTCATAATTCAAATTCCCTGGAATATCTATTTAAGCAATAACAATCTGACAAGGGTTTCCCTGCTAAGACAACTTAATATGGGTGTTCAACTCAAACCAGGAGATTTATAATTATTAAAATTCTAGTGATCTCCGAAGTGATGAGGAGCAGGGAACTAACAGCTTGCTGAGCCTCCCAACTGTCCCAGATGGATGCCCCAAGCCCAAGGACCAGGAAAACCTCGGCAGTGCGACGCAGGAGCGAATTCAGCCTCATTCTTGGATCCATGTGCTTAACACCCGGAGTTAGACACGGAGCCTCAGGCCTTGCTCTCTCTGGGCAATGTTATAATCATCCAACACCGTCTTTAAACTCTGGGTTTTAAGAACGCCAGGGACGGGTTTACCTCGGAAGGCCCAGTGGCGGGTGGGCAGCTCTGAGCCGCCCGGGGGGTGGTGCTGGTCACTCAGGGAGGCAGGACAGGTGGCAGGACCCTGGGTGGCCACCTGCCTCTGCCTCTGCCTCAGCACAAAGGTCCCTTCTGCTGATGGCCTCTGCCTCCAGGTAAGGAGGAGGTGAGGGGACCGGTTCCTTGATGTGCGGGCCGACCCCAACCAGCTCTCTGAAAGCAGCCAGCTGTCAGAAGACCACGTGTGTGGCTGTCATTTTCAGACAGGGTGAGGCAGGCTCTTTGCAGCAGAGGACAGGCCTCCTCCAGCACACAAACCCCCTGAGGTCGTGGGAAAGCTCTCCAAGGCCGGGTCTCAGCCTTGGTGGCGCCGGCGTCCCAGCTCCAGGAGGGAGCCAGGGTGGCAGCAGCTCAGAATCAGAGATTTGGTGCAAAACAGAACCTGCACACTTGGGTTAAGTCCCTCGGATAGGGTGTCCGTCCCTCAGAGGGACATTCTTTCCTCAACGGCTGGGACTTTGCCAACCAGGTGTGTGAGTGTGTGCGAGCACGTGTGATGGGCATGTGAGCGTGTGCACTGTGGGAGCCGTGTGTGTGTGCATGAGTGTGGGGGCATGTATGTGAGTGTGTGTGCACTGTAGGAGCCATGGGTGTATCCATGTATATGTTGTGAATGTGGGCACACACGTGTGCACACGAGTGTGAATGTGTGTATGCATATGTGTGTGTGAGGATTGCATGAAGCATGTAAAGCACTTGGCACATTGCCTCGAATATAGTAAGTTATATAAAAAAGTGATATGAAAACTCCATCGATGGGTCAATTATGCCCTTTCCAAATCAACAACTATAATGCGTCTTCCACATTTAGCCCACGTCTCCAGGAAGCCTGGGTTTGTCACAAGCATTTCCTGGGCCTGTGTCAGTATAAACAGCACTCGACTGTGGTCAGTCGGGCCGGGTTCAAACCTCAGCTTCACCACGTAAGAGCTGCGGGGCCTGGGGCAAGAAACTCGGGCTCTGTGTGCTTCTGCGGTTGTTGAATTTTTTCACCTTTTAAAAAATGTTTATTGTGGTTTATATAAAATATATCCTTTTATATATGATGTGATATATATATAGAGAGAGAAAATCTGCCACTTCAACCCTTTTTAAGTGTACAATTCCACGGCATTAATTACATTCACAATGTTATGCTACCATTACCACCATCCATTACCAAAATTCTTCTATCACCCCAAACAGAAACTCTGCCCCATTAAGCAGTAACTCCCCATTGACCCCCCACCCCACCCCAGGCCTCTGGTCACCTCTAATCCACTTTCTGTTTCTATGAATTTGCCTATTTGGATATTTCACATAAATGGGATTATAAGTTTTTTTTTATTATTTTAATGGGCATAATAATACCTATCTTAGCATTGTGGGGGAGTGATATACTTAAATAATGCATGTGGAAATCCCTTGCCCATAGTAAACACTAAATTAATCCTTTCTTCCTCCCTCTTCTCTCCTCCTCCATTCAGTCCTGCTCTAGAGGGCTCGTTCCTTTGCTTTTCTACCTCTATCCCCAAAAAGGGCATATGCCATGGTCCCTGACCCAGGAAAACTAACTATTTCTTTAAAGAAACAAGAAAAACCTTCCCCAGACAGAGGCAAAACCAGAATTTACAACCTCTTGAGAATACTGAGTGCACGAGGGCTGGTCACACTGGCCATCGCATGTCACGGTCACTCACCGAGTGGTCCAGCCAGCCCAAGACAGGGAGTGTCTCCACCCCGGGAATTCACCAATTTGCTTTTCCATTTATTTATCTGTGCGGGTTTGGATGTACTGTGTCCCCCCAAACACTGTGTTCTTTGATGCAGTCTCATGGAGGCAGAAGTATTAGTGTTGATTAGGTTGGAACCTTTGGATTAGGTTGTTTCCATGGAGATGGGGCCCACCCAACTGTAGTTGATAACTCTGATTAGATAATTTCCATGGAGTTGTGGCCCCGCCCATTCAGCATGGGCCTTGATTAGTCAACTGGAGCACTATAAAAGTTCAGTCAGAAGGAGCTCGCTGCAGCAGCTAAGAGACATTTTGGAGAACACCATTTTGAAATGCAACCTGGGAGCAAAGGAAGAAGATGCCAGCCACATGCCTTCCCAGACAACAGAGGTATTTCAGACACCATTGGCCTTTCTCCAGTGAAGGTGCGCTATTGTTGATGACTTACCTTGGACACTTTATTGCCTTAAGACTGTAACTTTGTAACCAAATAAACCCCCTTTATAAAAGCCAATCCATTTCTGGTATTTTGCATAACAGCAGCATTAGCAAACCAGAACATTACCCAACTGGAAGTATTTATTGAGGGACCAGCTCCAGGTTTGTGCCACCAGGGGAAGGCAGATAAGTAAACAAGTACAGTACAGAGCGATGAATCCATCAGGAGATGGGGGAAATTAATACCAGCCTCCATTTGATGCAGACTAGAAACAAAAAAAGAAATATTCTAAGTGAATTAAGCCTACATGATAAAGCAACCCACAAATTTGTTAAGCTGGCTCCTGCTGTGTTCTGGACACTAACTCAAGTTGCAGAATAGATTGGGAAAGCACTAAAATCCCTCCTACAATGGAGGGCATGAGGTTGGCTGTGGGAGGGGCCCTAGGAGACAGACCAACAGACAGATTGCTACCCCCTGCCACCCAGAATACGGACGGGGAAAATAACTGATCATCAATTTTTAATAGTACACCAGTAATCCTTCAAAGTTAAGTCAACCTCAAGTCCCTTCTTTGTGGTTTCTTTCCATTTGCTCCATCTAAGTCTTCATCTCTGTGAAGTAACATGCAATTGCTGTTTTTGGAAATCAATTTCCCAATTCTGACAGAAAAGGACGTATTCAAAGGTGAAGTCAGTAAACATTGGTGATTTATACATCTTGGCTGGGAATAAGGCTCCCCAGAGCCTCTTTCTCCTACTTGTTGGCTGTGAAATTTTGTGTTCTGCCTTGAAAGTATGTGAACAGAATGACTCTGTTAAATTAATAAAAAAAAACTGTCCTAAGTATTAGATAATTAATAGACTATCTTTTATAATATTCTGTAACACAAGACAATAGAATCATTTAAAAAATAACTTCAAGTTGCAGGCTTCCTCTCCAAGGAGATCTGCTTTCCTGCTATTAGGAGCCCGACATCCTCTTCCGCTTCATTGTGGTGGGATTCCCGATGCCCTGGGAAAGTGACTGCATCCTCCCAACCCACGCCCTTACCCAGAGCAGAAGGTGGAAAACAGAAACAGCAGGGAAGAGTTCATTCCAAAAAAACCAGTCTTGAAACATTTATTAAAACCCAGGGCTTTACATTATTCCACTTTTGAATGGAAAAAAAAGATATTTATGGACTCGACACCACCTCTGTGTTTCATCAGATGCCTCGAAACATAATTCTGATGTTCCAGATGCAGTGCTGTACTTAACATTTTTTACTCACCAAACAGAAAACAAGGCTTATAAATCATTCAGAAATTTTGAGGACACATGAAGACTGTAGGTTTACACCAGGATATGGAGACCTAAATTCACTAAGTTGCTAGTAAAATACACAGACTTACACAGCCTCACCCATCACCAACGCCACTTAAAGGCTGTTTAATCAGTGCACTTAGCTCTACCACTCAGGTTTACGTGCTTGGACACGGCCCCAAACGGTGGGAAATACTTCCCCTAAGGAGTGGAATCTCTAACCCCAGTAAGCTCAGGGCAGCCTGGTCTGTTCTTTTGCCACTTGGACGGCAGCATCCACCCAAAGAGGACACCACATGTGGTTTACCCAACTACAGTACAACACGTGGAGGCGAACTTTGTCTCTAGGATCAAGAAAGCACCATTCTGCTTTATAAATAAAGCCCTATTTATTTCTTCCCATCTCATCTTTGTTTCCAAAGAGGATGTAGGATAATTCATGGGATCTGAGTTCTTAAGTTGCTAATGGTTCTTTAGACTTGACATGAAGGCACTGAGCTAATGAATCAGGAAAGTTAAATAAATGCAATGTGGAAAATTACAAACTTGATCAGAGTTTATAGCTAGGATTTGCAGCAATTACCAGGTTCAGTGCTAGACTCTATCTCATTTTCCTTGTCTTTTTTCTAATTATACTGAATAAACAGTTACATTTTACTAGGTCACTCAATGTCAAATCATAAGCATTTCCCCATGTTGTTAAAAATTCTTCAGAAACAGATTTTTTGCATCTTTTAAAAATTGTTATTGTAGTAACATATATACAACACAAAATTTCCCATTTTAAGCACTTTCAAGTGTACAATTTAGTAGCATTACATTCACAATATTGTGCTGCCATTTCCTCAATTTTTTCAGCACCCCAAACAGAAACTCTGCACCCAAGAAACCTCCCTTGACTCTGCCAATCTAAGTCAGGTTCCAATTATAACCACTCATCGAACTCTACTTCTTTGTCAGATTGCTCAACCCAGCATGTGATGATTTATCAGTTCAGCTGGTTGGTTGATGTTTGTCTCTGCCAACTAGTCTATAAGCATCATCAGGTTGGGAAGACTGGTCTACTTTGTCTATTGCTTGCACAGTGCCTGGAGCAATGCAACTGCTCAAAAAGTATCTGTTTAACTAATAAATATATTGATGAATAATTTGATGAATTGATGAATAAATAATGATTACTTGTAATGGCTAATAAAAGATCTAAAAGGCCAATGATAGGTAAGTGGCCAAATAAACTCAGACATGGTTTTTATTTTATAGCTACTGAAATATGCTTCTGTTGTGCACAAGTGTTAACAGCAGCACAATTCACAAAGGTCCATCGTCAGATGCACGGACAAACAAAATGTGGTCTATCCATACAATGGAATTGTATTAGCCATAAAAAGGGATGAAGTGCTGAGACGTGGATGACCTTGAAGACATCAGGTTGAGTGAAATAAGCCAGATGCCAAAAGACAAATATTGTACAATCTCACTTATACCTAGAAGAAGCACATTTCCTAGAGACAGATGGTCAATTACAGGTTTCCAGGGGCCAGGGAGGGGGAGGGATGAGTGGAGTTGGCCAGGAGAAGCAAAAGGTGTGTGATGAAATGAAGAAGCTAAAGGAGAGTGACTCCTGCAGGGCCTCGGAGGCGTGTTACAGGTTTTGGGTTTTACTCGATGGTGGATGAGCAAGGAAGCAGCATGATCAGGTTTGCCTTTTCGTATTTGGGGTCCATGGAAGATGACAGAAACCACTCTAGCTTTTTGAGCAGAAAGGAACCTAACAGGGAATTATCTGCTAACTGTTGTTGGACAGGCTGGTGGAGCAGGCTGCAGATGGGGCCTCGAGGAGTGATTCCTGGAACATTGCAGCAGGTCTCTCCCACCAGAGGGGCCTTACCTTGACTTGGGTCAGGGAGCTGAGGAATCAGGAGGCTGAGGCTGCAGCTGCTGGCTCCAGGGACCCACCATGGTGGCAGTGACCCAGCAGCCACCAGCCACAGTGCACCTGCTAAGTCCACACCTGCAGAAAGGATGCAGTTGTGCAGTGCTACCTCTCTCCCTAGGTATGATTCAGAGGATCAACGGATGCAGGGCTCTGGAATTTTCTCTGCAATTTGCTTTGCTTTGCCCTCATAGTTGCAAGCCCTCCAAGGCCCTTTGAGCATCAGGCCCTCACACAGCCATCTTCAGGGGTAGTAAGGAAAGAAGAAAGGCATCCTCCTTGTACCACTCTCTCCTTATTTCTCTCCCCAAAGCCTCAGAACCCCCCTCATGTCTCAATGGCCAGAGCTTGGACACTTGCCTATATTGTAGCTGCAAGGGAAGCTGGAAACCTAAGTTCCTGGCATTTTCTGCCTCTGTTGTGGGATTCCCTCACATCCTTGCTAATTTTTCTATTGCAATCTTGGTATTTCACTTACCCATTTGCCTGAGCTTTTATAGAGCAAGGCCATTAACCCTTTGCCTGACATGGTGAAGACAAATTTTTTTCCATAGTTTGTTTTCTTTTGTTGTTTTGCTTATGATGATTTTTGTCTTCCCTGTTTTTAAGGTACTAAATGAACATGATGATTCCTTAGAAGACTTTTTAAAAAATGTTTCCATGCACTTCTCCCTCAGAAATCTCTGAGAAGAATCTGTCTCAACTGACCAGCAGTCCAGGAGCCTTGCAACCCTGTAGAAACAGCTTCTACTCCTCAGGATCCCCGGGGCCTTGAACCCCCTCCAGAAGGAGCCTTAACCTCAGCTCTTGAGATACCCACCAGGGGAAGAAGAGGGTTGCTGAAAATAACCCAGTTCTCCTCCCAGGGAAGGCTCCTCACCCCCTTAGCCCTCTCTGGACCACCCATGGGTTTGGCCCCATGCTTCCACTCTCTTTGGCCTTTACAGCTGCAGTCCAGATCCCTTCTCACACTTGTTTATCCTGCCTTAGAAATGTCTGAGGGTCGTTCACACACTTCTCAGTGCTTCTGGGGGAGCACAGGAGCTCCCTGGGAATAAGGGTCATCTACTTTGGGGTCTCAGAAGCACCTAATGTCTATAAGACTCTCATAATTACAGTAGAATCTCATCGTCACACCCCACCCCTCCACATTTGCTTGTAATCTTGTGCAGCTGCCCTCAAGCTGTCAGGCTTGAGTGATAGATTCCCAGGGCCCCACGCCACACCTAACCCCCCTTCCAGGGCCAGGAAATCCCCCATGGCTCTTTCAGACCTGGTCCAGAGCAGGACCCCAGGCTTGAGCATCCACTACAGGCCCCTCATCCCCAGCCAGCACTCAGACGTCTTCTGGTTTTCATCGGTCCTCATTGACCTGCCCAGACTTGGAATGTTCGTGATCCTGAATATTGGGTGCCTGCCCAATTGATCTCGAGTTTTAACTCTGAACTCTCCCCCTTCCTCACAGTTGCTCAACTTTTAAAGATAAGTTTCCAGTGTCCTTTGATGTGGGTGGTGGTAGTTTCTCTAAGGGGTGACAGACAAAGAGCATCTTCCAGTTGCCCAAGGCTCGTCTTCACATAGAAAGGGCTTTGTGCTTCATTGCATGGTTACTGCAGTTCTGTGATTCAGTGTGAGGAGACCCTTAAAACTCCTTCAGTTAGGTCTCCCATGAATTGGTGTGAGAAGTGTTTAATGATAATCAATTACAAAGGATACATGAGTTCAACCTTGTTATGTAAAAGGAAAAAGCCTCAGCTAGAACTCCTTGCCTAGTCTTCTAAGCTCTGAATCCAAGACCCCGCAATCCAGTGCCCCACCCCCCAGCTCGAGGCTCCATGACAGTTGACTCAGCAGCCCCCCAGCTAGGTGAGGAGCCACCAGTGCATTTACCGGGTGTCTTGGTTTCCTGCAGCTGCCGAAACAAAGGGCCACCAACTAGGTGGCTTCAAACAACGGGAATTTCTTCTCTCATGGTTCTGGAGGGCAAGAGTCTGAAATCACAGTGTTCTCAGGGCCACGCTCCCTTCTAAAGGCTCCAGGATAGAGTCCTTCCTCACCTCTTCCAGCTTCTGGTTGCCCCAGGTGTTCCTTGGCTTGTGGCCACATCATTCCAATCTCTGCCTCTTTCTTCACATGGCGCCTTCCCCCCACCCCACCCCTCTCTCTCTCTCTCTCTCTCTCTCTGTGTGTGTGTGTCTTCTCCTCTTCTTAGGAGGACCCCAGGCATTGATCCAGGGCCCACCCTAATCTAGGAAGATCCCATCTTGAGATCCTGAACTATTCACATCTGCAGAGACCCTGTATCCAAATAAGGTCACATTCTGAGGTTCCAGGTGGACATGAATTTGGGGTACACTATGGAACCCTCCACATGGGTCAAAGCCCCCCTCCTCCCCTTCACTCCACCTCCTCATCAAACCAACCCCCAAAGTGCAATCCTTCCACCTGCTCGATGCTCAAGGATCTGTCCCCTTCACTCCATGTTCCCGGCTACTGGCTCAGTCCAACCTCTCTTCTTATTGTACCCAGGAGGGTTCCACAAGGCTCCCAGTCCCTCTGTCTGTCCATTCTCCTGGGCACTGCAGGAGGGACTGTGGCAGAACACAAAGCTGCTCCAAATCTCTTGAGACAATGCTCATCACCTCCCATCTTTCAGCTGGCCCCAGCTCTGCCCACCTTCCTGGCCTTGCACACCTGGGGCTCACAGGAGTGCATGACTCACTCCCTTCTGGTCCTGTTGCATTGGCCCACTCTCTCTGCCTGGAACACCCTCTCCATCCTCCTGGGCATGACTGATGGGCAGCCTGGCACGGTGACCTGAGGTCAGCCAGTTAGCCTCTGCGAGCCCCAGTCCCCTCCTAGAGAAGAGGTGATGGGACAGCAGGGCGACGAGGTGGCTGTTGTGTCTGGGTGAAGATGTGTGTGACGAGCCCAGCCGTGCTCACCCATCCTAGACACTGAATGCGGGTGAGTCTCCGCCCTCTACCTGGGGCTGGCCAAGAGAGGCTCAGGAGCTCCCTTCTCTGGGGTGTCCATCTGACCCCTCGGGCTAGGTTATTTGCTCCTTCACTTTTTGCATTCGCCTCTGTCTCAGTGTGTACCACATTGCATTGCATGAGTCTATCTTTCTGCCTGTCTATCTGTCTGTCTCCCCTGTTGGACAGGGAGATAGTTGAGGAAAGGAACATGTCTTACAGATCTGAACCCCAAGGCCCCACACCAGATCATGACTCCCTGATTAAAGGGGCTTGCTCAGCAAACATTTGCAAAGAAAAAAGAATCAATTCTGGCATTGCCATTTCCACTGACACACACACACTCACACTTCCTCATCCCCAAGTCCCTCCCGGCTTTCCTTTGCTGGAAGTCGGACCAAGCCATGAGCACATCACCACATGGGCAGGCGCCAGCTGGAGGGACGCATTTCAGCTCAGGAACTGATTTCCCAAGTGCACCCTGACAGGTGTGCCCCCCACATACAGCGGGAGCTAATGAGGAAAGGACCCCTGGCCACCGCCCCCTGGGCAGAAGGAACACAGTCTCCTCCCCTATTTCCCAATAGGGGCCTTGGCTCAGGCACCCCCTCGGGGGTCTTGCTCCCAGCGACAGCCACCACATGCCCCTATCGAAGGCAGGCTGGCACTGGGGAAGACCTCCGCGCAGAGAAATGGGACAGCACACCATCTAGCCAGGGAGAGATATCACAATTCAAACCATGTCTTAGTAAGAAAGTGTCATTAAGTGTGCGTGGGCTCTTAGCCTGTAGTTAGCCGAGTGCTGCGACGGCCCCTCTCCTTGCTAGGTTTCCTGACCCCTCTGTCCTGCTTCCGGAGCGACAGTCGGAGTGGACCCCATCGGTGTCATTTACAGATGGGCTCAGGTTTAGTGAGCAGGTTGCAGAAGCACTTTCAGCTCCACCCTCTGGCCTTGGCAATGTTTTCTCTCGGTTGCCTGTTGGTTGGCTTGTTCCTGGGGTGGGGGGTGGGGGGGGGTGACAGCTGCTTCTGATCTGTGTCCTCTCTGGAGAGCGCAGTGCAGCCAAGAGGTCCAGGCAGCTGTCAGGCCAGCCGGCCCCCAGTTCCCTAACCCCACATCTGGCTACCTGCCACACCAGCGCTTGGGGAACAGGCCAGGGTGGCCCAGGAAAGCAATGCTCCTCCAGTCCCAGAAACAGTGACCCAGCTGTTACCCCAAGCCAGACATGGGAAGGTGCAGGGGATACGAAGAACGAAAATAGATATTTCCTCAAAGCACTCAGGTTCTAGCTGAAGAGTCAGAAAAGTAAAGACACAAATAAAATATGGCAAGTAGCTGCTTTGGGAAGTTTAGCTGATTCGACCTGGGGGGAGTCAGGATTTAGCTGAGTCTTGAAGCAGGTAGGAGTTAGCCACGTGAAAAACTGGCAGGAAGGAAGAAAGGCCAACTGTCCAAGGGAATAAGCAAGCGAAAAGGGCACTGTGCAGTCAGAAAGCCACATAAGCCAAATACTCACAAACCTCAGCCTGTAGCTATAAATGAGACCAAATCAATTATCTTAGGATGTTCTCAGATGCGATAAACAGAACAGCCAACTCTAAGTCACTCAAGCCAGCCTCAAACTTTATTGTGCATACAGATCACCTGGG
The DNA here is from genome assembly GCF_015220235.1 of Choloepus didactylus. Lineage (NCBI taxonomy): Eukaryota > Metazoa > Chordata > Mammalia > Pilosa > Megalonychidae > Choloepus > Choloepus didactylus. Next base: position 12,808,748 of record NC_051318.1, on the reverse strand, counting down.
GATCTTCTTAAAATGAAGATTCTGATTGGGAAAGTTGATGGTGGGAGTAACTCAAAACAACCAATTAGTAATCTAATTACATGTGAAGGCCCATGTATTCACAATCCTGCCCATGCCCTGTGGGAAGGAATCATATAGGGCAGATGTACCAGGAGCTGGGAATCTTGGAGGCCATTCTAGAACTCTGCCAACCACCACCTGTACACAGAAAACTACAAAACATCACTGTGAGAAATTCAAAGACCTAATTAAATGGAGATATTTATATATATACTATTTTCATGGTTTGGAAGACTCAATATTGGCAAAAAGTCAGTTCTTTCCTAATTGACCTATAGTTCAATGCAATCCAAGTGGAAATGCCAGCAAGCTGTTTTGTAGACATTGACAGATTCTAAAATTCAATTCATAATCAAGCTAATGAGCACATCCAGGGTGAGTGGAGGGTTGGAGACAGGGGAGGGAGAGGCACTGCCTGGGGAGGCAGGAGAGACCCCTCAGCGGGCAGGAGCCCAGGTTGGGGGAGAGTTGCCCCTAATCCTTAGGAAGGGGGAGGATGCCGAGCAGGGAGGTTTGAGGGAGCTCCTGTACGGCAGCTTTTATTTTCTGGGTGAAGTAGGAGATGAAATCACCTGGAACTCTCATTCACTGCTGGAGGGAATGGAAAATGGTACAACCACTTTGGAAAATGGTTGGAAGTTTCTTCAAAAGATAAACACAGAACAATTATATGAGCCACCCACTCTATTCCTAGATATTTACTCAAGAGAAATGAAAGCATATGGCATTTATATAAAACTGTGTACATAAATGTATGTGAATAGCTCTGATTGAAATTCCAATCTGCAAACAACCCAAATGTCCATCAGCACATGAATGGAAAAGCAAATTGTAATATAGCCACAAAATGGAATGCTACCGAGCAGAAAAAGGGAATAAACTAGTGATACGTTCAACAAAATGGATGAATCTCAAAATAATTATGCTGAATAAGAGAAACCAGACCAAAAAAGAGCACATATGGCATGATCCCATTTATTTAAAATCCTACAAAATGCGGATTAATCTATAGTGATAGAAAGCAGATGGATGGGGTGAGGGGACAGGAGGCAGAGGTGATGGATATGTTTGTTATCTTGACTGTAGTGATGGATTTTATGGGTTTATATGTATGTTAAAACTTATAAAATTGTATACCTTAAACATGTGCACTTATTGCTTTTCAACAGCATTAGTCATTGTTCTCCAGGGAAGCATATATATCAACAGGATATATATAAATATTATGAGATTTATTATAGGAATTGGCTCACGCGACCATGGGGCTTGGCAAGTCTAAAGTCCGTAGGGCAGGCTGCAAGCTGGGAACTCAGATGAAGGTTTCAATGAATTCCCCAGGAGAGGCTGGCTGGCTGGAGTAGAGATAGAAATCCTTCTTTCCTACAGCTGAAATCTTCAGTTGATTGGGTGAGACTTCTCTCATAGCTGAAGGCAATCTCCTTTGTCGATTGTAGATGTAATCAGCCATAGATGCAATCAACTTACTGAGAATTTAAATCCATAATATACCCTCCCGGTAACAATCAGGCCAGTGCTTGCTTGACCATACAACTGGGCACCGTAACCTGGCCAAGTTGATACATGAACTTAACCATCACATCAACGACACTTCAATAAAGATGTTTACAAAAATTTAAGTTAAACATGTTTAGCAAGAAGACATCACAGGTTCATAGAATACTTCGTGGACTTCATATTGCCTCACATCAGCAGGTACATAATATCAGATTATCCCTGTATTAGTGATGCTAAGTTTTGACAACTTGGTAAATGGTGAATGACAGATCTTTCCATTGTAAAAATAATTTTTTTTTCTTTTTGCAATTAGTAAGTTATTGGCATCATGCACATATCCTCTTCGCTAACTCCCTTTCTCCAAATGGTTTATTGCAGAGATGGGCAAACATTTTTTGTAAACGATTAGCTTCTAAATATTTTAGGCTTTGCAGCCCATACTGTCTGTTTCAAGCACTCCAATCTGCCATTGAAACCCAAAAGTAGTTATAGAAAATGTGGACATGAATGAGCATATCTGGATTCCAACAAAACTTTATTTATGGACACTGAAATTTGAATTTCATATAATTTTCACGTCATGAAATACTGTTCTCCTTTTGATTTTTTTTTTCAACCTTTTAGAAAACATTCTTAGCTCCCAGGCCATACAAAATCAGGTGGTAGCTGGATTTCGCCAGTAAGCAATAGTTTGCCAATTACTGGTTTATAGAATCCATTTATGATACTTGCCTGAATCAGTTATTTCATTGGAGTTCACAAAATGGTAATTTTCTAACTCAATCATGCTTTCTTCGTATATTAGCTGGCATTTTTCTGTAAAGAGCTGCTTCTTGTCAATTAGAAATGAACTGCACTTCCTTCTCAAAAGAGAGGATAAATGTTTAATTCTCTCTCTTCAATTACAAATTTTCAGAGAGAAAGGAAATAGTGTAACTATTACATTTCATAATAGTCAGAGCTTTCTCTCTCTCTGTCCATAAAACTATGGATCCATGGATTTTTATTTATCCAATGATACATAATCTATCATAGTCTTTTTTATTTTTTTAAGCTCAAGTTGTCCCAAATTTGGCCAGTCTCTCCTGTATCTTTTAAGAGAAACCCTCTTAATCTTTGATAGCTTCCTGGCTTTTTAGCACATGATACTCTCTGCTCACTTTCTACTTTCTCTGTCCAGATCTGGAATCAACCCTGGTTCCTGTAGTGAGAAACAACGTTAAGTTTAACTATAAGAAACTGCTGGCATTCAACCATCTTTGACTTAAGAAATGGCACTTTCACTTAGAAAGCAAAGTCTGAACCCTAAGCATGCTTGTCGCTCCTGCCGTGTCATTGTCCCCAGGCCTTTCAGTGGACAGAGCTAGGAAATATATTTTTGGGAAAAAAAAAAGTGAATTCCTATCTGTAGTTTGAATTCAAAATTAACACTAAAAGTTCTTTCCTTAACATTTCAGATTTTAGTTATTTCTCTTTTCTCTCACCTTGAAAATTTCGGCTCTTATTACTGCAACTTATTCATTGATTTATTTTATCCTGCAATATACATTGGTATAGTAATTCTGAAAGACAATAAAACTGGATGAAATTATGACATCTTTGTTATTCTTTTTTATCTTCGAATATATCCCATGGACAAAGTTTTATGCTCTAAAGTCCCTTGGAATAAATCTCTTATCTGTGTAGCTATGTTTGCCACTGGATGGGGGTAGCTAATACCCACACTCACACTAACACAGATGTGGGCTGCGAGTAGCTGAGTTAAATTTGAAGAGGGGGAGAAAGAGCATTTTCCTGGGGCTGCATAACAAGCACCACAAACCAAATGGCTTGAAACAACTCCTGGTTCTGGAGGCCGCAAGTCCCAACCCATCCACGCTCATGTCCAGTGCCTGGGCTGGGAGAAAAGGGCGGCCAGCTTTGCCTCCCGGAGTGTGACATGCGGCCTTGGCTTCAGCTCAGCCTCTGAGCGTGTTCCCCGCAAGCAGGATCTTGGATGTCTCCTGCTAAAGCTATTTGAAGAACCCCCTACCCCCATTCAAGTGAGGGGCACAGCCCCCTTCCTGGTGGGAGGGGTGCCAGCGTCTCGCTTTAGAGGAGCCTCTGGGATGGCACACAGGGCTGCAGATTAAAGACAGGGTGCCCAGAAAATCTTGAATTTCAGATACACAACCAATAATTTCTTAGTATAAGTATATCCCACATAGGACACGGGATATCCTTATTCTAAAAATCACTGTTCATCTGAAATGCAAATTTAACTTGGTGCCCAGGATTTTTATTTGCTAAATCTGGAAGGTATTTTTGTGGCCCACTTTGGAAAATACAAATCTGTCACATTCCAGAGAGTTAGGCATACAACAGAGCTCAGTAGGAAAAAAAAAAAAAAAAAAAAAAAAAAAAAAACAGCAGTTGTGGCACAGGAAGACACAAAGGCAGTGAATCCACAGGAGATCCATGTGGGTTGGCCAACATTGGTCATTGTCTCAGCCTCCAGTGACAAGGACCCACCTCTTCTAAAGAGAAATTCTCAACATCTATGTCGCTATTGCTTGGAGATCACCCCAGACGTGTTCTGCACCCCAACCCCTCATCACTGCCAGGAGCCACAGGAGAGAGAGAGAGGACGAGAGGCTTGAGATGATGGAGGTGACTGGGAGCAGCCTTCTTGGGGGCGAGGGTCTGCTCAGAGGCGGTGCCCCTCTTTCTCAGGGAAGGGGCTGTGGTGTTTCCCCACCGCATCAGCACAAGTGACCCAGGGCCAGCGCAGGCAGCAATGGGGGGAGTGGGGTACGTGACGTGGGTAGACTGAGATACCTGGGGAAGGTTTGAAAGAGCCACTGTGGGGTGACCGGCCTCCCCTCCAACACTACCCAGCGTCAGGCGCTGAGCAGGGTGAGAATGGGGTGCAGGGCACTCCCAGGATCCCCTCCCCGCCATCAGCCCCCTGAGGGATGACCCCAGACAGGGGGGCTGGCAGTGGAAGACCATGCTCCAGCCCCCGCCTTGCTGTGCCTTCCTGCCCCCCCACAGCCTCTGAATCTGCCACTGGGGCCAGGTGGAGAAGGAAGGCTGGGGCCTTCCGACAAGCCGCTGGGAAATGAGCCACGCTCCCTCTGCTCCAACTACGGATTTGGTGGCTTTTGCTGGGGAGCGTCTCACAAAGGTTAATGCATTCAGGAGAGCAGCTGTGGGGTTCCAAACCACCGACTGATGGTCTGTGACCTGGAAGCAAGGTGGGCTTGGTCAATGCAGCCAAACATTGGCCGTCAGGAGCCCGAGTGACTGGTCTTGTAGGGGTGGGACAAGCCTTTCAACATGTTGCCACCCTTGCTTGTAACTCACCTTTCCCTCACTCCACGTCTTCACGGCTTAGACTGAGTCCTCCTTCCCCAGGACCCCATCTCTGTCCTTGCCAGCTCAGCCGCCAGCTCTCTCTCCAACCCTATTGCCCCCGCTTTGAGAGCCTGCCCAGAACCACGGGCTGCCCAGGGTGAGGGTGGCCCAGGGTTTGCTTGTGTATATGGGCATTGAAGGGTTGCAGCTTGTGCTTTTGTGGGGTGGTGGAGGGGGGATTGCCTGAAATCTGACAGGAAGTTTTAAGACCCAAAGTGGACAGGACAGTCCTTGGTTTGCATTGGCATCGAACATCACAGTGAAGCAATCTTCTGCAGCCTTCGGTCTTGGGGCATGTTTTTCTGCGTTTGAGACGTAGGTCTTCTGAGGTCTGCATTAATAATAAACACCTTTTTCATCAAAATTGAGCATTTGATCCCAAACATAAACTTCTTTAATTAGCCTCTGTATCACTGCTGGGAATTCTTTGACAATGTTCTCATCTGCGCTCATGGCTTTGGAAATTGTAGAGAAGCTTGAAACCATTCCCCTCAGCCCTTGCTAGCACTGAAAGGAGCTTCTTCGGCAGGATTTGACGATTCCCATTTAAGGTCTTCACATGTCAAGTTTGCCTTCCTATTGCATGCTCTGCTTGACGTCTTGAACAAGGATGCTTAGATACGCTTGGGGTGTTGAATGAGCTTGTATACGCTCACATTGTGAAGGCTTAGCAAACCACACCCATTGGCAATAACACACGGTGAACTGAGGGAGCTGACAGATGTTTTAGGGGTGTGTGGATGTGTGTGTGCTGTGTATTTCTACACAGCTTGCTTCAGTTGGGTGTAGTTTTCTGTGCACAGGCAAACACGAAATTCATGTTTGCTCAATTGCATTGGAACAAATTTGTGTTTTTTAACAAGAGCTGCAGTAGAACTAAGTCAAATGGTTGTTTTCATAGAAAAGTTCTCTATACAGAACACTGTTCTCTTTATCTGTAATATCATATTTTTCATTTATTTTGGTGGACTTTATTTCATAAACATTTATAACACTCCTGAATATAGGTTTCATCAACTAGGAAAAATAGACACAGAAAAAAAAAAAAGAAAGAAAAGAAAAATAGAAAAGCAACAGCATGAGGAGAGGCTGGAAAAGAAAGGAGAGAAGAAGAAGGAGGGGGAAGAGGAGGTGAACCACTAAGAGGAGGAGCTGCATCCTTTTTGTCACCTTCTTTAAAATTCCTGCATAATACCAGGGTCAAGAACAGCTTGAAAAAGGGCGCGGCAAGATGGCAGAACGGGGAGATGTGGAATTTAGTTAATCCTCTGGAGCAACTAGCATACAGCCAGGAACAAATAGTAAATAGTCTGGAACAACAGTTGGATGACATCTGTGAACGGACACACTTTGTACACCAGTCTGGAATGGGTCGAACAGCAGAGATCGCAGCATAAGAACTGGAAGTAAAGTTCCCCAAACTGCGGAGCTGGCGCCCCTCCCCCACCAGCATGGCAGACTGAGCTGAAACACTTCCCTGCAGGAAAAAGCAGCAGTCAACTAGGAGGAAGGGAAGGTAGCTCAACCAAGCTCCAACTGCAGTTTTAGTTAATGAATTTGGACTATTGGATACAATCTATGAACACAGATAAACCCAGAGCAAGTAGGAAAGGAACCTGAGGTATCTCCCAGCAGAGAGGAGGTGGAGCTGAGGGAAAAACAATACATAAATAAATAAAAACAAAGGCTTTGGGAGTTGGCTGAGTTCAGAATACTGAAAAAGGGCTGTGTACCAAGAAAAGGGGCACAAAGAACCAGCACCAATTTTGTTTCTTGACTGCTAACTGGGGGGCTGGGGACTGGCTCTGAAAAGGGGATTTCTTTCTTTTTTCCCTTTTTTTCTCTCATTGTAAGTAGTTCATTAGAGAAAGCCTCAGGTATTTTTAATTGTCAGTGCTGACCCAGGCAAGGATGGAGTTAAAAAAGTCAGAGAGACAAAGGAAGAAGTCAAATGTAAGAGATAAATCCCTGAAGAACTTATCTTCCCTAAGAAAATGAGGAGGCAGGGCCCTAGCTCAGGTGGCTGCTCTCCCTCAGAAAACTAAGACCCTAGGGCCTGGGGAGAGGGGCAGGGACAGAAACACCCTAAGCTTGGCTTCTGACACTCTCAGCTCCTAGACAGGACAGGATCCACTGAGAATTAAAGGCACCACACTTCTTGATGCTGGTAAGGAGCTGCGGGCTGACAAGTGCCACCTGCTGGGCAGGATAGGAAAAGCACAGAGTCTAGAGGCCTCACAGGAAAGTCTGACCATCTGTTAGGTCTCACCCTCAGGGAAACATGATACTGAATACAGCCTCCTCCTGAGACCAGGACCTGTCTGGTCTGGGAAAATCTGATTGGGGTAATCAAGGAAACCAGATGCCTAGACAACAAAAAATTACAGATCAAACTAGAAAAAAATGAAGATATGGCCCAGTCAAAGGAACAAACTTACACTTCAAATGAAATACAGGAGTTGAAAGAACTAATTAAAGATCTTCAAACAAATATGTTAAATCAATTCAAAAATCAAATTAATGAGTTGAGGGAAGACATGGCAAAAGAGATGAAGGACATAAAGAAGACATTGGGCGATCATAAGAAAGAACATGAAAAGCTTGAAAAAACAATTGGCAGAACTTAAGGGAAAGGCACAATAGAAGTCATGAAAAACAGAGTGGAGACATGCAGCAGATTTGAAGAGGCAGAAGAAAAGATTCATGAACTGAAGGACAGGACATCTGAAATCCTACACAAAAAAGAACAGATAGGGAAAAGAGCAGAAAAAATATGAGCAGGGTCTCAAGGAATTGAATGATAACATGAAGCAGTTGAATGAAGTTGTGGAGGAGATGCTGCTGCAGACTGCTGATGACTTTATTGAAAGCGTGTTAACAGCAGCCTGCCAGCTTGCTCGGCATCACAAGGCCAGCACCCTGGAGATGAAAGATGTCCAACTGCATCTAGAGCACCAGTGGACCATGTGGATCCCAGGATTTGGCTCTGAAGGGATCCGACCCTACTAAAAAGCTTGCACCACAGAAGCTCACAAACAGAGAATGGCATTGATCCCAAAAACAACCAAGAAATAACACGTGTAAAGGTTAGGGAGTGGACACCAATGTATTTGGAGATACTTGAGCTGAGGCGTCAGCCATCTCATCCGTGGAATTTTTTTAATGCTTTACAGAGAAGCATCTATTTTTTATTAACAGTGCATCAATATCTATAATGACTGAAAGGATCTGCCAAAAGAATAAAAGCCTCCTACCCCCCCCCCCAAATATATACATGTCATGGGTGTCCCTGAAGGAGAAGAGAAGGGGAAAGGGGCAGAAACAATAATGGAGGGAATAATCACTGAAAACTTCCAATCTCTTATGAAAGACATAAAATTACAGATCCAAGAAGTGAATAGATCAAAATAGACCTATGCCAAGACACTTAATAATCAGACTATCAAATGTCAAAAACAAAGACAATTCTGAAAACAGCAAGAGAAAAGCAATCCATCACATACAAAGGAAGCTTGATAAAGAGTATGTGCAGATTTCCCGGTAGAAACCATGGAAGTGAGAAGGCAGTGGTATGATATATTTAAGATACTGAAAGAGAAAAACTGCCAACCAAAAATTCTATATCTGGCAAAACTGTCCTTCAAAAATGAGGGAGAGTCTGAAATATTTTCAGATAAACAGACACTGAGAGAGTTTGTGAACAAGATACCTGCTCTACAGGAAATGCTAAAGGGAACACTACAGGCAGATATGAAAAGACAGGAGACAGGTTTGGAGAAAAGAGTAGAAATGAAGACTATCAGTGAGAGTAAAAAGAGAGAGGGAAAATAAAATAAAATAAGATATGACATAAAATTCCAAAAGTCAAAATGGCAGACAGTAGATATTACATTGAGTGAAATTAGCCAGAAACAAGAGGATGGGTACTCTATGGTCTCACTAATATGAACTAACAATGATGAGCAAAATTTGAGAGTTAAAGTTGAGAACACAGGTTATCAGGAGATAGAAAGGGGTTAGAAATTGGGCATTTGATGCTGAAGGGGTACATAAGGGTAAACAGGATTGATTGTATAGATCCAGAAATGGATAACATGGTACTGTGTGATGGTAGCACAATATTGTAAGTACACTGAACAAAGATGAGTAAGAGTATGGTTGAAAGAGGAAGGCTAGGGACGTGTATGATACCAGAAGGGAAGACAGAGGATAAAGATTGGGATTGTATAACTTAGTGAAACCTAGAGTGATCAATGATGGTGATTAAATGTACAAATGTAAGAATATTTTTAAAAGAGGGAGAACAAATTAATATTAACATTGCAAGGTGTTGAAAATTGGATGGTAGAAGGGAAAAAAAATACAAACAATGCAAACTAAAGTCTATAGTTAACAGTAACATTGTAAGATGCTTCCATTAATTGTAACAAAGGACATATACCAAAGCTAAATGTTTGTAAGACAGGGTTATAAGGGAGCGATATGGGATTCTTGGTGGTAGTGGTGTTGTCTTTTACTTTATTTTAATTTTTTTCTGTCTTTTATATTTTTATTCTTCATTTTTTTTCTCCTTTTCCTCTTTCATTGTGGAAGAAATGGAAATGTCCTCATATAGCTGTGGAGGTGAATGCATAACTATGTGACTATACCAGGAATCATTCATTGTTTACTTAGAATGGATTGTATGATGTGTGAATAAAACTGTTCAAAAAATAAACATAGAGATACAAGTGCTGGAGAAAATGTGGAGAGAGAGATGTACCTATTCACTGTTGGTAGGTGTTCCAGTTTGCTAATGCTGCCATTACACAAAACACCAGAAATGGATTGGCATTTATAAAGGAGGGTTATTTGGTTACAAAGTTACAGTCTGAAGGCATGAAAATGTCCAAATGAAGGCATCAACACAAGTATACCTTCATCGAAGGAAGGCCAATGGCTTCCGAAAAATCTCTGTTAGCTGGGAAGGCACGTGGCTGGCATCTGCTGATCCCAGATTGCATTTCATTTACTCTCTTAACTCCTGTGCTTTCTTCAAAACGTTGCTTTTGGGGAGTTTGTCCTCTCTTGGCTTCTCCAGAGCAAAGTGTCAGCAAAAGTCTGCTTTCAATGGCCATCTCCAAAATGTCTCTCTTGGCTGTAGAACAAAATATCACTCTCAGCTGCTCTGAGCTCCTTCTGTCTGTGACCTCTTTTATACGACTCCAGTGATTTAATCACGACCCACCCTGAATGGGTGGGGTAACACTACCATGGAAACTATCTAATCAAAGTTCTCACCCATGGTTGATTGAGTCACATCTCCATTGAAATGCTCAATCAAAGAATTCCAACCTAATCAACACTAATATGTCTGCCCCCCCAAGATTGCATCAAAGAACATGGCATTTTGGGGGATATAATACATCCAAACTGGCACAGTTGGGAAGTAGAATGGTGCAGCCCATTTGGAGGGCAGTGTGGTGGTTCCACAGGAAGCTAACCATGGGATTGCCGTGTGGCCCTGCAACCCCGTTATTGGGTATATACTTGGAAGAACTGAAAGCAAGAACATGAATGGACATTGTGCACTGGTGTTTATGGTGGCAGTATTCACAATTCACAGGGGATAGATGTGACCTAAGAGTACATCAACCGATAAACTGGTGAACTGTGGTGTACACGTTCAATGTAATATTGAGCAGCAGCAAGAAGAAATTACATTGTGAGGTATGCAACTAGGTAGATGGACCTAGAGGACAGTATGTTGAGTGAAATAAGCCAGAATCAAAAAGGTAAGCATTAGAATGCCTCAATAATATGGACTAACTATAATGTGCAAACTGAGAATTGAATCTGAGAACATAAAGTTATCAGAGGAAGGCTTATGGTAAAGGTTCCCAGATAGTAAGCTCTTACAGCAGATATGTCTATTCATGAGTTGTAACTGTTATTTCTAAATTCTAAGATGCTGTGCTGTTTATATATAACCTGGTCGATCCCTGTAACTTCAGGTATCTGTGTGAAACCTGAGACTAAGAGCCATAGTTTGACAGCTGTGAATGTCAGCATTATCCCATACAGGAAATGAAGCTGAAAAAGAGATCAGACTTTAATTAGAGATATGAACAAAATGGACTTGATTAGGACTAAGGTAAACCAGATTAAAGAGAAAGGATGATACTGACTATCTTAAAACTTTTAACTTCTTCTTGAGTATCTTAAAACTTTAACTTCTATGTGAGACTAAAGGAATTGATATTTATTTGGTGGAAAATCCATATTTTCTGCAGCACGCTACATAATTTAACTTCTATGGTCAGTTTATTCAAACAACATAATTACATGGAACCTTGAATAGATGGTGAAATCTGGTTGGTTTGTACAGGTTAGCATGAAGCCCCAATATATCACAGAGTAATTAGGGCAGAGAAAAAAAAGTATTTGCAAAGCCCCCTTGAGGGACTGGGGAAACATTGGAAATATTAAACTTCCCCACATGGAGGATTCCTGATATTATTGCAAGCATTGGGGACTCCCATTGTAGTAGGACAAGGCCTCAATCTAAGCTTGTTACTGCAAAGGAGAGGCTAAGACTACTTATAATTGTGCTTGAGAGTCTCCTCCAGAGAACCTCTTTGTTGCTCAGATGTGGCCTCTCTCTTTCTAAGCCCACTCAGCAGATAAACTCACTGCCCTCTCACCTACATGGGACCTGGCTCCCAGGGGTGTAAATCTCCCTGGCAGGTTGGGACACGACTCCCAGGGATAAGCCTGGACCCGGCATCGTGGGACTGAGAAAGCATTCTTGACCGAAAAGAGGAAGAGAAATGCAACAAAATAAAGTTTCAGTGGCTGAGGGATTTCAAATGGAGTCGAGAGGTCATTCTGGAAGTTGTTCTTGTGCATTTTATAGATACCCCTTTTTAGTTTTTAGCGTACTAGAATAGCTAGAAGAAAATACCTGAAACTGTTGAACTGCAACCCAGTATCCTTGATTCTTGAAGATGACTGTGTAACTATCAAGTGTGATTGTTTAACTATCACACAGCTTACACTGTGTACCATGTGGTTGTGAAAACCTTGTGTCTCCCACTCCCTTTATCCAGTGTATGGACAGATGAGTAGAAAAATGAGGACAAAAAGTAAGTGAATAATGGGGGGTGGGGGGAGGAGTATGAGATGTTTTGGGTGTTCTTTCATGCTTTTATTTTTATTTTTATTCCTCTTTTCATTTTTATTTCTTGGAGTAATGAAAATGTTCAAAAAATTGATTATGGTGATGAATGCAAAAATATATGATGAGACTGTGAACAACTGATTATGCACTGTGGATGATTGTATGGTATGTGAATATACCTCAATAAAATTGATTTAAAAAAAGATAGTAAAAAGAAAAGAGTAGCTTGAAAAATACTCCTGAACATCAATGGAATACAAATAAAAGATATTTAGAACTGCAGGTATTAGTTTCCTGGGGCTATAATACTTTACCACACACCGGGCAGCTTAAAACAACAGAAACGTGTTCTCTCACAGCTCTGGGGGCCGGGAGTCTGAAATCAAGGTGTCTGCAGGGCTCTGCTCCCTCTAAGTCTCCCGGGGTGGATCCTTCCCCACCTTTCCAGCTCCTGCTGGCTCCCGGCCATCCTCAGGGTTCCTTGGCTTGTAGCTGCATCACCCCACTCTCTGGCTCCACCCCCCAGGGCCTTCTCACCCTATGTTGCATGTTTCTGTGTCCAAATTTCCCTCTTTTTATAGGGACAGCAGTCACTGGATTTAGGAACCACCCTAATCCAGTATGACCTCACCGAACTTGATTACATCTGCAAACAGCCTATTTCCAAATAAGGTCCCTTCACGGGGTCTTGGTGGAGATGAATTTGGGGGAACCCTGTTCCACCCAATACACTTCATCAGCAGTATCCAGATCACGTTCTTTCATATCAGGTGAAGAATTCTTCCAAAGTCATACTCAATTTCAGGCCTAAAGTAAATAACTCAATAATGTCAGGAAGTCAAAACAAAATCTAAGAGGGTCCAGATAGAAACCCACCCCCTGGGAAAGCATACCGAAATGAGGAAACGCGGGCTTGTCTGTGCTGCAGGCACTTACAGAAGCTGCTCACCCAGAAGGGAGGGCTGCACCCACACACCTTTGTCATTCAAGGCTAAAGGGCCCTCGGACAGGCACTGCACGGGTAATGCTCTCCTCCCACCACTTCCCAGCTCCCAGGACAGCTCCTGCTGAGCGGAGACCATGCTTTCCATTAGGGGCCACCCCCTGCTGACTCACTTTCCACATCAGCTCCTCTGCTAAGCTACTTCCAAGTGGTAAATCTAATTAGGCCAGTTCTAGACTCTGCCCACTTGAGCTGGAGAAAAGATGCAGCTCGGGTGAACGGGTCTTCAGAGCCCTGATGATGGCCATGGCAGCAAGGAGATGGGGGTGACAAGGAGGGGCAGCGAACGTGCCTAATGCACAGAGCAGGAGTCGGCAAACTCTGGGGTCAAGTCTGCGGTTTGTTTTTGTAAGTGAAGTTTTGTCAAAACTTTAGCGTGGCTGTTCATTCACATGTTGCCTGCAGCTGCTTTTGCACTACAACAGCAGAGCTGAACAGTTGTGACAGAGACTGCATGGCCTGCAGAGCCTAAAAGATTTGCTTTCTGGCCCATCTTGGGAAAAGCTTGCAGACCCTGCTGTGGAGAGCAAGCAGAGCGGGCTTCATTGGGGAGACCGAGGAGGCTGGGGTCATGGAGGTCAGCAGTCCATGGACCACCCCAGAAAAGGGCCCATTTTCCTAAATCCAAGAAAATCTCTTCCCTCCCCCACCAAACCCCTCCATGTCCCAGAGCCAACAGGCCCATCCTTCCTTCCAGATACCTGCTCAAGAGTCTCCTCCCCACCAAGGCTTTCCAAGCACAGCCTTGTATCACGCTGCCTTCCACTCGTCCCACCAAATTTTCTGGGTACCACCACTACCCCCTTTTCTGACACTCACATGCCCAGTATCTTGCAGACACCCACAGACCTGAAAGCACCAAGAAACTTCCAGAGGTGAGCAGCTGTGAGACCACCTGCGCAGAGCAGGAGACCTGAGAGGTGGAGGAGATCTGCCAGCTTGTCAGCCAGGAGAAAGACATGCTGCTATTGCCTGGCCATGGCTGTCAAAGCTTTTCTGGCACAAAAATCAAAAAGTGTATGGTAGTGGTGGGGCAGGGCAGGGGCAGGGAGGCTGGGGAGAAAAGTATAGAGAAATAATGAAAGTGTGTTGGGGAGAAGTGATGCCGGGCAGATGGGGTCAAAGAGCAGAAGCTAAGAAAGCAACAGTCAGTGGCAGGAAGCAGGCGGTGACAGCGCTGAGAGGGCCAGTGTGGAGAGAAGCTGATGGCAAGGACCAGTGAAGATGTCCTGGGCAGGAAGCCCCTGGGCTTTCCCTACAGCCTCTCTGACAGCCCGAAAGGATTCACAGAGCGTGTGTGACAGCACGAGATGAAATGTACTTGACTGAATACATCTAGGAAATTTGAAATTGATTTTAGAAAAGCGTAGATAAAAATGCTGAAATGTTATTTACACCACCATGCATCCAAAACATGTGTTCCTCTACCAGGAACAGTCTTTCCCTTTTCTGGGTTTTGCCTGATGACACTTGGCTTCAGATTCCCCTAGAAACTTCCCTGGCACTCCTACCCAGTGGAGTTCAGCGCTTGCCATGCTTGCTACAATAATTTACTTTTGTGTTTTTCTCTCTCCCTAGACCAGCAGCTCCCTGGGTAAGGTGTCGGCAACTGCATCCTCCTTCCTGTGGCATTGCCCGTGCAAGACTGAGGTAGTTGCCTGCCAGCGAAGACGCCTTCGGTCACTCACCCAATAGCCCATCTGGGAATTGACAGAACCCGGGTTCGAACACAGCCGTCGTGACTCCAAAACAAGAGCTCATTCTGTTCATTTAGGCTGCCACCAAAATACGTTCAGAGGAAGTATAGTTGATTCTCGATCTTCCCCATGTTCTATGAAGTTGCCATGAATGCTGAATTAGCCAATACTGAACCTTTGCTCCCGGGAGAAATACAGAATTAGGCTCCTGCGAGCTTCTGAGCACAGGTTTCACTGATAATTACAACGCTTCGTTTTATGTGTGTTTCTGTTTAAAAGCCCCTTATTTAACATATTTTTTTGATTCATTATCATTGGACTCAGGCCAACAGCGCTGTAACTCCTGCCTCAACAGAGCTTACCTAACACACATTGCAGCCTTCTTGTACGAAGGACCGCTGGACAGCACTTCAGCATTACTTTGAGGGCCGCTTTAAACAGCAAACTCACCAAGAGTGCAAAAATGTGGAAACCGTGGCGCTAAATATACCACGCGAAGGACACTTGTTAGAGTCTGCCAGCTGAAACCAGAAAGCAGAGCGTCGCCTTGCTCGACCCCAGCTGGGAACGTGCGCATCAGGCGAGTCTAATTTTTTGTCACTCCACACGTATATGTGAAATGACCATGAAGGCAGCACAAGTTTGGATTTGAAGTCACGCATAAATTTAAGGAAGTGGGTGAATTTGCAACACGGAATCCATGAATAATGATGAGCTACTGTACTTATGAGATAAATGAGTGGGTGTGTGGATGATGCATCTATTTTTGTAAAGCTGTTCTTTGCTCTGTGGCAATCACTCATCATCAGAAGGTCTGATTATCTTGGTCAACTTATTAACATTTTCTCTGAGTCTCAGTTTCTTTATCTACAAGGAGAGCAGTAAGTCCTACCACATGGTCTGGGGTGAAGGTCAAATATGAGGATTAAAGTGAAAGTGTTCTGTAGCTATAAAGAACAAAATAAAGGCATGGTTATATCAAGGCTAATTATTGTGAATTACCTTTTCTTCCCTGACACTTAAGCCATTCATTCATTCATTCATTCATCACTCATTCATAATTGAGCACCTATTATGTGCTAGGCGCTGGAGTTGCACGACAACCATTTCTGCCCTTGAGGTGCTCGTGTTCCGAGGCGAGAGGCACAAAAGGTGACAGGCAATGGTGACACAGCTGATGCCCTGCGGAAATGAGGACGAGTCCCTTTTGTCAACACAGTCCTGTGCTTTGCTCTGTTGGCTCTGCCTCCTGTCAACTCCGGCCAGCTGAAGGTTTTGGAGGCTTTGGGCCTCCAGGAGCTGTGAGAGGAGAGCCCAGGCAGAGGAAGGGCCTGGCTCTGCACCCACGCCACGTGCCCTCCACCTCCAAAAGGTAGTGGCCCTTCTGTGGGGTCCATCCTGTCAGCGACAGGCCCTGCTGGGAGGCGCCAACTCGGGAAAGTCACAAACAGATTCCCTAAAAATGGGGGTCCTGCTTGTGCCCCCACTCTTGACTCCCTTCTGCTGTTCTAACCTGGGCTCTCGCCCTCTGCACTGTCTCTGGAGCTGAGAGGAGGAGATCTGGTTTGGTTGGATTTCCACAAGTTCATTTACATCTTAGTCTCCCAGCCAAGATGAGCCCCTGCCCAAGTCCACGCATTGGCAACAGTTCACACAGAGTGGCTTTCAAAGGGCTTGCTAGCTCTGGTGATGATGGTGAGAAGATCAATCGGTGCAGCCACTTTGTTTGAGCCCAGACTGTGGTCATCACACTGTACACTCACCACCCCCTTGGAGCCCAGAGTTACTCTCATCCCGATTCCACAGATGAACAAACATAGACGCGGGAAGGTTAATAACTTGCAGAAAGGCACACAGTTAGTAGGTGGGGGTGCTGGGTTACTAGTGGGTTAACCCACCTTCCGTGTCAACACCAGAGCAAATCCTTTGTGAGCTAAGTAGTCACCAGGGATGCTTCTTGTCCGGGGCCTTTTGGGCTTGCTAAGCCCTCCGCCTAGAGTGCTGCCCCCACCCCAGATAACTGCCCAGCTCCCTCTGAGCACCCCACCTGAAAAGACACCTCTTCTCCACCTGCCACCTTTCCTTATCCCTTACTCTGCTTTATTCTGTCCACAGACCTTGCCTCTATCTGCATCATATCCTGGATCTAATAAACACATAGATCTATGTCTGTCTCTCCCCAATAGACTGTAAAGTCCTTGTGGGTGAGGCTTTGCTTTGTTCACTGTTGAATCTCCAGCACCTAGGGAAAGAGTGTGGCCCACATACTGTGTGCCCATAGGGTTTGTTGAATGAATGCATATCTTTTATCCTGCTTTGAATTATGCAAATTTGAAATGGTGCCAAAATTGGAAAATATTAACCAACTCTTTTTTTGCTTACAAATTTTGAAATAATTTAAATGTTTCCAAGTTGTAAGAATTCAGCAAGGCTCGAACCATTACCAAAGCTCTTTGGTACAAGGGAATTATAAGCTGTGTTTTGCTGTTTATCCATGAGGCACCATTTCCACTGGAAGCTGTGGGTTCGGTACCCCACGAGCCGTGCTGTTCTGACATCAGACAGCCTGTGCGTGATTTTGATGGCTGGTGTGCTGTATTTTATCACTCACTGACATTATAATTTAAAGTATTTTGGGTGCCTATAAAAATGTCATCCAAGTACTTACGAAGTACAAGTGCCAAAAAACTTGACTAAAAAGCTTTAACTTGGGAATAGAAGTTTGATGTGACAAAACATACTGTAGCGAAGAAGACCATACTCCATCCAGATATACTGTGCTAATTTTGGAGAGAAGGTTCTAGAAAATACTAGTGCCACTGCTGACAAAATGTAAAGCAACTTTAAAGTAAAAACGTACCATAATGGTTAGACTAACGCATTTTTTAATATATATTTTATTGTTGATTTATTCAAAGAACATTCAAAATTTAAAAAAATAAATTCAAAGTTCACCTTTTTCTAATATACATCTCTATAAGTACATGTAGCTATCAAATATCTGTATCATACACATACATGATAAAATTCTATTTTCCACAATTCTCTGGAATGCCATATCATAATTTGACATTATTGTCACTATTAAAATATTTTCCTGAGAAAGTTTCTATATCATTTTTCTCAATGTCTTCTCACTTTCTTGGACTTGAAGTTTTATTTTTCATTTTACTATATTTTGTTTCAAAAAGTCTCTTTTCAATTAAGCTCACTACTTCTTGAGCGAGAAGGTCTTTATTCTTAGCAGGAAGGGGAAAAGATTTAGTACTAACTGATAACTCAGAGAAAAATTTGACTCTTCATAGGTTGTCACATGTTGACAATGGCTTTTACAGAATTTCTGTGTACTGAGCCAATGCAGTGAATTCTTGGTTGCCCGTGATTGGCCTTTCTTTTTCAGGATTCCCTGAAGGCTGTGTCCATGGAAACAAGTTCTATCAGTGTCTTCTTCAGTCAGGTTGAACTGGAAACTTTAAGGGCCTTTTTTTTCAACAACTGGTGTTGAATCCACTAGTGTGCCAAATTGTTTTTGCAGATTCACTACCATTTCTCTTCTTTTACATACTGCTGATTTGTCGATGGATGAGTGGTAGAGCGGCTTTTCACTTTTCCAAAGGTACTTGGCCCTGGCTTGCTCCCATTTTTGTTTTTGCTCATAAACAGTTTTCTTCATAACTTGGTACCACTTTCTGAAAACAAACCATGGCTTATTTTCTTTGTTCTTTTCATTATATTTTTTGACAAGATTTGGCAAAGACCATTCTAAATTGTCATCCAATAAAAAGAGCCATTTCAATACTACTACGATGACAGCTATAGCTTATACATCATATTTAACAGTTTTTGCCATTTTAGCAATAGGATCAAATGTCAGAAAATCCACTTCTCCTATTCCAGACATTTTTACCACTTGGCAGGTAAAATTGTGCATTTCATCAGGTAAATTGACTTACATCAAGTATTTTATACATAAGGTGTTTGGATGGAAATAACACTCTTCAGTTATGTCTGGAAAACAAGACAAATCTAAAAATGTGGCAACTTCAATACTTTTTTTTATAGATACCCTCACAGTCAGGCCAAGACTCAATGGCAAAGATTCCTTTGTCATGCCCATACAATTTCATCTCTACTGGAAAATGCTGAAAAGCATTTATATAAGGTATATGGTCCTCTTCAACAAACCTCAAAAGATCTGAAAGAGTAATTGTCTCTCTCTGCCAAAGTAATAAAGATAGCAGACAGCTAGAGTCCTTGGCACAGACATCTTCACAATTCCCTTTTCCTTTCATTGTGAGTATCAAGAAATCCAGAACAGATGGAGGCAGTTTCTGATTGTGATGCTTTGATGGTGGGGAAAGATTTTTGAGTGTTGACATCAGACTGTGACTTTGCTCCACTTTCAACCAAACAAGGAAAGCTGAGGTCACTTAGCAGCTCAGGTTCACCATCCCAGTCTGAATGACTTGGGTTATTTTCTAAAACCACAGTTTTCCTTTTAGTGGTATAAATTGGGTTTTCACAATATGCCTGCTTGCTCTTCTGTAGGTAGCGCTTCCAAAAATTATGCAAACCTTCATTCTTTAATTCTGGGCCTACCCCAAGGGTCTTTAAGGCTTCTGCTTGTTGATAAAGTATGTACTGGAACCTTCATACACATACCAATCCCAGCCTCTCTCAAGTTTTTTTTTTTTAAGTTCCCGGTTGATGGCTGTATCTTGGTATTAGGAATAGCCTCAGTGTTTATAACTTCCTTAGATCTTTCTGTAACATTGTGGCAAGAAGTGCAATAATATTTGCCTTCATCAGTGAGACCCTAAGAGACAGCAGCGCACTGAGCACAGCGTTCTTTGAACTCTTTAGCCAGTCGACATCCTCCCAGACTAATGCATTTTAAGAATTCACTCTCCTATGATGCAGCCTCTGTGGAAATCAGTTTGGTGGTTGCTCAGAAAGTTGAACATAAAATTCCCATATGCTCCAGTAATTCCACTTCTACGTATATACACCAAAGAATTGTAAACAGGGACTCAAACAATTAATTGCAGAACTGTTAGTGCAGTTAGCAGCATTATTCACAACAGCCAGAAGGTGGCAGCAACCCAAGTGCCCATCAACATGAATGGATACACAACACGTGGTCTGTACATATGAGGGAATATTATTCAGCCATAAACAGGAATGAAGTTCTCATACATGCTACAATGTTGGTAAAACTCAAAGACATCAGGTTGAGTGAAATAAGCCAAGCATAAAACAACAAATATTGAACAGTCTCACTTATATGAAACACCTAGAATAAGTAAATTCATAGAGACAGAAAGTAGATTATAGGCTGAGAGGAAACCGCGGGTCTCAGGCTGCCAACGTCAGTCTGGTTTCTCCAATGCAGACAAATGCCGAGGCCCCAGATGGTCTGGGGAGTTAGCACGTGGGTCAGCTTCTGCTACATGTTGGTTGACATTTTGTAACAGAGTTTCTGTTTGAGGTGACGAAAAATTTGTGGTAATGGAGGTTGGTGTTGGTAGCTGTGAATGGAATTAATACCACTAAATTGCACACTTAAAAGTTATTAAAATGGGAAACTGAGTTGTACACATCTTACTACAAGAAGTTTAAAAAAATAAAAGAGGTTAAAGTCAAAGAAGAAGTACTTTGTATTTATTTCTGTGGGAAAGCAGGTCCTGAATTATGTGAATCAAAACAAGACCCCCATGCTCATTCAGGGTGTGGAGTCCTCCCCGTTTGCAGCTGCTGACTCTCCCAGAAGGGCCTGGAGCCTTCCCTCTGCTCCTGGAGGGTTCGCTGGAACCAGCACATCCAGGTGTGAGGGACTTTCCCACACGTCCATGCCCAGCCCCTCAGCTTGAGTTTCTTCTGACCCTGATTGCTGGGTTTTCATCAGATTCCAGAAAACCCAATGGGCTGCCTGGGCAAGGGTCTGCACTTATGCTAAGAAATGTCCATCCTTCACAACAAAACCATAAAACAGGCCCTAACTGATGAAAAAGCCATTTCTTCCTTTGTTCTGAAATTGCCTCTCATGGGCTCATGTTAAACTTGAGCTACGTCTTTCGAACATAGAATAAAATGTCAACCAACATGTAGCAGAAGCTGACCCACGTGTGCTAACTCCCCAGACCATCTGGGGCCTTGGCATTTGTCTGCATCGGAGAAACCAGACTGACGTTGGCAGCCTGAGACCCGTGGGTTCCTCTCAGCCTTATCTCTCTCCCTTAGGACGTCCCCATCCCTGCCCTGGGCTTCGGCTCGCTGACCCAAGTTCCCTGCCCACTGTGCCCTCCGGAACTACCCGTGGTAAACCATGTCTCCTGCATCCTGGATCTTTCAAACAGATCCCCAGCTCTTTCCTGGCCTTTCCATGTTTTCCTAGCTTTCAACTCCCTTCTCCACCTTTGCTTTACAACAGCACTTCCGAGATCTTTTTCCTCCACCCTCACTCACTGCCACCGCGAGGATCACGCCTTCACCTCAACACGTGCCAGCATCTCTGCACCCACGGACACCGGACTTGGCCCCATCCATCCTCTTCCCCCAAGTCCCATGGCATCCTGGAAGGTTTCACCGACCACTCAGCTGGCCCATCTGGCATGCCGGTCTCTGACTTCCTTCAGCCTTCTCTCCACTGAGCCATCCACGAAAATCCCTAGGACCCTGGACCATCCCCTGAACTACTGCGATTTGGAAACCTCAAACTCCTTTATTCCAGAGAAGGTCACCCTATCTGCTCTTGCACAACACTGAGATGGTCGGCCCCTTCAGCCATCAGGGACCCTCCCCTCTGCCTCCGGGACCACCCTCACACAGCCCTCTCAGTCGCCCGCACCCACATCCTCCTTGCAAACCCGCCCTGCACACTCCAACCTGGGTAAAGGCAGCTCTCTGCGTTATGCTCTTCACACACGCACACATGCACACACACGCATGTGTGCACACATCCAGGCTGCCTAAAACTCAGCACTGTGACATCATCACAAACATTGGGGCTGGCGGTTTGATATGCTGAGCCCTCGATCATGGGACTTGCCCTTATGAAGCTCATTACTGCAAAGGAGAGGCTAAACTTGCACATAATTGTGCCTGAGTCTCCCCCTGAGTACCTCTTTGTTGCTCAGATGTGGCCCTCTCTCTCTAACTAAGCCACCTGGCAGGTGTTCTCACTGCCATCCCCCCTGCATGGACCTGACTCCCAGGGTGTAAATCTCCCTGGCAAGGCAGGATATGACTCCCGGGGATGAATCTGGACCCGGCATCGTGAGATTGAGACTATCTTCTTGACCAAAAGGGGGATGCAAAATGAAACAAAATAAAGTTTCAGTGGCTGAGAGAGTTCAAATGGAGTCGAGAGGTCACTCTGGTGGACATTCTTATGTACTATATAGATAACACCTCTTAGGTTTCAATGTATTGGAATAGCTAGAAGTAAATACCTGAAACTATCAAACTCCAACCCAGTAGTCTGGACTCCTGTAGATGACTGTATAACAATATAGATTACAAGGGGTGACAGTATGATTGTGAAAACCTTGTGGATCACACTCCCTTTATCCAGTGTATGGATGGATGAGTAGAAAAATGGGGACAAAAACTAAATGAAAAATAGGGTGGGATGGGGGGAGATGATTTGGGTGTTCTTTTTTATTTTCATTTTTTATTCTTATTCTGATTATTTCTGGTATAAGGAAAATGTTCAAAAATAGATTGGGGTGATGAATGCACAGCTGTATGATGGTACTGTGAACAGTTGATTGTACACCATGGATGACTGTATGGTATGTGAATATATTTCAATAAAACTGAATTTAATTAAAAAACAAAAAACAAAAAAAACTCAGCACTGTCCTGTGTCTGGTGCCTCCACATGGCCTGGCACTTCCCCATGTCCCCCATCACTTCTCAATTCTCCAGGGAGTTATTTTAAATTGTCTTCAGTCTTCCGAGGACCCATTCCCAGCCAACGTCCTCCTTTCCCCCCCTCTCCCTAGTGTGTAGACTGATTGCACCCCCACCCATCCTTGCCCCTTCCTCCTCCTCTGATCATGGTAGAGGGTCACTCCTACTCTCCAGCCTCATGTGTCCATCACACTTTGGCTCCCACCCCTCCCTCCTCATTCTTCCGTGACTGCGGTGGGTGAATAACGGCCACCCAAGGTGCAGAGTCCTAAATCCCTGGAACCTGTAAATGGTACCATATTTGGATAAAGGGTCTTTGTAGATGTGATTTAAGGATTTTGAGAGGAGACGGCCCTGAATTATCAGGGTGGGTCCTAAATGCCATCACAAGTGTCCTTATACAATACAGGCAGGGGGAGATTTCACTCCCAGACCAGGAGCAGCCAGGTGGCCACAGACTCAGCAGTTGGAGTGATGTGGCCACAAGCCAAGGCATGGTGGGGCTCCCAGAGGCTGATGAAGGCAAGGAAGGGCTCTGCCTGGAGCCTTTGGGAATAGCATGGCCCTCCCACCTTGATTTCAGACTTGTAGCTTTCAGAATTGTGGGAGGATAAATTTCTGTCTTAAGCCACCAGATTTGTGGTACTTTGTTACAGCAGCCACCGGGAACTAGGGCAGCAGCCTCACTCCATCATCTATTCCTTCTCCCCGATACACCAGGCCTGTCTGCAATATCTTTTTCTGCTGCCATTTAAGCATGATCAAGTCCCCCTATTTTTAAAAATGAGCAACAAAAGCAATGGAGCTTTTAATAAATGTCTGCTTTTACTTTATCTCCCTCTAGCTCCCACCAAACTCCCCCTCCCCTCCAAGGCCAACGTTGCTGAAAGTCTGTCTGCTTTCACCATCCTGCCCCCATCCTCTCTCCTCTGTCCACTGCCGTCAGCCTCTGCAGAAGCCGGAGGGCATCTTTCAGTCCCCATCGCACTTTCTGTCTTGGCAACAAAAGACCAAAGAATCAGCCAACTTTAGTCCAGTCGACTGGCAGCTCCCTGAGGGCCAGAACCACCTCTCATTCACCTTTGCACACGTGGGTCTGTGCTCAGGGCTGGCCGGGGCACTCTCCAGGTGGCTAATCCCCTCAGGGCCAGGGTGAATAGTGGGAACTACGGAGAAACCGGGTGTGATGTGACCAGGGCTACATGGGGCACAGGGAGCTCGAGGGCACAGACTCAGGCGGAGGGTGGCCTGGAGGCTCCCTGCGCCAAGGAGAGAACATCCAAGGAGCTGGCGGCCAGAGCGAGTGGGGTGCCCTGGAGGAGCCTGGGGAGGTGGGGAAGGCCAGGCTGCTGAGAGGCGGGAGGGAGGGTCAGCAGGAACCGTGGGAGCCATGGAGGAGGCTGAGCCTCTGACCACACTGAGAACCCGCGGGATCCAGCCTGGGCTCGGTCCTGGAGGGCGAAGGTGAGTGAGACCCAGACTCTGTGGACAGGCGACCTGCAGGCTCGGCTGCGTCACCTGCACGCAGAAAGGAGGTGGGGCCGGGGCAAAGGTGCCCAAAGGGGATCCTAATCTCCAGGGGCCTCCCAGGACATCCAGAAAAGCATCTCTCTAAGAAAAAGAGGAATGGAATGAAAAAGATAAAAGGAATCATGGAGAAGACCAAATAAGGAGACAGAGAAATCTTGGAGTCAGAAACACAAGGGTTTGACTCAGCTTTGACAGTAGCTAGTGAAGTGGTCTTGGCAGAATTCTTTAGGCTCAGCTTTCCTCCGCCGTGAAATGGACCTGGCTTGACTAGGAACGAGCTGAGTATGCAAAAGGCTTGGCCTGGAAGGGACAGTCATTGAGAGGTAGCTGCTGTTATTATTGAAGGTCATGAGATTCCTCGGGACCTGCTTCTGGTTGTTGGCTCTGAGTGACAAACACTCCAAGAATTCACCAGCTTCACACTTTTAAGTTTAAGCTTTCAACCCTGGCTTGGAGTCACTTCCAACAAGGAGGCGCTGAGCACTCACAGCCACTTATAAACACTCAGGAGGATTCCCGCTGACCTAGGGGTCTTCATTTTGTACCACTGAATGTTGGACATTTGCACTTTTATCTGCAGAGCTGCTCTCAAAATTAAGGAAGAAAGCTTTCTACAACCCCACCGAGTTAGGGCACTTGATGAGCAACAATAATCACCAACCAGCTTTGGGAAAATGTGGTCCTGGGCAGAGCCTACACTTTTCGATGTTTCACAAATGCATGGGGGGAGCGAGCACATCCTTCAGACCCAGAAGCTGGAGCCGGTGCTTCTATGTTTCTTTTCTTTTTTTAAAATTTTATTTGGAAATAAATTCAAAGTTATAGGAACAGTTGCAAAAACAACACAAACCCCATACACAGAATTCTAGCATTCCCTGACCCCCCTCCCCCGATACCCTGATCCACTAACTTTAACATGTTGTCACACCGCTATTTCTTTCCCTCCCTATCTATCATCCATCATCTATTGCTCTGTCTTCTGAACATATGAGAGCTAGCTGCACACATCCTTGAACAAACACTATAATTCACATATACAATTCCCATGAACAAGAACATTCTTTTATGCAATTCCATTAAAGCACAGCTAAGAAGTACAAGAGATTCAACAATGATACAAAGCTTACATTCAATATTTCCTCTTCCTTATGTCTCAACTTTGTCCCTTTGAGCCTCCTGTCCTCCATCCTCAGATCCCATCCGGGGTCATCCTTGGCATTCAATTGTCATCTATTTAGACTGCCTTTTTTTTTTCCCCTCAATTGTGGAAACATACATACAGCCTAAATCTTCCCATTCCACCCCCTTCCTAGCCTTTCATTAGTGGAATTAATCACATTTAGAATGTTGTAATGCTCTTTCCCACCATCCATTACTAGAAATTTCCTTTCACCTCCAACAGCAACCCTACACTCATTTCCTAACTCCCCATTGCCCCTTCCCCCATTTCTCTTAACACATACTCTACTTTTCATCTCTATGGTCATATTCTCTGATAATTCCTTTGTGTTTACTGTGGGGCTTAAAATTAAACTTTTAAATCCATAACAATCTTGTTTTTCTTTGATACCAACTTAATTTCAATAGGACACATAAACTATGTACCTATACTCCTCCATTCCCCCACCTTTATATAGTTGTCTAAAATTACATATTTTACATTGAGTTCAAAACCATTGATTTGTCATTAGAGTTTGTGTATTTTATATCATGTAGGAAGTAAATAGTGGAGTTACAATGCAAAAATCATTGACTTCTATTTATATTCCATTGTGGTCAGAGATTGTGCTTTGAATGTGTTCAATTGTTTTTTTGTTTTTTCTTTTCTTTTTTTTTGGTTGTTGTTTTTAGTTTATTGAGGCTTATTTTATGTCCCAGCATAGGGTCCATTCTGGAGAAAGATCCGTGATCGCTAGAGAAAAATGAGTGTCCTGGTGATTTGGGATGTAAAGATCTATATATGTCTGTTAAAATTCTCTATATCTCTTTCTCCTTTCTTTGTTCCTCTGTCGGTAGGACTCCCTTTAGAATCTGAAGTAGGGCAGGTCTTTTATTAGTAAACTCTCTCAGCATTTGTTTGTGAAAAATTTAAGCTCTCCCTCAAATTTGAAGGAGAGTTTTGCTGGATTAAGTATTCTTGGTTGGAAATTTTTCTCTCTCAGAATTTTAAATATGTCATGCCACTGCCTTCTCGCCTCCATGGTGGCCGCTGAGTAGTCACAACTTAGTCTTATGTTGTTTCCTTTGTATGTGGTGAATTGCTTTTCTCTTGCTGCTTTCAGAACTTGCTCCTTCTCTTCAGTATTTGACAGTCTGATCAGAATATGTCTTGGAGTGGGTTTATTTGGATTTATTCTATTTGGAGTTTGCTGGGCATTTATGCTTTGTGTATTTATATTGTGTAGAAGGTTTGGGAAGTTTTCCTCAGCAATTTCTTTGAATACTCTTTCTAGACCTTTACCCTTCTCTTCCCCTTCTGGGACACCAGTGAGTCTTACATTTGGACGTTTTATTTTATCTATCGTATCCCTGAGATCCTTTTTGATTTTTTCAATTTTTTTCTCCATTCTTTCTTTTGTTCTTTCATTTTCTGTTCTGTGGTCCTCTAGGGCACTGAGTCATTGTTCAACTTCCTCTAATCTTGTATTATGAATATCCAGAGTCTTTTTAATTTGGCCAACAGTTTCTTTTATTTCCATAAGATCTTCTATTTTTTTATTTAATCTTGCAATTTCTTCTTTATGCTCTTCTAGGGTCTTCTTTATGTCCCTTTTATCCTGCTCCATGGTCTTCTTCATGTCTTCTATATCCTGTGCCATGTTTTCATTCCTCAATTGTAATTGTTTGATTAATTGTGCCAAGTACTGTGTCTCTTCTGATATTTTGATTTGGGTGTTTGGGATTGGGTTCTCCATATCACCTGGTTTTATCATATGCATTAAGATTTTTGGTTGTTTTTGGCCTCTTGGCATTTGCTTTGCTTGATAGGGTTCTTTCAAGTTGTAAAAAAATACCAATCTAATTTTTCAGAAATACAAGTTGGTGGTGTATACTTTCTCTAACTAACCAGCAGATGGTGTCTGCGAGTCACCTATTCCCCTCAAGTCAGTTCTCCTCAACTCTATCTCTGTGGTGTGTGGGAAAATGATTTTTGTGGGGTTCAGTCAGTGAACTCAGTTTGGGTTTGTTTGTTGGTGCTGTCTGCCCTGAATGTGGGGCGTGTGTCTGCGTGGTCAGGGAGGGAGAGCAGCTTTAATATTCAAACCTCCCAGGTGTTCCCGGAGATTCAAGGCTGTTGCAAGAGTCTAAGCCTTCATTTCAGTTTTGCCCCAGATTTTCTCTGTTGCTGACCCACAAACCACCGGCATTGACGTAGCGTCCCTGGGTTTTCCGAGCGGGCCCCTCTTCTCAGCTGTGATCTTCCAGGACCTCTGCTGAGGGAAGGCTGTGCTATGTCGCTAGTATGCGTCATCCCTCAAGGGAAGCCCCAGGCCGCTGGGCCGTGCAGAGGCACTCCCAGCCTGATGCAAAGATTAGCCTATAATTCTTAACTGGTGTAAGTTCTGAATGGAAGGTGGGTAGTAGAGCTGGGCCCCACCCCTTTCCTCTTGGAGAAGATAGACACCCTAGGGGGAGGTCATTAGCATTTCAGTGGTCTCTCTGCCTGTGTTATACCCTTGTCTGGGTCACAGAATTAGGAACTGAAAATGGCTGAGGCTTTCTCCACTGAGTCGAAAAAGGAACAGAGCTAGTCTGAGGTGACCCTCCGGCTCTCCAAGGTCAGTCGTCACCCAAAGCCTCTGTCTGCTTGTTGGGGATTCGTACCTCGTAGTGAGCAGTTCACACTTGCTAATTAAAACCCCAGTTGGAGCTCAGCTGAGCTATATTTGCTTAATGGGAGAAAGCTTCTCTCTGGCACCACGAGGCTTTGTAACTCAGGCTGTGGGGAGAGGGGTCTCCCTATTTGGATCCGCAGTTTTTACTTACAGATTTTATGCTGTGATCTCGGGCAATCCTCCCAATTCAGGTTGGTGTATGATGAGTGGATGGTCACTTTTGTCCCCCTACAGTTGTTCTGGATTATTTACTAGTTGTTTCTGTTTTTTTTAGTTGTTCCAGGGGGACTACTTAGCTTCCACTCCTTTCTATGACGCCATCTTCAATCCTCAATCTCTTCTATGTTTCTTTAAAAGGATGAGTGGCAGGGGCCTGACCTGGGGCTGAGCCATGAGTGACCATCCTGAAGGCAGCCACCGGTGGCTCTTCTCAGTCCTTCAAACTCTACCCTGTGCCCAGGCGACGACACATGACATGGGGAGGAAAAGCTAGTCGTTCTGTATCCCTGGGAAAGCCACAGAAGCAATGAGATGAAACATTCTCCTTAACTGGCTTACATGATCTCACAGCCTGTTTTTCTGCTTGTTTCCCACTGTCACCACCAGGAGCCCTCGGGCTCAGACAGGCCCTCCCACATTTGTAAAGGGCCCCCATGCTGGTCTCAGTTCACCCCAAAACAGCTAGAACAGGTTGTCACTGTTGCTTATCAGAACAGGTTGTTGTTTTCTATCAGCCCAGGGGAGCTTAGATATCTTATCTATAAAGTCAAGACAGAGTGCAAGGCCTAGGGCAAACTGTTAACCTGCCCAATTGTTCAGAACTATAGAGAAGAGGTACGCAGGCTTCTCTTCTCCAGTGATTCCGGCCATCAACTGCAGCCATCAAATATCACTCAGTGACAGGAAAGGGAGGGGAGGGTGGAGGGAGAGAGATGCAGAGAGAGGAGTGAGGGGAGAGGAGAGAGGAGAGAGAAGGGGAGAGAAATAATGACACTGAGGAAAGGAGTCTAGGCCCATGGGTGGAGATGTGGTTTTGAAACTGTGTCAGTAGGCAGGAAAGAGGGCCTAAGTTTACTCCTTTCTTTCCAAAAGGTAGTTTACTAGATAAACCAGAAGTCCTGGCCATTCAGACCAAGGTGCAGAGGGCCTGACTGAAGTAGTGCATTTGGGGTTTTTAGGCTCCATGTGAGGTTTAAGGTATGTGAAGATTTAAAAATCCAGCACTTGCCCAATAATAATGGGAGAGTGTTGGGTGATTCCATGCAAAGCAAACTCATTACCAGCAGAGGAACGATGATTCAAATAAATCACATTTGATTTCAAATGTGAAATGTAGATTCACATTTAAAAAAAAAAAGAAACAGATACACACACATGGAGACAAGAAGGGAAGCAGCACGTTTTCAAAGTGCTGAAAGAAAATAACTGTCAATCCAGAAGTCTATATCCAGCAAAAACATCCTTCAGGAAAAGGGTGAAATAAAGATGTTCTCAGATGAGAAAAACTGAGAGAGTCCATTGCCAGCAGATGTGGTGCTCTGAAAGAATGGCTAAAGAAAGTTCACCAGACAGAAGGGAAATGACACAAGAAGGAAACTTGGAATATCAGAAATGAAGGAAGAACAACAGAAATGGTAATATCTGGTAAAATGTAACAGTTTTTTCCTCTCTAGTTCTTTAAAATATGTTTGATAGTTGAAAGCCAAAATTGTAATATTATCTAATGGGGTTTTCAGTTTATGTAGATATAATATGTAATACAACAATAGTAAGAGGGGAGGGTGTGCCAGTTTGGATATATTATGTCCCCTAGAAAAAGCCATGATCTTTTAATCCAATCTTGTGGGATATTGGGATTAGGTTGTTTCCATGGAGATGTGACCCACCCAACTGTGAGTGACACCTTTGGTTAGGGTGTGACCTCGGAATGTTTCCATGAAGGGGTGGCCCTGCCTTCTTCTAAGGGATTCCGGTAATAGAATTAAGACCCATCCTGACTGAGGTGGGCCATGCCGTAACTGAAGTAGCCTCATCAAAAATCTTATAAAAGAGTTCACAAACAGAAGGAGCTCAGAGCTGCAACTTAGAGATGCATTTTGAAGATGGCCGTTGAAAGCTGACACTGACATTTTGGAGAACACCATTTGAAACACCACCTGGGAGCAAGCAGATGCCGGCCACATGCCTTCCCAGCTAAAAGAGGTTTTCTGGATGCCAATGGCCTTTCTCCAGTGAAGGTACCCTATTGTTGATGCCTTACCTTGGACACTCTGGGCCTTAAGACTGTAACTTTGTAACCAAATTGTTCTAGTTTGCTAATGCTGCGGAATGCAAAACACCAGAGATGGACTGGCTTTTATAAAAAGGGGGTTTATTTGGCTACACAGTTACAGTCTTAAGGCCATAAAGTGTCCAAGGTAAAACATCAGTACCTTCACTGGAGGATGGCCAATGGCGTCCGGAAAACCTCTGTTAGCTGGGAAGGCACGTGGCTGGCATCTGCTCCAAAGTTCTGGTTTCAAAATGGCTTTCTCCCAGGATGTTCCTCTCTAGGCTACAGTTCCTCAAAAATGTCACTCTCAGTTGCTCTTGGGATGTTTGTCCTCTCTCAGCTTCTCCGGAGCAAGAGTCTGCTTTCAAAGGCCATCTTCAAACTGTCTCTCATCCACAGCTTCTGTGCTTTCTTCAGTGTCCCTCTTCCTGTAGCTCCTCTTCAAAACATCACTCACAGCTGCACTAAGTTCCTTCTGTCAGCCCATTTATATGGCTCCACTGATCAAGGCCCACCCTCAATGGGTGGGGCCATGCCTCCATGGAAATTATCTCATCAGAGTTATCACCTACAGTTGGGTGGGGTGCATTTCCATGCAAACAACCTAATCCAAACATTCCAACTTAATCCCCACTCATATGTCTGCCCCACAAGATTGCATCAAAGAATATGGCTTTTTCTGGGGGATATAATACATTCAAACCAGCAAAGGTAGGAACATACTAGAAGCAATGCAGTTATTTTAGGTTATTTGTTTTTCTTACTCCTTTGTTTTGTTTTGTTTGAATTGTATCTTTTTTAATTTTTTGATAAAGTAAAAAAAAAGCTATTGCATTTAAAAAATTACCTTCAATGTAGTTATTTTAGGTTTTTTGCTTTTCTTATGCCTTTGATTATGGTTTGTTAATTTTCTTGGTAGGAACATGTTGGAAGCAAAGCAGTTATTTTAGGTTATTTGTTTTTCTTATTCCTTTGTTTTGCTTGAAATGTTTTTTAATTTTTTGATAAATAAAGTTAAAAAAAAAAAGTCTGGGAGGCCCAGGACCAGTTAGCACAAAGGAGAAGCAAGTGGAAAAAAAAATGGCACAAAAAGAAATACTAGTTCTCCCAGCCTGGGTTTGTGTAGCATGGGGAGACAGAGCCCAGTGCAGACCCAGAGTCCTGCAGAGAAAAACTGATTGCTTTCCTTTCTGCACAGAGGAAGAGACTCCATTTTGACCATGTAATGCAATGCAGAGACAAAAATGAATGAAAGATTAAGAGAAAAAAAAAGTAACCCCAGCAGTTAAGGCAAAGAGCCTTAATTTTGGGATCAGAGGGAGTCTGAGGTGCCCCGGGCACATCCCTACTGCGATGAACAGCCCAGAGGACGTGGGCAATGCTCGCAGGGAGCAGGGGCCAGGGATGGGTCTTTAGCCTCCGGTGCCTAGATGACCACAGGTGGGCATTAGATGGCATCACCCAGTAATGCACATTGCTTTTAGTTCTATGTGCATCTAAGTTTATAGTCAGTTTGTTCATTCATTCAACAAACATTTTCTGAGCAGTTATTGTGGTTTAGGTAGATGAATAAGATGCAATCTATGGCCTCAAGGAGCTCAGAAGGCCTGTGAAAATGCAGAACAGAGTCTATTACTTATACAGTATTGTGGGGCCAAGGAGGAACGAAGAGTCCTCAGGGACCCCAGCTTTTTGGGATGGACAGAAAACGCAGGGCCCATGAAGCAAACTGAGAAGTAGCAGCTAGAGGAATAGAAAGAAAATCAAGGAGGGCAGGAGGGTGAATGCCGGAGAGAAGAGCATTTCAACAAGCAGGGAGTGGTCAGCAGTGATCCAGTCTGAGAAGGACCCAAGTGAGGTAAGGACAGAGGTGGACAGTGGGTTATTATAGATTATCAGTGAGCTGGGAGTAGTGATGGCGGCAGAATTCAGATGACAGCAAGTTGTGGAGTGAAAGGAAAAGAAAGGAAGTAGACACAGAGAACTCAGACAAATTACTTATAGAAGGTCAGTTGTGAAAGGAGCAAGCAGAAAGTGAGGAGAAGGTGGAAGAGAGTGGGCTCAAAGAAGAGGCTTTTGGTTTTTGTTTCTTTTTCCTGGAGACTTGAACCATAAGTTCTTACGGGAAGGACCAAGTAGAGAGGGGGAAGGCTGAAGATGGAGAAGGGAGAAGGTCCCACAGGATGACCAAGCCTTGGACAGGCAGAGGCTACCTCTTCCTTTTTAACTGGTCAGAAAGACGAAAGAATGGGAGAAAAACAGGGGATGCAGTGGGTTTGGTAGTGGGAGCCCGAGGATGCTCCTGTGAGTGGTTATCATTGTCCTTGTGTCTGCATCTTGGGGGGTAAGAGCGTGAACTGTGGAGGCCATCAGTCCTGACTTGTGCCACTTCTCAGCAGTGGGATATTAAGCAAGTTACCTGACCTCTCTCTGCCTCTATTTCCCCATCTGAAATATGAAGATAATGATACCAGTCTCAGAGGGTTATTGTGAGGATTAATTGAAATACTCATTTCAGCCCGTTCAATAAATGTTTGCTACTGTGTCTTTTAACTGTTATCGATACTATTATTAGTACATTTATCTTTACCTTTAAGAATCAATATATAAAGTGTATTCTTTCAGTCTTCCTTTCCCTTTTTATTTTTTAGAAACAAATAATAATTAAAAAAAAAAAAAGAAAAAGGCACATAAGATCTTTCCCTTAGCCTAGAGAATCAGGCACTCCATCCTTCTCTAGAGCTACCTTCTTCACTGTTCTCTTTAACCAGGGGTAGAATTCTGAATTTTAAGATTGGAGTGCCTAAAGAAGATCGAACAAAATATGGACTGGATAAAGAAGAATGGCTTCTGCTGAGCAGATCCGGAAGGCGTCCACCTTTTCAAGGGCACATAGGCATGTGGACCTGGAGAAAGACTTCAGGGCAACAGGAGGCAGGGCTTAGCAGTGGGGCCAGTCATGGTGGAGCTTCCACTCCCGGGCTGACTGTGACACTTGCCCGCAGATGGAACGTGTGATGTCATCACCCTGGCTAGCTCCGTTCCAGCCCTGCATGCAGTCCAGTTCCAGATTCCATCCTCACCCCGCTCCACCTGGGAGCTACATCAAGGTGAAGGAGCCCTGGTTCCTGTCCTCTTCAAATGAATGGGCCAGGCCAGCCCAGGTTCCCAAATAATGTGTCCACTGACCTCCCGGAACAGGTGTTTCACCTCCTCTCACTCTCCATGCTCTGCTCCCTATTGACCCAGTCCCGAGGCTCCTGCCAACAGCAGCTGAATCATTCTTGTGCCAGAAATGACTTCTCATTGTCAAGTGTCCTCTTCTAAAATACTGTCAATAACAGCACTGTGGTGTGGAAACAAGAGAGAGTAGACTTAGGAACGTAATCTCAGTGCTTGGTACTTCCCCTAAGCTTTATTTCAGCTGAAAACCTCTACAAAACCAGTTCTTGACTTTTAGGAAAATGGCAGTGTGGAACTGAAGCTTGTGTTCTGACCCCACTGAACTAAAAGAGCTCCCTCCCTTCCGCCTTGTATCTTCACGGAAGCCCTAACATTCCAGTCCTGATGCTCTTTCCCCATGGGAACATTGCACGCATCGTCCCAATGTCCTTCTTTGCCCTGGAGATCCAGTGTGACTTTATACAGTGGCCCTAACCCAGGCAGCATTTTAGAATGTCCTCCTGCTGTGTGCTCTGGGGTCAAGTGGAAAGAGGAGGTCCAACTTATCTTGGGAAAATTTCCGTTAGTCAGCATGAGTTCTGGGTCACATTCCAAGGAGGAAGAGGGGAAACTAAACTTTTTCATCTCAGATTGTTTCTGAAAACCCCCATTCTAGAAAGGGTGACCATATGTCCCAGTTTGCCCAAGATGGTATTAGTTTATACACTGTTCTGGTGGAACTATTAATTGCAACCCCTTTCACTGTCAAAAGTGTCTGGTTTGGCAATAAAATTTATATAGTTACCCTAGTTCTAGATGATGGCTGTTAAACCTGTAGGTTTCTAGAGGTCCCCTGGCAATTGGCAGTTGGTTTATAATTGGAGTGACTGCCTGGGTGAAGTCTACTTGAGAGCTTATCAGTTTGGGAAGGAAGACTAGGGGAAATTTGGCAGCACTCTTCTGACTTCAGGTCACCCCTCAAGCTGGGAATCCCCAGTTGATGGGCATTTCCACATCACCAGCCCTGCAGTTCTCAAGAGCAGAGAACTGCCCTGTAGCAAGAAACGTCCATACCTACATTTCACTGAAGGACCCTGAGGTTCCCAACTTGCAAAGAGAGGAGTCGGAGGGAACGGGAAGCCCTGGTCTCTTTTGA
This sequence comes from Choloepus didactylus, assembly GCF_015220235.1. Classification (NCBI taxonomy): domain Eukaryota; kingdom Metazoa; phylum Chordata; class Mammalia; order Pilosa; family Megalonychidae; genus Choloepus; species Choloepus didactylus. The sequence continues at coordinate 12,774,048 of NC_051318.1, read as the reverse complement.
CCAGGAAACCAAGCCTCTCCCAGCCACCACGGGACCCCTGAGAGCAGCCTTGGCCTTTCCAGGACGGGCGATTTCATCTAGTTCCCACAAAACAGCAACCAGGAAACTCAAGAAGAGTCCGAGTGGGCCCAGAGCCTGCACGTAGGAGGCGCTCAGCAAATATCTGTTGAGTGACCAAATGCATGTTTGAATAAAAGAATGAGAACGCTAACACACACCTGGCTCTCTCCTGAGCTGGGAGGAAGTGTGGCACCCTCAAGGAGCTCCTGAGAGCAGTACAGATGCCCTTTCTGAGCCCAAGGCGGTCTCTGGTCTGTTTTCACCCTCACAACTTTTCGTGGTTTCCTTTCTGTTCTTCATCTGCTGGGGGTCAGTGCGAGCTTGGACTTAGGATAATTTGCTTACTAATCATCTGTGAGGCCCCCTCCCTCTTGGTGATGAACACTCATTTGTCATTGGGAGAGTCTGGAAGGTAACAGGAACAAAAGAGCCTGCATCTGTCTGAAGAGAAGGATTAAACACTAGGAATAACGAAGGTAAGACAAAGGAATTGCAGGGGTAGGGCATGGGGTTATGTCCCAATACCTGTGTGGAGCCCCTGCCTTAAAGAGCAAGATCAGCAACCTCTGAGAGTCACCCATGGGATAGAACCCCCTTTCCAGGCTCCCCCATGGCTGTGCATGATGCATCACTCCCCATCTCACCTATGAATTCCCCTATGCTCTCCCAGCTGGCCAGCACCTGAGGGTGGGGTTAAGTAAAATAAAATGGAGGCCCACATTGTGCGTTGTAGGGAGGGACCCCTGTCTGAGAAAGGATTCTCCAGAAGACAAAAGCAAATACTCTACAGGGGTTTTCCGAGAAAATGGAAGAATGGAGCACACCCTACCGAATCACAGGTAAGTAACATCAGGTGATAAACCAGTTTCAGTCCAGGAGAGACAACGTATCAGATTGGACATACCATACCAACCCAATGTATATCTGCTCCCTGCTTTTGTAAGAACCCCCTATGTACAATGGAAACTTAGCATCAGCCAATCAGAATATTTCCTCACTGGCTTCTGAGTTCGCCCTATATAAGCTGCCCCTTTCTGCTCCCTGGGCAGAGCTCCCTTCTCCTTCTGAATGGGACGCTGCTCAATCCATGAACTGCTCAATAAAGCTGTGAGATCCTAAACTGCATGAAAATTTTTTCTTTTAACAGCAGGGACCACATCCACCACCTCAAATCCTTCTCAGGGCCCACCCTAGTCCCTGGTTCAGAGTAGGTGCAGAATAAAAGTCTGCCAAGATGATACATGCTGGTTACAGGCATAGGAAGGCAAAGAGGGAGAGGAGAAAAGGAAAGAAGACAAAGGAAGTGAAAAAATAGAAGGAAGAAGAAAGGGAGAGAAGAAAGAGAAAAACAAAGGACAAGAACGTGGTATATTAGTTAGGATTAGGTTTGACTGGCATGTGACAAAAAGCCCAGTAAAAATGGATTAAACACAATGCAAGTCTATTTCTCTCCCCCACAGATGGGCAGGCACGATGGTTCCACAGTCACACAGACCCCGGCCCCTTCCACCCGGCTGCTCCGCCATCCTCAGCAGGTGGCTCCCGTATCCCAGTCGGAGATGGCTGTTGAAACTCCAGCCATCACATCCCCACTCCAGCCAGCTGGAAGGAGGAAGCAAACAAGACAGGAATTCTCTCTCCCTTCAAGAGAACTGGCTGGAAACTGCACATGACAATTTCCATATATCCCATTGCCCAGAACTTAATCTGTGCCCAGAGGACCACGGCCAACAACAAAAGAAGCAAGGAAAGGGAAGTACTCCTCTTAAGGCGGAAGGGAGTATGAAAGTTCAAGACAACAAGGGGTCTCTAGCACAAGGGGTCTGTAATGGGGTCCCTGACTTCACTTCGGGTACAGCCCCAATACGTGATCAGTCAGGTTCCCCGCAGTTTTGCATCCAGAACTCAAGGAACACCAATGCTTAAGGCAAAAACCCAGGAAGGGGAGGCCCAGCCCAGCCACCACCTCTCCCGGATCCGGGGTGTGGGGGGCAGGGTGTGGAGGGCAGGGGTGTCTCCCACCCCCGTAGGTGCGGGAAGCTGCATCTCCGACTCTCTGATCTGGGAGTCTAGGGGGGTTGCGGGGCTGACCCTAGGGCTCCTCTCCACCTCCCAGCTTCGTTCCCGTCCCCAGAGGGGAGCTGGCTGAGGAGAGCTCAGCTTTCCTGGAGCCCGGAGGGATTAGAGGGGAAGGCAGAGCAGCGGGGTGCTTTCCCTGCGAGCAGCCTTGGTCAGCTCTCTCAGCCTCCTGGGTTCACTCTTAGCTCCTTCGCTCTCTTTTTGGTCTCTCTTTTCCCCAAGACCCTGGAGGCCAGAAAGGTTAGGGATACAAACTAGACTCTGAAGCAAAGAAAATTAGCAGAGAAAATTAGTGTCACTTTACCGTGATCAAATTTGGATTGTTTCCTGTTTTTAGCAGCTGCATGGGGTGTTGACACTGCATGATGCTGTTGTAAACATTTTTGGATATGAGTCAGAATTGTCCTGAATCCGATCAACTTGCCAAGAAGATATAACAATGTTATGTGTCTAATAACGTAGCTTCAATGCATAAAGTTTTAAAATGATAGGACCAAGAAGATAAACGGACAAATCCACAATCATAGTGGGAGATTTTAACACACTGCTCTGGGTAATTGATAGGACAGACAGATAAAAATCAGGAAGAACACAGAAGATTTGAACAACCCAATTACCCCTTCAGAAAAGAGTTTGGAATTACCTTTAAAGTTACAGATATGAATACACAGAACTTCCAATTCTAGATACGGATCCCAAAGAGAAACTCGCGCACATGTGTGTCATGACTCATTCTCAAAACTATCCCTAACAGTGCCACCGTTACAACAACACTGCCCAACAGCCCAAACGGGGAACCACCCAATGCCCATCTACAGCAAGATGAATAAAGAGTTGTGGCTTATTCGTTCAAGAGAAACCTGTCCCAGAGTGAATGAAATTCAGTGAGCCAAAGCTACACATAATAGCGTGGCTGAACCTCAAAAGACAATGTGATAATCACCCAAGCAGTGATTACCAGGTGTTCACGCTATACTTCTTTTTTTCTCAGTCTCTCTCTCTCTTTTATTACAGTACTTGCAGGTTTACAGGAAAATCATGCAGAAAGTACAAAGTTCCCAAGTACACCCCCCACCAAACACACACACACACTCAGTTTGTCCTATTTCTATCACTTTGCATTAGTGTGGTAACTTTGTTACAACTGATGAACCAATATTAATTTAATTATACTATTAACTTTAGTCCATGGTTTACATTAGGGTTCATGCTGCATTATATAGTTCTGTAATTTTTTTCTTCAAATTTTTATTCTTGTAAAATATATACAACATAAAATTTCCCCTTTTAACCACTTTCAAGTATACGATTCAGTAGCCTTAATCACATTCACTATGTTGTGCCATCATCACCACTATCTTTTACCAAAACTTTCCATCCCCCCAAACAGAAACTCTGCACCAATTAAGCTTTGATTTCCCTATTCCCCAACCCTGCCCCGGTAACCTGTATCCTAATTTATGATTCCATGAATTTGCATATTCTCATTGTTATTTCAGTGCTATCATACAATATATGCCCTTTTGCAACTGGCTTATTTCACTCAACGTGAAGTCTTTGAGGTTAATCTATATCTTTGCATGTATCCGAACTTCATTCCTTTTTATCCATTCATCCGTTGATGGACACTTGGGTTGCTTCCACCTTTTGGCAATTGTGAATAATGTAGATACCTGCTTGAGTCCTTGCTTTCAATTCTTTGGGGAACACACCTAGATGTGAGATTGCCGAGTCAGATGGTAATTCTATACTTAACTTTTTGAGTAACTGCCAAACTATTTTCCATAGTGGCTGCACCAGTTTACGTTCTCACCAACAATACATGAGGGTTCCTTGGTCTTTTCTTTTTTTTTTTTTTTTTGAAATAAAAGCCATTCATGTGGGTATGAGACAGTGTCTTATAGTTTTGATTTGCATTTCCCTAATGGCTAATAATACTGAACATCTTTTCTTATGCTTATTGACCGTTTGTATATCTTCTTTGGAGAACATTTTATAGTACTTTATTAAACTGTACATACACTTCTCTGCAAGTTTATGTACATTTGCTTGTATTTATCAATAAAAGCAATTTTTTTTTCCCAAAAACTTAAGAAAGGCTGAGCTGAGCCCCTCCATGGAGCTGGTACCTGGAGAAGCTCTGCCAACTTCTTCTCTTTCTCTGTGCCCTTCACTCACCTTCTCTTTCTCCCACCTGCCTTTGGTCTCCTCCCAGTTGGGTGCCCACCCCACTTCCCTCAGTGGCTGAAGGCAGCAGGAGGCCTAGGCCGCCATGCTCTGAGTCCTGGGATAGGCTTTTCCCACCAAGGAAAGATCCAGGGCAGACTTGGAGAAAGTGCCGAGGGGGGCCTCGCAGCCGGTTTCGGTTCCAGGCCCCGGACCTGCCTCCAGCCCAGCAAGAGGCTCCACGACACGGCCCGCTCTGGCTGGCGAGGGGCCCCCGATGGGCTCACTGTCACCCAGAGAGAACATCTGCCTCCACCTCTCCTCGTGGGGACAGCAGGGTGAGGGAGGGCCATGTCAGGGCAGAGTTTGGAGATTCAGATCCTCCATCCTTTGCCATCATAGCAGGGTTCCCAGAGCCCAGTACCAAGCGATGGAAGCACAAAATGGCGGGAAATTAAAGCCAGGCCCTTGGGGTCAAATCCCTGACCCACGTACCTGGACATTTCCAGAGACCGCTTCTTCCCCAGGTAGCTTGCTGACACCTGCCTGTAAAACAGACTCCATAAATGGACATTATCCAAGCGCTTCTAACCCACAGAGCCTCCAACTAATACCTGAGAAGTGGAGGCCTTGGGCTCACTTCCCCTCTGGCGTGAGAGCTTGGCTGAGCAGCGCTCCCCACCAGACTCCCCAAAATGGGCAGGGACGGCCCCAGGCCCCTCAAGCTGCCACTCCCCGAAACTCTGCAGGTTCCTCCACAGGGCCCACTCCCGAGCCCCCCGAGCCAAGCTGCCCACAGAGACCAAACGCACAGCAGGCTTCTGGCATCTTCCTTATCTGCCCTCCTTGCCAGAAGGAAAATAAAACCTGAAGAGCAGACGCCTACTGGAAAAAACCCCACGGCTGCTAGTGGTGAGATAAATCAAGTTCGGCTTGTTCCATTGCTGGAGTAAACAGAGCCATCTCCTCTCTCACCCACAGGGGATTCCGTGTTCCTCGTGGAAGACACAGCGCAGGTATGTGGCAGTGCGGAGTGCCCCCGGAGGGAGGGTGGCAGGGGTGACAGGGGCAGGGCATCCCCTCGTGCCCACTCACACAGGGATGCTGGCCATCACTGTCCCCCTCTCCGAGGATGCAGGCTGCTCCCTGTCCCCCTCTCGCAGGGATCCTGGCCGCACCTATCCCCTCTTGAAGGGATGCTGGCCCTCTCTGTCCCTCCCCCCCCTGCCCTGGCTTCTTGCCATCAGCCTCCAGCATTAACCCCTGCTCACCCATTTTAGGATTTGCCCCCCCTCCTCCCTTGTGCCTCCTGTCCCAACCCCATGAAAGAGGCGCCACCTTCACTGTCTCTTTCCTCTTCTCCCAGCATTCTTCAACCACTGACCCTCTGAGCTGCGTCCCTCAGGGGCCATGCCCAGGCTGACCAGCCCGTGCTTTCTGGGGCAGCTGACACTCCTGACCACCACCCACTCTTGGGAGTTTCTTCTGCCTGGATTCTGGGGCACCCCCCTCCCCATGGGGTCTCCCTGGATATCTCTGACTGTTCCTTTTCTGTCCATTAGGGACTTTTTGCATCCACTCTTGCCCCCCTACAGTCGATTCTCCACACAGCAGAAACAGGAATCAGAGCCAGCCAGTCTCCTACTCACCCCCTTCCCACCCCCAGTGACTTCACAATGTTTTCAGAGTAAGATCCAAAGTCCTTACAAGGGTCCACAAGACTTGATGATGTGGGGCCTGCCTCTCTCTCTGACCCTACCCCCCAGCTCTGTCCTTCCAATCTGCTCCTCTGGGCACACTGGCCTTGCTGACATTCCTTAAACACACACAGCTGTTAACAACCGTGGGGTCTGGGCCTTGTTGGTCCCTCTGCCCCCGATGCTCTTCCCCCAGATCTGTACATGACTCCCCATTCCCTCCCTAGATTCACACCCTGCTCCAGTGCTTCCGTCTCAGGGAGGCCTTTTCTGACAGCCTCTCCACCCCACCATCGTCTCCTTACCCTGTGGGATGGTTAATTTCATGTGTCATCTTGGCGAGGTTATGGCGTCTAGTTGTTTGGTCAAGCAAGAACCTGCCTGATTGTTACTGTGAGGGTATTTTGTAGAAGGATTTAAATCAGTAGTCAGTTGATTGCATCTATGGTTGATTGCATCTACAATCAACAAAGGAGATTGCCTCCAGCAATGAGAGGAGTTTTTCTCATCCAGTCTGGAGGCTTTAAAGTGAGAATTGAGGATCTCAGCAGTCAGAAAGAAGAATTTCTATCTCCACTTCAGACAGTCGGCTTCTCCTGGAGAAGTCATCATCACCTGCATCAGAGTTCCCAACTTGAGGCTCCTGCTGGGGGATTCAAGGTCACCATCCAGTTCCCAATTTGCAGCCTGTCCTTGCCAATCCCCATGGCCACATAAGCCAATTCCTATAGTACATCTCTTAATGTTTACAAATACATACATACATACATACATATATATATATATATATATATATATATATATATATATATAACCTGTTGGTTCTGTTTCTCTGGAGAACTCTGACTAATATACCCTGTATAACTCACGATCCACGCATGACACAGGGCATATCATATATGCAGTTTCTGAATGGCAACCTCCTTCCCTGGAATGCAAATTCCAAGAGGACAGGGACGCTGTTGGTCTTATTCATCTCTGCCTGCGCAGCATCTAGAATACGGACACATGGCAGGCACTCAATAACTATGTGTTAAATGAATGACTCACTTAGAAAAAGACCATAATATTTCCTTTTAACTTAAACATATATATGGGCACTCAATTGCCAGTATTTTGATGCAGGGTCAATACCTTTTCTTGGGGTGTGAGTCCCCTGTTCAGTGTTTCTTGCATCGATTATGTCTAAAATGTAACCACAATTTCACATTTCAATGACTTTGAAGTGGGGCAAGAATGTAAAGACTCTTGAAAAGCAACCAGAGCTCAGAACCCTTCCATATTGTTACTATTTTTCCCCAATCTTCCCTACACTTAAAGCAAATCTTGAAGTCAACCTGCCTTCATTGAGTCTCTCCAGAGCATTCAAGTTTATTTTCAAAGAAACAACTCTTTCTTTATGCTCTCATCACACTGATTTACGTAATATTTAATTGGTTTACAAGGTACATAATTAAATTGCTTAATCACAAAAACATGTACGATGGGCACAGACTGGTTCAGGAGCAAACACGACTCAACTCGGAAGGTGCAGGTGTGTTCTGGGCCAGGGCACCTGTCAGCTGTCTGCTCCCGCAGGATAGTTTGGAGGAGGTCTGGAAACAGAGCTGCTCCTGTAGTATAAAAATCCCTCATAAAGCAGTGGCCATTCCAGTGGAGAATGGTATGGGCCGAACAGAGGAGAACATACAGGAACAAATAGGAAAAGCGATATTGGGTCAGCTAAACATGATGAAGACCCAAACAAAACCGAGGCAAGAAATTTCCCTCAGCCCCTCCTGGCCCAGGAAATGCCCTTGCTGAGAAGTATCTGGAAGCTCATGTAAGAGCCACAATGACTGTTGGATTTCCATAAATGTATTTATGCAATATCATCAGTTAATAAACTGAACTTCATTCTCCTTCAACAGTAAGAGTGACTGAACGGTCAACCTGGATTTTTTGTTGTCCTTAAAATCCTTTAAATAAATTAATCCCTTCAGGTATTTTTAAAGACAGTCCTCTGAGCCCAGAGAGAAACCTAAGTTTTAACTCTTACTCTCCTAACCTGGTAACATTTTATGCAACCTGGAGGTCCCACTCACCCTGTTCTGCTCATTTGTCACTCATGGACTGATGGTGGACCATGGCCCCAGCTACGGATCTTGCCCAACAGCCACCTCCATTTGTCTCTCTCTGAGACACTCTTCTTAGTCTCCTCTCTGCTGGGGTCCTGGCCCTGCAGGAAACTTGGACACACACACGAGTCCCATGTCCCAGCACCACCATCGTCACTCCCTCTTGGATGCACAGACTCCGGGAACCCACCAGTCCCCCTCTACAGCGCACTGGCCACGGTGGTCCTCAGGAAGACCCGGCTGTGACTGCCCAGGCCTCAAGTAAGTGGGTGACCATGGAACCTGGTAGCAAGCTGCACAGCAAAGTCAAGTGTGTAAACTCCTGTGAGTATTTTAACTTCTCCTCTCAAGGTCTCTGGAGGGGAAGAGAGAAAGTGAAGTCAAGATCGTTTTTCTTTAGGCATTCACGTTCGTGCTTCTGGCTCTGGCTTTTAATAGAAGCAGGGCCAAGGGTTCGGACCCTCCTTCGTCTGGTGCTGAGACAAGGACATTTTGGTGGCTGCAGATACGGGCTAGATCTGTTTGACTCACCTTACAAGGGCCATTGCCGAATGATCTGATAAATGGTACGCTGCAAAGCAGTGGATCCACAAAATCAATTCTTAGTGGATCACAGGATAGAAATTCAATCACCTTAAGGAGGAAAAATTTTTCTAGGTCTGCAAGACTTGGCTGTGACCTGAGTGAAGCTACTGGTGTGACGTGGCCGTGCTGGTCAGAAACGGGGGCGTGAGACCTTGCAGCACACAGAGAGGGTGGTCCTAGCGAAGAACCCTGGAAATGCCCACACAGGCCCGTCCGCAGGTGAGAAGGGGCCAGGAGGACCACGGCGGCACTCAGCCTGCCTGAGTGGACACACCCGTCACGGGCCTCAGGACAGGCGCCAGCTAGTGCAAGTTCTGGAACCACCTCCTCTGCCCCGAGTCACTTCTGATCATTCTGCTTCCTTTGGTGTTTGCCTAAAGGGAGAACGTGCTGGTCAGTCCGGTGCAAATGCTGAGTCTGTGTGGTAGATCGACTCAGGCCCCACAGAGACAGGCTCAAGTCCTAAGACCCGGGCCTCACTTGCAAATAGGTCCTCTGAAGACGTAATTATTAATTAAGGTGGAGACTCATTTGTGAATAGGATCTTCAAAGATCCTGTGTAGATAAAGCCAAATGGAATCAGGGTGGGCCTTATCCATGCGAATGCAGTCCTCATAAGCAGAGGAAATTCAGAGGCAGACAAGCAAAAGAAGACAGAAGTGGGGAGAAGCGAGGGGGAGATAGATAGAGGGAGAGGGAGAGGGAGAGAGAGGGAGAGAGGGAGGGAGAGAGAGGGAGATGGCTGTGACAGGCGACGGCCAGAGCACTACAGGCTCCGGGAGAAAGCCAGCCCTGCCAAGACCCTGGTGCTGGGCTTCTCACTTACACCCCGTGAGACAGTCAGTCCCTGTTGTTAAGCCAACCGTTGTGTGCTATTTGTCACAGCAGCCCCGGCAAACTGAGACAGTCTAGCAGCTCCACGGTGATGACTGCACTCAGCATGTGGCAGCCTCTCTGAGATCAGGCACCGCCAGGGCTCTATGGATGGTTTCCGGACCAGTAAGATGAAGACCAGATCCCAGATCTTTGTAAATCCCCCAAGGTAAATCACCTCTGTGAGGCCCCACCAAGTCCCTTCAGCCCGTCCTTGCTGTTGACAATGGCCCAGAGCACGGGTCTCAGCCTGGCTGGGCCTTAGAGCCCCGTGGGTGCCCAGCCCCACCCAGGCCGGGTGAAATCTCAACCTTTACAGGGGAGGCCTGCACAGTGGGTTCTCACAGAGCTCCCGGGGTGCTTCTAAACGGCAGCCAGGTTGAGAACCACTGACTTAGTTTAAGTCTGTCTTGCTAAGAGGTAGACAGGCCCTTACACTCTGGAACCCAGTTGAACAGTCTTCCAGTATTTATCATGCCAAGCACTCACAATATTATTAGCTGCCATGTATCTAGGGCCTAATATATGCCAAGCACTGTGTCATGTACTCTTAGGCATCATATCTGTAAATCTAAAACCAACCCTGTCAGGTAGCTATTGTTACCCCCACCCATTTTTTAGCTAACAAAAAAAAAAAAAAAAAAAAAAAAAAAATCCAGACTCAGAAAGGTTATGCAACTTGACCAAAACTCACAGAGCAGGGTAAGTGGAGAAATGAGTATTCAAATCCAGGTTTATTTAATTCCAAAGCCCATGATTTTTCCATTAGGTCACATGGTCTCTTAGCCTTCAACGATTTTAGAAACAATGCTTAGTACTACCATTTTTCTAAAAGTCCATCCATAGGCAATCTGTGTTGGGAAGACTGTTTCTCCAGAGGCCACTGATACCGGGATATCTGCATGGGTGCAAGAGGTCCAACTCATTTATTATCATAACCTCATTTTGTAGAACAGCAAACCAGAGTACAATTTAGAGTTTAATTGTATTTGTGTTTTTAATCAAGGGACCAGTGTTATCGATTCTCTCTGTTTATTTTAATCCTTGAGAAAACACTGCCTCCCTGCATTAAACTTAATGTGACCCTGCTTCAGGAGACTTACGGCAGTGCCTGAGTCCAAAAAGACTCCCATATAGAACAGTGAAATTGGGGCATAAAATAAGGAAATGGAGAGCATCTCTCTAATTGCATGTCACCCTTGAGGGATAGAGAAGCCACAGCATTACCTTAAAAGTGTCTTTGGGGAGAGGCCTCCCCTCTTTCTGCACGCCCCCAGATGGATCCGTCGCTTACTGAGTAATCAGAGGATTGGCCACCAGCTCTCGGCTCCATGATACCAGCCAGGAAACCAGAGCTTGGTTGAGTTAACCACACGCCAACCCATGTGGAACGCTAATAGAGCCACACATCACTTAGTAAGCTTATAACCTTTTATCGACTGAAAAATGGGGCTCAGCTGCAGGGTCAACAGATAACCCAGGAGACACAGAGAAGTGCCTGGTGCTTAGTAGGTGCACAGTAAATATTTGTTCTATAAATGGAACTAAGAATTTGAAGTCCTCACTCACCATACACATACCTTCATTAAAAGTCAACTACACCCTATTGTTGCAGCTACTTTGTATGATTTTTATTTAGGGGAAATCAAGGTAAAGGGGCTCAATTCTGCATCTTGCTCAGGGAGAGATAGATGGAGGGAATGCAAGTAAGAAACCCAACATGAAGGTGATAAAAATTCAGCAAATTAGGAAATCTGAACGAGAGGTGATCAGGATAAATCTCCCCACCTTCTGCCACCATCAAGCTTCCCCAGAGAAAGTGTGGGTGGGTAGAAAGGGGGTACTGGTTGTGGTAGCCAGTTTTCCCACCAAAATGGGATGGGTGTCAGCTGTTTTTACTATGTATTATAGGATGTGGTGCTCTCATCAGGCTGAAGGGCTGGAGACATCCAGATGGCTGACATATGGACACACACACACACACACACACACACACACACACACAGGAAAATATATCAAATGTTAACACGGGCTAACTCTTGATTGTGTGAATTACAGTGCATTTTCTCTTCTTTATAGCTTGTGTTTTCTAAATTTTTTCTAATGAGAAGATACTATCATTTTTCAAGGAGGAAAAAGTAGTAATAGTGATTTAAATACGAACTTTAAATACTAGAACCTACAATGCTGAATTGGCAAAGGGATGTGGCCTATTGCCTTGTAAGCAAATGTGTGAGATGTTGCATGGGATTTAGGCCCCACCATCCAGAGGAAATACACCCTGATGATGCCTCAACAACTCTAAACTGCAGTAACATAAATAAGGCTCGTTATCGTATTGCAAAAGTAAGGATTTCAGCTTTGCCTTCCCGTAGTGTTTTTTTAGAGCATGTTTACAGGTCCTTACTGTTTTCAGACAAACGCTGGGGTCAAAGAACCTAAAAATCAGGTAGGAGCTGCAGCCTACTGGGAAAAAACAAAAACAAAAACAAAAACAAAAAACCACTATAATTTTAAGTCTCTCCCACCTTAAAATTCTGCCCTGATCCCATATCCCACTCTCGTCTCTTATTTCGTCGTTCCCCTTCTTCCCAGGCAAACTTCTTGGGAGGAACCAGCCCTCAGCTCTCCACTTCCTCTTGCCCCTTCGCTCACTTGTCCATGATCAGCTTCTGGCTCCCTCCCAAGGGCAACAATGTCAACCTTATTTCCAAATCCAAGACACACGCTTTTATCGTCATCTTGCTGGGTTCTCCAGCACTGGACACTGTCAGCCACTCCCTCTGGTGCCTGAAATGCTCTCTCCCCTTGGTTTCTGCGTGAACCCACTCTTTCAGATTCTCCTGCTGCCTTGGCTGTTCACTCCTTGGGTTTCCTTCTTTCGCTTCTTCAGTGTTTTCTAGAACACCTTCCGGTGCTCACTGCACACCTCAAATTATCCATGCCTCGGGAGTGATCTCATCTGAGCTAATGGTTTCAAACGGAAAATTATCTGTTAGTGACTCCCAAGTCCATCTCTAGCCCAGCCCTCCGCTGAGTTCTTTCTCCCAAGTTCTGACTAGCTACTGGGAATCTCTACCTGGTTGTATCAAGGCATCTCAAGCTCAACAAGTTCAAAATCAAGCAGCATCATTTCCAAAAATGAATTCCTCCTTCTCTGTTCTCCTAGTGTAGGTGCCATTAGCTATCTAACTCATCACCCAGGCCAGAGATCAGGAAGTCCATTTATTCATTCACTCATTCAGCCATTTGATACTCATTAGGCACCTACTGGAGCTGGGTGCCGGGGAGCAACTGTGAAGGGCATGAGCAACTGTGAAGGGCATGGCTACCTCCCTCACAGCCTCGCTCTCACGACTTAAAATCTAGAGGGGCAGGAGGGCGGCCTGCAGGTGGTGATGGAGCGGGTGCTGGAAAGCAAGTTCACCAAAGCTGCTGAAATGCAATGAGCTGGCCTTTGACAATGGAAATTTATTAGTTGACAAGCTTACAGTTCTGGAGGCTGTGAAAATGTCCAAAATCAAGCTGTCAACAGGTGATCCTGCGATCCTGGACCCTCTGTCACATGGCGGCATCCGCTGATCCTCCTCTCCCGGGTTTTGTTGCTTTCAGCCTCTGGCTGCTCTATCCGTGGCTTTCTTTCTGAGCTTCTGTGTCTTTTTCTCTGTCTTCTGTGTGTTTCTCTCTGTATTTCATCATCTTCTAAAGGACTCTGGTAAGAGGATTGAGACCCACCTTGAATGACAGGAGTCACATCTTAAGATCCCACTCACCAAAGATCCTACTTACAATGGGTCCACAGCCACAGGAATGGGTTAAATTTAAGAACAGTTATCTGGGGTACACAGAGCTAAAAAGCATCAGAGTAAGCAGTTACATTACAGTGTGCTGAGTGCCTTGAAGGAGGAAGGCGGGTGGGGGGCTATGGAACACTGGGGAGGGGTATCACACCTTGACACTGGGAGATCAGGAAAGACTTCATTGAAGTGGTGACTTGAGGAATGAATATGAGTTTTCAAGGTAAAAGTGGGGGTGGGTGGGTGGGAGGGGGCACTGTTAAAGGCAGAAGAAACCTGTGCAAGTGCCTGGTGTGACAGAGAAAATGGCACATTATATTCCAGGTATGAAAAGTAATGCGGTACTGTGGGGAAGGGGTGTGCATGTGTGGCTGGGGCGCGAGGGATGTTAAGAGTGAGCTAATCAGGAATCCAGGAGTCAAATTATCAGGCCTTATTAAGGAACTTGGATTTCAATCCAAGGAACATGGAGTCATTGGACTGTTTTAAGCAGATTTCTTCCAGGAGTTATACAATGAACGTGTGCACTTTGACAACAGCAGTCACATTTCACTGTGGAGAATGGGCTTACGCTGGCCAGGGCTGGAGGCAGAAAGACTGTATATGGGAATTTGGTACTTTCTGCATGATTTTCCTGTAAACCTACAAGTGCTGTAGTAAAAGAGAGAGAGAGAGAGAGAGAAAAAGAATCATAGCGTGAACACCTGGGAATCACTGCTTGGGTGGAGAAGTAGAGCTGTCCCAGCACCTGGAAGCCCCCCACCACGTGCCCTTCTGTGGGCCCCAGTTCTCCTCCCGGTAGAGAGGCTGTCATCCTGGCCTTTGTGACAGTCACCCCCTTTTCATTCACGGGTGTCTTCCACGATACAGTTGAGCTCTGGTTGCTTTGAAACCTTCCTTGAACGGAGCCATCCTGTGTGTATTCCTTGTTCTTGCTTCGTTGCCTCCACGTTGTCTTTTGAGGTTCAGCCACGCTATTATGTGTAGCTTTGGCTCACTGAATTTCATTCACTTTGGGACAGGTTTCTCTTGTATGAATAAACCACAACTCGATTCATCTTGCTGTAGATGGGAATTTGGGTGTTTCCCCGTTTGGGCTGTTGGGCAGTGGTGGTGTAACAGTGGCACTGTTAGGGATAGTTTTGAGTATGAATCATGACACACATGTGCGCGAGTTTCTCTTTGGGATTCATACCTAGAATTGGAAGTTCTGTGTGTTCATATCTGTAACTTTAAAGACTGACGCGGCAGCGCCCGGTGAGGTGGCCTGCACCGGGGTGGGGGACAGAGGCAGAGGAGACAGACGGACCCAGGAGATGGTTAGGAGGGGCCCTGACAGGCCTCTTCTCCTCAGGTCCCCCCTCCAATCTACTCTCCACACCACTACTAGTGATCTTCCTCAAAAGTCCATCTGATGTGGCCTCTCTCTCTAGCTAAGCCAACTTGAAAGGTGAAATCACCGCCCTCCCCCCTATGTGGGATCAGACACCCAGGGGAGTGAATCTCCCTGGCAACGTGGAATATGACTCCTGGGGAGGAATGTAGACCTGGCATCGTGGGATGGAGAACATCTTCTTGACCAAAAGGGGGATGTGAAAGGAAATGAAATAAGCTTCAGTGGCAGAGAGATTCCAAAAGGAGCCGAGAGGTCACTCTGGTGGGCACTCTTACGCACACTTTAGACAACCCTTTTTAGGTTCTAAAGAATTGGGGTAGCTGGTGGTGGATACCTGAAACTATCAAACTACAACCCACAACCCATGAATCTCGAAGACAGTTGTATAAAAATGTAGCTTATGAGGGGTGACAATGGGATTGGGAAAGCCATAAGGACCACACTCCACTTTGTCTAGTTTATGGATGGATGAGTAGAAAAATAGGGGAAGGAAACAAACAAACAAACAGACAGACAAAGGTACCCAGTGTTCTTTTTTACTTTAATTGCTCTTTTTCACTTTATTATTCTTGTCATTTTTGTGTGTGTGCTAATGAAGGTGTCAGGGATTGATTTAGGTGATGAATGTACAACTATGTAATGGTACTATAAACAAACGAAAGTACGATTTGTTTTGTAGGACTGCATGGTACGTGAATATATCTCAATAAAATGAAGATTAAAAAAAAAAAAAAAAAGTCCATCTGAGAAGTCAGGCACCTGCTAACATCTGTCAAAAGTTCCCCAAGTCCATCTTAGGAAAATACAAACCCGAGCTTGATAAATGAGGCCCTTTAGGATTAGAACACTATCTTCTTTACCCCATTTTGCCAAATGTACTCTTTGCTCTAGCCATGCTAAACCTATACTCCCCAAATATATACTGCCTTCTTGTCCCACCGCACCTTCTCACATACTGCTTTCTTTATACATGGGGTGCCCCCCCTCTAACCTCTCCTTGATCTAAATAATCCTTACTTCGATATTTCCTCTGGGAAGCCTTCCCGCCTGCAATCTGATTTATATTCTCATTCTCTTCCTGCACTCCCACGTGGTCCTCACTTCTGTTCCCACTCTCAACACTGTATCATTGTTAATTATTGATTCGTCTGTTTCCTTTGCCAGTTGTATTCTTGGCAACTGCACCCAGTAGGCACTCAGTAAGTGTGTGACTGAAAACTATATAATAGCTAACATTAATGGAGTACTTTCAACTCAATCCTCACTCATGCAGTCCTCATAACAGAGTTTGTAGACGGCCACAGTTACCTCCGTGCTCCGCTGAAGCACAGTCCGCGTTAGGTGAAAGCAGGACGTGGTGGAGCAGGGATCCGGAGGTGCTCTGACTCCCGTGTACACTCTTGGCCACACACTAGGCTGCTTCTGGTGACTCCTTCCTCTGAGTCTTTTTTTTTTTTTGTAAATGAACATAACTTCCATAACATGTCAGTCAGCTGTGTACCCCTTGTAACAACTGGTATGAGACTTTTCATATAACAGATATTCAACAAATATCTAAGAAATCAGTGTTGGGTTTCAGCATAAGTTTCTAACTAATACTATTTAAGGAACTGTTGCCATAAATTCTGCTAGGCCTACCATACATGGATCTCAATATTCCTACAATATAATATTACTTTTGCCGTTTTGTAAAGGAGATCCGTGGGCTTAGGAAGTTTTTGCCATTTGCTCAAGGTCGTGAGGCTGTGAAGGGCTGGCTCACCATCTACTTAGCGTGCCTGCTTAGCTCAGTGTACAAATGAGAAGACGATGCACATGATGGTCAGCGAGTGATCACCAGTTCAGCTCAAGATCGGTGCTGGGAAAGGCGCCAAGAGAGACATATGTCAGAGAAACTTTACCAAAAATACCTCCGACAAGAGGATTTCCCGGGAGAGGCTGGTAGCAGATTTGGTGCCAATGAACTGTCACCCGCTGGGTGGAAATGAAAGGCTGCACTCGAGTCATCCTCCTCCAGGACTGAACTGTCTGCATCTCTCATAAAGCACAGAATCTAGGTTCTGGGACACTTTCATCAGATTTCATTTAACTGGGCTTTGATCCATCTAGGAATAAATTTACTTCACAAAGCTGCTCTCCAAAAAATTTCAAGTTTCCCATCCACTGAGTATTTTTTCTTGTTCTAAAGCCCCTCAAGCGTCCTTAAAACCTATCATCTTCCCAGAGATGAAAGGAAATTTTTTGTGCCAAAGAAAATGATACAGATGCAATTAGTTTCTAGAAGAAACTTTCTAAAGGCAACTAAAATTCTTCAACATGAGGCTACTTGTGGTGGACTGAATTATGTACCCCAATTTCTTCATGCTCGGTCTAATTCACATTCCTGGGGGTGTGAACTCACTGTGGCAGCATCTCTACAAGGTACTATTTTTAGTTAGGGTGTGGCCCAACTGAACAAGGGTGGGTCTTCACCCAATTACTGGAGTTCTTTATAAACACAGAAGTCAGAAAGAGAACCACAGGGAGGCATCAGAAGCAGGAAGTCAACAGAACCCATATATAAATGCTCTAGAATGAAATCTATAATTAAATGAATTTTCTATTAATCTCTTGGATAAAACCCTTAGTACTGAACGTGTCTTGATTGGAATAGCCCACCTTCTGCTGCCTGTGGTCTACTGAATATAATTTAGTCATTCTATGATTCCAAATCTGTGGCACCTCCTCACTGTTCTAAGCATCAATTCCCCTGGAAAGCATGTGAATCAAAAAGCCAGCGCTCTGATGGCAAGAAGCACTTACCCAAATCTGAACTCATGATCTAACCTCCAAACCTGGTTCTCTTCCTGGGTTCTCAGCAAAAGGCTTCTCCGTTTACCTAGCTGTGCAAGCTAAAGAAACTTGTGACTCCTCCTTGCCACCCTTTTGCCTTCATCCCTCACTTGCCAGCCCATTCTCATCACACTGATTCGGGCAGCCTCCTGACGCCTCTACACCCCACAGCCCAGCATTATCTTCTAAAAGTACAAATCTCCTCCACCATATCCACTTTGGCAAAGAACCATAAACCTTATCTAACTTTAGGTTTGTGAAGGTACATTATGGCACTTTGAGAAACACCCATCTCCCAACCACCCACCCACAGTCTGTCAGCACCTAATGGAGAACCCGGCAAGTAGTAGATGTTCAGTAAGTGTCTCTTGAATAAGTGATCAAACCAATTCTAATAAAAAACAAATAGTTTAATATATAGTAAAATACATACCTAATGAACAGAAATCCAGATACTGCACAGCCAATACTTTGTGTTCACAATAGTTTTTTAAAAACACCTGCTGAACAGAGATAAAGCTAATCAAGGAATGATAAATATGTGTGATACTGGAAAAAAAAAGTATGTAAAATGCTTACTTGTGGCTCTATTTTCTGAAACTTCCCCTTATCATATCTAACAAGTCAATCTACCATCGCACAATTTTGCAAGTCTACCCAACACATCGTTCTATCATATCTTTTATTTTTTCCTTAAAATAAGTGCAAAACTCTGGCAGGTTGAAAAAAAATTAACAGTCAGTAAAACTAGAACATTCACTTTGGCAACCTAAAATAAAAACCATTTGGAAAATGGCTTCTATCTGGGGAAAAGCTACCAGCAAAAAAATGTTTAATAAATAGGAAAAAACACAACCAATCATTGAATTTGTTATCCCAAAATATACCCAAGATAATATGAAATTAGCCTTGTTTGGGGCTTTGAGGTAGATGGAAAAAGACAATGCAATAATGTGGCTTAGAACATTAAAATAAAAATTCTATTTTATCCTTCCACAATCTTACAAAATGACCTAACGCGCACCTTCAAAGACTTATTGGGAGAATATTACATGGCACAATCATGTAAAAGGAGTAGGTAGGTTATCCTTCAGTTACTTTAAAAAAATTCCTCTATCAAGTTGGCTACAATTCATAAGTTTTTAAATCTAAAGAACCTGAAAGTGCTTCAAAGAAAAGGGTTTTCTTTATGAAGGGTGATTATACCCAAGGCCATAATTTCACTTTGATGGCATCTGCCTGGTGACATGAAGACAATGTAAAGTCAGCTTTTGCTACACTGAAATCCTGAGGCTGGTGTGTTCCATCAACCTGCCTCTTTTCGGTTCAGGGATAAGGGATGGGATGCTTACCATCCTTGTGACCACTGGCGACTTAACTTCCTTCTGAAATAAATAACACCACTCTATGTCCAATTATTATAAAGGGCAAAGAACCAGCACAGGACCTGAAACAGAATATACAGGCCCACAATTACTGGGAGACCTGGGCTGAGTCCCTATCTTAGTTGTTTCATCTGGAAGACACATAAAGGTCCAAGAACCCCAGTGACACAGCCAATGACATTGACTTCGGACTCCTTTTCCGAGGCCTCAGCTCCTCTTCAATTAACCACTGGAAAGTTCTCCCTAGTACTTAACAGACACTTCCCCACCCTTACCCTCCTCTCAACTCCAATTCAACCCTCAGAAGCAAAACCTTTTCCTCTCTTCCAGATGGCAACCCTTCAACTATTGCTTTCCTTGACCACTCCTGTGATTGATTTTTTTGACGACCTCCCTTCATCAGACCAACTCTGGATTGGCAGTGATCTTACAGAAACATGATACAGAACTCCAGATGTGCTCTGACCCAGTGAGTCAGAAATCAATGATACTTTTCTAACCCATCCCTCCACCTATTCTGTAGTTTTTATTTTACAGCTTATTTAATTCGGAAACTATGTCTCCTTGTTCCTTCTTAAATGATAAATTCCTTAAGGGTCAAACCTGTGGCTTTGGCTTTCTTAGTAATGCACACAGTGAGTACATGAGTACTGATTTGCAAAACTCTTGATAAAAGCTATGGAGACATTGGGTACTGAAGTCAGCAGCTGAGGGACTCTGGGAAAGTCACTTCACCTCTGAAGCCTTGTTTTCTTCTTTTGTAAAATGAGGGCATCACCACCCTGCAGAGATTGTTGTTAATACTAACATTTAAACAAAGACAACAATGTGTAAAATGCCGAGGACAGGGCCTACCCCATAGTGGGCACTCAGAAGTGATGCGCTGTTATTTTAGCAGTTCTGGAATAAAACAGGCAGTGAGTTATCACAGGAAACATGACCAAAGAGAGATGAGAAACGCTTTCAAATGACATGCACAGGTACCAGACATCAAGGGAACTTGGGAAAGAAAAGACAGTGGGGAGGGGACTTGGCTTTTCAACAGTGTGCCAGTTTGGATGTATTATGACCCCCCACAACGCCATGTTCTTGAATGCAATCTTGTGGGGAAGATGTATTAGTGTTGATTAGGTTGGAGTCTTTGGATTAGGTTGTTCCTATGACCCCCCCACCTCCAACTGTGGGTAATACCTTTGATTAGATTATTTCCACGGAGGTGTGGCCCCACCCATTCAGTGTGGGTCTTGATTAGTTTTACTGGAGCCCTATAAGAGCTCTGACAAAAGGAGCTCACTGCTGCAGCCAAGAGACATTTTGGAGACGGCCACTGAAAGTAGACTTTTGCTGGTCCGGGGTTTGCTTGGGAGCAACCAAGAGAATACCCCTAGACTCCTAGAGAGAAGCATCCTGGGAGAAAGCCACTTTGAAACCAGAACCCTGGAGGAGACACCACCACATGCCTGTGCCTTCCCGATGACAGGTCTTCCAGACACCATCGGTGTTCTGCAGTGAAGGTGCCCTATTGTTGATGCCTTTGTTTGGACACTTTTATGGCCTTAGGATTGTAACGTTGTAACCAAGTAACCCCCCTTTATAAAAGCCAATCCATTTCTGGTATTTTGCAAAACGGCAGCATTAGCAAACCAGAACAAACGGTTCGTGAGAAAAGTCTTGGATACCGGGGATTTCATTTGCTAAGAGTTCAATGTGAAGAGTGTGATACAGATGATTTAAAAGAGAGTGCAATCTTGGGTCCCCACCGACAGTATCCTCTACCTGGCTGCTGTGTTTATTTAGAGAACAAGCTCCCAGATAGGGCTCACAAGAATGGTGGCATGTTGGAAAGCCACTGAACCCAAAGATCAGTTTTGAGAACAGAGGATTTGCTGGGGAATGAGGGAAGAACTACAGGGAATAGCAGCATCCATCTGCTGATGATTCAAGTTCCTCAACAACGGAAGCGGCTTCAAGGACTCACGTATGTGCTGAATCACCACAAGGCAGTGATCTGACAGGCAGCTGCTGCACAGGGAGGGGAAGGACTGGAAGAAATCGTTGACTTGTAAGGTATTTCCCCTCTACCAGTCTACGATGCTAAATTCAAAATTTTTAACTTGGGACTTTTCAAAAGACAATCCTACTAAATAAAGACAAACACAAGCTATGGGCTGACCTAATGCCGGTGCATATAAAATGCTGTTTTACACATGGAATGTGGCTCTAGGAAAAATCTCTTTGGGTAACAAAAGTAGTAAGTTTTCAGCAAAAGCAGTGACAATTTCTCAAGTGTATACTTCTAATTCACACGTACATTTTAGGCAAAAAGGAAAAACCACACGTAGAAACCCACAAGCACAAATAAAACAACTTTAATTGATATTATTTTATATTTATATAGCGCCTTCTTCAAGAACTTTAAATGCTTTACAGACATTATATCTAATTAATCCCCACAACAACCCTGTGAGGTAGGTATTACTCCCATTTTACAAGAGAGGGAGACTGTGAAGCACAGAGAGGTTAAGTGACTTGCCCAAGGTCACACAGTTAAAATCCACTGAAGAGTCAGAACCTGAGCGCCTTGGCCTCCCAGCTCCCAGATAAATACCTCATGAGAGAACCTTTAATGAAGTGTCTTTAAAGAAAGTATCAAGAGTAGTAGGTTATGAAAGTGAAGTCTTCCTACAGCCATCAAGGAAAGAAAAAACCCTACACTGATGGTTAGGGGCAGCGAGACACAGATCTTACACACCTTCTTCTTTCCCTTTCCTAAAGCCCCGCGGCTCCTGTCTTAAGTAACTGTCTAAAGGCAAGGTTTCCAAGACAGAAGCCACATGACCTAAAGTGGAACTGCATTCAGAAAATTTACTGTTAAGTTAATTTATAGAAATTTTATTCCAATATACAAAATATGGGACAGCCATCCCAACAAGCATGTACATAGTTATATAACAATCTGCCACCATTTACAGTTTCAATTTGTCCCTCAGTTTATCACAGTCAGCCAACATACACCTCGATGCTCTCTAGACAGGTTACTTTTCTTACTGTATCTGTATTTTTCCCCCAACTCTAACTCCACAGTTTTTTGTGTTTTTTTTTAATATATTGAGTTTCTGATTAACTTCAAGACTTTTTACTTAGATTCAGCTGCACAGAGAGTTAAAAAGTAAATTTAGAACCATCACCCCAGAGTCCTCCCCCAACAAATCATCCCATTAAACACGCGTGAATGTGAACAAAGGGTCTGACGACCATGGAACTCAATCAAAACACTGTAACTTGCTTTGCTATGAAACTGAACCTTGGCTTGTAATGCAGGTTTTCCCAAAAAATGCAAAATGTAAAAACAAACACAACATAGCAATCTGATGCTACACCCTTATGCAAATGACTTACTTTATCTTTCTGTTTTATACATGCTGTGGCCTAACTGATGTAAAAACTGGTTCTGATTCACTTTATTCTTTCCCTCTGTGCTGAAAGCTGCAAAAATACAGCTTTAAATTCCAAGGAAATTTGGTTTAAGCCCTTGAAATTAAAAAAGAATCAATCCACTTCCATTGCTCTGACTTTCCCTCAATTCCTGGTTGTGATTCTCTTTGCAATGCTGGTAGATTAGGCAGCCTATGTATAATCTGTACAAAACACTTCCAGCCAGGGTAAGGTTTACAAACTGTATCTTAAAAAGAAGTTTGTTAATTTTCTCCCAGAACATATTTAAACAGCCCAATTAGCTAAATGACCCTGTTAAAGATCTGTTCACTGAACGAATAGGTGAAGTCATTTCCTGAGCTAAAAGATACAGATAATAAACGTTAATAATAGCAGCACACAAAAAATATTCTTTGTTGTTGTTTTTCATATTCAACAGTTTTAGTAAAATAATTTTTAAAAATTACATCAATTTAAAAAGGAGAAAGATTACTGTCTGAGAAGGGTTTGATAAAGAACATCCAAGGTCTGACTGCTATTATTTTGACTAAATATTCAATTACTTTCTACCAGTTACATTCGGCCACTGTCAGATAACTTACTGATGCATAGAAAAGTGTCAAATGCAACAGTTTACACATATTTTACATTACATATGTTCCTTTTAAAACCTCTAATGGAATGAAGTCTTAACAAATACAGATTTTAATTTTGGAACATTTTTCCAGTAAGACCTGTAAATATGAAGGAGAAAAAAAAAAAAAAAAAAAAAAAAGAACCCAGACTTGTTGCTTGTATTCCTGGTCTACTTCATTAAATTTAATCTTCAAAGGGTTTTTAGCTGTCTTCCCGGGCTGCTGGGCTCACGATGAATGGATAACTTCTTTCCAGGGTAAGGAATGAAGACATTTGAAAATAACATAACTATTATAATATGAATTTTCCAAGCATGACCTCAACTTGAAACATTAGAATATTTAAGGACTCTAAAGACTGGTATACCACCACTGCAGAATTTCTTTTATCATTTCAGCAACTAAGGGACTTTTTTATATTTCCATTTTGCTAAAATTAAAGCTGAATAAAATAACTGACTCAAACTATAACAAAAGGACAAATATTTAGCCAGAGATATCAGTTCCTCCTGAAAAAGAATATTTACCTCCTCTCATTGAAATTTTTCTCAAGGTATCTGATTTCATATAGAATTTAAAATTCACTTTAAAAATAGAAACAAACAAAAGGACTAATTAAACTGACAAAAACTAATAAAAATATGTTCAAATTTACTGACAGAATCATGGACAATTCATACAATACTTAGACTCTACCAGTTTTAAGTAAAATAAATAAGAAAAAAATTATAATTACAAAGCCAGTCTTTCCCCTTGGGGAAACAAAAAGCCACTTTTGACCAATTGTTCCCTACATATACATAGACTGTATATTATTATAAGCTTCTTCAGAGAAGCAAAACATATTTGTCTTCCTGACACTGAATTCTAGTATCTGTTAGTTTATTACATCAGGAAGGCAACTGCAAACGTTGGGCCCAAAAGTATATATCTGGTTTATGCTTGGAAAAAAACCACTGAATATGCTTTCTGTACATACCGAACACAGGCAAATTTACGCAGTGTATTCAATATTATCTTCTTAAATAATCAATACAATCCAGTACAGATTCTTATTCTTTCTATTGCACCCCAAGGAATTCAAATAATTACTGGTGCAGTTAATAAAGAGAAAATGCGTGTCAATTACCAGAAGGCTGTTTCACAAGAGGAGCTGGGTATCTCTGATTTCACTTATGTGTGGAATGGAACTGCACAGACAGCATGATACCTGAGCAAGTAAACCAACTACCATGATAGAAGGGCATGGGAATCCATAGTCTTTGCTTTACTGTGTGCAAAGTGTGCTACTGCCCCCTGAGCTTCCTGCATTTCTCTATTCTTGAAAAATCAGTGCTTGATCCTTTCCAAAATAACCAGAGAAGAAATGAGGCAGAAAGTATCTCTTCATCACAGTTCTCCATTCAGTCCCGAGACTGATAGAAAAGGATGTAACCAGACTCAGAGTTCTTTGAGATATCTGATGTCAACCCGTAGAATTCTTCAATAGCTTGTGCATCTATTTTCTGGGAGGTAAAGTGTAAACATTATTAATATACAAATGAGCTTTCTGAACTATTGCAATCCAGTAAAATCTTCAACATTTCTTAGAGTTGTGCCCTTCATTTTCTCATTTATAAAATAGCTCCATACAACCAGATGGCTTAAATTAAAAAAACTGGCAATGCCAAGTACTGGTGAGAGTGCAGGGTGACTGAAACTCTCACACAGAGCTGGTGGAAATGTAAAATGGTACAGACACTTTAGAAAAGTGTTCAGTAGTATTTCCGAAAGCCAGACATACAAACGCCCTTTGAGCCAGCAATTCTACTCCTAGGTATAGATTAAACTATATGAAACCATTAATTGTCAACCATTTTAATTCCACAAAAAAATGGCAATTTCATATAGTCCAACCTAATATGTACCCAAGAGAAATGAGTGTATATGTCCAGCAAAAGACCTGTAAAGGATGATAAAGGCAGTTTTATTTATAATTGTCAATAAATGACAGAAAGATATATTTCTAATCTGGTGTATTCATACAATGGAAAACTACAGAGCAAGAAACAAGAACTGCTACTACACGCAACAACAAGAAACAATCCCACAGATATAAGAATGAAAGAAAAAAGCTAGACACAAAAAGTCATACTGTATGAGTCCATTTATAACAAGAACAAGCAAAATTAATCACAAAGATAAAAGTCAAAAGAGTGGGTTCTGGGGATGGAGGGCTGGGGGCGAGGGTGGGGGGGATGCAGGTACTGACCAGGGAGGGGGGCAGGAGAGCCTGCTGCCTTCCGGGGTCCTGATCTGCGTGAGGCATGGGGGTGGGTGGGGATGCATATGTAAAAATTCATTAAGATTTGTGTGCTTTAATGTATGTATATTATAGTTCCATAATTGTTTTTTAAAAAATGAAACACTTAAATATTATAGCTCTACTGTTGAAAGCTTATCTCTGTTTTATTCTAAATGGTAAAGGTGAGGTTGACCACTCAAGCACTGGGATTAATATTACAGAGTAAGAAGTAGGAATTAAACTACAATCTGAAGACATGTGTCTAATATTCACCAACTGTCATATATGAATGAGAAGCAGTGAGAAAAAGGTAAAGACAAAAACATTTACAACTTTAAAGAAAAACAGATATGATGAAACTAACTACTTACTTCTACAATGTCGTCATCAAACAACAACCAAAAATCATGACTCTTGACTATTGCAATATAATGGCCTCGATTGGGACCACTAAAACAAAGAGAAAGAAGAGTTAATTTTATACAATGCTTATTTATATTGTTTGTGTATGACCTAAATTTCATGTTCTATGGAGCAGAAAAAAATGAAACAGATAAAAAATATCCCATACCCATTCTTCCTAAAGTAAGATCAAGCTACATTGATTTGAATTAGCTTCAATTTTAAAATCAAATTAGTAATCTAAGAGATATAACCAGTATTCTATTTAAAGAAAGCCATTTTATTAAGTTATTCATTGTTTTTGAATAACTTTCCAAATTTGTGTCTATGAAAGATTTAAATACATTCTTCTAGCTGCAAGTGTGTGTCACAGCCTGAAAGTGCTGAACTAAATTACAAAATATTGAATCTAGAATTATTTCTAAGTCTCACTCCCTTGGCAACAGTTTTTCACTTGAGGAAAGATCCAATGCTTGAAAAGACAAAGATATCCGATCCACAGTTCTGAAATCAAGCTCAAACTTCATAAACTTATTAAAAAGCAAATGACATTTACCCAAAGGTAAGTATTAGTACCTAACTGTTAGCACCATTATAATTAGAAAATAATTGCCTCTGCATCTCATTTAAAACAAAGCTGAAATACAGAAATCTACACATGCATAAAAATAAATTAAGGAAGGATTATTTCTTTTAAAAGAATTTCTTTGCTTTTTAGAAGGACATGGCAAAGATTTTAACCTATCCCAGTTTAAATGTGATTAAATCTGATAAAAGCTATAATTGACACTACACTTGCAGCCACCTCAGCAGATCGGAATAAACCAGCATCTACAAAGCCTCAGGTTTCTTGGACCCTCTGATCCTGTGGCTGGGATGAATGGCTTAGGTGACAGAAGGACACACTCGAGAGTACTTTTTACAGTTTTCGCTACAGAGGAAAGCACCTCAAAACTAAAAAAATATTTTAAAAATAAAAGCTTTTAATGCTTACAATAAGGCTGTTTTTTCCATCTCTGTAGGATTCATCTAAAGAATTCTGTGTTTTATAGGGAAAAGGTAGGAAACGGGAAAGAAAATTTAAAGGGGATGAAAATTTTAAAAATTCCCAGCAAGGTTGAAGAACAGAAGCTGAGAGGGAAGGAGGTGGGTGGGTGGAGTACTGGTAGGTAAAAGAGGTAATAAGTGAGGCAGTTTTTCTCTGTGAAGCAGAGCTAGTTTGAAAACAGTAGACAAAAGTTAATTTCAGAAACTAATAATGAGATGAAGAGCTGAGGCTAATAAATCTGTATCTTGGGAAGTAGTTTATTAAGGATTTCCATTCTGAACATAAAATACTGTCAATTCAATATCTACAAATGCCCAAATGTTTGCAAATAACTGCACGGGATTAACTGTGCGGATACCAGCAACTTCTTGCCCTGAAGACAGCTTCAGTACAATATACAATTACACCAAAAAAAAAGTAATGCAAAAAATGTAAACCAAATACATTATAAGAGCCGAGCCAACCGGGGCTGGAAAATGGAGAGACCTTATCTAATGAGGGGGCAGTGGGAGGAAGAGGGAGGCTGGTTACATGACAGAGTCAGGGTCTCAAATGGACTTTAGGGATAATAGTTAATTGTTCCACAAACATTTATGGGAAACCTGTTACCCACTAGGCAGGTGGGATATAAACTGAGCAGGCTGGACTGGCACAGGCAGGCTGAACTGGGGCTCCTCTGTGGGTGAAGGATGCGAGCAAACGTGAACCCTCCACACTCCCATGACACATGTCCACTAATAAATTTGATGTTAAAATAAAAAATGAAAAAAGATTAAGAAATACTATTAGATATCACACTAAATTGGTTAACAGGAAATACTAAATAAACACACTGATTGGTAAAATCAGAAAACTGCTCTTTGAAAGTAATTTCCAAATTCAGCTTAAATGTTTTTCATTACCTTTAACATGATGAACATATTCAATTAATCTCAGGAATTATTTTGCAAAATCTATTTAGACGGTATCATTTTTACCAGTAACAACAAGAAGAGGGAGAGAGAGAGAGAGAGAAAGAAAGAAGGGAAGGGAGGGGGAGGGGAGGATTTAAAGTTCTTGGAATTCAGACACAGCACTGTTGGACAATCATTTAAACAAGAAGAATAAAAACCAAATCAAGGCAATAATATTTCAAAATATAATACATAAGTTTTAAGGAGGGAATGATAAACTATATTCTCTGAAAATTCCATTCTGAAGTAAACTCATCTTGACACAAAAGCACCGAAGGATAAAGAGCTTCTCAGAGCTGTGAGTTCACCTCCCTGGTTAACACTCTGACTGTGTGCTGTGTCCCTAACCTGGAACCCGCACGGCTACGGCCCCGGAGCTGCAGTTACCTTCCACAGTGAACCACGACAGCGACAAGGTCATACATTCTGTCAGGATTGGTTGCATCTCCTGAAGTGTTAAACAGACGAAGTTCTAAAGGAAAAACTACCCGGTAAGACAGTTTTGTATATCGATGAAGTTGATCCATATATTTAAATCTCTTCAGGTGTAGAGCTAGAATCATGGGCAGTTTTTTAACTTTCATCCTATTAAAAATAAACATGAAAACAGAATTTCATAAAAGATATCTACTATGTTCTTAGAAGAATCATCGCACAATGATAGTCAATTAACAGGTAGTTAATGGTCAGTTTCAGCAGGGCGTATTTCGACCAATTTCTTTTATGTCGGCAAAGCTGGAGCACCGAGCAGCACTGTGAATGCCTTCAGCCTCCCCACCCACCCCAGCACCACTGCGCCACGGCCCCTGATCCAGCTCCACCTGGTTCTGAGGCCGATGGGACAAATGGCATCAGTCCCCTGTGAGGCAAGAGCTGTCTCTAAACTCAGATCCCTTTCGCCTAGACTAAAAGTGTGTGGTGCCCAGGAACAGTGGAGAAAAAGCTGGTTCCTGGAAACTGCCAATTCCTTTGGATGTGGGTGGAGACTGGAGTCCACCTGTCTGATGGCTCTACATTGAGTGTGAGAGCCCAACACGAGAGGCACAGGCCCAGCCACTCCTCCACAAGTGTCTGCAGATGAGAAGGGACTCCACGTATCCTAGAAAACTTCAGAGTCTAAGTGTTTTAAATTGCAAAACACAGGCTCATGTTTACGTAGTACACTACCTTTATTATGCCCTTATGTGCTATTTCTCCCTGAGGGGCCCTTCGCACTCCTACTTCACCTCATTTCACCCGCTCTTCTTTTAAAGGCTTGGCTCCAAGGCCAGACACAAACAAGCACTCTCTTCCATCTGCCTACAGCACCTCACAGGTTCACTTCATATATTACAGCTTATTACACTCTAAAAAATTCAGGTGACTCCTTTTAGGCTCTAACTCTGGGCAGGGAGAAACTATTACCTCAATTTTATTTCTTCATTTTCTAAGCAACATGTCTGGCCCATGATAACTACTTGACAAATGAAGAAAAAAGTCCAAATGGAGAAAAGAAAAATCTAAATAATAGCTTACAAAATATGTTTGCTCAGAAAGAATGTGAATCCTATTAGGCAAATAGTTTCCTCTAATAGGAGGAAATGTCAGGTACCATGAAGAAACCAAACACTCTTCGGGATAAACATGATAACATCAACCAAAAATATCTATGGAGTCGTATTTTAAAGATGATGAGACCAGCTTGCAAAATTTTCCTCATATGCAGGTGGTTCCGGAAAAAAAAAGAAGAAAATTGATGGGACACACATGTAAGGAATGAGAAATTCAGTGTGTAGATTTTGCAGTTCAAGAAACAAAAAGAAGATAGTTTCTTGCTTAAAACACCAATTCCACCAATATACCAGAGAATTTCTAGTATTTTAGTTTTCCTTCCATCCAAACTTACTTGGAGAAAAGTTACATTAGGGAGCTCTTGATCTCTGCCACCGTTTAAAAAGAAAGTTATCTTAAAGTGTAATGTTTTCTACAAAAAACAAGGAGCAGGGAATATATATGTTGACAAATAAAAATAGGAGGACAGAACATTTTTTCCCTTTTAGTTATTTATAAAGTTTCAATTAAACATTGATTTTTTTTAGATCTTCTGTAAACTAACATAAATTAGTATCCTATTTAAATTTCCTTTTTAAAAAGTGGCATTTAACCACACACAACTATTTAAAATTTGTATGAATTTATGTCATACAGTTCCTTACTTTTTACACCTTCAAAACAATAAGGTCCTTTTACTTTGCAGTCTAACTTAAGAGTCATTTACCTTTCTTGATAATATCTAACAATAATTTGAAACAATGGGAAAAAAAAGTAGTAACGGTGGAAAAAGACATACCATGTGAACACCAGTATCAGACAAAGTAGATTTCACGACAAGGAATATTACCAGACAGAAAGTGGAACTTTTCATAATAATGAGAGTCATTTGACCAAGAAGACATAACAATCTTGAAAGTGTATGCTCCTAATACTGACACTTCAAAATACACCAATCAAAATTTGACAGAATTAAATAAACAAACAGATAATAACAAATGCATAATCAGAGTTGGAATCTTTAACAGACTTCAATAACAAAAAAATCAGTAAGGAAAGGGAAAATACAAACAACCTAATTATCAATCTAACTGTCACTTATGGGACACTCCAACCCAAATCTGCAGAATACACATTCTTTTGAAATACAGTTGGAACACTCACCAGTGTCCTAGGCAACAAAAAATGTCTCAATAAACTTCAAAAGACTGGATCCATACAGAGTGTGTTCTCTGACCAAAATAAACAACAGAAAGTATCTAGATAATACCCCCAAATATGGAAACTAAGCAACATATTTCTAGATAACTCCAGGCACAAGAGAAAATCAGAAGGGAAATTAGAACATAGTTTGAACTGGATGATAATGAAAATACAATACATCACACTTTAGTGAACCACAGCTAAAGCAGCACATAGAGGAAAATTCATAGCTTTAAATATACACTGATTAGAAAAGAAAAAAGGTTTCAAATCATAATCTAAGTTTTCACCTTAAGAAGTTAGAAAAAAAGAGCTAATGAAACCTAAAGCAAGCAGAAGGAAGAAAATAACAGAAGGGCAGAAATCAAACAAATCAAAAGCAGAAACAACAGAGGTCCAAAGTATGTAAGGTTATAAAACTCTAGGAAGTCTTATCTAGGAAAAGAGAAAAAAGACAAGTCATCAATATCAAAAATTAAACAGAGACTCCCCTTATAGACCCGACAGACACAAAAAGGGTAGTAAGTACCACAGGGCACCACTCAGCACTCAGAAGAAATGACCCACAGATCCACACTGCAACCTGGATGTAAGACAGAGTGAAAAAAGCCAGTCTCAGAAGGTCACATGTTGCATGACTCTATTCATCTAACATTCTCAAAATGACAAAGTTATAGAGATGGACAAGAGACCCATGGTTCAAGGAGTTAGGAACGGGGCAGCAGCGGGAGGGCATTTTGTGTGTGTGACCACACACACAGGGATAGCACAAGGGAGAGCTCTCTGGTCAGGGAGGTTGTAGCTTGATTACTGTGGTGGTTACACAAATCTACACATGAGAGATAACTGCACAGAACTATACAGACACACGCAGATGAGTGCATATGAAACTGGCTGAATCTGAACAAAGTCTGTGGACTGTGCTGCTGTCAATTTCCTGGCCTTGCTGTTGCACAACAGTTTCGGAAGATGCCACTCTTTGGGGACCGGGAATGAAGGTGGACACCAGACCTCTCCTCACTATTTTCAGTCAAAAACCTTCCCTCCAAGGAAACTCCCAGGCCTGGACGGCATCTCTGGTGAACTCTATCAAACATTAAAGAAAGAATAATCCCAGTCTTCTACAAACTCTTTCAAAACAAGGAGAGGAGGGAATGATCCCCAACTCATCTTTGAGGCCAGCATAAACCCAATACCAAAACTGACAAAGGCATTACAAGAAAAGAAAATTACAGACCAATATCTCTCATAAGCATAGATGTAAAAATCATCAACAAAACATAAGCAAATTGAGTCCAACAACATATAAACGCCACTTGGTCATGATGCAATAGTTATACTAAATGAATTTTGAGGACTTTGTTTCTCAATTTTGAATTAAAAAAAAAAAAAGTTGAAGAAAAAGAAAGGTTCCTTTCTATTATTCCTAAATTAACAAAGTAACCCTAAATCTCTAAAGGGCACTTAAAAAATTTGTATAGAATACTTCTCAAAAAAGTTTCTCCTAAAGAAAAGCATCCTCTTCAGCTTAAACTTTCCAGAAATTTCACATCTCAGCAAAGTACTTATGCTGACCTACAATATGATTTCTAAAAACAAGAATGTCCTCTTCAAACCAAATAAAAATATTTTGCCATTAGACCACAACTAAGCAGATTACAGATCATAACCCCAGCAACAATGTACTACCCATACCATATTTCTGGTTGCAAACTCAAACGACTATAGCGGTCAATTAGGGAGAAGCCGTGGGGCCATGATGAATGAAGAGAGCATATCTTCCCTGTGTCAGAGGCCACATTCCCGGAAGCAGACCTGACCCCTAAGTCATAGCCACGTGGTGAATTGAGGTGGCACTCCTGGGGAAGTGACTTCCTCCACAGAAGGGCCAGTAGGTGCTAAGCATTGGAAGTGAAAGCGCCTTGAGGTTTGGGCCAGGGGGGAAAACCACCCTTGCCTGCAGCCGCCCCTAACTAGGGCACCAGCTGTTCAGCTGCAGGACCCTGGTGCCAATGATGGAATGCAGGCCCAGGATTCCAGCGCCCTCTGATCTTTTGATTTTTTAAAGAATAGTCGAAAACCATTTAAGTAAAATTTCCCATTCTTTTATAAACTGTGTGTACCAAGCAACAGGTCCACAGACTAAATTTGGCCCCAAGGACACCAATTTGCAAGCTCTAAAACAGAAGAATTAACATCCCAGCTACAAGCACCTGAGACCTTGCCAATATGGAAAAGCTTAGTAATGGCACCATTACTAAGAGATACAATTCCGTGGGCTGAAGTCCACGTTCTTATGAACCGTAACACAAATCACAGCGAGGAGGTGTGAGGGCCGTGTGACCCTCTGGCCAGGTGTGAGGAGGACGCTAAGGGGATGGAGTGTGAGTCATGGGAGGAAGTGAAGACAAGGTGACAGAACCCGCTCCCACAGCATGAGCTATAAACGAGGGACGAGGTCAACAGGGGACCCCAACAAGGGGATGGCACAGAGCATCAGGCACCACCTGGAGAGCCAGGCTGCCAATCTGCATCAACTTGTCACCAGACTAGGGACCCAGCCACCAAGAAACCCAGGTCAGATTCGGAGGACTCCACCAGCGAGGGCTATGCAAAGGGCAGCTGAGGATGGCAACCAGAACAAGACAAGTCCTTGTTGCTGGAAAGATCCTGACATGATGCTCTACAGGTTCCCACACCTAGGCCCTGGGTGCAGGGGAATAAGAAATGGATCTAATTTTGAAACATGCAGCAAGCATTAAGGACTTGCCCTTAGGAATGAAAAGAATCCCAGTTACTAAACTGCGGGCACATACTCAGCAGGAGAGGAGTGGCCCTAACAACTTGACGCTGAGTCCCCAGGGCATGGCATCGGTGCTCCTCCAGGTGCAGGACAGGGAGAGGGAAGGGCTGGAAAGAGGAGAGACACGAGGGCAGGGGCCAGTACAGTTGGCTCAGCTTCCGTCTAGGGCCACTACCCCTCAGACCCACACCGGGAGAGAGAAGGCACAGAAAGATTGCTCTTCAAAATCTTGGCTGCCACCACTAGCCCTAGTGCCCAAAGGAAAGGAGAACACCCCCTAAAACCAAGTCAGAGATCCTTTCTCTTTCTAATTCCTCAGGGACATCTCTCCACTTTCACCCATGGACTTTTTCCTCCTCCCACTGCACAGAAATATAGGAACTGCCACACCCCCATTTCCCAAAATGCCTTTCTTCTCCCCGAGCTGTGCTATTGTGTAACAGGCACATGACATAAAAGCCATCTATGCGCAGAGTCTGAAAAAAGCCAGCTTACAAAGTTAAATTTCTTCTATCCTCTGGGTCTTTTTAGAGCCTAAAATACGAAATGTGAACATCTAATAGGAAATTTTATTAGATAGCAAATTTCTTTAATCATAGAATACTTTTTTGGTGGCACAATCCAGAAATAGTGTCCTTCAGTGCTCCCAGATTGAAACCTTAAGTCAAACTGATTTTTGCTTCTTCAGTAACAACTATGATCTACATACTCAACATAAGCTTACTTTATTCTGACCCTACAACTACAAACTTTTAAAGCTAGTAGGAACCTTAAGAAGTCAACTAATTCAAGTGAGGCCCAAAAAGATTAAACGACTTACTCAAGATCACACTAGGGTACCAGAAGGGCTAATATTAGGTCTGAGCAGGAAATATATTTTCTACACAGTAATCCATGAACTTATACAATTTATCCAACAGAAACATTCTAACAAGTGTCCAAAAATATGTGATGTTTTACACACAAAAATGTTTATTAAAGTACTATTTACAAACAGTGAAAAAATGAGAACAATATAAATGTTTAAAAGAGGATTGGTAGATTACAGTATGTCCATACAAAAGAAAACTGCACAGCACTTCTTAGGAATGACGGAAAGTATATTTCCATCAACACAGTCGCCAATCATTAAATGAAAAAAGCTACAAAATTGTATTTAAAGTCTGATTCCATTTGTGGAACTGTGTGTTCACACACATGCATTTACAAAATCTAGGATACATCCAAAAATGTTACCAATGCTTTTGTGAAAAGTGATTCTTAATTGATTATAGTTATCCATAGTTTCTAATTTCTTTACAAAGAATATGTACTCCTCATGTAATTTAATAAAGATCTAATATAAGATAATATACCAAAACCTCATGGATGTCTTCAAAACAAACATCTCAATTTTGCAGACAATTCCCAGTTCCTCCTGTATGAGTATTTGTGTAGCTGTTACTCTGTGTGAGACCAGCTTATCTGGTAGATGAACCTTCTCCACTCAGTCAGTCAAGTTTGCAAGTTGCACTATATTAGCTCCGCTTAGTCCTCGACTCTCTCTTCCTTAACAAAACAGTCTTAGGCCCCAATGACAGTGTCAGGATTAATATCCTACATCTGCCCACATGGCTCTGATGTTCCCATCATCTGCACTAATGGAAAGGGACAGTGAATAATCTGTTTTGAATATCTGTGTCCATTACCACAAGGAACTCCCTTCCTGGTAGAGATGTCTGTATCCAAAACAAACAAACAAACAAACAAACAAAACAAAACAAACAACAAAAAACAAAACCCCAAAATACAATCATTTAAATCCTCCCCTTCCTTTCATGAGCAATTCAGTTCAAAATCCATTAGATGGGGCTGTGTGAGGCAGGCATCCATGGGGAAAGAGGCGGCGGAGGCAAGCAAGCAGGGTAGGAAGGCGTCTGTGTGAGACTTAGTGCTTGTTGAGGGATAGATAGGGGGTGAGATTAGTCACATAGAGGGGCACTGACCAAACAAGTAAAATACAATAAATATAGTGACTATAATGGGAGCCAATTTTTACTGACAAAGAAGGGAGTTACAAACATGAAAAGGGAGCAAAATGGAATGAACCATTGGGGTATGGCTGAAATTGGAGATATCACTGTGAATTCATGGTTTTTTTTGATGGTGAACTAAGTACAGATGTTAATGTATGAATATGCATATATATCCATCTATCTTCTAGCTCTGTTTGCTAACGGGGCTTGGGAACAGCACCATCCCAACAACAACAAGAGCACCTACACCCAGATCCTGGTTTCCAAATACCACTCTCTCCTAAAAGGAACAGGGTTCCCAGGAGACATCACTGGTTCCAGGGTGGAGGCTGAGCCCAAACATCCAGTTGTGCCAGAAAGTAAAGATGTGCACAAAGGATGATGGAACACGTGAAAAAGACATGGGAGCCAGCTTGAAGGGGCTCCCATGGACCAAACAGGATAATTTGAGCATGAAAATAAATGAGATTGGTAATGGACCGTAACCCACTGAATCAAAACAAAAAAAAGGAATCCTTGAGCCCATACTGAGATTTGAATACTTATGAATGACAAAGGGGAAAAGTGTAGTTTCGCAGCGGAGAAGTCTGGCAGATGTCACCTTAATCGAGTGTTCAAAGTAATGGGATGTACCAAAAAGAGTTAACGCAGTGGACCTGAGACTGCCACCCTTAGAAGCCTGGCTTGTGAGGCTGATCCTTGGCCAGCATCTAGAATTTGGGAGTGCCCCCACCATTCTCTGATCTTATAGGGTGGCTCATGGAGGTTTGATACATGACAGGCAGAGGTGCCAAAGTGACCAGCCCCCAGTAAAAACCCTTGTCGCCGAGTCTCTACTGAGCTACCCTGGTGGACAACACTCCTCACTTGTCACAAGTCAGTGCTGGAGGAATCAAGTGCATCCTGGGTGTCCCCAGGGGGAGAGGACTCTTGGAAGTTTGCCTGGTTTCCTTCAGCCTTCACCCACACACCTTTTTCCTTTGCTGATTTTGCTTTGTATCCTTCCCTTTGGCCCTAAGTGCGACCAAATGCTGAGTCCCACGTGTCCTAGTGATTCATGGTGAGGTCCTGGGGACATGTGACCCATGGGACAAATAAAAATCATGGGCCACTTAAAAGGATAGAGTAAGAGAACACAATATCACTTCTATGAGATTCCTGCCCAAGATGCATAACCTGAATATAGTCGTTGAGAAAACCTGAGGCAACTCCAAATGAGGGACATTCTACAAAATAAATGGCCTGTAATTTTCAAAAGTGTCAAGATGATTAAGGTCAAGAAAAGACTGAGGAACTGCCTTGAAAACGCCTAAAGAGTCATGAACACTAAATACAATTTGTGATTCTGGACTGGACCCTTTTTCCATAAAGGACATTACTAAGACAACTGGGGACACTTAAAATTTCCTTGTAGGAAATACAGAGTGAAGTGTTTAGGAATGATGAGGCATCACAGCAGTAACTTACTTTCAAATGATTTAGGGGAAAAAGCATTCTATATCCTGTTCATGCAATTCTTCTCTGAGCGTGTTTCAAAATAAAGCATAAAATAATAATTCTATTCCTTAACACAAAAATCCAGTCTTCATAACAACACATTAAGAGAAGGTACAAAATGCCACGTAGGAATAGCAGAAACTGGGTGTGGTGAGGGCAGTACCCTCTCCAACAAGAACAAAGTTTACACAGCAGGAAAACTTTAAAGCCAAATATTTTAACTTTACTGGTTATGGTTAAATGTAGGACATTCCCTGAGGGTACAGAGATTTTGTAATTACCTAGTAATTACTTAATGAGTCTTAACTGTTGATGATAAAATTAAGAATTTTTACTCTGTAAATTTTCACAGATCACTTTCAGCTAGAAAAGCACATTTACAAAATCCATTGCAAAAGAATCACTAAAAAATTCAGAAAACCCACATTACCGTTTGTGTGCTTCCTGTTTGCTGCGACACTCTTCACAGTAATATTTGTACTCACTGCAGAGGGTCTCTGTGTTGCTAAAACCCCTGTGTAAAATTCAAAGTAAATTTAATTGGTATATATCAGAATTCATGTATTCATTTTAAAATATTTAAACCAAGGATAATCATTAAATCTCAAAATAAATAATTCTATAAATACCTTAAGCAGTGAGTAATTGATGTGTTTTGTTCCACGTCAACAGACAGGTCTAGAAAATCTTCATCTTTGCTGCTTGTCTGCAAAAATAGGGAATTATCTTTGACTTCTTCACGTATCAGTAAACCACTGTTCTCAAGTGATAGAATTAAATGCATTATATTACTAGTAATAAACATGTAAAGAATTCTTTTTCCTCAAGTTCAAAAGAAAACTACCGGCCCTGGCAGCGAGGGATTGAAAATGTCTACTTGACCAAAAGGGAGAAAAAAGAAAGGTAACAAGCTGAGGTGACAGTAGCTGAGAGATCCCAAATAGCAGTCAAGAGGCAATCCTGGAGGTTTCTCTTACACAAGCTCCAGCTAGACAATCCAAATGGCCACAGAACGCCAAGCCCTTACCAAAAGTAGGCCCCAAATACCTAGGTCCCTACTTCAGATTCTTTAAAAGTTTCACTTACTAAGTTTTATCTCTCAGAAACTTAAATCCACCAGAGTGCTCCTATGCCAGACAAATCCTAAAACCCAGAGGCAACAGCCTCTTTAAGATCAACAATCAGATGCGGCCCTTCCCGATACTGTTGGCAGCCCCTTTCAACGTGAACAAGTTAAGGTGCTCACTGAAGAGATATCCCTGAAGATGGAGAAAGAGATTAAGTGAGAGGAAGGCATAGCAACAAACAAGATAAGATTTAACAAAGGTGTACAAATACTGAAACTTGATGTAATTTTTTTAGATCCTGGGGTGTTGGAGCAGCTGGAAGGAGGAAGACGACATGGTGGAACTGTAGCCTATAACATCCTTTGAAATTTGCTCTATAGCTATTCATTGAATTGTGCTTTAAAAGTCTTCACCTTTCTGTATACACCTTTTATTGCATAACGGGGAAAGAACTTAAACTATGGAACTGTAACCCATAGCAATTTTTGAAATTACCTATATAACTGCTTGTTGAGCTGAACATTGAAAGATAACACCTTTCTCTATGTATGATACGTTTTACAGTACTGGAAATGGCTGAAGTTGTGGAACTGTAACCCATAACATTCTTTGAAATTTGCTCCCTAACTACTTATTAAATCGTACTTGGAAAGGTATCCCCGTTATGGATATACGTTAAAGTTCACAATAAAAAAATGCATTAGAAAAAACCTCCTCTATGTGGATTACCCATAAGAACACTGAGTCAGTGATTCTTGTTACATGTATGGGTGAACCACTGAGGTACACACCTGACTGATTCTCTTAATGGCAAAGGCTAGTGTGATGTGAATTTTCATTACTTTTCGAAATCTTGGTGTCATTTTAAAATGTGAAACACACCGTAGCATCTAAGCATATATACTGATTCCTTAAAAAAACGCAGGCCAAGACTGCAGGAAGATGCTTGACAAAGGATGTATTGCTTCATCACATAAGAAAGATTTAGTCAAAAATGCTACATTACAGTCTCCATTTATGTATTTCTCCCAACATCTAATTAAAGTATGTTTGATTTATGGGATAATCACCTTATAAAACAAAGCTATTAATTGTGCCTGTAAACTGAAACAGGACATGCACCAAAACTTCCTAGCTAATCCCCAGGTGGGCACAGGATGGGAGGGGCCCGCATGGCCAGTGCATGCCGCCCCCACACCGACCACACTTGGCTGAGCCCCTGCTTTCCGTGTGATGACTGCATCGATGGTCCAAGCGCAGCACCACTAGGCTGTGAGAGTGGGTGCCACTGTGGGTATCACGTATTTACACAAATATGAGTAAAGAGGAGCAAGGTGTGCACTGTATTTTATGGATGGTTTTGACTTTCCTTAACTTCTCCATTAAACTAACCTTGGAACCTAGTAGAGCCCACATACAATGCCACTGCACTCGGAAGGTAACCACGCCGGCTCTCGAAAGTTCCCAAGCAAAAGAAGAGGAGACAGAACTCGGACAGAAGAAAGGGAAGAAGATGTGCTCAAGGAACTATACCTGGCCCAGTTTTGCAGGAAAGGGTCCAGTGATAAGAAACAGTACGGGGAGGTGGCCTAAGGCCAGCGCAGGCAGGGCCTTATAAGCACGAGTCTGGTTTCTTCTCAAAATGAATTTCTCAGCCATTGGCTCAGGGGTCTTCCTCGTGGAACAGGCCTACAAGGCCCCCAAAAGTGCACAGCCCCCACCAGTGGCCGCTGCTCTCTCCCCACCCAGCCCTGGGAGAGGCAAGCTTCAGTTTCCCGCCCCAGCCACCCCAGCCCAGCTGCCGGCTTGTTGGCTGCGCCCTGGCACTGCGGTCCTGGCGCCTGGGGAGGGCTTGTGTGTACCGTCAGCTCGCCTGTAAGATCTCACCACTGGATACTTCCACCCTCCCCTGGCCTTGGTACCACTGTGTCATGCACTTCCCTTCTGCCTTTGTGATAAACCACAACACAGTGTCACATTTTTGTTCAAATTATATTTTAAAATAATTAAATGACACGAAAAATTCCATGTTTATCATGTTCACCCCTGAGGCCCTGGCTCCTCTGTGGTCTCCTCTTCCAGGCACCAGCTCCTCCTAACCGCCCATCCCTGCTCTGCTTCTGGAGATCCCATGGGCCCCCACGTCTCCCACCTGCCAGCAGTCCCCGGAGCTCTGCGAGGTGGGCTGGCACCGCACCCCCAGCCCCCGGCTGGCGCTCAGGACCCACTGCCACCCAGTCCACCTCGCTCGGAGGGCAGCCTGCACGACCACTGCTGGCGTCAACTCGGCCAGTCCAGCCCCAACCGTCAGCCGGGGGCTGAGCTTGGGGTGCCTGTGGGGTACAGTCATTTTCCTCAGCCAGCACTTACCACCCTGGGTACTTGCCACATTGTAATAAAACGTGTCCCTTAACTGTCACTTGCTTGGTCCAACCACTGCTCCAAGACCTCAGGCCACTGTGTGACCCTGCCCCACCTCAATCCCCATCTCCAAAAAGGGAACAAAGCCAAGGGGTCTTCTTTTTTTAAGTTTTTATAATAATGTAAAAAAAAAAAAAAAAAAAATGAACATAAGGATCTCTGGACCATCTAGATTCTTCTAAGTTACCATGTTTGAGTTCACAATTGTGAGAGTGACAGGTAATCACCAAGCAGGACACTATTTAACTTTTAAAAGCATCTGTATACGTGTCTGGTTGCTGACAGGGTGATATGGCCTAATGTCAGCCACATCCACAAAGTATTTCAGAGAAACAGGTCTAGAAGCCGGTAAACAAGTCTAGGCTGCAGATCCAGACTTGGGAATCTTCAGCACAGGTGGAAATGAAAACAACCCTCCCAATACAGAGCGAGAAGCAACCCACAATGAAACCCTGGAAACACCCACATTTAAAGAATAAATGAAAGAGAAGCCAAGGAATGAGACTGAGAAGGAGCTGCCACGGATCAGCGAACACCCGAGGAGTGTGTTGTAGAAACCAGCTTCTGACCCAGCAGGATGTCACCAACTGCACTGTGAGAATGGATGGGATGGCACCACCTCCTCCATGAAGCCCATCCCTATCCTTCCCACACGTGCCCCTCTCCTGTCCAGACTGGGCTCGCCATTCCCGGGCTCCAGAGACTTCCTGACCTAAACCGTGACACACGGCGCGGGAACTGCCTGATCCCGTGGTGATCTTCCCAAGCCGGGCAGTATCTTGAGATTAGAGATAATGACGTATTGATTGTCTGCCACCCCCGTGCGTCTTCTCCCTAGCACAGCTGGTACTAAAACCTTTGTGTATTACTAAACAGGGGAGTGACATATACATATTCACATAGTCACTGCTGAGAAATCCTGGATTTCATCCCTCCAGCTCTGTTTGATAGAGGCGTGGTACTACTGAAACGTACTGCATCTGTACAATGATGGCTTAGATTTTGAGGAAACATTCTCAATTCATACTCTTAATTCTTGGCAGACCATTGGCAAATGTATATTACAGGGCACAAGAAAAATTAGTAAAGAATGAGAAGGCTCAGAATCCATCCCTCACAAATCAAATCAATAAATAATTGAACACTGTGAACAAGGATGGCTGATTGCACTTTTTCCTTCAAAACCTTTCAATCCCCACCCCCACCACCCTCAGTGTACAAAATAAAATTGAAAGGCCACCACAAAGAGACCTAATCTATCTTTCCAGCCTCCCATGTTACTGCATTTCTCAACACATTACGCACATCAGCAACTTTCCTGTTTCTTTGATATCTTCTAATACAGACCAAAAGGCATTAGAGCAAACATCAAGCAACCGCCGTTTCCTGACACTAACTTTTGAACTGAAAAACTGCTCTGATAATCAGACAACATATTTCCTAAGGCATGGAATTCAGCTACGATATATTTTCCTTAATACGATCCATCTAAAAAATTTATGTTAAAATTGTTATTAGAGTTGATTAGACTGAAAAATGGATATTGAGCCCAATTCTCTACATCGAACCCTGGCACAGCTGAGCCATTCCTGCAGTTAACCGCTGATCGAGTGGGGCAGTGAACAGAAGCTTCCACCAAAGCCACCCTGACACTGACCCACACACAGCCTCACACAGCTGCTAACACTCTCACACTCAGTTACACTTCCCCGTGGCCTGACAGTCTCAGCACTAAGAATTTATTCAGAAAAGGGACTTTTATTTACTTATTGGCACTGTGTCCTTCATTAATTAAAGTTACATATCGACACTGATCATCTTCCAAATGCCTAGTTACACTTTAAAAAAAGTAACACACAGTCGAGAATCAACAGATTCCTCATTGGTATGGGGCTATGGTTTCCATTTAAAGATCTTTTTTATTCATGGTTGAACCAGAAAGATCACCATTTGCTTAAATGGTGATATTTTGAGTGAGACACACAGCGGCTGTGTATCCGACTCAGTCCATCAAGTGGACTATGTTATTCTTCCCAACATCCAGAAGGCACTTCTCCTGCCCTCCTACATGTGGGCCCTCTTTCCCAGTGGACTATGCTATTAAAACTAGTAATACAAACATCATGACAAAGCCCGGGACAGACAAAAATCATCAATGGACACTATCTTGGGGGAGATTTTGATGAGGAACAGGATACTTGCATGGTGTCACATCTCCCCACAGAAGATAAAGAGGATAAAACCCAGCAGTTACAAAGTGAAGATACTAACAACCTTGACTGGGTGATCAAAATTAATTTCACCCACAAGGGGCAGGTAGATACTGTGTGCTCTGAGGACACAACATCAACCAAATATACTCCAGTCAGTATCACATAACTTGCACCTAATCAGGGGGAAACCTTAGACAAACTCAGTATAAGGGAGGAGGCTGTACTTTTTTTGAAAAATATTAAAGTTATAAAGGATAGGAAAAGGCTATGGAAATGTTCCAGACAAAAAGGAGGCTAAAGAAACATGTAAGCAGATTCTAAACTGAAGAGGGGAGAGGGGGATACCACACGGGACACTACTTGCCCCAAGAACAAAACTGGATAATAGCTGCTTGATTAGATAAGCATTTGATCTTCATTCCTCAAGTGAGAAATGAGAGAACAAGGTAAGAATGTAACAGAAGTGCTGTTACCCAAACATAACCAATTCTCAAGCCTCTTCCCTGCCGCGCATCTTTACAAAGTCTCCAGCAAGCCGGTGTTTTCCCCTCCTTGAGGGTGCACAGTAGGCTTTCATTTTTATTCCAGCAATTAATACTAAATTTAATTTGTGGGAAAAGGAAAAACAAGGTAACACCTCTCCCTGCCCTGCAAGGTTCACGTGGGCTCCGTTTCTGCAACACAGTCCTGAGGCTCCCAGAGAGAAACAAAATCAAGGAGTACAAACAGCAGGTGGTGTCAATAAGCAGCATTTCATAAAAGTAAAGAATCATTCAAATAAAGAGTATATCTGTAGCATTTATACTACACCAAAGAATTACAACTTTCAAGTTCATCTTCTATCAAAGAACAGCTTTTAATATAGTAATTTTTTCTACAAAAAATTTTATAATATACTTACAGTTTCACAAGTAAGACATCTGGTTTCATTCGTTAATGTTCCCTGAAAAATCTCATGAACCCACGTTGGGTCTGGAGTGCTGTTATTGTTTTCACTGTCAATATTACCATTTGGTAAACGGCCATTTTGTTTTTCCTGCTTTCTCTCTTCTTGTAAAATATCAGCAATTGTATTTAGTAGGTAATTTAAAAATTCATGGGCATCTTGCTGCATGTAGTTGTCAAAAAGCTCTAAAAATAAAAAATGTAAGAGGATTAATTTAGAATTAATCACTTCCTACAAAACCAAAAATTTTTTAAAAAGCTATTACTCTATCAGAACAAAGTACAAATGTTTGGTATTGCTGGTAATGTACAAGAAATAAATAACTTTCACATCTAAAAAATGAATGAATTTAGGGAAAATAAGTTAAGATGAATGACAACCTTTATTTAAAAAATACAATACTAATTGGATGTGTGACAAAAAGGCAAAACCTATTTTCACACGTTTACATAACAGATACTGGGAAGATGTTTTTCACTGGTGCATTTAACATTACAACTTGGCAAGGTTGAAAGCAGAAGCTGGACACTTCCTTGCCACTGTCAAGACAGCTGCATAAGAACCAAACAGAAAGTGTGTGACAAGAATAAACTACTGGACCGTACAGTAGCAGGTCGGGGGGAGGCCAGGGACTGGGAGCTCTTCAAAGCCCCTCCAGGTGACTCTTGATGTGCAGTCAGGTTTAGGAAATAATAGTTATCAGGGACTTTCCATTTAATATAGATTATTTCTAAGGCCCCTTCCAAATGTGAGATTTTATAACTCCATGAAATGTCCCCTGTGGTGATACAAATGACTAAATAAAATGAAAATATAATAGAAATAGCTAACATGAAA
The DNA here is from genome assembly GCF_015220235.1 of Choloepus didactylus. Classification (NCBI taxonomy): domain Eukaryota; kingdom Metazoa; phylum Chordata; class Mammalia; order Pilosa; family Megalonychidae; genus Choloepus; species Choloepus didactylus. The sequence continues at coordinate 12,729,772 of NC_051318.1, read as the reverse complement.
AGCTTTACCCTGTGCCTTGTACTACACACCCTGTGATTTTGTTATTAACTTCATTTTACAAATGAGGAAACAGAGGGGTAAATCACTCAGCTGGGATATGGCAGAGTCAGGATTTAAACCAAGCAGCCCTACACCACCATGCTATAAAGTAACATGCTCACTGAGGGAATACTAACTAAACAAGAAAACCAAAAAGGTTAACAGGTTAGTCAAAATAAATTGAGGAAATACCAACCTACAAAATCTTCTTTTTAGAGCCTCAATACACATTTAACAAATATCAGAAAAATAACAGTTTACTCTCTAAAAATGAAAGCATGTACGTTTAAAAGAAAATTTAACGAAAGTCTAAAAGAAACTACATTTCAGAAGAACTACAGATATGACTACAGGAAATTAAGCTCTATTATTAGAAATCATTTTTAAAAGTTCCAAAGAAACAATGAAATCTGAAAAATATCTTCAACATATAAAGAGCTCATCTAAAGAAAATGGCAAAGTGGGAAAAGGACTTGAAATCAACAGAAAAAGAAATTCCAACCGTTAAGAAACCTGAGAAAAGTGTTCAACCCCATTGAACACTGAACAATATTCAACCCCTAATCAAAAAGGTCTCAATCTTCCCATCTTTAAAATGGGATACCATTTTCCTGTGCAAGGTTATTGAAAAATAAAATGGAAACAAGTGAAAGTACTTATTGGGGAGGTACACTAAAAGAAAATAAACAAGGATGGCTTCAATCTTGGTGTCAGAAAGGCCTCTTAAAAATGTTACATTTAAGGTGCAGTTGCTGGAGCTAGACTGGATTCTGGGTCTACCTCTAAGGTATGTAACAGATGAAGTAGTCACCCTCCCTGTGTCACAGTTTCTTATCCAAAGAACAGGGCTAAGGACAGCATCCACTGGCCAGGGTTGACATGAGGGTAAAAGTGCTCAGGACACACTGCAAGTGTGCAAAGATCATGCGCACCTGCTATCATTACTGCGCTTGTTACTATTACTAAACAGAACACAAAACCCAGAAGCCATACAGGAGAAGACGGACTACATAAATATTAAGAACTTCTGGAGGGGACAGACACCAAGAAGGAAGACAATATTTGTATATTAATATCCAGAGGATGTAAAGGCTTAATATTCTGAATCACCAAAGAACTCCTTTACAAAGAAAAAGGAAACCCAACCACAGAGAAACTCCTATAGTACGTGGTAGGGACGTGGATGGAAATGTGAAGAGACTGCACCTTGAGGGACAGGGTGAGTTTGTTCGGCCGGGACTGCCTCCCGGGGCTGGCAGCAGTGAGATGGCTGCCAGGCAAGGGAGTGAGCAGCGGGTATCCACTCCAGTGCACCCACCTTAACAATTAACTGGGGAGATAGTCCTCCATAGCCACATGGCTGGGAGCTCCCATGAGGTAACCCGGGAGGCAGTGGACAAGTATTGACTGCATTTACTCTCCCCACATAGTCCGGGGCGGGGGTGGGGGGAGTGCACAGGCAAGAAGCAGGGATTGGAGAGGGCACCACACAGAAGCACCAGAAGCCCCTCCCACACCCCAGAGGCTCGTGGGCACAGAGTGGGGCACGTTTGACCTGGAAGGTGCCCTTGAGCAGACTCCCTACCGAACTGCACAGGGCCCACACCGCAACCCCAGGCAGACAGCCCTCAGTGCACATGGAGAATTGGTGCACTGATTGGATTCCCACCTGGTTTGGCCCTGCCCAGCGCTCAGGGGAAGTTGGGGGAAAGCTGGCTTCAGAGTAAGAGGTGGCTCAAGAGCATCATCTGCTGGTAGGACAGGGAAAGTACACTCTAGCAAGCTGTAGCTCTACAAAATGATATATAAATGCTCAAATAATCCTGCATTTCTCAAAATAATCTCAGCAACATAAGCAAATGCCCAGAGGCCAACAGAAAATCATAAAGAACCTGAAGAAACAAGAAGATATGGACAAGCCAAATGAACAAATTAAAAAGCTGGAAGATACAAAAAATTTGGAGGAATTAATTAAAGAAGTACATACAAATATCCAAAACAACTTCAGTGAGATGGCTAAAGACATAAAGGACATCAAGACTTTAGAAGAGCATAAAGAAGAATCTGAAAGAGTAAATTTAAAAAAATAGCAGATCTTATGGAAATAAAAGATACTGTTGATCAAATTAAAAATATATTAGAGACACAACAGCAGATTTGAAGAGGCAGAAGAAAGGATAAGTGAACAAGAGACAGAACAATTGAAAGTAAACACACACAAAAAAGAACAAATGGCAAAGAAAACCGAAAAATTTCAAATGGATCTCAGGGAAATGATGGACAACATGAAGCACACAAATATAAGAATCATTGGTGCCTCAGAAGGAGAAGAGAAAAAGGCTAGGAAGAGTTTCAAGACACAGTTGGGGAAGACTTCCCAAAACTTCTAAATAACATAAATATGCAAATAAAAAGTGCCCAACAAATCCACTCCAAAACATATAATGATTAGATTCTCAAATGCTTAAGAGAAGGAGAAAGTTCTGAAAGCAGCAAGAGAGAAGCGATTCACCACATACAAGGGAAACAACAGGATATTAAGTACTGACTACTCAGTGGACAACATGGAGGTGAGCAGGCAGTGGTATGACATATTTAAGATTCTGAAAGTGGAAAATTGCCAGCGAAGAGTTCTCTATCCAGCGAAGCTCTCCTTCAAAATTGAAGGAGTTAAAATTTTCACAAACACACAGAGAATTTTTTAACAAGAGACCACCCTGCAAGAAATACTAAAGGAAGCTCTACTGGCTGAGAAAGAGAAGAAAGGAGAGAGAGGTCTGGAGAAGGGCACAGAACTGAAGAGTATAAAGTAAGGGTAACTTAAAGGAAAAAAAGAGAGATCAGGAAAAAACAGATCTGACAACTAAAAACCAAAGGGTAAGATGACTGGTTCAAGAACTCCCTTCACGGTAATAACTTTGGATGTGAATGGATTAAACTCTCCAATTAAAAGATACAGACTGGTAGAATGGATTAAAAAGTATGACCCTTCGATATGCTGTTTACAAGAGACTCACCATAGACCCTGCAACATAGACTGAAAGTGAAAGGATGGAAAAAAAAAATTCTACAAAAGCTGCAACCAAAAGAAAGCAGAGGTAGCTATTCTAGTATCAGACAAAATAGACTTTAAATGCAAAGATGTCATAAGAGACAAAGAAGGACACTATATATTAGTAAAAGGGACAATTCCCCAAGAAGAAATAACAATCATAAATGTTTATGCACCCAATCAAGGAGCTCCAAAGTACATGAGGTAAACATTGGCTAAACCAAACGGAGTAGCAAACATCTCTACACCAAGAGTGGGAGACTTCAATACACCACTCTCTTCTATAGATAGAAGAACTAGCCAGAGAACCAATAAGGAAACTCAGAACCTAAACAATAGGATAAATGAATTAGACTTAAAAGATATATATCGATCATTACATCCCAAAGTACCAGGATACACATTCTTCTCAAACGCTCATGGACAGATCATATGCTGGGGCACAAAACAAGTCTTAATAAATTTTAAAGGATTGAAGTTATTCAAAGCACATTCTCTGACCATAATGGAATGCAACTAGAAATCAACAACCACCAAAGAACCACATCTTTCACAAATATGTGGAAGTTAAACAACCAGTGGGTCAAGAAGGAATTGCAAGAGAAATAGGTAAATATCTAGAGACAAACGGAAACGAGAACACAACATATCAAAACCTACAGGATGCAGCAAAGGTGGTACTGAGAGGGAAATTTATAGCTCTAAAGGCATACATCAAAAAGCAAGAACGAGCTAAAACCAAAGACCTAACTGAACAACTGAAGAGGCCAGAGAATGATCAGCAAACTAACCCTAAAGCAAGTAGAATGAAAAAAATTAAGATTAAAGGAGAAATAAATGAGCTGGAGAACAACAACAACAACAACAACAAACAATAGAGAGAATAAATAAAACCAAAAGTTAGTTCTTTGAGAAGATCAACAAGATTGACAGATCCTTAGCTAGACTGATAGTCAAAAAGAGACCCAAAGAAACAGAATCAAAAATGAGAGTGGGGTAATTACTATGGATCCCCAAGGGGGTAAAAATCATAAGATGATACTATGAACAGCTGTATGCCAACAAGCTAGGCAATTTAAAAGAAATGGACAATTTCCTGGAAATACATGAACAACGCAGACTGACCCAAGAAAAAATAGAAGACCTTAACAAACCAATCACAAGCAAAGAGATCCAATCAGTCATCAAAAATCTACATACAAATAAAAGCCCAGGGCCACATGGCTTCACAAGGGTATTTTACCAAACTTTCCAAAAAGAATTGACAACATTCCTGCTCAAACTCATTTTATGAAGCTAGTATCACTCTAATACCAAAACCAGATAAAGATACCACAAAAAAAGAAAACAATAGGCCCATCTCCCTAATGAATATAGATGTAAAAATTCTCAACAAAATACTTGCAACTAGAATCCAAAGACATATTAAAGAATTATACACCATGACTAAATTCATTACTGGCATGCAAGGGTGGTTCAACATAAGAAAATCAATCAATGTATATACAATACATCAATAAATCAAAAGGGGAAAATCATATGATCATCTCGATAGACGCTGAAAAAGCACTGACAAAATTCAGCATCCCTTTTAGATAAAAATACTTCAAGAGGTAGGAATTGAAGGAACCTTCCTCAATATGATAAACAGCACATATGAAAAACCCACAGCCAGCACAGTACTCAATGGTGAGAGGCTGAAAGCCTTCCCCCTAAGATCGGGAAAAAGACAAGGATGCCCACTGTCACCACTATTATTCAACATTGTGCTAGAAGTATTACCCACAGTTGGGTGGGTCACATCTCCATGGAAACAACCAAATCCAAAGATTCCATCCTAATCAACAATAATACTTCTGCCCCCACAAGATTACATTAAAGAACATGGCATTTTGGGGGACATAATACATCCAAACTGGCACACTACTAAAAGAAATTAAAGGGGACCTAATAGGTGGAAAGATATTTTGTGTTCATGGACAGGAAGGCTAAACATCATTAAGATGTCAATTCTACCCAAACTGATCTACAGATTCAATGCAATTCCAATCGAAATTCCAACACCCTAATTTGCAGACTTGCAAAAGCTAGTTACCAAGTTTATTTGGAATGGAAAGGGGCTTGAATTGCCAAAAACATTCAGAAATGAAGAACAAAGTGGGAAGACTTATACTTCCACACTTTGAAGCCTACTATAAAGTCACAGTGGTCAAAACAGCATGGTATTGACACAAAGATAGACATATTAAGACATATTGATCAATGGAATCGAATTGAGTGTTCCAAAATAGACCCTCATATCTATGGTCGACAGACTTTTGATAAGAACCCCAAATCCACTGAACTGGGACAGAACAGTCACTTCAACAAATGGGGCTGGGAGAACTGGATATCCACAACCAAAGAATGAAAGAGGACCCCATCATACAAAAATTAACTCAAAATGGATCAAAGACCTCAATACAAGAGACAGCACAATAAAACTCTTAGAAGATAATGTGAGGAAACATCTTCAAGACCTAGTAATACGAGGTAGGTTCTTAGACCTTACACCCAAAGCACAAGCAACAAAAGATAAAATAGAGAAATGGGAACTCCTCAAAATCAAAAGCTTCTATGCCTCAAAATACTTTGTCGAAAAGGTGAAGAGGCAACCAACTCAATGGGAGAAAATATGTGGAAACCATATATTTGATAAGAGACTGATATCTTGCACATATAAAGAAATCCTACAACTCAACAACAACAGTACAAACAGCCCAATTATAAAATGGGCAAAAGATATGAAAAGGCATTTTTCCGAAGATGAAATACAAATGGCTAAAAAAAACAACACATGAAAAATGTTCATCTTCACTATCTGTTAGAGAAATGCAAATCAAAACCACAATGAGATACCATCTCACACCAATAAGAATGGCTTCCATTAAACAAAAAGGAAACAACAAATGCTGGAGAGGATGTGAAGAAATTTGGAACTCTTTTTCATTGCTGGTGGGAATGTACAATGGTACAGCAACTGTGGAGGACAGTTTGGTGGTTTCTCAGAAAAACTGGATATTGAATTATTCTATGATCTGGCAATTTCACTTCTCAGTATATACCCAGGAGATCTGAAAGCAGTGACACGAACAGACAATTGTACACCAATGTTCATAGCGGCACTGATCACAATTCCCAAGAGCTGGAAACAATCCAAGTGTCCGTCAACAGACAAATGGCTAAACAAAAATAGTATATACACACAATAGAATACTATGCAGTATTAGTTAGAACAAGGTCCTGAAACATATGCCAACATGGATCAACCTTGTAGATAAAATGCTGAGTGAAATAAGTCAGATACAAAAGGGAGAGATACTGTATGTTATCACTACTATGAACTCCCTGAACAATGTAAAATCAACGTCTTATAATATAGAATATTGGGGACCTGGAGATAGACAGAAGCTAGTGAAGGGGGAATGATAACCTAATATGTTCAGATATGTTGATGAGGGTGAATTTAAAGGTGTGGGAATGGATAGGGGTGATGATCGTTAATGGGATTATCAGTATCAGAGCTGTACTGAAGGCAAATACGATTCAAAGGGGTTGTTTAAAGGCATGTATCCCACAGATCAGCACCACAAATATAGACAGGTGCTTGCATGATATACTTCTAAGGCATGACACTGGTACAGAGAGTAGACAACAGAGTGGTATATGGGAAAAATCTACCTATTGCATACTAGGGTCTACAATTAATAGGAATACCATACTAGGGACAAATAATTAAGGGTTGAAAAGAACAATGGGGTATTTTGGGTCATGAGAATTGTTTAAATGAAGAGTGATGAGGACTGTACAACTAAGTGATGATGATGTGAGATACCAATTGTTTATCATGGACAGAACATATGCTCTGTGAAATTAGGAACCCCTGTAAGTCAAGCCCTTAATCTTAAGATTATGGTTGTAAAGGGGAGGCCAAGCCCACCTATAATTATGTGTAGGAGTCACCTCCAGAGAACCCCTTTTGTTGCTCAAATGTGGACTTTCTTTCTCTAAGCCTAACTCTGCAAATAAATTAATCACCCTCCCCCCGACGTGGGACAGGACCCCTCAGGTGAGTGAGTCTCCCTGGCGACATGGGACATGGATTCTGGAAATGAGCCAGATCCTGGCATCAAGGGGTTGAGGATGCCTTTTTGACCAAAAGGGGGAAAAGAAAGGCAACAAAGTAAGGTTTCAGTGGCTAAGAGATTTCAAATAGAGTCAAGAGGCTGTCCTGGAGGTTACTAATTTGCAAGCTTCAGCTAGCTATCCCAAATGGCCACAGTATGATAAACCCAAGTCAATAGTAGTCCCGCAAACCCTAAAGACATTCCACATTCTAACAAAATTATATTTGGCTTTCTTAAAAACAGAAGCTACTCTACAGTTAAAATAAAAACATTTAGCTTTCATCAGCAGAAACAAAAAAGATGTATTTTTCTGTGCAATTAATCAACTGTTTCATTTTTATATGTGGGGAAAATAAACAAAATCATTAAACGTGTATAAATCAAGACTAAAGCCTATATCCATGCTTCACAGAACTAGATATGATCCAGACGTATCTCAAGTCATGTCAAGGCGAACAGCATCAACTTCATTAACTGAAGGGCAAGATTACACAATAATGTATTTAATAACCAAGCTTAATGTTTTCGTAAATCCTCTTTCTATGGGCATTTTTCTAGTTTATAGATCACATGTCAATACCATTCATAAAATATCATTCAATTTTAATTCTACAATGACTGAAATGGCCTACGTCAAACAAAACTTGGAATTCTGCGTTTTATTTAAATTCCTTATGAATTTTTTTGAGGCAGCACACCATAGTAGAAAGAACACTGGGCTTAGCTATCAGGGAAAAGTTTACATACCAGCTCTGCAACTTACTGTGTGACCTCAGACAAGTCACTTCCCCTTTCTGAACCTTAGTTATCTCCTCTGTAAAGTGAGATAAAAAATGTCTAAATTATAGGCTTGCTGTAAAAATTAAAAGAAAAAATATTTTATGAGAGAAAAAGGAGGTGGGGCCAAATCAGCAACTATTTTAAAAAGGAAAGGAGGGATTAAAAATTATCTACCCTAAGCCAGAAGGTTGTAGTTCTTGCTCTTGTTCTTTCCTTTCCCTGTGGCCTGACTCCTGGCAAATCCCTTAGCTTATTTTATTTTGTTTTGTTTTGGTTTTCCCATGGCTAAAATGGGTGAAATAACATGCTTTCTATCTCAGGTTGTTGCAAGGATCGAAGGAGTTAACATACATGAAACATTACGAAAACAACAAATGCACAATAATGTGAAAAAAAATCATTCTTGATAGATAAGCCAAGGAGGCAACAGAGAAAAATTATGGTTTCTTGTTTCCTGGCATATGGAACTTTATCCCTGTAGAACACATTCCAAACATTAACCACACTGCATATTACTTATTGTATGACTAGTTCCTCCAATAAAGCAGTACCTTCTTGAAAAATCTCATCTTTGTTTTCTCAGTGGCTAACACATTATCAGGCATATAGTAGATGCTCAATAAATGCTTGCTGTATTACATAGGTTGCTGTGTTTAATCTTCCTGTTAGTAAATATAAGCAATGCATTTAGAGGTAGAAGAAGAATTACCATTTTCTTTCCGTAATCTTGTTATGAACTTCTTAGGAGGTATTACTCCAACCTTTTTCTTCTGAGTGGCTATGCTATTGAAGAGATCCGCTAAACACGTAAGAAGGTTCTCCTTTTTCCTGGGTTGACTCTTGTATGCTAGAACTTTTTCACGAAATGGGCGACAAAAATAAAGTGCTTGAAGAACTGAATTGCAGTAGCAAGTGTTGCCAAACTAGAATAGGAAAAAAAAAAAGTTTTGTTAAATCTTGGGCAATACATTTTCAAGAAAAAGAATTTCCATGTGTATAGCTAAGAAACAGAAAGAGAAGACAGGGAATGTATAATCCTCATAAATTAAAAAGTATCTGGAAACAGAAATGATTATTCTGATTGCAAATTAGCTACTTTTAAATGGGTGCTCTATGCATCAGTTTCATGTTAAAATTGAAAGGAAATATATGCAAGAAATTTGGTCTTTATATGAAAACTGATTCAAAGAAATATACAGTTTGAGCAGAGATTGGTTAAGGTTAGGAAGTGGGGTAATATTTTCTTTTTAAATTTCCATTGTAATTATAATAATGGTTGTGTATTAAGCACTTTACCTTGTACATTTTAAAATATAACTCAAAATTTCTAAAGCAAGCACAAAAGTGGGTTGTTCTATAAGGTTCTTAGATATCATCCCAAAACAAACAAGATTCTCTGAAATGTGGGATTTAAAAGTTATCAATGTACACCCCCCCCCCCAATCAAGATAGCAGAGTAATATGCTTCAGGGCTCTATCCCCCAAGTGTCTTTGAAAAACCAGCAAGAACTAGCAGAAAGTCTTTCTCAGGGTTCAGAAAACAGTTATGACAAGACTGCAATAACATGTGAGTGCCGAATCAAGAAAAAGCCTCCTTACAAGCACCAGGATGTCAGGGTGCCCTGGCTGGTCCCTCACCAGTCCTCCCTGGCTGGGAGCCTGTCTAGACTCCCAGTGCAGATCCCTGGATCCCTGGTCCCAGTCCGGGAGGAAGCAGAGCAATACTTGTGCACACACTGGGAGCCTGTATGTGTGGTCCAACCTAATCTGGTGGTACCCTGAGGGACGTGCCTTCCCAGAATGTGCCCTGAATCTCTGAACTTGCCACTCATGTAGAACACGGGTCACCAGGCTCTCCTACAGAATGCTGTGCTGCCTGGGGTTAGGAACTGCTGGCTGTAGCACAGTGCTAGGGACTGTGAGGAAACTCTTTCCTAGGGAAGACAGAACATTCAGAACTGCATAAACAGGGGAATTCACAGGGCCACATGAGCATGCCCAAGACAAGAGGCATGTGCAGAAAGGATCAGGGAGGCCCCTACACTTTAGCCTAGGGCTAGTCTCTAAACTCATTGTATGGATATGCTCTGAAGGAGAGCACCTGCGCAGGTCAGTCTGCAAAGACCAGGAAACGTGGTAGTGGTGGTGTTTCTTTTTCTTTCCTTCTTTCTTTTTCTTCTTCTTATTTATTTATTTATTTTTTTCTGTTAGCTCTGGGCATTTAAAGAAGCTCTGTCATTAACACTAGCTGGATACAAGCTTGGGGAACAGACACTTCAGAGTCTAAATTCCAGCAATAAAACATTAAAATATCAAAATGTCCAGGTTTCAACAAAAGCCTACAAAACATATAAAGAAGCAGGAAGTGACAGACCAAGCAAAGGAGATGATTAGAGCATTAGAAACCATTATTGAAGAGGACCAGAACTGTGATATTTGAGATAAAGACCTTTTAAAAATGGTCCTAAATATGCTCAAAGAGCTAAATGAAAACATGGACAAATAACTAAAACAAACATGAACACAACAATATCAATAGAGAGATGGAAATTATTAAAAGGAATCAAACAGAGCTGAAGACCAGTTTTAAGGGAAATTTAAAATTCCTAGGGGGGGGGGTTCAACAGCAGATTGAAGCTGGTGGAAGAATCTGTGAACTCGAAGATAAAACAATTGAAATCATCCAGCCTAAGGAGCAGAAAGAAGAATGAAGAAAAGTGAGCAGAGCCTGGGGAACCTGCGGGATACCAGTATGGTGTGCCTAATGGGATACACTATGGAAGTCCAAGAGGGTAAAAGAAAAAGGGGCAGAGCAAATATTCAAAGAAATAATGGCTGAAAACTTCCCAAATTTAATGAAAGACATGAATATATGCATCCAAACTTCAAACAATAAAGCCAAATAGGCCCACACCACAACATATTGGAATCAAACGTTGAATGCCAAAGATAGAGATTCTAAAAGCCAAAGAGAGAAGCAACATGTCACATACAAGGGAGTATGAATAAGATGAAGTGCCTAGTTCTCATTAGAAACCTTGGAGGCAAGATGGCTGTGCTGCAACTGCCAACCAAGAATTCCACACCCAGAAAAATAGTCTTTCAAAAATGAGGGAGAGATAAGGATATTCCCAGATAAACAAAAGCTGAGGGAGTCCGTCACCACTAGACTGGCCCTTTAGGAGATACTCAAGTGGGTTCTGCAGGTTGAAATGAAAGACCCCAGACAATAGATTGAAGCCACAGGAAGAAATAAAGATCTCCAGGGAGGGCAACAACACAGGGAAATATAAATACCAGTACTACTGTATTTTTGGTTTGTAACTCCATTTGTTACTTCCCACATTATTTAAAAGGCAAATGCTTAAAATGTAAGGAATAATCAGTGGTTTGAGGTTCATCACGTGTATAAACATATAATTTGTAACAAAAACTACATAAGGGTAGGGGGACAGACAAGTATAGGAACATATTCTATAGTATCTACATAGAAAATATCAGAGAATATGAAAATTTATCAAAGAGAGAGAAATTAGAATAACTGGTTGCTAGGGGTAGAGGTAGACGGGTAGGGGGAATGGGGAGTTAATGCATAATGGGTGTACGGTTTCTGTTTAGGGAGATAGGAAAGTGTTAGTAATGGAAAGTGATGAGGGTACCGCAATATTGTGAATGTGATTAATCCTATTGAATGGTATGTTTGAGAGTGGCTGCAATGAAAAACATTAAGTTATACACACATGAGGGAGGGAGAGAAGGAGGGTAAATAAAGAGAAGATGATTAAATGCAATACATGATTCAGGATCTAAAAAAGGAGGAGAAAAGCCTCAAAGAGACATTACTGGGACATATGAAAAAAATGGACTATAGACTATAAGCTTTCTATCATGTTAAATTTCTTGAACTTGATAACTACACTTAAGATGGTTAAATAAGTGAACATCCTTCTTCTTGGTAATAATAAAACATAATAAAACACAGATAAAAACATCTTGTACATGGCAGCAATAATTCTTCAAGGACCATGATGTGTATAACCTACACCCATAAAAGGGATTAATAAATAGACGGATAGATGGTATGATATGACAAATGTGGCAAAATGTTAAATTGGCGGGTCTGGATATAGGGGTGGGGGTGGTTGGAATTCTCTGTAGGGGTTTGTATCATTTTTGTAACTGTCCTGTAATTTTGAAAGTACTTCAAAAGGAAAAGTTACCAAAAAAAAAATTTTTATGGGGGAAAAAGTTATCATTGTGACACTCTAACAATTAAAGGAATGCGAGGTCTCATTATCCTTGATACACTAGAGAGACAGGGACTTCAGAACATCAAATCCTGCTATACTCTACCTCTTAGTGGCCACGTGATCTAGAGCATGTCACTACATCTTACTGGGGACTTTAATTTTCTCCTCTTTATTAATGGGGAAAAATAACCCTACCCCACAGAGGAAACGACACGGGCTGACGAACATTCACTACATTCCTTTTCCATTCCCACTAACAGACACATGCTCCCAAAGTCTGCTAATGAAACACTCAAAAGCCAATCAATGAGGACTTTGGATTACTATGAAACTGTAAAAACAGAATGAGGAAACCTTTCAATCCTGAAGGGTGATATCACATACATATTAATTAAGAAAACCTAGGTCCAGAACAGTGCTTTAAAAATGGGTGCTATGCTCAAACATATGTATGGACATAGACACATATTTGTTTATATTAAAAAAAAAAAAAGAAGGATAAAATTTTAAAAAACTAATAAAAATAGCTTTTTATAGGAGAGGAAGGAAAAGGATAGAGAGGACAGAGTTGAAAGTGAGACTCCTGTGAAATGTACCTTGTTATAAATTTACATTGTACCTCTATTTAAGAAAAAAACTAATCTAAATTCAATCAAAAAGAAAGAAAAAAGAAAGCAATTCCTAAAATTGAAAACAAATGGAAAGACATGAACCAAAATGCTCATCTAGCGGGTGGCATAACTACACAGAGCAACTAATTCCTTCAAGTGACTTGAAAACACTATTTTTACTGCACATCCCTAATGAGATATAGCCTAATAAGAACCATAAAGAACTCTTAAACAGCATCAAATAACGATTTCATTAGAATTACAATGACAATTATTTTGAAATTACTATAGATAAGTTGTAGGATAAAGCAAGCAAGGAATTATGTTAATACCACTAGGAATCAAGATTTTAAGTGTAAGTGGAAAGAGATAAAATAATATAAAACAGAAGAGTAAAAGTCTTGTAAACATAAACTGGAATTACAAATACCAGTATAAATGCATGCTTTTCAAAATCTTAAAATGTGTGTGTGCACGCACACATGTATTTTCAAGTTCTGTCCACTGAAAAGGCCTGGTAGCAATGAGTTTACTTTGTACCAAAACTGTGATCTCTAAATACCTTTCCCCTCCAAAAGGAACTAGGATGCCTTGGAGATAGAGCTGATTAAAACTTCAGGACAGGAGGAGGCAAGATGGCGGCATAGAGAGGAGTGGAATTTAGTTAGTCCCCTGGAGCAACTAATGAACAACCAACAACTACTAGTAAATAATTTGGAATAACTGCTGGCAGACAACCATGACTGTCCACACATCGTACACCAACCTGGATTGGGAGGAATGCATGAGATCGCAGCATCGAATCTCTAAGTAAAAGCTGTGGAACCGTGCCGGGAGCCCCCTTCCCCCATGGCAGGCTGAGCTGCAAAACATGCTGTGGTAGAAATCGGTACTCTGAGCAAGAGAATGTAGCTCAGCTCAGCTCCAACTGGGGTTTTAATTAACAAATGTGGACTGCTGAATATAAGCTACAAACCCCCAATGAGCAGACAGAGGTTTTTAGTGACAACTGACCTTAAAGAACTAGAGGACTCATCTGTCCTGGGAGGGGGAGCCCAGAAGACCAGGTGTTACCTCTGGCCAACAAGTTAAACTGGGGGGCCATGGCCTGGCTCTAAAAGGGGGCTTTCTGTCCCTTTTTCTCTCAACCTGAGGGGTTCAGTGGAGGGAGCCTCAGCCATTTTCAGTTTTTTTTTAATTTTTTAATTTTAATAAAATGGTGAGGACTGGAGTTTCTCAGGAGGGGGGAGTTAGAGAATGAAAAAAGATTGGCAAAATATTGATAATTATTGAAGCTAGCTGTTGGGTTTATGGGGATTCATTCTACCTACCTCTCCATTCCAGTTTTTAAAGGGAGGGGAGAAGGTATTAAGTCTTTGAGGTAAATTTTATCATCATAGAGTAATATTCATAGCAAATACAGGCTCTAACCAGTATGAATTCAGAGGAAAGATGGAGATTAGGCACACCCAGTAATTCAGGAAGTCAAAAAGATTAAAAAAGCACTTAGTCAACACCTGCTACATTCAAACTCCCAATTTCCATGATATGTTTCTTTCTCTCCCACAGAGACTAAATAAATAAGCCCTTCCTTATCCCCCCTACCCCCAAGATTTTCCTGTATTATTAAAATCCCACATAAAGGCAGGAGTAAAATAGATTTTTTTGAAGAAACTTTTGAGAGTAAAGCATTCACAGTTGAGGACATAAGACTCAGTAAGAATGTAAGACTTTTCACATTCAGATTGCTAGCTAATTACAGCCAAGAACTGATTTAATAAATACAGAAGCTTTAACGTTTTCCAGAGAAATCCTAAAAGTGTGCGACAAAAATATATTAGTATTAGTATATAACTATGAATATAATTCATTGATGCCTCCCCAGGGATTAAGGACATCTGCAGTAGATTCTACAAAGCTACTAAGATTAAATTACCAATTATCCAGAATAAATTAGTCTGCAAAATACTAGCATTTGTCACACAGTCAAATGACCCTAATGACCAAGAAACTCTGGCTGTCAAATGAAGAGAAAATATGATCTCCGTAATTCAGACATTTTTTTTTTTTAAGAATAAGCAACTGGGGAATCTAACAACTTTCATGGAGTAGGTGGATAAGAACAAAAGACATCAGCTCATATTGTATTAGAAATATTTATAATAATAAGGTTTGGTCTACTGTAAAAAAACACAAGAATCAAACAGGATATAGGCTAAGAAACTAGAGGGAGCCCATACTGCACACTGAATACTGGGAATCAGCCCTAGCATCCTGCCAGCATGACTTGCTCAGCCTCTGGATGTAAAGCAATAAGGTAACACTATCATCAATTCTTTGCGGCCTTCTATTATAGTCCTCTTCTACTTAACTTAATCAACCCCATTAAAGAAAACTTAAAAGGTTGAAACTGCTATTATTTCTCCAGAATAAGCTAATTTTCAATCTTATTAATACCTTTGAAACTTTTCTTTAATTTCCTTGATTTTCAGTATTAATTTTCATTCAAGTTCCTAAAACCTAAAAATAATCCTTCAAGAGACAGCTATCATGAAAAAATTTATCTGGGATGATTTCCTCCAACCCTTACTTCTGAATACTCAATTTCTAAAAAAGACTGCTTTAGGGTTGGTTCTGAAAATCACAGGTATGGCCAGGTTTAAAATCAGGGGAAATAAATTTTAAAACATGCCACCTTTCTCAAGGTCTGATCACTGATTTTCCAATTGCTTAGAGAACACAAAGGCCCACCCTTGCTTTTCAATTGCTTTCTCTAATGTCTTTTTCTCTACATCTTAACAAATGCACCCTCAGAAATAATTTTTATCAAATTCCCATCAATAAGATCATTTTGAACACACATCCTTAATATATGCACATTTATAAATAATATATCTAATATTATATACAGTAAAGTAGTAAAGGATGCAATTAAGATGAAATAAACATTTAACTTTTGTCTTATTACATAAACATTTGTTTACCCTAAAAATTATCAATGAGACTGAATGTTTTTTGTAAATCAGGGATTATAGATTTTAATAGTTATCTGGTTATTTAGGTTTATGTTATTTAGAACTTGGTTTTAAAACCTATCAAAGCTGAAAAAGGTATCTTCACAAAGACAAGAAGGGTCAAGTAGAGAAGAACCTCACAGACAGCCTTTATTTTCTAAATCATGATATTAAATTTTCTATCCTACCTAGTAAACTGAATTCATTTAGTAAATGCCCACCGTGAGAGCAACGAGGCAAAGTAATTGATTACGCACACAGAAACCACACTGCCTAAATTCAAGTCTGGCTCTGCCACGTATTAGCAACCTGACCTTGGGAAATTGCTAAAACACTGTTTCCTCATCTGTAAAATGGGTAATAATGGTACATACCCTCAGTGAATTTTGTGAGAAATGAATAAATAATCTCAATAATTCATAATCCTAAATAAAGCACTTAGAACAGTTCCTGGCACTCCATCATTACATAGCTCTTCTCAAAACCTTTTAAAGCCATTTGTCCACTTTAGAGAATCATATTAATTGAAAGTAGATCATATAATCTCTAAAATCTACATTTAAATCAGAACAGATTGCAACAGCAGAAATGAGTAAGAGAGGGACATACAGTGAGCTCTTTGGCTTTATGGAGCTTCTCCCTTCCTTCAAGATTCCTTGGACCTGGAAGGAACATGCCACAGTATCATACATGGATAGAGTGAGGGTGCTAGTATCATCCATATATTAAGCATTAGTAAGGTTTAATCAAGCTTCTATTTTTAGATAACAATACAGAAATTCAGTATTTTCTTCCCATACCCCTAATGAATCATGTTACACAGCCCATCTGGGACCACAGGTTTTTAGTGCAACTCCTCCAGCTTGTGCTCCCCTGTGCTCCACTGCTATGGACGGACAGGTGCTGGTGCCTGAATTATGAACACCCCTCTGGGGGAATGACCTCACCCCCACCAGTTTCTGTTTTGGTACCCATGTTTTATAACAGCATACCCGCACGTCCCTACCGCTACCCTCACTACAGCAGACTGGACCAGAAGGAGAGCAGCGACTCCAAAAGCAGTCCTTCCACAGTTTAGTGGACAACCTCACTCCACCTTACCCTCTGTCCCACGCTTCCCCATGAGAACTGACACTCCTACAGGGAGCTCGCTAAGGCTGTCAATCGCAGGATCTTTCACAGGCCATGCTACTGGGTGGGCGTCTGATCCAATCTAGCCAGAGTACCTAACTCCCACCAGACTCGAGCAGGGCCAGAGTTCTTTTGCCACGTTTGATATGGATGTTCTCTGGGATCTGTGACTATGTAAACCTAAAGCAGGCTATGGCCATCAGGCGGAAAGAAACTAGTTGAGAGTGAAAACAATGCAAAAGAAAACAGAACCAAGACATTTGCCTAATCAACTTGATAAGCCCCAAAGGGAAAGACAGTTTCATTTTCATTCCTCTCTCTCCTCCTTAATGGTCCCTGCTCCTTGGATCCAGAAATCCAACTAACGTCTACTAACAATTCAGGTTAAAGCTTCCAAAGGCTCCTTTGTGAATTCTAAATGGTTTCTGAACCACCAGGCCATACTGACATTTCTCCTCTCTGAGGTCCAAAAATATCAGAAATATTCATGCATCTATAGAAGATAAATCAAGAAGACATCTCCATTCTACAAATTATACAAATTATTGTGACACACACAGGAGTTCTCATTAGTTAAGAGAAAACTGCTATGAAAGCTATTATTTGGAGAACATTCTTACAAGATAAAAATATCTGTGATGGAAAATAATGGAAAATAGGTTGTCACTAACAATGTTGAGACCAACCACTCTCTTGAATTTTCTGCTAGGTTAATTTTTCTTCTCATAAATTAAGGTTTTAACTGCCCAAATACCTGTACATTTCCCAAAGGCAAGTGTGATTGCAATGTGATCCTATCACTCATCACAGAAAAGGATAAAATCAGTTCTAATGGGAACTCTTTCAGTATACTCTTTTTGTAAAAGCAATTAAAATGAACCTGGAAATGCATACTTAGCTAAGAAAAGAGTGAGGAAAAGAAAATACATGTGAACCTCATTTTAACAAAATCCAGCTGTTAGGAAAAATTAACCACAGTTTTCTTAGAGCACCCCATGTTAAAGTGTTGCTTACAACCTTAACCCTAACTACTTGATGGACAGGTATCGGGAAAAGGAAAAAAGTTAAAGGGTTGACCCCTGAAATAACTAGGCCACCACACTCACCTTAATTTTTAAGGGGCACTCATGGGTAGCGTGATATTCTACAGATAAAAGAGGGAAGGGAGCAAGAGAGAATTAAAGAGTGATGCTAATTTAAGAGCTGAAAAACAGGATATATAGGCAAGGATGAAAAGTACAGAGCACAATTTCAAGGTAGTCTGAAAGTATAAACCCCAGAAAAGTTCATCACCTAGCAGTTCTGCTGCATCTACTCTCATCAATTCATTTCTGAGTGTAATTCCAGGTGTTCACCAACTTTTATAGCTGGGGCCTGGGCTACCTTAGTGACCTCTGCTTCTCTGTCTTAATAACTAGGCACAGAGATTAGAAACTATATTTCTACTCATCAAATGTATCTCTCAGTGGGATAGAGACAAAGCTGCTTCTGATGGTCTTTTACTATCTTTTCACCCTCCTGCTTATCTCCATTTTAGTTACTCTCAGTTACTGAGCTTCAGGAAGCACAAATTCCACTTTTTGAATTCAGACTGATCCTAGGGGAGTAATAAAAGTGATACACTCTTCAAGTTGGTTTAGCCAGAGAAACCAACTTGAAAGTTGAAATCACTGCCCTCCCCCCTACGTGGGATCAGACACCCAGGGAAGTGAATCTCCCTGGCAACGTGGAATATGACTCCCGGGGAGGAATGTAGAACCGGCATCGTGGGATGGAGAACATCTTCTTGACCAAAAGGGGGATGTGAAAGGAAATGAAATAAGCTTCAGTGGCAGAGAGATTCCAAAACGAGCCGAGAGATCACTCTGGTGGGCACTCTTACGCACACTTTAGACAACCTTTTTTAGGTTCTAAAGAGTTGGGGTAGCTGGTGGTGGATACCTGAAACTGTTAGGCTGCAGCCCAGAACCCATGAATCTCGAGGACAGTTGTATAAAAATGTAGCTTATGAGGGGTGGCAGTGGGATTGGGAAGGCCATGAGGACCAAACTCCACTTTGTCTAGTTTATGGATGGATGTGTAGAAAAGTAGGGGAAGGAAACAAACAGACAAAGGTACCCAGTGTTCTTTTTTACTTCAATTGCTCTTTTTCACTCTGGTTATTATTCTTGTTATTTTGGTGTGTGTGCTAATGAAGGTGTCAGGGATTGATTTGGGTGATGAATGTACGGCTATGTGGTGGTACTGTAAACAATCGAAAGTACAATTTGTTTTGTATGACTGCGTGGTATGTGAATATATCTCAATAAAATGATGATAAAAAAAAAAAATAAAGCACATTGGCCATAAAAAAAAAAAAAAAAAGTGATACACTCTTAGAAACCCTTTTATTACACAACTAACACTAGTATTTTGATCCTGATACATTAAATGAAAAGCAACATAGTAGGAAAAAAAAATCATTATAGAGTTTTAGAACTTATTTTGTATGATTTTGATCTAGGATGTTATCTTAGCTGTTCTGAGGCTATCTGCAAAAAAGATTACAGTCAGAGACAAAATGAAAAAGCTGAAATATTTATACTGGACAAGGTTAAAAGCAAAACAGGCTTTAATATAAAAAATACTATTGTTCTGAAGAAAATAGATTCTCCTGGGACACTACCACAAAGCCTGAAACACTGAGGATGGGCACGGCGGCTTTCCTGCATTAGCTCTGAGGGTGTGGAAGTCACAGGGAAGTGGCAGCAGGAATGGAGAAACGGGTTTTGCCATCCCCAGAGTTTTGATGAGGCCTTTGATCATTAGACAACTCTGTATGTGAGCGTGAGCATTTCGGAAATTAGAAGACAAGACTTCTCGTTAAACATGGGAGATCAAATACAGTCATTTAACTCTACTCCCCCGTGAAGCCCCAGTAGAAGAACAGTAAAAAGTAAAACCTCGAAAGGTTGCAGAGTGTGACAAAGACAAGTACGAACTAGACAGGCCAGCAAGTTCACAGAAGACAGAGGCCCATGGGAAAAGGGTAACTGAATTAGCAAAGTAGAAAAAAGCAGAAGACCAAGGGCCTGCAAGGGAGAGGCCAATGAGAAACAAGCCAATTAACCTCCTGAAAGCTAAGGAACCAGGGAAAGGGAAGGAGAAAGTCCAGCAACAAATTAACCGAGGCAATCAACCTTTCTTCTCAGCCCTGCACAAGACTGCGGGCTCAGTCTCCACAGCAATGGAGCAGGAGGGACTCTGGATTCAAGGACCCCTGGGTACAGCAGACAGCAGTTCAGTGGGAACAGGAAACGGATTAAACAAACTCTGAATTAAGCCACTTCCAGGCAGAGAACCAGAGGGGTCCTCTCTGCAGAAAATAAATACCCCACCCCCACCTCCGAAAAGGCATCCAGCTATTGAAACAGGAGGGGGGGGCGGGGAGCTTTTTTTTTTTTTAAGCCAGTTGGGTGAGGGCACTTGTCACTCTACAGTGGAAACCATGGCTGACAATTTCCACCTATACTACACAGCCTCCAATCAGTTTTTTTACATCTCACTTTAATGTGTAAATGAAATGTGACAAAAGCCTACAACAGGAAAGAATGAGTTTAAAAAGAGAAAAAAATGAACTCAAGTCTCAGAAACAATCAAATAAGCGTAAGAAAACCTCAGCAACAACAAAAACTCTAAATATACTCAGACAACAGAATCAACACCTTCATGAAACAAGATTAAAAAATAAAAGCAACATTTTTAGAAACAAAAAGTGCAGAGTTGGACAAAAAAAAAGTCTAAAGAATAGTCTAAATTGTAAAACAAAAAAGCAGATGATCAAAAATGGGAGAAAAATATTAAAATTAGAGAAGTGGCCTAAGTGTTTCAATATCTAACTAATAAGATAGCCAAAAAGACAGAACAGACAAATTGCACCGACAGGCAGGAATACAGTATCTGAAATTCTCTAGAACTGAGGAATATGCATCTCCAGTCTGAATGGGCCTGTAAAGCACCCAACACAGGAACAGAGGGGAAGCCACCTCTACTCATTCATCATGAAATTTCAGAACATTATAGCTAGCTAAAGAGAAAACCCTAAAAGCCCCAGAAATTTAAATTAAAATTTAAAAAGTCACATACAGAAGTTCAAGAATCAGCATTGCATCGGATTTCTCAACAGGGACAACAGAAGCCAAAAGACAACAGAGGAATACTTTAAAAACTCTGCAGGTACTTTAACCTAGAATCTGTATCTAGCTATAACAATAACCAAAACATTTTTAGATACCCAAGATCTCAAAATTTATTTCCTAAACATACTTCCCAAAGAAGCTACTACAGGATATGCTCCACGAAGCAAGGGACAAAACCAAGAAAGAAGAGGGATCCAGAAAACAAAGAGAAGGGAAGGCAGTTCCCGGGGCAGAGGAGAGGAGAATGCCCGCCTGGGGGGCGCAGCAGTTTGGGGGGCACAGCAGCTTGGCGTCCACGCGGTCCAGAGGGAGGCGGGGGGCTGCAGGGTGGGGCAGACTTATCTGCTGGTATGACTCAATGGAAACTGGTATTGGGAAGTTTTTAAAATTCTATAGAAGACTTTGGGGAGGTTAAAGGGAAATTAAGGGCACGGAAAAATAAAACAATGACTAGTTTCAGGCAAAAAAAGGAGAAAGGAAATGTAATCATAATGTAACCTGGCTCAACTGGGAATCATATTTACAGAGTTACAAAAATAAAAACACTGATACAACTAAAAATTATATATAAGCATACTGGGAGAATGGGGGAAAGTAAAGTTGGACTGTGGAGGATGGTAGGAGGAGGGAGGAAATTTTCTTATCTATCATAACTGGTAGACAATAGAGTAATAAAAATAGCAGCATATGCATTCTATTTAAAATGTGAGGGTAAATTCCAGGGGAAAAAAAATAGCAAGAAGTGATGAGTGCTTCCTTTTGAGGAAGTACAGAACAGGGCAGGGGATGCTGATCCTTTGTCATAAGCTTTATGGTGTGCACACAAACAATTCCCAAGGCAACAGAAACATAAAAATCACTTGAACAGCTTCATCAAATCATATTAGAAATCCATCTCATACATCATGTTTACATACTGGTATTTACTGATGCACAAGTTTGATCAATATAACTTACCACGTTACCTGTATTATCAACATACATGTTTTAAAACACTCGCCAGGGATCCACCTACCAGAATACAACAGTAAAAATCTAAGCCACCATAACAATTATTTAACAAAGATTTGCAGTATTTTCTGTTAATTCAGAAAAAAGTTGTCAGTTAAAAATTCTAAACAAAGTTCTTCCAAAGTGCTAATAACACCTAATTACTAGGACTAAGCTTACCTCCATGGGAGTGGAAAGGTATTTTTGCCCTTTGTTTTGTACTTCCATATCTCTGGACCCTGGTCCAATGCCATAAGTTCACTGCCAAATGCCATCCAGACACAGAGGTATCTCCATGGCTATGTTATGTACATAGATTTGGACCTCTTATATTCAGACATTTAAATAATTCTCATGAGAATCAAGAGATCATCTGGTCTAGTCTATACGAAATTTGGGTTGTGACATATGTTTGACACTACAGGAAAAATCAGGCTAAGTCAGGAACTGTTCGATCTCGAAGACTCTTAAGACTTTAGGCAACTGTATTTTCTTTCCATTAGTTTAAAATTCCAAATCAAGTTTCTTAAGCATTATTCCTGATACAAATGAACAATTTTTCTTTAATAAATAAGAAAATGTATTTGTCATTTTCCAAGCTACTTCCAACCATAATTATGAAGGCAAAAGATCTTGGATACTTACATTGACTAATCCAAAATAGTGCTCATTGACTGGAAACTGTTCTGGACCAATCTCTTTCTCTAATGCCGAGGCATTGGCGCCCTATAAAATTAAAAACAAAAATCTTAGTATTTATGGTATTTCCATAATGTCACAAGTATATAGGCAAAATTATAAGGGTACTTCTGGCAATTTAAAAAATTATCTATGTTCCTCATAACTAAATAACATTATTGAAAGAAAATAAAGAATAAAGATTTAATGACTTTAATTTAGAGAAACTTTCTCATGGAACAAAAAACTGGAACAAGGATTATATTCATAACTTTTTTCTAAGTTCTATTTCTGTATTTTTCTAAGTAATGAATTAATGCCCCTGTATCATGTACTGCTATTGGGAACCATTTAGGAAAGCTGAAACTTTGTAAAATTAAATATGCTTATATTTAATAGCCTAGCAATTCTTCTGAAGCGTATGACTGAGAGTCTCACACAGAATTAAATGGTGACAAGAATGTGTACTGCAGCACTGTTTATGAAGGCAGAGCTGGCAGCAATCTAGGTGGTCCATTACTGGAGGAACAGGTACGTAAAAACGACAGAATACTAAGCAGCCGAGTCAGAATCAATGAACTAGATTTACATATGGAAATATGGATACTCAAAAAATACCCAAATGTCACTTTGAAAAGCTACATATAAGACAAGACACACAGTCCACCCCTCTGTTATACTGTTCATATGGTTAACATCACACCTGAGGTCCTCCTTTTAGCTGAATTCCTTGAACTGGGAAGCCCAGCATGTCATTAAGACATGCCTCCTCACACTAGCTTCCTGACAAGTCAAGACCAAAAATAAGTTCAATTAAAGATACCTGATGAGCTGATGATTAAATTCCACCAAAACAATACATATCCTCTCACATCCTCCAACCAACCAGGACTTGTATATATACATGATATTGCCTTTATTTTTTTTTTAATTTAAGAATTACTTTTAGGTTATATGTAAAATCTTGATACAATCGCTAGTTTAGAGATATAATTTATTTCTGAGTATGGATATCAATTAATTATTTTCATCTAATGGACTACCAACAAGAAATTCAGTTATTACAGCAACTGTCTGATTAGTGAGAATGTTGCAAGCCCCACTTCCCATCCATGGTAGCTCAAGTACCCTGTCCCCAAATTTCCTCATATGTTGAAAAAACCAATAGCCCAGATTTTTAACACCTACTGTAAAAATTCAAACAGATTCTGGTTTATTCAAAATGGTATAACCCCCCCACACACACACACACCCAAAAAAAGAAGAAAAAAAAGTGCTATTATTCAAAACATAACCTCATACACCTGTCTTTGTCTATGTGGAATACTAAAATACCACCACATACACTTTAAGAAAGGCATTCCTGGCCCGTAGGGGGAACTAAGGACAGACTGACACGTGAACGTCATCTTCCCGGTGTCCTAGCCAATCGTAACATGACACACACCCTGTGCTCCACCCTCCTGGGTGCCTTTCTTCCCCATATAGACCACATGCTTTCCTGCACTGACTTAAAAAGCCCTTCCCCCCTCTTTGCCTTGCCCTCTTGGTAATTCTGATCATGGCTCAAGTTATTAGCCTCTCTGTGCATCAGTTTCCTAACTGTAAAAGGGAAGTGTCACCAACTACCTCATAGGGCGACTCCAAGAATTAACTGAGTTTTAACTTTTGTAAGGCATCTGGTGTTGCCTGGCACCTAAGCAAGTGTCCCATAAATGCTGGTTCTTTTCTCCTTCCTTCCAATCACCAGAAGAAAAAACCACTCTCAAGGGAGTCTAAGTCAACCAACAAATTCCAAGCAGCACAATTCAACAGTTTGAGGGATTATGGTTACGGATGTACTGAAGGTGGCAGATCAAAACAGAAGGAGATAATGGAATTCACTTGATATAGTTCTAAACTAAGGCCTGGCACAGTAACCTATCCTTACTATGTGAATGATGCTAACAGCAGACTCAGCAAATGCAGAATGAACATTCCTATGGCACAAATTCAAGGTCTGCTGCTGAAATAATCAGAGTACACTGCTATCTCCAGCCTGATGATAATTAAAAAGGCAAAAGACTATACTAAGGCAGAGGAGGGGCAAGATGGCGGCATAGAGAGGAGTGGAAGCTAAGTAGTCCCCCTGGAAAAACTACAAAAAACCAGAAACAACTAGTAAATAATCCAGAATAACTGCGGGGGGACAGACGAGACCATCCACTCATCATACACCAACCTGAATTGGGAGGAATGCCCGAGAACACAGCATAAAATCTGTAAGTAAAACCTGCAGATCCAAGTTGGGAGACCCCCTCCCCCATAGCCTGAGCGGCAAAGCCTCGTGATGCCAGAGAGAAGCTCTCTCCCAGCAAGCGAATATAGCTCAGCTGAGCTCCAACTGGGGTTTTAAGTAGCGAGTGTGAACTGCTCACTACAGGTACGCATCCCCAAAAAACAGACAGAGGCTTTGGGTGACGACTGACCTTGGAGAGCCGGAGGGTCGCCTTGGACTGGGTCTGAAGGGGACTATCTGTTTCTTTTCGGCTCAGTGGAGAAAACCCCAGTCATTTTCAGTTTCCAGGGCTGTGAAGCGGAGAAGGGTGGAGACAGCACAAGCAGAGAGGGAGACCACTGAAATGTTAATGACCTCCCCCTAGGGGGTCTATCTTCTCCAAGAGGAAAGGGGTGGGGCCCTTTCCATTCAGAACCAGACCCCAGAGCCTGGGGGAACACGGCCATACCTCCTCACACCAGGCAAGAATTATAGGCTAACAGGCGTCACCTGCTGCGCAGAAAAGCACAGTGACCCGAGGCATCAAAGGGTGGAGCAATTTTCTAAGACACACCCACAGGGAAACCAGATACTGAATATTTCTTCCCTCTGGGACCTGAGCCTGTTCTGGTCTGGGAAAACCTGATTTGGATAACCAAGGAAACCATGCCTAGACAACAGAAAATTACAACCTACACTAAGAAAAACAAAGTTATGGCCCAGTCAAAGGAACAAACATACACTTCAACTGAGATACAGGAATTTAAACAACTAATGCTAAATCAATTCAAAAAGTTTAGAGAAGATATTGTAAAAGAGATAGAGGCTGTAAAGGAAGCACTGGGCATGTATATGACAGAAATCAAAAGTTCAAAAAACAACTAGTAGAATCTATGGAAGTGAAAGGCACAACACAAGAGATGAAAGACACAATGGAAACATACAACAGCAGATCTCAAGAGGCAGAAGAAAACACTCAGGAACTGGAGAACAAAACACCTGAAAGCCTACACGCAAAGGAGCAGATGGAGAAAAGAATGAAAAAATATGAGCAACGTCTCCGGAAACTCAAGGATGAAACAAAGTACAATAATGTACATATCACTGGTGTCCCAGAAGGAGAAGAGAAGGGAAAGGGGGCAGAAGCAATAATAGAGGAAATAATTAATGAAAATTTCCCATCTCTTATGAAAGACGTAAAATTACAGATCCAAGAAGCGCAGCGTACTCCAAACAGAAGAGATATGAATAGGCCTACACCAAGACACTTAATAATCAGATTATCAAATGTCAAAGACAAAGAGAGAATCCTGAAAGCAGCAAGAGAAAAGCAATCCATTACATACAAAGGAAGCTTAATAAGACTATGTGCGGATCTCTCAGCAAAAACCATGGAGGCAAGAAGGAAGTGGTGTGATATATTTAAGATACTGAATGAGAAAAACCGCCAACCAAGAACCCTACATCCAGCAAAGCTGTCCTTCAAATATGAGGGAGAGCTCAAAATATTTTCTGACAAACAGACAATGAGAGACTTTGTGAACAAGACACCTGCCCTACAAGAAATACTAAAGGGAGCACTACAGAGTGATAGGAGAAGACAGGAGTACGTGGTTTGGAACACAATGTTGGGAGAAGGTAACACAGCAATGTAAGTACACTGAACAAAGATAACTGTGAATACGGTTGAGAGAGGAAGGTGGGCACATGTGAGACACCAGAAGAAAGGAGGAAAGATAAAGACTGGGACTGTGTAACTTGGTGAAATCTAGTGTGTTCAACAATTGTGATAAAATGTACAAATATGTTCTTTTACGAGGGAGAACAAGCAAATGTCAACTTTGCAAGGTGTTAGAAATGGGAGGCATTGGGGGAGGGATGCAATCAACAAACTAGAGACTGTAAATAACAGAATCATTGTATTATGCCTCCTTTAATGTAACAAAGGCAATATACCAAGGTAAATGCAGATAAGAGGGGGGGATAGGGGAGGCATGTTAGACACTTGACATTGGTGGTGTTGTCTGACTCTTTACCCTACTTTGATTTAAGGTTATTTTTCCTTTTGCTGCTTCCTAGCTGTCTTTTTTTTTCCTCTTTCTTTTGCCTCTCTACCTTCTTTGACTCTCCCTCCTGCCTTGTGGAAGAAATGTAGATGCTCTTATAGAGATAATGGTGAAGGTGGTGAACACATAAATGTATGACCATGCAGAAAACCATCGATTATTTACTTGGGATGGAATGTATGGTGAGTGAACAAAACCATATTAAAAAAAATGGGTTGATGACAAAACCTCGAGGGCTATATACTGAGTGAAATAAGCCAGACACATTAGGACAATTATTGCAGGGTCCCACTGATAGGAACTAATTATAATATGTAAACTCATAGACATGAAACATAAGGTACCAAGATATAGGACGAGGCTTAAGAATGGGGAGTGGTTGCTTAGTATGAGCAGAATGTTCAATTAGGATGAACTTAAATGTTTGGAAATGAACAGGGGTGTCGGTAGCAAGATGTGAGAATAACTAACAGCGCCGAATGGTGTGTGAATGAGGTGGAAAGGGGAAGCTCAGAGTCATATATGTCACCAGAAGGAAAGTTGGAGGTCAAAGGATGGGAATGTATAAAACTGAATCCTATGGTGGGCAATGTCCATGATCAACTGTACAAATACTAGAAATCGCTTCCATGAACCAGAACAAATGTATGACAATACAATTAGACGTTAATAATACAGGGACATATAGGGAAGAACTATATACCTATTACAAACTATATACTACAGTCAGTAGTATTTCAACATTTTTTCATAAACAGTAACAAATGTACTATATCAATACTAAGAGTCAACAATTGAGGGGGGTTGGTTAGGGACAGGGGAGGATTAGAGTTTCCCTTTTTTTTCTTTTTTTCATCTTTCACTTCATTTCTTGTCCAGAGTAATGAAAAGTTTCTAAAAATTGAACAAAAATTAAGTGTGATAGATGCACAGCTGTATGAGGGTACCCAGGGGCAAGTGATTGTACACTTTGGATCTTTGGATAATTGTATGGTATCTGAACAATCTCAATAAAAATGAAAAACAAACAAACAAAAAACATGCAGCATATCAAAAAAATGTATTAGCAAAAAATTAAAGTGAAAAAAAAAAAAGACTATACTAAGTAATCCAGTTTCTGATGAGGAATGATTTTTTAATTTTAAAATATTTTCAACACTGGAGTTAGATATAACTTGTGAAACAAACGACCAAACCAAAAATCTGCTGTAAATTTTTTAATATCTTTAGGAGAGTTCTCAAACATAGATATCTCATGAAGATTTTGTTGAATGCTGCCAAATTCTGCCATGTCATATAACGGGGAATCAAACACCCAAAGATTTAAACTGAGCCTAGAATAATTCAACATTCAATAATAATGGCTCAACTATTTTCCACCTTCACACATTCGAGAAAGATGAACCTACCAATTAACAATGCCTTATGAAATCAGTGATTCTTTACTACAGTAAAGGGTAGGAATGGGAGCACAACCGTTAAGGGTTTCTGCTGTAGCACTTTCATAGGTATGAGGTTTTTTTTTTTTTTGGTCTGAGTGATAGGCACAGATGGAAGATCTTTTTTTTTTCCTGGCTCTACTGTCACTATTTTCTTAACTTAGGAAAAGATTATTTTAGCCTCAAGTATCTGTTACTGTAGAATTCATCACGAAGAAACAATTAGATCCCCATGACTATCCTGATAAAAACAACCAAAGGGTGGATGAAATTTAAAATTAAAAAAGGAAAAAATGAAACACTACCAAGCTGGTGAGAAAATAAGGAATCTGCAGAAGCCAAAAAGCAAAGTGACGGGGAATCCTGGGAGATAAGCAAACCCCAAAGACAGATTTCACACTGAGGGATACTATCTGCCAAGCCCTCAGGGCCTTTAGAGTCTCTTCTGACAGCTGAGTGGGGTCTGAAAGTGTAGGGTCCAACATGAGATCTCAGCATGAAGCCAGCATTTCCTTCAGTGTGAGGGGAAACAAGAAACAATCCTGTTCTGACTTAATTTTGGCACTAGGTAGAAGGAGAAAATGAGTAACATCCAAAAACTCATACCCACAAATTGGCCCTCATGAAGGCCTGTGACCAAATTCACACATGCTACATGATCTTTAAAAAAAAAAAAAAAAAATCTCCAGCAGATAATTTAGTTCAAAGAGATCCTGAGTTGACAGTGCCCTCCCATACCCCAAAACTGTCAGAAAAACAAAATTCACTCTAAAGAAGACAAATTCAATACAACCTACAAAAAGTTCCCACAAATAAAATTTCAAGAGATATGCGTTCACAATCAAAAATCACAAAACACACAGGCAAACAAAGCACCATGAATAAAAGCCAGCAGAGAGGCGGGGCAAGATGGCAGACTGGTGAGCTGTATGTTTTAGTTACTCCTCCAGGAAAGTAGGTAGAAAGCCAGGAACTGCGTGGACTGGACACCACAGAGCAATCTGACTTTGGGCATACTTCATACAACACTCATGAAAACGTGGAACTGCTGAGATCAGCGAAATCTGTAAGTTTTTGTGGCCAGGGGACCCGCGCCCCTCCCTGCCAGGCTCAGTCCCGTGGGAGGAGGGGCTGTCAGCTCCGGGAAGGAGAAGGGAGAACTGCAGTGGCAGCCCTTATCGGAATCTCATTCTACTGATCCAAACTCCAACCATAGATAGACTGAGACCAGACATCAGAGAATCTGAGAGCAGCCAGCCCAGCAGAGAGGAGACAGGCATAGAGAAAAAAAAAACAACACGAAAAACTCCAAAATAAAAGCGGAGGATTTTTGGAGTTCTGGTGAACATAGAAAGGGGAAGGGCCCTGAGGCGCATATGCAAATCCCGAAGAAAAGCTGATCTCTCTGCCCTGTGGACCTTTCCTTAATGGCCCTGGTTGCTTTGTCTCTTAGCATTTCAATAACCCATTAGATCTCTGAGGAGGGCCCTTTTTTTTTTTTTTTTTTAATCCCTTTTTCTTTTTCTAAAACAATTACTCTAAGAAGCCCAATACAGAAAGCTTCAAAGACTTGCTATTTGGGCAGGTCAAGTCAAGAGCAGAACTAGGAGAGCTCTGAGACAAAACGCAATAATCCAGTGGCTGAGAAAAATCACTAAACACCACAACTTCCCAAGAAAAGGGGGGTGTCCGCTCACAGCCATCATCCTGGTGGACAGGAAACACTCCTGCCCATCGCCAGCCCCATAGCCCCAGACAACCCAGTGTGACGGAAGTGCTTCAAATAACAGGCACACACCACAAAACTGGGCGTGGACATTACCCTTCCCTGCAACCTCAGCTGACTGTCCCAGAGTTGGGAAGGTAGAGCAGTGTGAATTAACAAAGCCCCATTCAGCCATTATTTCAGCAGACTGGGAGCCTCCCTACACAGCCCAGCAGCCCAGAACTGCCCTGGGGGCACTCACCTGTGACATAGCACAGTCATCCCTCAACAGAGGACCCGGGGTGCATGGCCTGGAAGAGGGATCCACTTGCAAGTCTCAGGAGCCATACGCCAATACCAAGGACTTGTGGGTCAGTGCCAGAGACAAACTGTGGCAGGACTGAACTGAAGGATTAGACTATTGCAGCAGCTTTAAAACTCTAGGATCACCAGGGAGATTTGATTGTTAGAGCCACCCCCCCTCCCTGGCTGCCCAGAAACACGCCCCATATACAGGGCGGGCAACACCAACTACACACGCAAGCTTGGTACACCAATTGGACCCCACAAGACTCACTCCCCCACTCACCAAAAAGGCTAAGCAGGGGAGAACTGACTTGTGGAGAACAGGTGGCTCGTGGACGCCACCTGCCAGTTAGTTAGAGAAAGTGTACTCCACGAAGCTGTAGATCTGATAAATTAGAGATAAGGACTTCAATTGGTCTACAAATCCTAAAAGAACCCTATCAAGTTCAGCAAATGCCACGAGGCCAAAAACAACAGAAAATTATAAAGCATATGAAAAAACCAGACAATATGGATAACCCAAGCCCAAGCACCCAAATCAAAAGATCAGAAGAGACACAGCACCTAGAGCAGCTACTCAAAGAACTAAAGATGAACAATGAGACCATAGTACGGGAGACAAAGGAAATCAAGAAGACCCTAGAAGAGCATAAAGAAGACATTGCAAGACTAAATAAAAAAATGGATGATCTTATGGAAATTAAAGAAACTGTTGACCAAATTAAAAAGATTCTGGACACTCATAGTACAAGACTAGAGGAAGCTGAACAACGAATCAGTGACCTCGAAGATGACACAATGGAAAATGAAAGCATAAAAGAAAGAATGGGGAAAAAAATTGAAAAAATCGAAATGGACCTCAGGGATATGATAGATAATATGAAACGTCCAAATATAAGACTCATTGGTGTCCCAGAAGGGGAAGAAAAGGGTAAAGGTCTAGGAAGAGTATTCAAAGAAATTGCTGGGGAAAACTTCCCAAATCTTCTAAACAACATAAATACACAAATCATAAATGCTCAGCGAACCCCAAATAGAATAAATCCAAATAAACCCACTCCGAGACATATTCTGATCACACTGTCAAACACAGAAGAGAAGGAGCAAGTTCTGAAAGCAGCAAGAGAAAAGCAACTCACCACATACAAAGGAAACAGCATAAGACTAAGTAGTGACTACTCAGCAGCCACCATGGAGGCAAGAAGGCAGTGGCACGATATATTTAAAATTCTGAGTGAGAAAAATTTCCAGCCAAGAATACTTTATCCAACAAAGCTCTCCTTCAAATTTGAGGGAGAGCTTAAATTTTTCACAGACAGACAAATGCTGAGAGAATTTGCTAACAAGAGACCTGCCCTACTGGAGATACTAAAGGGAGCCCTACAGACAGAGAAACAAAGAAAGGACAGAGAGACTTGGAGAAAGGTTCAGTACTAAAGAGATTCGGTATGGGTACAATAAAGGATATTAATAGACAGAGGGGAAAAATATGACAAACATAAACCAAAGGATAAGATGGCTGATTCAAGAAATGCCTTCACGGTTATAACGTTGAATGTAAATGGATTAAACTCCCCAATTAAAAGATATAGATTCGCAGAATGGATCAAAAAAAATGAACCATCAATATGTTGCATACAAGAGACTCATCTTAGACACAGGGACACAAAGAAACTGAAAGTGAAAGGATGGAAAAAAATATTTCATGCAAGCTACAGCCAAAAGAAAGCAGGTGTAGCAATATTAATCTCAGATAAAATAGACTTTAAATGCAGGGATGTTTTGAGAGACAAAGAAGGCCACTACATACTAATAAAAGGGGCAATTCAGCAAGAAGAAATAACAATCGTAAATGTCTATGCACCCAATCAAGGTGCCACAAAATACATGAGAGAAACACTGGCAAAACTAAAGGAAGCAATTGATGTTTCCACAATAGTTGTGGGAGACTTCAACACATCACTCTCTCCTATAGATAGATCAACCAGACAGAAGACCAATAAGGAAATTGAAAACCTAAACAATCTGATAAATGAATTAGATTTAACAGACATATACAGGACATTACATCCCAAATCACCAGGATACACATACTTTTCTAGTGCTCATGGAACTTTCTCCAGAATAGATCATATGCTGGGACATAAAACAAGCCTCAATAAATTTAAAAAGATTGAAATTATTCAAAGCACATTCTCTGACCACAATGGAATACAATTAGAAGTCAATAACCATCAGAGACTTAGAAAATTCACAAATACCTGGAGGTTAAACAACACACTCCTAAACAATCAGTGGGTTAAAGAAGAAATAGCAAGAGAAATTGCTGAATATATAGAGACGAATGAAAATGAGAACACAACATACCAAAACCTATGGGATGCAGCAAAAGCAGTGCTAAGGGGGAAATTTATAGCACTAAACGCATATATTAAAAAGGAAGAAAGAGCCAAAATCAAAGAACTAATGGATCAACTGAAGAAGCTAGAAAATGAACAGCAAACCAATCCTAAACCAAGTACAAGAAAAGAAATAACAAGGATTAAAGCAGAAATAAATGACATAGAGAACAAAAAAACAACAGAGAGGATAAATATCACCAAAAGTTGGTTCTTTGAGAAGATCAACAAGATTGACAAGCCCCTAGCTAGACTGACAAAATCAAAAAGAGAGAAGACCCATATAAACAAAATAATGAATGAAAAAGGTGACATAACTGCAGATCCTGAAGAAATTAAAAAAAGTATAAGAGGATACTATGAACAACTGTATGGCAACAAACTGGATAATGTAGAGGAAATGGACAATTTCCTGGAAACATATGAACAACCTAGACTGACCAGAGAAGAAATAGAAGACCTCAACCAACCCATCACAAGCAAAGAGATCCAATCAGTCATCAAAAATCTTCCCACAA
Source organism: Choloepus didactylus (assembly GCF_015220235.1). Taxonomy (NCBI): domain Eukaryota; kingdom Metazoa; phylum Chordata; class Mammalia; order Pilosa; family Megalonychidae; genus Choloepus; species Choloepus didactylus. The sequence continues at coordinate 12,696,193 of NC_051318.1, read as the reverse complement.
ATAAATGCCCAGGGCCAGATGGCTTCACAGGGGAATTCTACCAAACTTTCCAGAAAGAACTGACACCAATCTTACTCAAACTCTTTGAAAACATTGAAGAAAATGGAACACTACCTAACTCATTCTATGAAGCTAACATCAATCTAATACCAAAACCAGGCAAAGATGCTACAAAAAAGGAAAACTACTGGCCAATCTCCCTAATGAATATAGATGCAAAAATCCTCAACAAAATACTTGCAAATCGAATCCAAAGACACATTAAAAAAATCATACACCATGACCAAGTGGGGTTTATTCCAGGCATGCAAGGATGGTTCAACATAAGAAAATCAATCAATGTATTACAACACATTAACAAGTCAAAAGGGAAAAATCAATTGATCATCTCAATAGATGCTGAAAAAGCATCTGACAAAATCCAACATCCCTTTTTGATAAAAACACTTCAAAAGGTAGGAATTGAAGGAAACTTCCTCAACCTGATAAAGAGCATATATGAAAAACCCACAGCCAGCATAGTACTCAATGGTGAGAGACTGAAAGCCTTCCCTCCAAGATCAGGAACAAGACAAGGATGCCTGCTATCACCACTGTTATTCACCATTGTGCTGGAAGTGCTAGCCAGGGCAATCCGGCAAGACAAAGAAATAAAAGGCATCCAAATTGGAAAAGAAGAAGTAAAACTGTCATTGTTTGCAGATGATATGATCTTATATCTAGAAAACCCTGAGAAATCGATGATACAGCTACTAGAGCTAATAAACAAATTTAGCAAAGTAGCGGGATACAAGGTTAATGCACATAAGTCAGTAATGTTTCTATATGCTAGAAATGAACAAACTGAAGAGACACTCAAGAAAAAGATACCATTTTCAACAGCAACTAAAAAAATCAAGTACCTAGGAATAAACTTAACCAAAGATGTAAAAGACCTATACAAAGAAAACTACATAACTCTACTAAAAGAAATAGAAGGGGACCTTAAAAGATGGAAAAATATTCCATGTTCATGGATAGGAAGACTAAATGTCATTAAGATGTCAATTCTACCCAAACTCATCTACAGATTCAATGCAATCCCAATCAAAATTCCAACAACCTACTTTGCAGACTTGGAAAAGCTAGTTATCAAATTTATTTGGAAAGGGAAGATGCCTCGAATTGCTAAAGACACTCTAAAAAAGAAAAACGAAATGGGAGGACTTACACTCCCTGACTTTGAAGCTTATTATAAAGCCACAGTTGCCAAAACAGCATGGTACTGGCACAAAGATAGACATATGGATCAATGGAATCGAATTGAGAATTCGGAGATAGACCCTCAGATCTATGGCCGACTGATCTTTGATAAGGCCCCCAAAGTCACTGAACTGAGTCATAATGGTCTTTTCAACAAATGGGGCTGGGAGAGTTGGATATCCATATCCAAAAGAATGAAAGAGGACCCCTACCTCACCCCCTACACAAAAATTAACTCAAAATGGACCAAGGATCTCAATATAAAAGAAAGTACCATAAAACTCCAAGAAGATAATGTAGGAAAACATCTTCAAGACCTTGTATTAGGTGGCCACTTCCTAGACTTTACACCCAAAGCACAAGCAACAAAAGAGAAAATAGATAAATGGGAACTCCTCAAGCTTAGAAGTTTCTGCACCTCAAAGGAATTTCTCAAAAAGGTAAAGAGGCAGCCAACTCAATGGGAAAAAATTTTTGGAAACCATGTATCTGACAAAAGACTGATATCTTGCATATATAAAGAAATCCTACAACTCAATGACAATAGTACAGACAGCCCAATTATAAAATGGGCAAAAGATATGAAAAGACAGTTCTCTGAAGAGGAAATACAAATGGCCAAGAAACACATGAAAAAATGTTCAGCTTCACTAGCTATTAGAGAGATGCAAATTAAGACCACAATGAGATACCATCTAACACCGGTTAGAATGGCTGCCATTAAACAAACAGGAAACTACAAATGCTGGAGGGGATGTGGAGAAATTGGAACTCTTATTCATTGTTGGTGGGACTGTATAATGGTTCAGCCACTCTGGAAGTCAGTCTGGCAGTTCCTTAGAAAACTAGATATAGAGTTACCATTCGATCCAGCAATTGCACTTCTCGGTATATACCCGGAAGATCGGAAAGCAGTGACACGAACAGATATCTGCACACCAATGTTCATAGCAGCATTATTCACAATTGCCAAGAGATGGAAACAACCCAAATGTCCTTCAACAGATGAGTGGATAAATAAAATGTAGTATATACACACGATGGAATACTACGCGGCAGTAAGAAGGAACGATCTCGTGAAACATATGACAACATGGATGAACCTTGAAGACATAATGCTGAGCGAAATAAGCCAGGCACAAAAAGAGAAATATTATATGCTACCACTAATGTGAACTTTGAAAAACGTAAAACAAATGGCTTATAATGTAGAATGTAGGGGAACTAGCAATAGAGAGCAATTAAGGAAGGGGGAACAATAATCCAAGCAGAACAGATAAGCTATTTAACGTTCTGGGGATGCCCAGGAATGACTATGGTCTGTTAATTTCTGATGGACATAGTAGGAGCAAGTTCACAGAAATGTTGCTATATTATGTAACTTTCTTGGGGTAAAGTAGGAACATGTTGGAAGTTAAGCAGTTATCTTAGGTTAGTTGTCTTTTTCTTACTCCCTTGTCATGGTCTCTTTGAAATGTTCTTTTATTGTATGTTTGTTTTCTTTTTAACTTTTTTTTCATACAGTTGATTTAAAAAAGAAGGGAAAGTTTAAAAAAAAAAAGAAAGAAAGAAAGAAAAACAAGGAAAAAAAAAAAGATGTAGTGCCCCCTTGAGGATCCTGTGGAGAATGCAGGGGTATTCGCCTACCCCACCTCCATGGTTGCTAACATGACCACAGACATAGGGGACTGGTGGTTTGATGGGTTGAGCCCTCTACCACAGGTTTTACCCTTGGGAAGACGGTTGCTGCAAAGGAGAGGCTAGGCCTCCCTATGGTTTTGCCTAAGAGCCTCCTCCCGAATGCCTCTTTGTTGCTCAGATGTGGCCCTGTCTCTCTAGCTAAGCCAACTTGAAAGGTGAAATCACTGCCCTCCCCCCTACGTGGGATCAGACACCCAGGGGAGTGAATCTCCCTGGCAACATGGAATATGACTCCCGGGGAGGAATGTAGACCTGGCATCGTGGGACGGAGAACATCTTCTTGACCAAAAGGGGGATGTGAAAGGAAATGAAATAAGCTTCAGTGGCAGAGAGAATCCAAAAGGAGACGAGAAGTCACTCTGGTGGGCACTCTTACGCACACTTTAGACAACCTTTTTTAGGTTCTAAAGAATTGGGGTAGCTGGTGGTGGATACCTGAAACTATCAAACTACAACCCACAACCCATGAATCTCGAAGACAGTTGTATAAAAATGTAGCTTATGAGGGGTGACAATGGGATTGGGAAAGCCATAAGGACCACACTCCACTTTGTCTAGTTTATGGATGGATGAGTAGAAAAATAGGGGAAGGAAACAAACAGACAAAGGTACCCAGTGTTCTTTTTTACTTCAATTGCTCTTTTTCACTCTAATTATTATTCTTGTTATTTTTGTGTGTGTGCTAATGAAGGTGTCAGGGATTGATTTGGGTGATGAATGTACCACTATGTTATGGTACTGTAAACAATCGAAAGTACGATTTGTTTTGTTTGACTGCGTGGTATGTGAATATATCTCAATAAAATGAAGATTAAAAAAAAAAAAAAAAGCCAGCAGAAAAGCAGACAGTAGAATCAGGCTCATAAAGATATTAAATATAAAAACTATCAAACAGAGGATATTAAATAAATGTTTAATGTGCCAAGAAAAAGCAAAACCTTGATGACAAAAGAGCAAAGAAAAGACTGTGAAGTCTAAGCAGATTTTTAAAAAGAACCAATTAAAACTTTTAAGTATATAACTTCCAAGTATAAATTTGCAACAATTCAAAGTAAAAACTCAATAGTTGATTTAAGAAAAAACAAAGTTAATACCAGATGATATTTTTAGGCAACAGTTCTGTCAATATGATGTTACTGATTGAAACTAAACTTTTATTCAAAACAGGAAATGTTTTACAGAAAAGATTTCACAGAAGAAGGGATCCATTAAGGAGCTGCTGTAGAGAAACTAAGATACATGAAAACAGACCCGACCCAGTTGCTGTTACCACTTGATACAAAGTAACTTCTCTCGCCAACCCGGGCTGACCTCAGGTGCAATCACTATCCCCACACTTCCAGCAACATGTGAAGGTATCAGCTTTTCCAATCTCACTAAACCACTAAGGAGGAAAGGTTGGAGAGTCTATTAAAGGATAAACATTAACAAAGTCCTGAATAAAAGTTAGGACTTAGTATCACATCCTCAGAAACAACCATCTGATACTAAGAATTTGTAGGCAATGGGGTAATTCCTTAACTCTACACAGTATGCATTCTTGGAAAGATGAGGAAGGCTTCTTTTTCCTACCAAGAAATATCCATTCAAGTGAAAGAAAAAGTTAAATGGAGGATATTTTAGATCTATTATTTTGATAATAGCAATGTAACAGATAACATTTTAAATGTTACTGAAAAGCCAAAGATACCACCTGCAAATATGAAAAAAAAGAACTTCAGAGAAGGCTGCTTTCGATTAAATAATTTTTTACAGCCCACCAGGGAAAACAGACAACTGACTGTCCCTCATCTTGCCAGGATTAGAAAGACAGATACAAATTATATAAAAGCAAACTCATGACCAGGAATGTTTCCAAGAAAACAAATTAAGGCAATCTCCTGCTCACATCATCCACATCTAATGCTAGACTATGGTAACAAATAGTGTTTATGAAGGTATGTCATTTTGAAAAGATAAATTATGTTCAGTGTATACTCTTCAAGAAAGTAGAGAACTTAATACATTTTAGCAAGAAATAAAAAATGAAAACTTAAAAGAGTGAACACCCTACTATCTAGAAAATGTACTTTTTAAGAATCATACTTCTTTTTTTTACAACTAGATAATTAGGGCAAATTCCTGGTTCCTAGGCATCTTTCATTTTAAAACAAATATGAGAAAATCCAATTCATTTCCCCCAGTTTTGTGTTTCGAATCATATTTTACAATCCAGTGTTTACCACTCTGAGTTTAACACCAACAGGGCTGCGCTCAGGCCAGGCACCAGGGAGGCCTGCCAAGTCAGGCAGGAAGGCGCCCCAAGGCGAGGGAAGCAAGTGACCTTGGGAAACTGAGAAAAGTTCCTGAAGCACAGGAAGTGGCCTAAGTGAGGATGCGAGGGTGTAAACACAGCAAAGAGGAAGCGAATGTGAGGAGTAAAAAAAGATGAACCCGAAGTATAAAGAGGATGTGAAAAATAAATTTATAGCCCTTAAACCAGAAAAAGGTGAAGAAGCAAATATAAGGCTTAAAGCCCATACCTGTTCTGTGAAATGCTGCGTTCCTGAAGCCATATTCAGGGCAACAAAAATTTTTATGACAAATCATTTCCATTTCTTAAGTTTTCAGGCATCATAAAAACAGCATTGAAGCAACAGTCCTCAGGAAATGTGGAATTAAATAAGTAACTCAATTTCTACCTAGCATTGTGCTAGAAGTTGTAAAACATGCTTTTTAAACTGTAGCACCCATTAATGGGAGTGAACTCAGCCTTTTCTTTTCCAATAAAATATTAGAGAACAGGGCACATAACCCTACTAAGAGCAAACAATGGTTTATGAAACTTTTTTCCAATATATAGTATGCACATACTAGGTCTCAATGTAAAATCTATTTCTCATTGTGAACTGCAATTAAAAAAAAAAAAGTTGGTATACTGTGCTGTAAACAGTACAAAATGTAAGACAAATTTTCAAAATCATAATCCCATTAGGGAGTACACAGTGAATAAAAATTAGCTTTTCATGGTGACACACAAGTAGGAAATCATTAAAGAAATAAATTTAAAGTTATAGAGTAGTAAGTGTCAAAAGCATGCTACAACACAGTAATTACTATGGACGTCAGGGCAGGGATAACACTGAGAGCTGGAGAATTGGGGAAAGGCTTCACAAACAGATGGAACTAAAAGAGCCAGACCTTGAATTTCTGTTCAGTGTAACTTCACTATAGCTTTCTACATAGGGAAAGTTGGGGCCATGCCGAATAGCAGGCATTCTAACACTTCAACTGCCAGGCCACAAATCAGGATGCCCGCCCTCCTGCTTTCCTACCAACTACCTAACTGCAGTCTCACCTTTGAGAAAGCACCCTGCCTTTGTTTTCTCATCAGTAAGATGACAAGAGAGCACATTTTATGGCATCTGTTACTGCACATTTAAAACGCTATGATTCTAAAATAGCAACAAAATAGAATCATCATCAAAGTTGGAAGGAAGGACAAGATATTTAACCTCTTTGAGCCCGTTTCCTAATACTGTAAAACAGAGCAAACAATGTGCTCCTCTCAGCCCGTTGCTATGAGAATGTAGAGAAGATGTCTAGAACGAGACTGGCAAAGGAGGCATTAAGCAAACAGAGGTTCCACTGCCCCTTCTTCCTCCCTCCTGACTACACTGAGACGTGTGACTCCCATCTTCAGATAAACCCCTCAAAAAACCTGATTTCCCAAAGTCTTGATACAGTATCAGTGATTAAGAAAACATTTAGGGGTTCCACACTGATCTGCACTCTAGGCCTTCTGTGGTGGCCTCCTCTGGTTTAACCATCCCATCAAATGTTCCAACATACTCTAAAAAGAGTACAAAGAATTCTTAGATGGGTCCAAACTTAAAAATGGTATCGTGCCATTGCAGCATATTTCACAGAAGGCTACAAAAGCCATCTTAGAATCAGAGGTCAGCACCACAAATCATAAGGTACGAAATGTAAGAGACGGTATGGATGATACAGAACGCAACAAGGAAGTCCAGTGTTCAACACTAATGGATAAGAAGTCAAAATATCCTGCTAACTCAGACAGAAACGAAATATTATACAACCAATTATGACATGCTCTTTCTTCCTGAAAGTCTCTTGCCTCAGTGACTCTATCACAAGTCGTCTGAAAGCCATTTACGTAAGTTGCAAGAAGCAAGAGAAATCACATAAGTTTATTTTCTAATGATGCACATGTACATGTTTGTGTGTACATCCCCATCCTCCCCACTACCTGCCATACCAACCCCCAAAAAACCAACAAGGAAGACTTCTGGCAAGTTTTTCAAAATTTTCAGAAACAGGATGGCTATCCCAGAAAAAAATCAAAGTAACTTGCTTTTTCCATCAACTACCACCACAGAAACACATTTATATCATATTAAAACATGTAAATTCCTCATCTAATCAAATCAGAGAAATCCAATTTCATAATTAATCACTGGCCACATCTTTGCAAACTTAAACTTACTCTGATTTAAATTTACTGCACACTTACGTAATCTTTTCATCTAATAATATAAGTATACAAACATACCATCTAAGAAACAGAAGTCAACCAGTATTCAGATTACGTATCTGAATCATGATTATAATTCAGTGATAAAATAGCCAAACAAAAAACAATAGGCATAGAATTTTAACTTCCAGAGAGTTTAACTATCTCCTAGAAACTCAATGTTCCTGTCAATGACCAGTTTAAAAGCTGTGATCTACAAATTATTTGATTCAAAATCTTCAATCAAAGGTGTGTGGTATATACAGAGAATACTTATTTATAGAGAATAAGAGAACATTCAGGTTCGCCTTAAATCTTCTAACAAACTCAAGGAATGGCAGTTTCACTGACTGCAGCTTGCCAAATCTGAAAATGTCCACAATGGGACAATGAGCTACTGAAAAAAATCTGATTAAATCATCCCTGGCAGAAAGTAATCATAGTGATGGGGCTTAACAAAAACAACTCTGCCAAGCCTTCACAGTTGGCTTTACAATAACATCAAAAAGAAAACTCTCAAATATGAGCAAACTTAGCATAATGACAAACTTAGTTTGAGCATTCACAATGACATTTTAACAAATTCTACATTCTTCTACCAATACCAAAAATAACTTTTCCCAAAAAAATGCATAAAATACTCTCATGGACAGCTAAACATCTGAAGCACACATCTACCTGAACTCCATCACTAGACCTTACCTGTATTTTATCATCTACAGAAGGGCAAGATTTGGTTTTTACAGCAACTACATACTGCCTTCAATGCGGAATTCAACTGCTCACTTTAAGCTATTTCTACCGTTTTCTTGACAGTTTCTATATTGTTTCACCACCTAGAGTTTCAACTCTATAGAACATAGTCCTGGATTGGTACCAGGCAGAAGCTTCTGGCACCCACTTGGGTAACTGACTTGCATGATGCTGCTCAATCAGAAAACCTGTGTGTTCAGTTTTGCCACTTATAAAAACATGAACACTCCTATTTTTCCAAAATCAAATGTAGTATAATGAAGTATGGGTAAAGTACCTTGCACTCCTGAGAAGAGAATCAGTATATAAATACAATTCAAAATAAAACCAAAACTGAACATGTAAATTATTGACTGACTCAGGTTATATTAACAAGAGTTCTTATTTCATACTTCAGACTGCAGGGGCTAAATACAGTCCAGCTCACTCTGATAAAAAGTGAAATTATCATCCAACTTAAATAGTGCTGTGAGAAATAATCAAAATAATCCATATTCTTCAAATAAAATAATGCCCTCACATTGCAAAGAAGTGTCTCAGAAACAGAATTCTTAAGTCCTGGCACAATAAAAAAAAAGTCAAAGTTACTTGTGACTCTTTTCCATATCATTTGAAATTATAGGAATGTAATATTAAACAAGAACACCACTATCGGTTCTGTTTTCCAGATCTCAATTCCCTTGACCTAAGTGGGGATTTCTTCAGATCTTACCAGCTATGAAACTGGTAAGTTTCTTAGATGGAATGTTTGTATACTTAACATTACTAGATGAAAAGGATTACATAAGTGTGCAGCAAATTTAAGTATAAATAATGCAAGTTCAAATCTAAAAATAATTCAATAATTTCTGCAAGAATAAAGACCATTGTTAGCAACCATGCTGTCAAAGTCCCAGAAAATGCTGACACCCTTCTAAAGGCATGCAGTTTTGGTGAAAGGTGCTAGGGAGATTCTGCAAAGGGACTTCATCACATCAATGTAGTATTTAGTCTCCTTCTGGAGCAAAAAGCAAAGAAAGAAAGTAGCAGTACTATTTTGATAGCTGGTGGGGCAATAGAAAGAACTGGCTACAGTTGGCACCAAGTGAAGACATGTTCAAAACATGATCAAGGGTTTGGCCCCGGGCTCCCAAGGTAAGGACTGGCTTCTCTCACTTCCCTAGCAATGCCATTTCCCTAGAGAGCCAGTCACTTGTTAGAATCCAAAACGTCTAGGGTGAAAGCCATTATCTGCAGGGTTCAAATGAGGCCAAGTGTTGCCTGTTTAGTATTGTAAGCCCCAAAAGAATAAGTTAATTCTGAGTAAACAAAATTTAAATTCCACTACTTCAGCTCAGCAAGCCATGACAGTTAAAAACAAGGATATCATAGAATTTGGGACAGCAGCCATGTCTCTGAGAAAAGAGTTCAGCAGGCTGAGGAATAGGGTCTAGGAGTTGTCTCACTGCAGAGATGATAACACATAATATTTAGTTGTGGGAGCTTAAAAGTTGCAACAAAATTCAACTACTAAAATAAACACCGATGTGTATCTTTTAAACACAATTAGAACACACATTTCCACATGCAGGAAGAAATCAACATCAGAACTGGAATCGGGGCTATGTTATAGAGGAGGAAAAGTATGAGGTGGGAGAGAGACACTTCAGATGTCCCAGACAAAAGCAGGCTGCATAGGGCTGGGAGCCTTTATGGAAGAAGTGGAAGATCCCTGGGCTGCTCCGAGTTTGAGCCCCAGCTCCATCCCACTTCACAAGCCACTAGCCTTCACAGCAAGTCACTTCAACCGTCTTCGTTTCCTCATCTCATATTACAGGAAAACACCGACCCTACCTAACTCACCAGCTTGTTGATGGAATCAAATAATTAATGTGAAAGTTCTCTACAGCTTTAAAGCATTATGCAAAGGGATTAATAGAAACATCAGTCATTTAACTTCGTCTAACTGATCATTTTAGCACACTGAACAACACTGGAAAATTCCAGGAGAAAGGAATAAATGGACCTTGTTTAAGGGCACTTATCTCTGAAAGCTACTGTGCAGGTAGCAGGAAAAATATACCAATCTTTAGCTTACGTAGAAGTCTGAAGTTAACTCCCTAGGGACAGCTGTTATAAATACTATAACAAGCATCAAATACCTTTGTATGCTTTGTATGAAATTTTATTTTAAAAATAATGCAAATTCAGATCTAAAAATAATTCAAACAATACAGATGGTAGAAAATAAAATAAAAAAGTATCATTCACCACTCTCTCCCTTTAGGTTCCTTTCCCCAGAGTCACCCACTATTAGCAGTTAGGTATTAGTTTTTATGGTGATTATTATCATAACTTCAAATAATATATTACATATATTACATACCTCTACTCCAGCCAGCAGCTTTTAATTCTGTGCTACACAAGATGAGAAACTGGCACATACTACTACCCAATCCTCCTTCCCTGTGCCATCTTCTAATTTTTATTAGGTATTATTATTAGTATAGTATTGTTTGGGGCTTTTAGTGCTTCTATATTAAATCTCTAGCTAGATTTACTAACTTCATATAGTATGCAAGAAATTCCTGCTGTGAAATAAAAGGAAGTCAGCACATTTACCTTTCCTTCTACCTTCTTGCTTCCTGTACCTCCCAATTACTAGTTATGATTTTTTACATAATTCAGGAATTGTAACATTTACATTTGTTTCTATTATAACTAAATCTTCCATACTTTAGCTATAGGTTTATTTGTAAACCAATAACTAGAAAAAGAGGTAACTTAAAGAATAGCTAACATAGTTAAGGTGCCTGACTTGTGCAGTGGGAAGGACAGAGCTACTGAAGAACTTCAGAAGTAAGAAAAATTTAGTTATGTGTGTTAAAAATTTCATAGGTAATTAGCAAAAAAATAAAGACAATATCACCACTGGAACAAAAAGCAGCACAGGAAGGCAAAAAAAAGGGGGGGGGGGGCAAAGAAAGAGAAATGCAACCTCAAAGGAGAATTGTTCAAGTTTCTCACTTTCTTTCAATCACTTGGTTTTCCTCAAATGTCTGGAAATCTTTGATCAGCTGTTCAAATTTGTGAATGAAAGATGGCTGCACAAGAACCTGGCATGGGTTTCCTTTGCATTGGTATAGGTCTGATTCTCCTGCAGGAGAACTGGTTGTAGTTCTGTCTACACGGGCAGACTTCCTGGGAGAGGAGCAGGAAGACACTTTAAAGAGAGGGGAACTCCGAGGTAAGACCCAATCTCCAACATCTGTTGTAAAAACTGTATTACCAGGGAGAGAGAATGGCAGCACAGAGAGGAGTGGAATTTAGTTGGTCCTCTGGAACAACTAATAAACAACCAGGAACAACTAGTAAATAATTTGGAATAACTGCTGGGGGACAACTGTGACTGTCCACACATCATATACCAACCTGGATTAGGAGGAATGCCCAAGATCGCAGCATAAAATCTGTAAGTAAAAACTGTGGAACCGTGCCAGCAGCCCCCTCCCTCCATGGCAGGGTGAGCTGCAAAAACTTGCTGTGGTAGAAAGCAGCACTCTCTGAGCAAGCAAATATAGCTCAATCAAACTCCAACTGGGGTTTTAATTAACAAATGTAGACTGCTGAATACAAGCTACAACCCCCCAACAAGCAGACAGAGGTTTTTAGTGATGACTGACCTTAAAGAACCAGAAGATTCATCTGTCCCAGGAGGGGGAGCCCAGAAGACCGGGTGTTACATCTGGCAGACGAGTGAAACTGGGGGACCGTGTACTGGCTCTAAAAAGGGGATTTCTGCCCCTTTTTCTCTCTCTAAACCTGAAGGGCTCAGTGGAGAGAGCCTCAGCCATTTTCAGTTCACAGTGCTCTGATCCAGACAGGGAAGGAGATAACAGAGTCAGAGAGACAATTCAAATGCAGAAGATAACTCCCTAGGGGGTGTATCTTCCCGAAGAGTAAGGAGGTGGGACCCACTTTCCCTTCAGAACCAGACCCCAGAGCCTGGGGAAAAACAGCCAAAACAGAAATTAAAGGGGTCACATCACCTTACAGCAGTCAGGAACTACCAGCTGACAGGCGCCACCTGCTGGGCAGGTTAGGAAAAGCACAACAGCTAGAGACCTCACAGAATGTCTGTCAAACTCGAAGACGCACCCACAGGGAGACTTGAAATTGATTATAACCACTCTGAGATCTGAACCTGCTCTGGTCTAGGAAAATCGGATTGGGGTAACCAAGGACACCAGATGCCTAGACAACAGAAAACTACCAGGAAAAACAAAGATATGGTCAAGTCAAAGGAACAAACTTACACCTCAATCAAGATACAGTTGAGATATTGTTTCACTTTAATGAAACAATCTATTAAAGATTTTCAAAGAAATACACTAAATCAAATCAAAACCAAATAAACAAGTTCAGGGAAGATATGGCAAAAGGGATGAAGGATATAAAGAAAACACTGGGTGAACATAAGGTAGAAATCAAAAGTTTGAAAAAACAACTGGCAGAAACTATGGAAATGAAAGGCACAACACAAGAGATGAAAAACACAATGGAGACAAATAACAGCAGATCTCAAGAGGCAGAAGAAAACATTCAGGAACTGGAGAACAAGACACCTGAAATCCTACATACCAAAGAACAGATAGGGAAAACAATGGAAAAATATGAGCAACATCTCAGGGAAATGAATGACAACATGATGCACACGAATGTATGTGTCATGGGTGTCCCAGAAAGAGAAGGGAAAAGGAGCAGAAGCAATAATAGAGGAAACAATCAATGAAATTTTCCCATCTCTTATAAAAAACTTAAAATTACAGATCCAAAAAGTGCAGCAGACCCCAAACAGATCTGAACATCTGAATGAACCTATGCCAAGACACTTAATAATCAGATTATCAAACGTCAAAGATAAAGAGAGAATCCTAAAAGCAGCAAGAGAAAAGCAATCCATCACATACAAAGGAAGCTTGATGAGACTATGTGCAGATTTCTCAATAGAAACCATGGAGGCAAGAAGGAAGTGGTGTGATATATTTGAGATGCTGAAAAAGCCACCAATCAAGAATACTATATCCAACAAAACTGTTCTTCAAATAGGAGGGAGAGTTTAAAATATCCTCTAACAAACAGACAATGAGAGAGTTTGTGACTAAGATACCTGCGCTATAGGAAATACTAAAGGGAGCACTACAGACAGATAGGAAAAGACAGGAGCGAGAGGTTTGGAACACAATTTTGGGTGATGGTAGCACAGCACGTAAGTACCCTGAACAAAGATGACTGTGAGTATGGTTAAAAGAGGAAGGTTAGGAGCATTTGGGACACCAGGAGGAAAGAGGAAAGATAAAGACTGGGACTGTTTAACTCAGTGAAACCTAGAGTGCTCAACAATTGTGATAAAATGTACAGATATGTTTTTACATGAGGGAGAACAAATATCCTTGCAAGGTATTAAAAATAGGGTGGCACTGGGGAAAAAAACACAATCAATGCAAACTAGAGACTATAGTTAACAGAAACATTGTATTAAGCTTCCTTTAATGTAACAATGGCAATATACCAAAGCTAAATGCCTATAAGAGGGGGACATAAGGGAGGGGTATGGAACTCTTGGCATTGGTGATGCTGTCTGACTCTTTTATTCTACTTTAGTTTAATTCTATCTTTCCTTTTGTTGCTTTTTCGCTGTCATTTTTTTCTTTCTTTTTCTTTTGTCTCTCTACCTTCTTTGACTCTTCCTCCTTCTTTGTGGAAGAAATTGAGATGTCCTTATATAGATAATGGTGATGGTGGTGAATACATGAATATATGACTATATAGGGAACCACTGATTGTTTACTTAGAACAGAATGTATGGTGGGTGAACAAACCCATCTTAAAAAAAAAAAAAAAAAAACAGGTTGATGAAGAAAACTTGAGGGCACTATATTGAGTGAAATAAGTCAGACACATAAAGACAAATATTGCATGGTCTCACTGATATGAACTAATTATAATATATTAACTCATAGATATGAAATGTAAGTTACCAGGATATAGAATGAGCTAAAGAATGGGAAGCGGTTGCTTATTACGAGCAGAATGTTCAACTAGGTTGAACTTAAGAGTCTGGAAATGGACAGAGGTAACAGTAGCACATTATTGCGACAATAACTAACAGTGCTGAATGGTATGTGAATTTGCTGGAAAGGGGAAGCTTAGAGTCACATATGTCACCAGAAGGAAAGTTGGAGGTTAAAACATGGGAATGGATAACACAGTGAGTCTTGTAGTGGACCATGTCCGTGACTAACTGTACAAAAATTAGAAATCTCTTTCATGAACTAAAACAAATGCATGACACTATAATCAGAAGTTAATAATAGACGGGTAAATAGGGAAAAAATATATACCTATTGCCAACTATGTACTACAGTTAGTAGCATTTTACCATTCTTTCACCAGTAACAAATGTACTATACCAATACTATGAATCAATAATGGAGGGGTCTTGGTTAGGGATATGGGAGGATTTGAGTTTTCTTTCTTTCTTTTTTTTTTTTTTTTTTGGCCTTTATTTCTTTTCTGGAGTAATGAAAATGTTCTAAAACTTGGAAAAAAATAATTGTGGTGATGGATGCACAGCTGTATGACAGTACTGTGAGCAACTGATTGCACACTTTGGATCTTTGGATAATTGTATGGTATGTGAACAATCTCAATAAAATAAAATTTTTTAAAAAATTGAATTACCATCAGCTCTTCTCTGCTCACTTTTGATTTTTAAGACATAGGTATATAACTATATATAAACATTTATTGCCAGAAGCAAGCTGATGGAGAGAAGTAGCAAAGGAAAACACGTTTTTCTTCATTTTCAAATTTTCCAAAAGCACAATAAAATCAGCAAGAATGAAGTAGTTTTGGTGAAAATATCCCACCCCAAAACAGAACACTATTTTAATAGAGCTCATTTTATCTAGAATTCATGCAGCAACAGTACCTTTCTCCACTGTGGCAAACTGAGTAGCACACCCCAATAAAAGACGCGTTCTTAATTTTAATCCGTGTTTGTAAACAGGACCCTTTGAAGATGTATTATCAGTCAAAATGTGAACTCATTTGTGAACAGGACCTTCTAAAACACCACTTAGATGTGGCCAAACTGAACCAGGGTGGGCCTTACTCTGAAAGCTGGGGGCCTCAAAGAGAGAAATCAAAAGTCAGAGAAACCAAAGGAGAAGGACACAGAAGGATACCAAAGATCACCATGTGACAGAGACAGATGAGCGAGTAAAGGAACCCCAAGTCTGCAGCAAGCCAGGCTCCAAGAGAAAGCAAGGTTTTGCCAAAGCCTTGACTTGGGACTTCTGGCCTCTAAAACTGTGAGCCAAGAAATTCTTTCTTATGCCAACCCACTGTGTGGTAACTGTCATAGAAGACCTGGCAAACTAAGACAAGCACTCATTCTTCCCACTGGAGAGCTGAGATACTGCTGAGTTGTGTTATATGAGGAGTTTCCCCAACCAAGGTGAATTACAAAAAAGCAGTTAGGAAGAGCAGCCAAGTTACCCACTGCTGCAGGATTCCAAAATATTACTGCTGTGAAATAAAAATGCTAAACACAACCTTAATCTTCAGTCATACTGCTGAGGGTAGCAGAGTTAAGATGACTGTAACAAAGCAAACTGCTTTCCGTGTGCTGTTTGACCTATTGCCTTCACATTGCACCAAGAAAATTCAGGGATCCTAAATCCAAGCCTTACAAATTACTAGAAAGAAACAGATCTCAAAAAAGATCCTTTAGATAGCCAAATAGTGCATTTTTTCTTCAACAGAGAAAATAAAACAGATAAATAGACAAATTGCCTGTCCTAGAGAATATAGATTTTTCTGACTTCTAAGTGCATATGTATGTGTAGCTTTCCAAATATGTACTAACTACCTACTAGGCAATACTAGGATTTACTTAATATATAGAATAATATGGTCTATATGCTCAGGGAGCAAACTGCATAAAGGAGAACTTAGATCAAATACATTAAAAAATACAATCACAATATTTAAATAATAAAATAGTAACTAGGATTTGCCTCAAAATAATCTAGGAAGGTTTAAACCGGGTGGGAATAAAGAAGAAACAAGGTTGGCCAGGAAATGCTCTTTGCTGTAACTTGTTGATAGGTACCTGGGTATATAATATTCTCCCTACCTTAGCATATGCTTAAGTTTTCCACAGAAGAAAAGATTAGGCCTGGTTCAAACAAACTGTAATACATGATTAATCGCCAAATAAGTGATACAATTACTGCTTTAGTTCAAAAAGAGACAAACCTTCATATACTGGAATAATCTTGAAAGAGTGGTAAGATGTTTACCGCATAAAGCAAGGATTAAACCTCAGTCAGCCTTAAGACTTCTCACCTAAAAGCGACTGTGACTGCGTCACCGTGGACCATGATCCCTGCCTCCTACCAGCCACGTGCTATTTGATTTCTTCCCCTTGAGCATGGGCGGGACCTTGATTTGCTTCTAACCAACAGTCTGATAAAGGTAATAGGCTGTCACACCTATGATTACGTCACATTACCTAAGACCCCCCTCCTGCTAGCAGACTTGCTCCCCCACTCCCCCACTGTCTCTGAAGAAGCAAGCTGCTCTCTGTGGGGGGACTCCTGGAGAGGGCCACACGGCGAGCAACAAGGGCAACCAGCTGGAAGGTGCTGCAGGTGCCTCGGGAGCTGAGTGCAGCCAACAACCAGAAAAACACCAGGGCCTCAGTCTTACAACCACAAAAAAATGAATTCTGCCAACTCAAGTGAGCTTGGAAGCGGATCTGCTGCCAGTTGAAACTCCAGATGAGAACTCAGCCTTGGCCAGCACGTAGATTGCAGCTTTGCAAAGGGCATGTGTTAGTCATAGAAACTGTGAGATAATGAATGTGTGTCTTAAACTGCTATGTCTGTGGTAATTTTTACACAGTATAAAAAACAATACAACTGTCCATTTATCAATAAACTTTTCTTCCACATTTTCAGTCTGAAATCTCCATGTCTGCCATGTTTTGTGTAGTGTTTGCCTGTTTAGTTGTGCTATTACTTCTTTTGAGTTTAAAGAAATACTAATTCTAGAATTCTGGATGTAACAGAGAAATCCATGCTCACCTTACATGAGCATGGCCAGATGTCCCAGTCTGCCCAACACAGTCTGTGCCCGGTGCTAGGGCACAATTAATAGCACTCCTTTTCGCTCCCAAAGTATCCCAGTTTAGACCATGAATCACATGATCATACACCCTTGTAGCTGCAACCACCACACTAACCATTACCTTTCCAGGCAAGACTACTTTACTCTTTTTAGTTCACAACTACAGTGTCCACATCTGATCACTTCAGTAAACTTTTACTGGACTTCCCCCAGATTTGTGATATTCTTGAGAAAGAAGTTGAGAACACAGACCAAAATCCAATACCTTGAGGATACTTTGAGCCATTGATTGCATACTTTCAATGGATTGTATAGTGTGTGAATATATCTCAATAAAATTGCATTAAAAATGAGAAAAATCCAATACCTAAGATACAGACACAGTTAACATAGCTTCCAACATAGCCATACTTTCCCTTACATCTGAATGGAGTGATTGTAGTTCATATAATGCTGACATGTCCTTCCCGACACCTATGACCTTCATACAGTTTATGCTAATCATGTGTAAAATTGTTTCTAAAGTAGTTACTCTTACATAAATTGGTAAAATCTGAAATTTCTTTTGAAAGGCAAGAGTTCTCTTACAGCAGTTTCACACATGCAAGTCCCACTTTAAATTCTTTTATGTAGGTAGGATATAAAAAAATGAAGGTGAAGTCAAATACAAGTGTTAACATGTACTAGCCTATCCTGAGAGATTCAGACATTCATTTTTAAAACATTTTCTTGCCTGGCTTATATGTGCCAGGTATTATGCTAAGGATTGGAGACACAAGGTAAACTACCTTCATTATCTTTACAGAAAAAAACAAAACAACAACAACAAAAAACTGAGGTTCTACCTTTGTTGCTTACAGACTATATTAATAAACAAGAGATAATGAAAAAGATGTTCTAAAACTCTTGTCCCTCACAAACACTCTGTTGATTACCTTATAATAGGGTAAAACAAAAATTAAGTTTACCCTCGACTTTCAAGATATATTACCAGTGCATTAAGATTAAAAATCACAATAAGCAATATAAGGAGTTATTTACAGAATCCATTTAAAGTTTCTCATTCCAATGCAATTCTAGTCTCTAAAATAGTGTTGTTGCTGTCGTCGTTTTTCATATATACATTATGTTTTGGGTAGGGCATAACAGAGGCAAATTAGAAAAATGCATGCACTGCCCCACACGGAAGTGGTGGATACTGCCTGGCAAGGAGCCTGATGGTAGTTCTGTTTCTTATACTGGAGCTGGTTACACAGGTAGTTTAACCTGAAAATTCATTTTGTTTTATACTTATGTGACACATTCATTTTCAAGTCAGTACAGCTATGAAACTACAGAGAAAGTCACAAGTTTTAGAATATGAAATCTTAAATCTACATCAACAAGGAATATTAATCAAACCAATATTTATCAGTGCTTATTAGGTACCTATGGGCACTAGAAAGCCCAATAACATGAAATGTTATAATAATAATAAATAACATTTATTGATTACCTATGACGAGCCAGAAACTGGACTAGGTACTTTGCATTCTTGATCTCATTTTAATCCTCAAAACCACCCTTTTGGATATTAACCTAACTTTATAGTAAATAAAACTTAGGCCTTCTCTAAGTTACCACATCATATCCAAAACAGATTGGAAATGTGATTAATGCTATTCTTTCTTCATATGTAAATAACACAATATCCAGATATAAAATCATTTAAAAAGAACTTGAAATTTAAGTTTTCTTAATTGCAAAACATTTATTTGTTCTAATAAGAGATCAGATTTCACAAAGATTATTTCCAACATGGTTAGCGGTGACTATCCAGACAAAACAACACATTAAATCTATAGAGTACTACTGAACTTCAGAAAAACTATGCAAATATTTCTCAAAGTCTTCTGTAGCTATTCCAATTTAAAAGGAAGAAAAAATTCAAAGAAGTTAAAGGGAGCAAAAGAATTCTAACGTTAAATTTGATTTGGAAAGATCAATGTGAACTCACTATTTCTTAATGTTTCCTTGCTATGCGCACTATAATGGACTAAGAGCCATCACACCCCAGCAACAATGGGCACATCTAGATCTTGGTTCCCAAATAACATCCTCCACTAAAAGGAACCAGGACTCCTTGGAGAAATGGCTGGCTGCAGGGCTGCGGGAAGGAAAGTACAAGATGAAACTAGAATATCTTTTTTGTGCCAGGTAGTTCGGAAATGCTCAAAGTAAGATGAAGACAAAACAAAAGACAGGACAGGGATGACCTGAGCCTAAAAATGAAAAATAATAGTGATGAATCATAACCTACTGAAGAAAACAAAAGTCCATGCTGTGATAAGCAAATGAATAAATAGACACAAGGGAGGGAAACCTGTTTCTTGCAGTAGAATGCCAACAAATACATCCAGAGGAATGATAGGTACTAAAATGAGCAAGTCTGATGTGGAGAGGTATATTTACTGCAAGTCTCAAAAGCATCTCCCCATAGATTCACTACAAAGTAAAACACAGTAACCCAACAGTGGACAAACCTGGATGACACCACTTTAACCAAATGATCAAGGTTAACAGCAACAAGATCAGGGCAAATCTGATACACCTCCTGATATGATGCACTGAAAAGGACTTATCACTTCTGTGGTATCACTGCTAAAATAAATGCATAACCTGCAGCTAATCATGAGGAAATATTAGCCAAACAAATGAGGGACAGTATACAAAATAATTGGCTTGTACACCTCAGAAACGTCAAGGTCAGTAAAGATGAAGACAGGCTGAAGGAACAATTCTAGATTAAAGGAGACTTCAAAAAAAAAAAAAAGACAAATCCATTGCATAACAATCTTTTATCTGATACCAGATATTATTTGAACTGACTAAATCTGATAAATGAACAGTGGATTAGATAATAAAATTGGCTTTTTAAATTATATTGTTTTTATTTAAAAGAATATCCTTGTTTTTGGGAAATACACTCATATGTGTAAGAGTAAAGTGGCATGATTCTTCAACTTATTCTCAAATGGTTCAAAAAACAGTGTGTGTGTACATGTGTTCACACAAACAGAAATTGCAACATTTTCCAAACAAATTTAGCAAAATGTAAGCAATCAGTGAATTTTGGTAAAGGATATCTGGAAACTTCTTGTACTATTCTTCCAACTTTTCTGAAAATTTGAAATTATATCAAAAAGCCACAGGAAGGGAGTGGGGTAAGACGGCAGCATAGAGAGGTGTAGAATTTAGCTAGTCTTCTAAGGCAACTAGTAAATAGCCAGGAACAACAAGTAAATAGTCTGGAACAACCAATGGGGGACAACCGTGACTGTCCATATATCGTACATCAGCCTGGAATGGGTAGAATGGCTGAGATCGCAGCATAAAAGCTGTAAGTAAAAACTGCGGAACCGCGCCGGGAACCCCCTCCCCCCACGGCAGGCTAAGCTGCAAAACTTCACTGTGGGTGAAAGAACAAGTCCCTGCTGGGGGCAAGCTAATACAGCTCAACCTAGCTCCAACTGGGGTTTTAATTAACGAATGTGGGCTGCTGAATACAAGCTACAAACACAAACCCCTAACAAGCAGCAAAGTACCCTGAGGTTACTCCTAGTAGAGAGGAGGTGGGGCTGAAAAAAAAAAAAAAATACAGAGGCTTTTGGAGACCACTAAGCTCAGAATATTTGATAACAGCTGTGTCCCTAGAAAAGGTGCACAGAAGACCAGATACTATCTCGGGCCAACAGGCAAAACTAGGGGGCCAGGAACTGGATCTGAGAAGGGGACTTCTTTCCCTTTTTCTCTCTCTCAATCTGAGCGGCTCAGTGGAGAAAGTCTCAGTCATTTTCAGCTTGCAGCACTCTGACCCAGTGTGGAGTTGACAGAGCCAGAGAGACAAAGGAGCAATTCAAGTGCAGAAGATAACTCCAAAGGGGGGGTATATCTTCCTTAAGAGGAGGGAGGCGGGGCCCAGCTCCAGTGCCTGCCCTCCCTTCAGAATTCAGACCGCAGGGCCTGGGGGAAAACAAACAATCAAATCAGAAACAAATTAAGCTGAGAATTAAAGGGCCACCTGCTGGGCAGGTTAGGATAAGCACAGCAGCTAGAGGCCTCACAGGAAAGTCCGTCCATCTTCTAAGACACACCCTCAGGGAAACCTGATAGTGAATATAGCCCCCTCCTGACACCTGAGCCCATTCTGGTCTGGGGAAATCTGATTGGGGAAACCAAGGAAACTAGATGCCTAGAAAACAGAAAACTACAAATCACACTACAAAAAATGAAGATATGGTCCAGTCAAAGGAACAAACTTACACTTTACCTGAGATACAGGAACTGAAAAAAATAAAGATCTTCAAATAAAATATGCTAAATATGCTAAATAAATTCAACCATTTGGGGAAAGATACAGCAAAAAAGATGAAGGATATAAAGAAAACACTGGGCAAACATAAGGAAGAACTCAGAAGTTTGTAAAAAAACAACTGACAGAATCTATGGAAATGAAAGGCACAACACAAGAGATGAAAAACACAACGGAGACATACAACAGCATATTTCAAGAGGCAGAAGAAAACATTCAGGAACTGCAGAACAACACACCTGAAAGCCTACACACAAAAGAACAGATAGGGAAAATGGAAAAATATGAGCAACATCTCACGGAATTGAATGACAACATGAAGCGCATGAATGTACATGTCATGGGTGTCCCAGAAGGAGAAGAGAAGGGAAAAGGGGTAGAAGCAATAATGGAGGAAATAATCAACAAAAATTTCCCATCTCTTATGAAAGACATAAAATTACAGATCCAAGAAGCACAGCATACCCAAAACAGATTATCAAACGTCAAAGACAGAGAGAATCCTGAAAGCAGCAAGAGAAGTGATCCATCACATACAAGGGAAGCTTGAAAAGACTATGTGCAGATTTCTCAATAGAAACCATGGAGGCAAGAAGGAAGTGGTGTGATATATTTAAGATACTGAAAGAGAAAAAACACCAACCAAGAATTTTATATCTGGCAAAACTGTCCTTCAAATATGAGGGAGAGTTTAAAATATTCTCTGACAAACAGACAATGAGAGAGTTTGTGAACAACATTCCTGTTCTACAGGAAATACTAAAGGGAGCACTACAGACAGATAGGAAAAGACAGGAGTGAGAAGTCTGGAGCACAATTCTGGGTGATGGTAGCACAGCAATGTAAGTACACAGAACAAAGATGACTGTGAGTATGGTTGAAAGAGGAAGTTTAGGGGCATGTGGGACACCAAAGGAAAAGAGGGAAGATAAAGACTGGGACTGTATAACTTAGTGAAACCTAGAGTGGTCAACGATTGTGATAAAATGTACAAATATGTTTTTTTTTATTAAATTCAGTTTTATTGAAATACATTCACACACCATACAATCATCCATGGTATACAATCAACTGTCCACAGTATGATAACATAGTTATGCGTTCAGCACCACAATCTATCTATGAACATTTTCCTTACATCAGAAAGAACCAGAACAAGAATAAAAAATAAAAGTGAAAAAAAGAACACCCAAATCATCCCCCCATCCCACCCCATTTGTCCTTTAGTTTTTATCCCCATTTTTCTACTCATCCATACACTAGATAAAGGGGGTGTGATCCACAAGGTCTTCACAATCACACTGTCACCCCTTGTAATCTACATTATTATATAATTATCTTCAGGAGTCCAGACTGCTGGGTTGGAGTTTGGTAGTTTCAGGTGTTTACTTCTAGCTATTCCAATACATTAAAACCTAAGATGTGTTATCTATATAGTGCATAAGAATGTCCACCAGAGTGACCTTTCAACTCCATCTGAACAAATATGTTTTTACAAGAGGGAGAACAAATGAATGTCAACCTCTTAAGGTGTTAAAAACGGGGTGGTATTGGGGAAAAAATACAAACAATGCAAACTAGAGTCTATAGTTAACAGAAACATTGTATTATGCTTCCTTTAATGTAACAAAGGCAATAGACCAAAGCTAAATGCCTATAAGAGGAGGATGTAACAGAGGGATACGGGATTCTTAGCATTGGTGATTTTTTTTTTTTATTGTACTTTATTTAATCTTTTCTTTTGCTGCTTTTTAGCTTTTTTTCTTTCTTTTTCTTTTGTCTACTTTTTTTGACTCTTTTTCTTTGTGGAAGAAATGGAAATGTCCTTATATAGACAGTGGTGGTGTTGGTGAAATATAAATATGTGATTATACAGGGAAGTATCAACTGTTTACTTAGGATGGCATGTATGGCATGTAAACAAAACCATCTTAAAAAAATGGGTTGATGGATGAACCTTCAGGACATTATGTTGAATGAAATAAGTCAGACACAAAAGGACAAATATTGTATGATCTCACTGATATGAACTAATTACAACATGTAAACTCTTAAGACATGAAATATAGGTTACCAGGATATAGAATGAGGCTCAAGAACAAGGAGTGGTTGCTTATTATAGGAAGAATGTTTAACTAGGGTGAACTTAAGTGTCTGTTTAATTAGGGTGAACTTAAGTGTTTAGAAATGGACATGTTATTGTGAGAATAACTAAGTGCTGAATGGGATGCAAATGTGGTGGAAAGGGGAAGTTTAGAGTCATATATGTCACCCTAAGGAAAGCTAGAGGTTAAAACATGGGAATGCATAAAACAGTCAATCTTGTGGTGGACAATGTCCATGATTAACTGTACAAATATTAGAAATCTCTTTCATGAACTAGAATAAATGTATGACACTATAACCAGAAGTTAATAATAGAGGGGATATAGGGAAAAAATGTACTGATTGCAAAATACGTACTAGTTAGTAATATTTTAATATTCCTACATCAACAGTAACAAATACACTATACCAACACTAAGAGTCAATAATAGAGCGGGGGTGGGGGTGGTTAGAGGTATGAGAGGATTTGAGTTTTCTTTTTTATTTCTTTTCTGGAGTAATGAAAAGGTTCTAAAATTAAAAAAAAAATTTAATTGTGGTGATGAATGCACAACTATATAATAGCACCGTGAACAAGTGATTGCACACTTTGGATGACTATATGGTATGTGAATAATCTCAATAAAATTGAACTTAAAAAGAAAAAAGCCACAAGAGCCAGCTTGGAGGGGCTCCCACTGGATAAATCTGGAATAACTTGAGCATAAAAAAAACAATGACTATAATTCATTATCAAGTCAACTACAATTGATTATAAAACACTGAATATACAAAACTCCAAGAAAATACTGAAAAAAGAAATGAGTAAAAGAACAATAAAGGGGAAAAATTCGTTCACACCATTAGTGGCGAGTGTTCTATTAATTCCTTCCTCAAAAAATGATAACTGAACTACAGTGATACCATGAACAACTGATTACCGGTACACTGTGGACAATTATATGGTTTGTGAATATAGCTCTATAAAATTGTACGGAAAAATATAAACAGGGATAAAAGTGTTGGAGAAAACACGGAGAGAAGGATGTACGTATTTATTGTCGGTTAGGAGGTAGAATGGTATAGCCTTTCTGGAGGACAGTGGGGTGGTTCCACATGAAGCTAAGTATGTGGGTGCCATAAGGTCTTGCAACCTCATTAGGGGGCATTTACTTGGAAGATCTGAAAGCAGGAACACGAATGAACATTTGCATACTGGTGTTTATGGAGAGAGTGTGCATGATTTGCAATATGTGGAGGTGGCTAAGAGTACACTGACTGAGGAACAGAATACTGAACTGTTGTGTGTGCATACAATGGAATATCGAGCAACCGCAAGACGGAGGGAAGCTGTGAGACATGCAGTGAGGTGAATGGAACCTGCAGACAGCATTCTGAGTGAACTACACCAGAAACAAAGGTAAACACTATAATGCCTCACCAATATGGACTAACTACAATGTGTAAACTCAGAACTGAATCTTAGAGCACAGCCTAACAGGGGAACGGTTGTTGTAATGGTCCCTAGATTATCAGTTCTTACAGCAGTCAAATCTATTCCTGAATTGTAAATGTAATCCAAACTCTGAGATGCTGATCCTTTATGTATAACCTGACTGGTCTCTAGAACATTGGAAATCTGTGTGACACCTGAAACTCAGAGCTAGAACTTGGCAGACATGAATGTCAGTACTGGAACATAGAGCAACCATTTAAAAAGCTGAAAAAGACTCCAGACTTCAACTAGAGATATGAATGAAGCCGATTTGGTTAGGACTAGGGCAAATTGGGCCAAAGGGTAAAGGACAATACCGACTGTGTTTTAAAACCTCAAATTCCATGTGAGACCAAGGGAAAGATGGTTAGTTGGTGCAAAAGCTGTATTTCCTAAACAATTTAACTCGTAGAGTTTGTTCTAATAACATAGTTACCTGGAACTTTTAATAGGAGGTGAGACCTGGTAGGTTTGCATAGGTTAGTGTGAAATAGTGACACATCCCAAAGTAATTTGGGCAGAGAATAAAAATATATATGCAGGGACCCCCTGAGGAGCCACGGGAAAATGCAGAGGTGTTGGGCTTCCTCACCTGGATTGTTGCTGATGTTCTCACAAACATTGAAGACTGATGGTTTAATGAGCCAAGCCCTCTATCATGGGACTTGCCCTTATGAAGCTCGTTACTGCAAAGGACAGGCTAAACCTTATTATAATTGTGCCTAAGAGTCTCCCCCTGAGTACCTCTTTGTTGCTCAGATGTGGCCCTCTCTCTCTAGCTAAACCAACTCGGCAGGTGAACTCACTTGTCTCCCCCATATGTGGGATCTGACTCCCAGCGGTGTGAATCTCCCTGGCAACATGGGATGTGACTTCCGGGGATTAATCTGGACCCAACACTGTGGGATTGAGAACATCTTCTTGACCAAAAGGGGGATGCGAAATGAAACAAAACAAAGTTTCTGTGGCTGAGAGATTCCAAATGGAGTCAAGAGGTCACTTGGGTGGGCATTCTTATGCACTATATAGATAACCCTTTTTAGGTTTTAGTGCAGTGAAATAGCTAGAAACAAATACCTGAAACTATCAAACTACAACCTTTGACTCTTGACGACTGTATAGCAATATAGCTTACAAGGGATGACAGTGTGATTGTGAAAGCCTTGTGAATCGCAGTCCTTTTATCCAGTGTATGGATGGACGAGTAGAAAAATGGTGATAAAAAACTAAACAAAAATAGTGTGGCGGGGGGTGATTTGGGTGTTTTTTTTTACTTTTATTTTTTATTCCTTTTTTTTTTTTGTTCACTTTTTCTGGTACAAGGAAAATGTACCAGAAATAGATTGGAGTGATGAATGCACAACTATATGATGGCACTGTGAACAACTGATTGGACACTCTGGATGACTGGTATGTGATTATATCTCAATAAAAATGAAATTTAAAAAAATAGTAACTGAAAACTTAAGTATTTACTTTGGCTTTTTAGGAGGGACCATACTTCAATGCAAGTCATGAGAAAAGGTGCTTCTTTACAGAATAATGCCTGTTAATAAATATGGAATGAATAACAGAATTAGAAAATCACCATTTTGCTAAACTCAATAAAATAACTGATAAAGCCAAAGATCACCAATGGATGCATTGGGGATAGGATACTGGCAAAGTGCCAAATCCTTCAGATTGCTTGCTAATTGCAAAGTGAAATGTTTTACTTATAATGAAGAGAGCTGGTGGTCTCCATATTAATCAAGATATCAAACTCAGCATCACCACTAGTGACAAACTGATATTACGTTCCATATGATATGATGTAATACGGAGTACATATCACCTATGAAGGATTCTTGCCTAAAAAACGTTTAACCTGAATTTAATCAAGCCTTCAGCCACCACAAGGAAATGTTCAGACAAATCCAGAAAGGGTCAGAGGAGATAACCAGAATTATCTCTTCAGTCGGTCAATGTCATGGAGAAAAAGAGAAGCTGAGAGGCCATTCTGGATTAAAAGAGGTGAAAGAGACATACAAACCAAACTCAAAACATGAACCTTGATTGGACTATGGCTCAAAGCAAAACAAAACAAAATGAACACAGAAGATATTTTTAGAAAAATCTGAGCAATTTGAACATGGTCTAAATATTAGATGATATTAGAAAATTATTAACTTTCTTGGCTGAGAAAATGGAGTTACGCAGAAGCCTGTCCTTATTTTTAGATGATACAGCTAAGAACTGCTTACTTATTCAAGTCCTAGAATTCCACTCTTCCAACAAATATGTCTATGACTTTTAATCTAGAGTTTAAATTTATTCATTAGACTCTAAGTTAAGGAAGAGATGAGTTAAGTATAATTCAAAACTAGAAAGAGGAGGAGGAAACGCTCTGATGTGTCAGTGGTTAGCCCCGGGATCACGTGGCATGGCCGCCGTCCTGGTCAGACTCTTCTCCGTGTCCTTTCCCTTTCCCTCTCCTCTCACACTGAAACTGCCCGATATTTTCACCAGAGAGCTTCACTTTCAGTAAGAAGGTAACGTGTAGACAAATCAAGAGAGGTACTATGCGATTCAACTACTTATTTTTCTGATACAGGGAATCCATGTTTTGTAATTACAAGTACATAGTCAGTCATGAAAACACAGGGTTCCTAGCAGAAAAGATAGGACTCACCTAAAGAGCTGAAGAAGGAAACTAATATTGAACTGGTCACTATACATATATTATCTTATTTATTGGCCCCAATAACCCTCAAAGCAGTATTTCTAGAAAGGCAATAGAGTATGGTAGTTATTGAACTAAGACTCTGGATCTAGATTTCAGGGATTCAAATCCCAGCTCTACTAGATTATTTACCGTATGATCTTGGGAGAGTTCCTTAAATTATATCTATATAGTGATACAGATATATCCTTATATCTATAAGTGATAATCGTATGTTGTGAGAACTAACTTATACATTTAAAGGGCTGAGAACAACATTAAGCATACATTAAATATTACTCAACAGTTAGCAGATACTATTTTTGGCCCCATTTTACAGAAGGAAAAAACTCAAAAGAGGTGAAGGCAATTTAACCCACATTCATAACTAAGAAATAAGTGGTAGAGGGGAAACCTGGATGAATGTCTGTGTAAAACACTGTGCCAGTTTGAATGTATTGTGTCCCCCAAACGCCATTATCTTTGATGTAGTCTTGTGGGGCAGACATTTTGCTGCTGAGTCTGCAAATACCAAACATGCTGGAATGGCTTTTCAAATGGATAAGGGGAAGATTCTGGAAGAATTGTGAGAAGCTTGATAGAAAAGGCCTAAACTGCTTTGAAGAGACTGTGTTTTTGTGAAATGGAAGAGAGGTGATCCTTGTTTTAAAGTGGCAGAGAATTTCGCAAAATTCAGTCCTGGTGTCAGATGGAAGGAAGAATTTGAAAGTGACAACCTGGAATACTCAGCTGAGGAGACCTCCAGACTACGTGTAGAGGATGTACCCTGGCTTCTCCTTGCAGCTTATAGTAAAATGCGAGCGGAGAGAGATAAACTTAGAACTAAACTCTTGGGTTCAAAGAAACCAGAAGCTGATGGCTTGGAAAATTACAGGCTTCCAGGGGGTGGAATCCCACAAGCTACAGCCCAATGTGAGGATGTAACCAAACATGGAACCCAGCCGCCATTTCAGTACAAGCCAAGATTGGAGATAGAATTTTCCAGAAAGGATTTGTGGAAGGTCCTATTGTCTGATGGCTTTGACCCGTGCATGCTTCATGCGAAGCCAACAGAATTTTTGCGAGATCTTTACAGATAGAGCCATTGCCAGTCTGGACGGGAGAAGACAGACAAGGAACAAACTGAAGGAAAAATTTCTTCAAAGACAGAGACATGGAGATTGAGGTCTGGAGTCAAGAGGTTTAGGGCTGGGAGAGCGGAGCAGCCCACATGCATGGAAAGGGTGAGTTTGCCCTGGAGGTCGAGGGCGGGCCTTCCGCCTCGATGCTCAGGAAATGTCTTGCCACCCCAAGCCCCAAAGAGGGTGGAGCACATTCCAAGGGAATTGGGGAGAGTCTGGCTGCCACCACACTGTTCTGAAGGGGTTGAGTGTGTGCCCCAGAGATGGAAGGGAATCTGGGAGCTGCCCCGATATTTGAGGAGGATGGGGCCGAGAAGGTGGTCTCCCCAATGTGTGAATATGTTGGAGCACTCACCCAAGCGTTTGGAGAGGAAAGGGCTGCCACAAAGGCCCTTAGGAAGGGTTAGACTCCCGCTCTCTCAAGCCCCAAGGATGCAACCTCGTTCTGTTAATGACTCTCAGACTTTGAAATCTAATGGAGTTAGTCCTGCGGGTTTTAGGAACTGTTTTGGTCCTGTTAACCCTGTTTTCCTTACTCTTTCTCCATATGGCAATGGGAATGTTTATCCTATGAATGTCCCTCCTTTGTATATTGGAAGCATATAACTTGTTCTAAGTCCACAGATCCAAAGCTAAAGGAGAATTATGCCTTAGGACCCACCACACCTGTAACTGATTTTGATAGGATCTTGTACTTAACTTTTGTTACTGAAATGATTTAAGTTTTTGTGATATTGTGATGGAATGAATGTATTTTGTATTTGGAAAGATAATGTCATTTTGGGGTCCAGGGGGTGGAATGTGCCAGTTTGAATGTATTGTGTCCCCCAAACACCATTATCTTTGATGCAGTCTTGTGGGGCAGACATTTTGGTGCTGATTAGATTTGCTTGGAATGTGCCCCACCCAGCTGAGGGTGATGACTCTGATGAGATATTCCCATGGAGGCATGGCCCCACCCATTCAGGGTGGGCCTTGATCAGTGGAGCCATATAAATGAGCTGACTCAAAGAGAAGGAACTCAGTGCAGCTGTGAGTGACGTTTTGAAGAGGAGCAAGCTTGCTAGAGAGGAAAGTCCAGGGAGAAAGCCATTTCGAAACCAGAACTTCGGAGCAGATGCCAGCCACGTGCCTTCCCAGCTAAAAGAGGTTTTCCGGACACCATTGGCCATCCTCCAGTGAAGGTACCTGATTACCTTGGACGCTTTATGGCCTTAAGACTGTAACTGTGTAGCCAAATAAACCCCCTTTTTATAAAAGCCAATCCATTTCTGATGTTTTGCACTCTGGCAGCATTAGCAAACTAGAACAAACACAGAGCTCCCACTTTACTTTGCTACACCCACTCTCCCTACCATCCCAAAAGGTAAGTTCTCCTCAATTAACTAAGAGTATAAAATGTATCCCAGAGAGTTTCATTCTTAAAGAATGGGAGGTGGCAATGACATAGAATTCTGAGCCTCACTGTCTTCTATGTGGCAACAGCAGCTCTGAAGATGAACTTTTTACTATAATGTAGCAGAGCAATAGTAAAAACAATGCTAAAATGCACCTGGTCCATTTAGCTGAGGAACTGTACTTAAATGTTGTTTCTATGGGGAAATTAGTAATGAACTGCCAAACAAGTTACTTAAAAAAAAATCTTTGGAAATCAAAGATTTCTGCTTGTTAGTCGAAGATTTCCTGCAAAACCATTTTC
The DNA here is from genome assembly GCF_015220235.1 of Choloepus didactylus. Lineage (NCBI taxonomy): Eukaryota > Metazoa > Chordata > Mammalia > Pilosa > Megalonychidae > Choloepus > Choloepus didactylus. Next base: position 12,665,331 of record NC_051318.1, on the reverse strand, counting down.
TTCCAATGCTTGTTATTCCAGTTTGGTAGCTTTCCAGAAGGAAGGACAAATTAATAATAGCAAACTCAAACCAGTTCCCTCAACACCTCAATGACTATGCTGAAGGAACTGAAGTTTAGAACCTGCTCATCACTGTTAAATATTATAATCGCCAATTTAGTTCCCCAGCAGTACTTACTCGTCACTCTAAAGGGTTACTGGTCCTAAGGTCCCTTACAACTCCAATACTCTAAAACTAATTGTTTTTGAACAGAGAAAATCAGAAACAATGGAAATAAATGTCTTGGTCCCTAAAATGGAAGGAGACACATAAACATTCTGATTTTGAAAGCAGTACTATTTATATAGTTAACTCAAATTATCCAACAACATACTTTCAAACAAAGATCTAATGATCCAAATTTTGTTTTTAAAATCATGCTTGCCATGCATAGGAAAGACTAAAAGGACATACCCAAAGATGTTACCAATGACTGGTAACTGAGTAACGGATTACAGGCAACGTTCAGTTTCTTCTTTACACTGTTGTGTCCATTGCAGACATTTATTCCTTTTATAAGAATAAAATGATAAAAATCTCTTTACAAATATCCATGTAACTAGAAGCAAATACTGCAAAGGGGGGTAAAAAGCTGTGAGATTGGAGAGTGGATAGTTAGGAGGAAGAAAGAATCAAGCAACTGGTTTTCAACATCCACTTCCAGAAAAAGATCAATGCAGAAGACTATAAAAGTTCCACCACTTTAGAGCATCAATGCTGATTTCAAACTGGTTTTAGAAATATTTGAACTAGTTAGTTTAAAAGATACCTAAATAAACCAATTGCCAGTCCCCTTGAAAAAGTATCGTTCCTTTATTTCCTATCTGGTTTATGAAAGGATTGAAGATGGCAATGTTCCTTTACTCCATCCTATAAACTCCATGCAGCTGGACAGCCTCAAGTCCACTGTCTTTCCTGAGTGCCAGCCTTGAACAATTCTATTTGTAGAATAAATTTACATTTAAGCTAAACTAAAGGCTCAAGAGCACACAATTCATGAAAGGAATTCATGTCACCACTACAGCAATTTTTTTAGTTTGCCTCCAATTTTCTCACAAGTATCTATGAGAATGTTTATGATTTTGATAAGAATTTAACCATACTAACATATTCTCAGTTGAGTTATAACAATTCTGAATTAATCTAAATATCAGGCTTACCAAGCTGATACATTATACTATAACATAACTGAAATGACAAAATTTTTTTAAAAAGCAGTATGTCTGAAATGACAAAATTTTTTTAAAAAGCAGTATGTCCAAAAGAAAGGTTATGGACATTTAATATAAAGCAGAATTTAAGAATATGAGGTCAAAAATGCAGAGAGACCCAAAAACAGACAAATCATAGTAAAAATGCTGAAAATCAAAGATGAGAAAACCTTGAAAGCTACAAGAGAAAAATGACACTTCACTTACAAGGGAGCTCCAATAAGATCAGCAGCTGACTTCTCAGCAGAAACCATGGAACCAGAAGCAGTGGGATCATAAGTTCAGTCTTCAAAGAAAAAACTGCCAACCAAGAATCCCAGAATCCAGCAAGTAATGGTGAATTAAAGCCTTTCCCCGGGGAAAAGAAAAAGGAAAAGGAAAAAAAAAAAAAAAAAAAAAAAAAAAACAAAACAAAAAACAGAAAATTTCTTGCTAGCAGAAATAATACAAGAAATACTAAATACAAAAAATACTAAAGGAAGTTTCTTCGGGCTGAAATACGTAACCCCAGAGAGTAATTCAAACCCACACAAACAAAGCACATGAATAAAGATAATCCATGTAATTAAAAAAGGCACTGAACACGCATGTTTTTTCTCCTGTCTTCTCTTAACTGATTTAAAAAGCAACTTTAAAAAACAATATGTATATAATGGGCCTATGACCTATAGAAATGTAATATAAAAGTAATATATTCACCCAAAATAGCACAAAGGAGGTAGATGGGGGCAAAGCTGCAATGGTCTAAAGAAATGACTACAGAAGGTAAAGTAACAGTTATAACAATATATGGATGGGGTTCCTTGAGGTGAGTAGATATACTACATATAAAAATAATACCACAATAAGGAGGAAAAGGGAATAGAGCTATATAAGAGTATATCACTGAATTTGAGGTAGTAAAAATATGAAGCTGATCCTGAGAAGTTAACATATATGTTAAACCCTAGAGCAACCACTAAAAATTTTTTTTTAAATATGGTGAAAAAAATCAGTAAGAAATTAAAAGGCTACTTTAGAAGAGTCAGGCTGATAACACCTGAACCCACTGATCCAGCATCACAAAGAGAGACAAGATACTACATGCCTAATGTGATGTAATAGTAAGTACACGTCACTTAGGAAGTATTTTTTCACGACCACCATGCCGCACTCCGCTTTAATACCATATGTTCGTATATGCACAAGCAGTGTCTGGCAACACACACACAAAACCGTCTTAATAGTGATTACCTCTGGGGAAAGGGTTGCCTCTCCTTCTCCTTGTAGGAGATGGGTTTTTTTTTTTTCCACTTTTTAAAATAAGTGGTTTATTAAAAATAAACTTTTTTAAAATGCAGAATTAAAAGAAACTACTATTTCCAAGTTAATCACACGTCATATTACTCTAAAAACACACCTGTTAAACCTGAGTATTTTAGTTCACTTTTAAATTCCTCATTTTATAGTTGTTCAAAACAATTCATTAATTACTAAACTACTAAACACAAAGGCATATCCACCACTCTGTTTCTAAGAGTAAACATATTATGATATTTCAGAGTCAGTATTAAACATAGATTGTTTCCAAAAAAAAATAACATAATAGAAGGAAAATAAGATAACCAACATTACCAAACACTATTCCACGTCCACCAGCTTATGTAATTATGGAGGTTTTACAAATGTTTTGTCATTAAATTACATTTCTCAACTGGATCACACCTATTCAGTTCAGCCTTCTCCATGTGACAGCACCAAATAACATTTGTAGAGGGCCTTGTTAACTTGGATATCAACCAAAAAGGTATGCAAATAGCCTAAGTCTCCTTAATAATTCACTCTAGAGTTATCAACAATAAATTTATCTAAATCGGAGCCTTCTAGTGAAACTTTTATTCCTGACCTACTGTGAGATTTCAACAGTATTCAAAAGCATTACTCTTTCATTTATTGATTTACCCACCCTCAAACATTTCAGCATGGTGAACTTCAGATCACTCCTAGCAGTATGCCTAATTATCCAAATCCCAACAGGCCTATTCCTAGCAATACACGACACATCTGATACATTAACCGCTTTTTCATCTGTCACCCACATCTGTCAAGACGTGAATTATGGCTGAATCATCCACCACCTCCATGCCAACAGAGCATCAATATTTTCTGTATGCCTTTATCTTCCCATAGGTTGTGACCTAAACTATAGCTCTTATTCTTATCTAGAAACCTGAAACATTGGAACCACTTTTCTATTCACGGTCATAGCAGCAGCATTCATAGGCTACGTTCTCCCATGAGGTCAAATATCATTCTGAGGAGCCACAGTAATTACAAACCTACAACATCCACCCCATACACTGGGACAGACTAAGTAGAATGAATCTGAGGAAGCTTCTCAGTCGATAGGCCACCCTGACACACTTCTTTGCTTTCCACTTCATTCTCCCATTTACTGTACTAGCCCTTGTAATCACACACCTCCCATTCCTCCAAGAGACAGGATCAAACAGCTCTCTAAGCATCTCATCCGACACTCACAAAATCCCACTCCACCCTTACTACACTATTAAAGACATCCTAGGCTTATTCCATATAATCCTAGTCCTTCTAATATTAGTCCTGTTCTCCCCAGATCATCTAGGAAACCCCGATAACTACATCCCAGCAAACCCACTCAATACACCACTCTTCATCAAACCAGAAGGGTACTTCCTTTTTGCTTATGCTATTTGAGGCACCATCGCTAACTAGGAGGAGTCTTAGCCTTTATTTGCTCCATCCTAATCCTAATAATTATTCCCATATATCACAGCAAAACAACGAAGCCTTATAGTCTGACCCATTAGTCAATACCTGTTCTGAATTCCAGTAGTCGATCTGCCAGTACTAACATGAATTGGAGACCAACCAGGTGAACATCCATTCACCATTATTGGCCAACTAGCATCAATCGTATACTTCTCTATTCTCATCTTAATACCCTTTGCTGGGCTAACTGAGAACAACCTAATAAAATTGTAACAGTCCCTGTAGTATACCATATTACACTGGCCTTGTAAGTCAGAAATAAAGCACCAGCTTCCCGGGGCATTCAGGAAAGAAGCCATCAACTCCCAAAGCTGAAACTCTCATTAAACTATCCCCTGATTTCAACACATTTACTCCCCCATGCATCATCAGTACAAAGCATTTTAAACTTATAACAACATTTTACACTTGGCACACAACCATAAAAGTAAAGACAACACAAACGTTCTATGCTTAATCGTGCATACATTTATATTCCCCATGAAAATTCTTTATATACTAGAAACTATTAATATTACATAAGACATTATATGTTTATGTGCATACATTTACATAGGTTTCCTGATTTAGCAAAATTCTGTTTTTTGTCTGACGGCTTTCGTTTAATACGAAATTTTTTCCCAAAGCTAATGTGGCTTTTTTGTTGTTATTGCCAAAGAGTGCCTTTTCTCCACTAAGTACTTCCAAGAGGTCGTAATGGAGACCTCCGTGGTAGCTCTACAGGTACGTAATGCCTGAACAGAGCTTCTTCTTCCTCCTTATTTTGGTCTTCTACTATCATTCTTTTTCTTTGTGTCGTGTTCTTCCTATTTTCTGCCTCCCACATTTCAGTGATAAAGTTCAAACTTCTGCTTGTTTGGAAGCAAGAAAATGCACTTTGTGTGTGGGTATGTATTTAACCTTAATTTTTAAACATGCACATGTAACTTTAAATTCTCTCTCTTTTTTTTTTTACTTCTGAAAAGAAAAAGATCCTTAATGGGTTTTAACTGCCTCATGAATAGTCCTTCTACCCCACCCCATGTTGCTATTGTTTTCTTATCTTTATTTTAAAAAAAAAACCTACAAGTTAACGTTTAACAATCAATGAAATTAGATTTACTGACATGTTTTAATTAATTCCTGTGCCTATCAATGTCTCTTATGTCCCCACACTTTTCCTCAGGACTTATATTTCCTCGGGCTAAATACATATTTTCATGATTATTTATTTCCGTAAGAGTACATGGTTGGTAAACTCTCTTGGTATTTTTGATCTGGCCCCTTCCACACCAAATCATCTGCTCATCCTGAAAGTAACACATTATTCCATGACCCTGTACCTTTGCTTACATCTGGAATCCCATCTCTTTCTGCCCATACAGTAAATAACCACTCATTTGTCAAGGTTCAAGCCTCTTCTACGCAGCTTCTTCCTGAAGCACTCCACTCTCCCAGGAAGAAATAACCATCCTCCCCCACATACACCTACCATTCCTACTATACTAACAGGAAAAACACTCATCACACTGACTTATTTTGTATGTCTATCCTCTATCCACACTAGGTAAGCAGAGCTGGAGCCCAGCCTTTTTCTGACCAGGGCACACATAGAAAAATTATCGGTAGAGCCCATGAGACAAAACAGATAATGCTGCTCTCTCAGAGATGGGACTGGTAGAGGGTCTTTGGTCAATTGAGATACCACCTGGGTGCCCTAGAGCCAAGAGGATTACTTTCCCAGCACCAATTTAACCCACTCAGGGCACAGGGCACACTAAATGGGAAGCTCTACAGGACCAGAGCTTGTTACAGTCACCTCTGTATTCCCAGAACCAGCACACTCCTTGAAACCACGGAGGTCTCCATTATGACCTCCTGGAAGTACTTAGTGGAGAAAAGGCACTCTTAACCAACAACAACAAAAAAGCCACATTAGCTTTGGGGAAAAAAAATCCTCCTCCCTGCCCCCCATGAAAAACATTCTATCATTGTCAGGCAGAAGGCCAATGAGGTCACTCATCTGTAAAACAAAATCAAAGAGCAATACCCGACTTCCACTAACAGACGCTATGAATTAAACTACTACTCACAAGCAGGTAATGCACGGTGGTTCCTGTACCTTTGAAACATTCCAGTAGGAACATCTGTTACTTACTACTGAAATCAACATCCATTCGTTGTTTTAAGTTGGAAATAAATTTTTATTTCATGTAGATTTAGACATGTAGATTACTGGAGATGAAGAGCCTAGCAAGCTCATACAATCACTTCTTTAGACACTACACAATTTTTAGACAAAGCTAATGGTCTTCCTTATAAGGAAGCAACAGAGAAGCATAAGCCAGTGAGCACAGAGAATTATGAAGAACTATGACACTTCCCACAATCAGATTCTATATCAAATATATTGCACTTTACACACTATTCTGCATCTGGCATTTATAAAATAAAAAAAAAATTCTTCTTGACCAAGTACTTTTGTGAAACAAGGCAAAAACAACCGTTTTTCTTTAAAACAAATTATTTACAGATATGTCTCTTTCATCCTCTTCTAATACAAGTGCTGTGTATACGGTTTTTAAATGATCCAATTCTTATGTCCAGGCATTTCCAACAATCCTGGGTACTGACTGAGTGTTTTCAACTCTGCAACCCATAACTCTTCATAATATCTAGTATTTACACTTCTCTTCAAACACCTTAAAGTAATTTCCTGATATTTAATTAATCTTCTTTCAGAGCATGAGATGGGAGAGGGCAGGTTTTAGACAAGATATCTAAAAGCGGGTTGGGTAGTTACATTGCAGGGCCACAGATGTTATTCCACAAAAGGACAGGGGCATAAGGGAATGACATGTAATAATATGGCCCCAGTGTTTACTAAGAACAGTTCACACACCATTTCAAAATACACATTAGGTAAAATGTGAAGAGGAATAAGGCCTTATGCTGACGTTAAAACACACCTCGACATAAAGTTTGGATGTTTTTTAGTGTAAAACAGTAAGGTTCGATTTTTCTTCTGTGAGTAGTTTTCTCAAACTATGTAAACTTAAAAAACACATAACTTATAATCACAAATTAAACCAGTCATTTTTGTCCCCAAACAAAAGAAATAAAAATTTTTTCTACAACTTAGTTAAACAGGTAAAGACAATCCACATTCTTATTTTGTAATATAATTGTAATATAATTCAAGCCCACTTTATTTCAAAATAAATGTATGCCTTCTTAGGGACATAACTATTAATAAGCAAATGTTTCTTGAGATGAAAATGAAGTGAAATACATATATTTCCTTAAACAAATCCAATGTCAGTCAGTAGTGTTCACTGAACTAACAGATAGATGAGGAATGCCACAAGCCCACCTCCCCTCACCAAGAGCGTCAACCACTCTGGGAGGGTCATGATAATGCCACCAGCCAACACCTGCAGAGTGAGGGGCGGGGCCAGGAGGAGCCCAGGTAGGGGCCAGGTGCTGTTGGAGAGCCCCAGGGACTAGGTCTGACCATCTCCACTTCCAGATGAGGAAACCGTGCCCCAAAGACATAACCTGATCAAGGTTATACTCACAGCTAGGGAAACAAATGTGGACTCATAAAAGAAGCAACCAATTCAAACTTCTTTTTAATTAATACTGGCACAGAAAAAATATTAAAAATGAGTAAATAACTATGTTAATGAATAGATAAATGCTCTAAAAGGAAGAAAAAGTATGTACTTTGGACTGTAGTTTTCCATAAATTCTATCACATTAAAAAAACTGGAAACTGAGAAACTAGGCATAATTCATATGTCTAATTTCATGCTCCTTATAGTATCTAGAACATAATTAACTCTGATGATGATGATGATGATATCAACAATCACTTATAAACTTCCAAATGATCAGAGAATATGGAATTTTAGATCTAGAAAGAAACAAACATATAAGGAATATTTTATTGAAGATTGTTGAGTCCAATCTCTTTATCTTACAGATGAGAAAAATCACACAAAGTTTTAAGACTTTCACCTACATGCTGACCTAAATGTCAAAGCCTGGGCTAGAATTCACCTTCAGATCCAAGTGCTCTTTTTAATACACTATACTGCAGGATACATAAAAAACACTGTTTTAAGTTTTTGGAATAGGGCTACTGAAAGAGAAACCAAGACAAAATTAGATTATTTAAACCTGAAAAATTAAAGCTTTTGGAAAAGAATTACACAAAGTACATAAATAATTAAATCATCTTTCCTGACACAGTAAAAGTTTCAGGAGAGCTGGAATAAATAAAGCTTTAAAGGCAGGAAGAAAGGAACTCAGTAAGTGACAAAACGGAGGTGAAGATAATCCTTGAGGACTTGGTCAAAAGTCTAGAATCAAGTAAGACAACAAGACAAGCTGTGATGAAGTCTAGCTGATAATCGGCCAATACGGAAGAGGTAGGGTAGATAATTAACCAGCTTTGAGATCTATTATAAAAAGATTAGCTAAAGAGAAACTAAAGAGACAATGGCAATTAAATGCAATACAAGATCCTAGGTGGGATCTAATAATGGTGGAGAAAACGCTCAAAAGGACATTATTAGGACATATGGAAAAACTGGAATATAGACTGTAAGTAAGCTTTATATCAATGTTAAACTTCTTGAACTTGATAAATGCACTTAAGATGGTTATATATGAGTGAATATTCTTGTTCTTAGGAAATGTACATGGAAGTATTACATGTTCAAGGAGTATGACATATACAGCCTACTCTCCAATGTTCAGAAAAAGAGACAGGAGAGAAAGAGAGAGGTGGGGGAGAGGGAGGGAGTGAGGGAGGGAGGGAGAGGGAGATGGAGGGAGAGAGTGTAAATGTGGCAAATTGTTAAAATCAGTGGATCTGGGTATGGGGGACATGCGGGACCTCTCTGTATGGGTTTTGTATTATTTTTACAAATGTGCTATAAGTTTGAAATTATTTCAAAATAAAAAGTTAAAAAAATGTATTAGTCAAAGGTGGGGAGAGAAAGCCACTAGAAGGTAAGCAAATGTATGTGATATAAAATAAGACCAAAAAATAAGGCCACAGTCTTTATACACACTCAACATAGTTGAACAAGGTATTTGAAACTATTACTTTTTAGGTATATTAACAGTTTCAAATCCTAAAGGTCTTACCTTAATTGGCGATAACTAACATGTGCCTAAGATTAGAATAAAGCCATTTCTACCAACTATAGAACTTTACCCTTTACTAATAATCACCAAATAACCTGTCAACGCCCTCTTACGGGGCCTTACTGGGTTAATGACCTCGCCAGCTGATCATTTTAAAACATTAAACTCTCCATCCTTTTCCTGAACCTGGGCAAACTGTAAACTTAACAGGGCAATAATTTCTGGGGAAAACTGAATATCAAATTACATCTGGGGTATAAGCTCAATTAAATTTTTTTTCTTTAAGTCAAAGAATATATGTTCCAGGCAATAAACAAGCAATTTTCTTTTTGCTTGCTTAGTTTTCATACTTTCTAAATTTTCTACGAGAATGAAACACTTATATAATTAATGTCCAAAAATGTATTTTTAGTCAAATATAAAAGAACAGCAGGCTTAAATAAAACTTTTGTAGTACTTATTCTAAATGTTCTCCCTTAAGCCTCCTCATGCTCAATAATTTATCAACATTCAATATTTAACCAACCATTTATATGATAGAAAACTCTGTATTTTTGAGGTTTGCTTCCCTCTTAAATTAATGTTCACATAAATAGTAAAAATTAGACAAGTAAGACACTGGCAGCTCACATTTTAAATGTTCTATCACAGATGCACTATTTTAATAATAAATTAATGGAATATTTTATTTACCAAAGAATTATTCACCCTATTTCTTGAGAAAGAACAAGGAATTTTATTATTTAATACACTATTCTGTCTACATAACAAGCAGACCCCCAACCCCACCTCACCCCCCCATCCCCTGCAAAGGAGGCCTTTCACCCCTCTTCTTCTTTTCTGGAGTGGTGAGAAATTGGACTGGCTGGCCATGCACGCTTCTTGGATCCCACTGAGACTTGGGGCAATAAGAAAAGGCAAAAAGCCAGCTACCCCTGGGACTTTCCTTCCCAAAGAGTGTAAAGTCTACCGTGTGCAGGGTGCTGGGCTGGGTACAGGCTTCCTCGGAAGTAAAACCTCTCGGTGTCACCAAGGACAGAACTTGAGGCGGTGGCCTCATTAACACCCTGTTCTAAGGATCCACCTCAGGGCATGTGACTGCAGATGGGCCAGGGCAGGGCCACCCCATGATCTAATCCCGCCAGCCCCTGCAAGAACTTCCCCCCTTTGGCTGGTGCCCTTCCCCAACAATCCCTTCCCAACCATCATTCCCCCTCAACCCAAATAGGGAGAGACAGTTATCTAAGGACCCCCAACTGAACAGCCCTGATGACCCCCTACATTAACACTTTCCAGACCTAGGCCACCAAAAGCTGCTCTGCAACTGCCACTTCAATTTTGAAACACAGGCCCTCTTGTATGTTCTGCCACTTTCCCTGTGATTTCACTATTATGAGATACAATGCTAAATATTAGGTAGCTACTCCGTGCCAGACCCTGAAGTCTGAAGCTACCTCAGAGGCAAAAAAAACATCACGTGGACACTGAAGATGGATTATTTCATGGACCAAAAAAAAAAAAAAGAGGCATTTCTAGAGGTATCTTTCATTGCTATCAAAACAAAATCACTCCTTTGGGTCAGGCTATAACATTAACTTCAGAAAAACAAAGTTTTCTAATGTCCACATGTAAACATAAAACAAAAGTGACCTAGAATAAGACATAACTGAGAAGATTTGTTTTAACAGAGTTAACCCAATTTAGGTATTACAGATTTGCCCAAGTACCCTATTTGACAACTGAAAAAAGTATACATACTTTGGTATTTACAGAATAAAATCCCAATTCATCCTAACATTTTCACAGCTACTAATTTTCCCCTCGTCTCTCAGGGACTCCACACTGCCCCACCACCACCACCACCATCTCACTGGTGATTAACCAAACCCACTTCCCCTAGGTTTGGGTGGGAGAAAGGATGGACTCTGGGAAACTTTTTTATGCAGAGGTTAGTGCTCTAGATCAACCTGGCCTGGGTACTAAGGATAGAGAAATAAATGATAAGCCTTCCCCTGAGGCCCCACAATCTGAGAGGGAGAAAAGAGAAATACAACACAGTAAGTGTGACAAGTGTTGCTGAGATTACAAAAATGCTGTGAAACTGCTTAAGTGGGGGATGGAGAGTGGAGATGGACAGGGCAGGATCACTCAAGTAAGGCTGCCTGCTTAAGAGACAAGCAGAACCCAGGGAAGAAAATACCCACAAAGGCACAGAGGTCAATCTTTACTCGGCAGTCAGTTTTGTATTTCTCAAGACAGGCTGCAGTTTTCTTTAAAGAATAAGACTGCAGATTACTTCAAGATACTTAGAAACCGTATTTCGGGAGCACATCAGATATGAATATAGAGCCACCCAATTTTAATACTACTTTTGTAACCATCTCATTCGGCCATGCGCAGATGTCTCTGTATTTTCCAACCACATGCACACACCGAAGCAATTAATGGACGTGGGCGGAAGCCCTAGAGAGTGCTTTAGTGTCTGACATTCCTGAGATGAGAATCCATGTACTAACTTCATGACCCCGGCAAATCTCTATGTCTCCTCTTCGTAACCTGATTACAGCCTATATTATATTAATATGATTACCTGAATACTGCTTGTCTCCCTCAACTGGAATATAAGCTCCATGAAAGCAGGGATTCGGTCTTTATCACTGCCCTAGCCCCCGCACTCAGTATAGTGCCTTAGCCTTGGGAGGTGACAAACACACTCTGTACTTGATTGAATGAATGAATGAATGACTAGTCAGTATAGAGTAACACACCCCTCGGTTCCCAAAACCACAGACTTTGACAATGAACTCTGACCCGACAGACAGTATGTGTAGCTCAGCAATTCCACAAGGTTATAGCTTTAAAAGACTTAATTATCTCCTTCCTTTGGAAAGTAAGATAATATTTGGCATATCTAAAAATATGCCCAAACAATCTACAAAATTCGTTTTAATATACTCCCTTCAATACTTTCCTAAAAACCTGTACGTGAGAAAGAACATCCATTTGGGGAAATGGATTCTTCAGTGATTCAATCTTCAGCATGATTTCTTTAACGCAGTAGATTTTAAGACCACCTAATTTCAGTCATTTTTTATACTGTTCCTCAGCGTGCCGTGTATCTAGAACTTGCTTTTAAAGCATCTTTCCGATCTGATTCTCCACTCCTTAAACCAAGATATATAAATCTGACCACCCCAGGATCTCAGGATTGCTTGGGGATCTCCTACGTGTAATCAGGCGCATGTGAATAAGGCCAGTGAGACAAGAAACAGAAGGAAAAATTTCAGAAATCGTCAATAATATAGCCACTAGGACCACTTTGCAAAGACTTATTTTCGAGGATGACTCATAATCATGATCCCATATATAAATGATAAGGAGCTAATTAAACAAATTCTGTCCCATTATGGGGAAAACCATAGTCCTTATGGCCAAACACCAAGTTTTAAACGAACCCACATTTTGCTTAATTCGGGACTTTCAACAGACATTAGCAGTTTTCCCTTAAAATCTTCTTGAAAGCCCTAATAAAACAAATACAATAACCCTTGCGGTCAAGTCTCTGCACAGAAATACTTCAAGCCACGCACAGATGTGTTTAGTGCATTAAAGTAAACAAGTGACAGGAAAGCTAATACTGCTTTTCACGATTCATGTGGGTTCCCGGGGACAAGACTGCCACCTGGACACATGGCTGGCAGCCGGAGAGCTCATCGCTGTCAGACAGAGTAAAAAACGGAAAAATGTCCACGGCACTTATTTCAACTTTCCCCCTTCACACACACCTCTTCCCCCCGGGCGCCGGGTCGGGGGACTCCACCTCGCGGGAGGCGCGGGGAGGAAATCTGCACTTGACTTCCGTGCTCCGCCCCGGCAGGACCGCCAGCCTCTCCCCACCCTCGCCGAGACCCTCCTTCCAGCCGGCGGACCCCCCGCCCCACCGGGGACACTCCCCGCTCCGCGCGCGGCCACTCGAAAATGGAGACCCGGCTGTTAGCGCCGCGCCACGCCGACCTCGGCCAGGGTCCGCGCCCGCCGCCCGCACCCCAGTCGGGAGCGAAAGCCCGGAGCCGCCCACCTGCCGCGGCCGGCTCGCGTCGGCCCCCGCAGCCCCCCGGGGACGCCAGTCGAGCTCCTCCGCCCCGCTCGCGGCCGCGAGCCCCCCACCCCGCCGCGGGCCAACCGCCCCCGCCCGGCCAGCGGCACCAGGCCCCGCGGGCCGCCCCCGCGCCACCCGCCGCACCTACCATGGTACAGATGGAGGCGAATTTGGAGACTGTCATTAGGATTTCCATCCGCCCAGCGCCATCTTCCACCCAATCACAGCGGCGGCGGGCGCGGGAGGAGGGAGCCCGGCCGCTCGCTCTCGTCGCAGCCCGGGCGGGCCCGAGCCGCCGCCGCCGCGCGCCCTCGGACCGAGCCCGCTCTGCCGCCGCTGGGCCGCCGCCGCCGCCGCCGCCGCCGCCGCCGGCACCCGAGCTCTCCCGGCCTCGGCCTCCCGCCCCCGGCTCCTCCCCGGCGCAGGGCGCAGCCGCTGCCTCGGGGCCCGCGCCTGCCCGCGAAGCCCCGCCACACACCCCGCCCTGCGCTCCCGGCGAGCGGGCTCCGCCGCGGCCCTAATGCCCCGCGGTCCACAGCTGCGCGGCGCGTGCTCTCTCCCGGCCCGCCCCGCGCGCGCGCCACGCCCCCCGCCGGGGCTCCGCCTCTCCGCCCCCCTCTCCCGAGCGCTCCAGCCGGGGACTCCAGGGTCCGCCCTACCCCGCGCGTGGCCGGGGGCGGGGTCGCGGGTGGGCTCCGCCTCCTGCTCCCGCTTCCCGCGCGGTCCTAGAGGCCGCTGTCAGCCGAGCAAGGGGTCGAGTGGGAGGGCGCAAGGGGGTGCGCGGGGAGCGGCTGGGTGGGGGGGACGACCTGGGTCAACCGTGAAGAGGGGATGACCCACAGCCCCGTCACAAGGGCTAGAAACAGCAAGCCACCACTGCCGAAACCGAAAACGGAGGAGATGATCTGGACAATTCCGGGTGAGGTGACAGAAAACCCCCCCTTCCTTAAAGACAACCCGGGTAATTCACCATCCCACGCACATTCCAAAATATAAGGGGACTGGGTTTTTCTGGGTTTTTTAAATAAAATATTGGATAGTTACCTGGATCAAAGCACCATAACTTAGGGAAAGACGAATTAATAAAAATGAAAGGCAAAAAAGACATTTTTTATATTTATACATATTTAGCTCTTTGAATTAGTAAAAAATAAGTAATAAGGGAGCCTGCCTTTCTGCCTGCCCGCTGGCCTTGAATTTAGAATATGTTTATAAATTTAGTATGCAAATATATTTGCCCTAGACAGCAGGACCTGTAAAAAAGAAAAGACCTTAACCCAGCAGTGAGAGGATGCTACCAGACAGGAAGTTGTGTCCAGCGAGTGAGAGAAGTCCTAAAGCAGCACTTAGCCAGTGGGATATTTCCTCTTCACTATTTTTATCAAATTCACCATTGCACACTGTGCTTCAAGTCAGACAGCTCAGCTGTGTTTCTTCCTATAAGAGAAAGTACTTCAAGCGATAGCTTTATAAATTATTGTACTAGAAAGCTTGTGATACTTTTCAAGTGGTGATCTGTCCTGATCAGATACTGTTTTAGGTTCCCCCATTTCAGCGGGGCTGGGGGCCTGAATTCAGACAAAGCTCTAATCAGGTATGTGTATGATGTGTATGCCTCACATCATAGGCTAAAAGCATTCCAAATCAAAACAAAGCAGTCACACAAAATTTAGGTGAAAAATAGATTTCTATTACATGAATGCTGTTTCCATAGTGATTCCCCTTATAAGCTTACATAGGGGGAAAAATTCAGCTGGAATATGGCCTGGTTCTCCATGGAAGCTGTGGCCCTGGCTCTTTGCCCTAACACCCAAGCCAGCGGCTAGATCCATTCCTTACTGTCGAACTTGCAGGTGGGTAGCAGGCTTGTCCCCTGCGTCCCTGCCTAGACTCGCATCACCCACCTGAATTCTTTCTTGCTATGTGTCACTCGCTGTTTGGACAAGAGCCATCGTATCACGGACCTCATCTGCCCTGCCCTTGGACCCTGTCCGACTTGCCCATCTTGGTGAATGTGCGTGGCCATCCTGTTCTTCCCATCTGCTGTTTTGTTCCAGTGAGCAGGTCATATGTGCCAGAATGTGACCCCCTCTTCCTTCAGCATTGCCCACCACCATGCCTCCTTGTCCTTGAATCCTAAAATGTGACGGGAATAGAGGCCACTTGATCCGGACTTACTCCTAAGTTTATAGGCTAACACTGCCTTTTTAAATGGATTTCTGATAGTATCATCTGAAGTCATGTCCAGTAGGAGCCAACTAAATTCACAGATGATATCACAGATCCTAATTGCAGAAGCTCACATGTCCTGTCTCCCCAGCTTAAGGCTGAGTGAAAAGGCTCAATTATGGAGACCCTTCTGTTTGCTAGGTGCTGTACCTGAGCATTTTCCTCTATACATGGTGCCATCGAGGATAAAATTTGGCCAGAACCCCATACTCCTGCACCCAGAGTGTGCAAAGAGTATTCTGGCCTGGAACACTATTTTTACCTGCAGCTGTATCAGCTTTACCAAGAGCCTCATTGTGCCTAGGGAAGGATAGGTTTGTGCACCCCGAATCCCTCTGGGCCTGCCTGAATGGGTAAGCTACGAAGTGCACCCAGATACCTTCCAGGTCAAGCAAGTGAACAAACCAGGGCCAAGCTTAATCTGTTTGGTCACAAGTGTTTTTATTGAAAAGTTTTTCATTTGAATAGCTCTGCAGACTCCTGCCCTCTCCACACCCAGCAGCTCTAAAACCCAGGTGGTTCCCCTCCTCTACACTTCACATGGCCTCATTTGTGTGTGTGTGTGTGAGAAGTGTGTGTGTGTATGTGCTTAAGGGGAAGAGGGGGAGACAGTTTTCTAGGTAGCAGCTCCCTTCCATCTGAAAGCCCAGGCCAACCTGGGGACAAATGTCTAGGACAATGGTTTTTAACCCTCACTGTTCACACTGCCTCTTAACAGGTGAATGAATTGACCCTCCTAGTGGCATAAATTAATACCTCCAGCTCTCCAAGCAGAGGATGTAAAACACAAAACAAAACAAAAAACAGCAATAGTCTATCCTTGTTCTTAGGAAATATACATGGAAGCATTGAGTGGTATAGCTATGGAGCATGATGTATGCAACCTACTCTCAAAGGTTTAGAAAATAGACAGATGATAGATAGCAGATAGATAATAGATACATGATAGACTGGATAGAAAGATAGAATGATATAGCAAATGTTGCAAAATATTAAAAGTTGCAAAATGTTAAAAGCTGGTAAATCTGTTATCTGGGTAGGGTGTATATTGGAGTTCTCGGTTATTTTTGTATTATTTTGCAACTTCCCCTGCAAGTTTGAAATCATTCCAAAAGAAAAAGTCTTAAAAAATTAAAAGCAGTGATATTCTTTTGTTGATTTGAATCAACAAATCTGTGATATACTTTTCAGGGAAATCAGAAGTCATTTGACTTCTAGTTCAAATGAGTCAAGTCGCGCCATCTGCATAATAGATATATGATTTTGACTTGCTGGGCAAAATGGCATACAGCCATTTTATCTAAAACTCTATTGTTATTTAAATGTGGGTTTGAAAGAAGAGGACTCTAGGCCTGTTATATTCTATTTAAAACTAAAATGTGAGTTCAGTCATTACAATAAACGTGTCGATCATCTGAAAATGCATGAGAAGTCTGTGCCTTCAGAAAGCACACAGTCCCTTGGCGTAGATAGACTGTTATTGTGGAAAATGAGATGAGAATGAAGGACCAACTGCTGCCAACTCCAAGCAGGTGTATCCAGCTCTGCCTGCAGGAGGGGCAAGCTGGGCAAGGCTGCACAATCTGGAAGAACGGGGTGACCAATGGCAGGTGAAGGGGAAGTCAGTGGTCTTTCAGCAAAGGGAAAGCCATGGATCCCTGAGGCGTGTGGAAGGGGTCAGTGGGACATGTCTCGGGGAGTGTGGAGACGAATCCAACCCATAGTGACACCAGCAAATGTTATGCTCTCTGGGACTTCTGCGTCATACCCATCCACAATAAGTGGTAGAATCCGCCTGCCTTAAAACCTGTTTCTTGTTCCTCATAACATTTCCTTTGGAATCCCAGTCCTGAGATTCGTTGAGAATAAGCATGGCAGCAAATTTCAAGGAGACAGCCAATTTGTTTAACAGGAGAAAACCTATCTTCCGCTGAGCAGAGAAGCAAACCAGAATATTTTATTTGTGTACGTGGGTCCTCGTTAATCTGAGTGTGACTAGAGGAGATTAACAAGATGCTGGTGAGAATAATGCAGTCATTTCAACTGTTTAGAACCTGTTCAAAAGTTGCTAAGCTTGACTCGAGAAGGGGACGCCTTTCCATTATCCACTCTTTTCTACCGTGTAGAGAAGGAGGCGGCGGCTGAGACAGTAGTGAGTGGGGGCACACTGAATCCTTCAGCACAAACATGATTCCTCTGGCCTCTCAAATACTCAGAAATCTGTATCTGAACTGCGTTTACTCCTTCAATAAATATCTGTTGAATACCTCCTACTTCTAAAAGCTTTGTGGTAGAACCTTAAGGATGAAAAATTTTTGCCTTCAAAAGCTCTTCACTTAGTGGAACAGGGAGGACATGTACACAAACAACTTTAAAGTAGAAAAGTGCCAATTATGTGATTGGTAGTGTTCCGGTCTGCTAATGCTGCCGGAATGCAAAACACCAGAAATGGACTGACTTATAAAAGGGGGTTTATTTGGTTACACAGTTACAGTCTTAAGGCCATAAAGTGTCCAAGGTAACACATCAGAAATCGAGTACCTTCACTGGAGAAAGGCCAACGGCATCTGGAAAACCTCTGTTAGGTGTGAAGGCACATGGCTGGCATCTGCCTGCTCCCAGGTAGCGCTTCAAAATGTCGTTCTCCAAAATGTCTGCATCAGCTTCCAACAGCTGTCTTCAAAATGTCTGTCTCAGCTGCAGCTCCTCTCTCAGCTCCTATGCGAACTTCAAAGTGTCCCTCTTGGCTGTTGCAAGCTCGTGCCTTCTATCTGAGCTTATATAGTGATCTAGTAGACTAAACAAGGCCCATGCTGAATGGGCAGGGCCACACCTCCATGGAAATTATCTGTCACAGTTATCACCTACAGTTGGGTGGGTCACATCTCCATGGGAACACTCAAAGAATTACAATCTAATCAACATTCAAACATCTGTTCACACAAGATTACATCAAAGATAATGGTGTTTCGGGGGACATAATACATTCAAACTGGCACAGGTAGTCTAATAAGACTTTGGAGAAGAGAATCACTTTTCTCCTTTAGGTCATCAAAAAAGGTGACTGCATGCTAAAGAGTCAGGTCATCTGATCCAAAGGGAACTGTAGAGAAATCTCAGAGACTGACACAGTTTTATCATTTAAGTAATCATTAAAGAGAAATTTTAGAAGAGTGATCTTTTCTTAAAATTTAAATCACACCATGCCCCCCTCTGCCTAAAACCCTGCATGACCAGGAGCCTGCAAGAGCCCATTTCTGCCACTTACTAGCTGTCACTTTAGTTGCACTTGGGTTATTGGTCCTCTGTTAGCTTCTCCAGAGCAAGAGTCTGCTTTCAACTACTGTCTTCAAACTGTGTCTCATCTGCAGCTACTGTGCTTTCTTCAAAGTGTCCCTCTTGGCTGTAGCTCCTCTTCAAAATGTTACTCACAGCTGCACTGCACTGATTTCCTGTTGTTTGCCAGCTCATTTATATGGCTCCACTGATCAGTTTAGACCCACCCTGAATGGGTGGAGCAACACCTCCATGGAAATTATCCAATCAGAGTCATCACCCACAGCTGGGTGGGGCACATTCCAAAGAAACACTCAAAGAATTACAATCTGATCAACACTGATAACATCTGCCCACACAAGATTACATCAAAGATAATGGCGTTTGGGGGACATAATACATTCAAACCGGCACATAAACACAATAAATGCTTGTTACTGAATGAACTGAACTGATTAACCTCTAACTTTTAAGTAGGTCCAACTCCAAAGCAAATGAAAATAAAATAATACAGGTGTTTTATCTTTTCTAACCAAAATGATCAGTTTGAAGGCTTCCTCAGCATGCACAGAGATTCAGCCTCTTTCTCTATCATTTGCACATGGGAGTTCCCCATTTTCTCCTCAGTGTTTGCTGAGCAGATGGGAGTTCCCCATTTTCTCCTCAGCATTTGCTCAGCTCTCATGAGAAGGTTCATCAGAAAAAAATAAAACACCAAAAAAATGCAACACTGTCTGGACTCCCCAAAGCCGAAGTCTAACATCCCGACTTGTAACTCTGATTTCTTTATTTGTGCTTTAGGTTTTTCCCTAAGTGAGACAACTTCATCCTGCCCTCACCCTACTACCTGCTCCTCAGATTTTTCAGAGTGATTTTTCCAAATGGTTTACCAGCGCTTCAACATATGTTTGGGGTATGTATTGTCAAAGTTTGGCTCCAACATGAGATCTTACTATCACTCTTAATGCAGATGTGCATCTTAGCTCCCATTAGGAGCTCCCTCCAGCCCTCCCGGGGAACCAAGTGAACTAGCTGGTGTCCCACCCTCAGGGCTTCCTGAACTGTTCAATCTGCGTATCAGTCAAGAGAAAGAGGCATGACTTCCACTTCTTCTTTTAAGAAAAAAAAATCCTCCATTAAAATAGCTAAGCACAACAATATTAAACAAAGCAGAAATCTAAAACTATATTTAGCACCAACTCCCATCAGACACACAAGAAACTGTTAATGGTGATTTCCTGGGGTTGAGGAAGTGGGAATGGGCAAATGGGGGGGGGGGGAGCAGGAGGGTAGAGAAATTTTTGACTGTATATTTTCTTAAAATATTTTTGAGTTTGAATCATGTGAATCTGTAGCTATTTCAAAAATTAAGCAAACTGAATGTTTTAAAAACTTAAAGAAAAGACCTATGTATTGACTCCCAGGGGTGTAAATCTCCCTGGCAACATGGGACATGGCTCCTGGGTTGAGCCTGGACCCAGCATTGTGGGATTGAGCAAATTTTCTTGACCGAAAGGGGGATGCGAAATGAAACAAAATAAAGCTTCGGTGGCTGAGAGATTTCAAATGGAGCCAAGAGGTCACTCTGGAGGGCATTCTTTAGTTATTAGTGTATTAGAATGGCTAAAAGGAAATACCTGAGACTATTGAACTGCAACCCAGTATCCTTGATTCTTGAAGACAATCATTGTGCCAGTTTGAATGAATTATGTCCCCCCAAACACCATTATCTTTGATGTAATCTTGTGTGGGCAGACCTATCAGTGTTAATTAGATTGTAATTCTTTGAGTGTTTCCGTGGAGATGCGCCCCACCCAACTGTGGGTGATGACTCTGATTGGATAATTTCCATGGAGGTGTTGGCCCACCCATTGAGGGTGGGTCTGAATTAAATTACTAGAGCACTATATAAGATCAGACAGAAGGACCACAATCGCTACAGCCAAGAGGGACACTTTGAAGAAAGCAGAGCACCTGCAGCTTACAGAGACAATTTTAAGATGGCTGTTGAAAGCTGATGCTGATATTTTGGAGAATGCCATTTTGAAACACAACCTGGGAACAAGCAGCCCCCAGCCACATGCCTTCCCAGCTAACAGAGGCTTTCTGGACACCAATGGCCTTTCTCCAGTGAAGGTACCTGTGATGGTTGTGTTCATGTGTCAACTTGGCCAGGTGATAGTACCCAGCTGTTTGGTCAAGCAAGCACCAGCCTAACAATTGCTGAGAGGATTTTTGTGGCTAGTTAATAAACCAACAGGCTGGTTTATTAAATCATCAGTCAATTGGCTGCAGCTGTGACTGATGACTCATCAAAGGGCGTGACTTCCACAATGAGAGATGAGTAGAAAAATGGGGACAAAAAAGCAAATGAATAATGGGGGGGAGAGCGGGGGATGGGATGTTTGGGGTGTTCTTTTTTACTTTAATTTTTATTCTTCTTATTCTTTTGTTTTTTTGGAGTAATGAAAATGTTCAAAAATTATTTGTGGTGGAGATGGAAGAAGATGGCAGCATAGAGAGGAGTGGAAGCTAATTTGGACCCCTGGGGCAATTAATAAACAACCAGGAACAACTAGTAAATAATCTAGAATAACTGCGGGGAGACAAACATGACTGTCCACTCATCATACACCAACCTGAATTGGGAGGAATGCGCAAGATCGCAGCATGAAATCTGTAAGTAAAAACTGCGTATCCAAGCCAGGAGCCCCCTCTCCCAATGGCCCAAGCTGCAAAGCCTCATGGAGCTAGAGAGCAGCTCTCTCAGAGCGAGCAAACATAGCTTAGCTGAGCTCCAACTGGGGTTTTAATTAACAAGTGTGGACTGCTCGATACAAATCCCCAACAAGCTGACAGAAGCTTTTGGTGATGATTGACCTTGGAGAGCTGGAAGGTGGCCATGAACTGGCCCTGAAGGGGGGTTTTCTGTCCCTGTTTTAGCTCAGTGGAGAAGACTTCAGCCATTTTCAGTTCCCAGAGCTCTGACCCAGACAAGGGTGGAGATAGCACAGGCAGAGAGAGACCATTGAAATGCTAACGACCTCTCCTTAGGAGGTCTATCTTCTCTAAGAGGAAAAAGGTGGGGCCCAGCTCTGCTACCCACCTTCCATTCAGAAACAGACCACAGAGCCTGGGGGAAAACAGCCACAGGCCACACCTCCTTACCCCAGTCTAGAGCTGCAGAAAAGCACAGTGGCTTGAGGCTTCACAGGGTGTACCAATCTTCTAAGACACCCTCAGGGAGACCTGATTCTATTGCCTCCTGCTGAGACCTGAGCCCGTTCTGTTCTGGGAAAACCTGATTGGGGTAATCAAGGAAACTAGATGCTTAGACAACAGAAAACTACAACCTACACTAAGAAAAATGAAGTTATGGCCCAGTCAAAGGAACAAACTTACACTTCAACTGAGAAACAGGAATTTAAACAATTAATACTAAATCAATTTAAAAAGTTTAGAGAAGATATGGCAAAAGAGATGAAGCATATAATGAAAACACTGGGTGTACATAAGGAAGAAATCAAAGTTTGAAAAAATAAGTGGCAGAATCTATGGAAATGAAAAGCACAACACAAGAAATGAAAGACACAATGGAAACATACAACAGCAGATCTCAAGAGGCAGAAGAAAACACTCAGAAACTGGAGAAAAATGCACCTGAAAGCCTACACACAAAAGAACAGATAGAGAAAAGAATGGAAAAATATAAGCAATGTCTCCAGGAACTTAAGGACAAAATGAAAAGCAGGAATGTATGTGTCACTGGTGTCCCAGAAGGAGAAGAGAAGGGAAAAGGGACAGAAGCAATAATAGAGGAAATAATCAATGAAAATTTCCCATCTCTTATGAAAAACATAAAATTACAGATCCGAGAAATGCAGCAAACAGAATAGACCCACGCCAAGACACTTAATCTGATTATCAAACATCAAAGATAAAGAGAGAACTCTGAAAGCCACAAGAGAAAAGCAATCCATCACATACAATGGAAGCTTGATAAGACTATGTATGGATTTCTCAATAGAAACCATGGAGGCAAGAAGGAAGTGGGGTGATATATTTAAGATACTGAAAGAAAAAAGGCACCGACCAAGAATCCTTTATCTGGCAAAACTGTCCTTCAAATATGAGGGAGAGCTTAAAATATTCTCAGACAAACAAACAATGACAGTTTGTGAACAAGACACCTGCTCTACAGAAAACACTAAAGGAAGCACTGCAGACAGAAAGGAAAAGACAGGAGTGAGAGGTTTGGAACACAATTTTGGGAGATAGTAGCACAGTAATGTAAGTACACTGAACAAAGGTGACTGTGAGTATGGTTGAAAGAGGAAGGTTAGGAGCATGTGGGACACCAGAAGGACAGAGGAAAGATAAAGACTGGGACTGTATAACTCAGTGAAACCTAGGGTTCTCAACACTTGTGATAAAAGGTACAAATATGTTTTTACACAAAGTAGAAAAAAAGAATGTCAGCATTGTAAGGTGTTAAAAATAGGGTGGGATTGGGGGGAAAATACAATCAATGCAAACTAGAGACTATAATTAACAGAAACATTGTGTTATGCTTCCTTTAATATAACAAAGGCAAGGGGACTTAGGAGAAGGGTATGGGACTCCTGGCATTGGTGATGTTTTCTGACTCTTCATTCTACTTTAGTTTAATGCTGTCTTTCCTTTTGTCGCTTTCTAGCTGTCATGTTTTGTTTGCTTGTTTTTTCTCTCTCTTTTCTCTTTATTTTGTCTCTCTGCCTTCTTTGACTCTTCCTCCTTCTTTGTGGAAGACATGGAGATGTCCTTATATAGATAGTGGCAATGGTGCTGAATACATAAATACGTGACTATCCAGGGAACCAGTGATTATTTACTTAGGATGGAATGTATGGTGTGTGAAGAAAAAAGTCTTAAAGGAGTTGATGAAGAAACCTTGAGGGTACTATATTGAGTGAAATAAGACAGACACATAAAGGCAAATATTGCAGGGTCTCACTGATACGAACTAATTATAATATGCAAACTCATAGACATGAAATATAAGTTACCAGGATATAGAATGAGCCTAAAGAATGGGGAGCAGTTGCTTATTATAAGCAGAATGTTCAATTAAGGTGAGCTTAAATGTTTGGAAATGGACGGGTGATGGTAGCATGTTGTGAGAATAGCTAACAGTTCTGAAAGTTGTATGAAGGTGGTGGAAAGGGTAAGCTCAGAGTCACATATGTCACCAGAAGGAAAGCTGGAGGTTAAAAGATGGGAATGTATGAAACAGTGAATCTTGTGGTGGACAATGTCCGCAATTAGCTATACAAATATCAGAAATCTCTCTCACAAACTAGAGCAAATGTATGACACTATAACTAGAAGTTAATAATAGAGAGGCATATGGGAAAAATATATATACCTATTGCAAACTATATACTACAGTTGGTAGTATTTTTAACATTCGTTCATCAACAGTAACAAATGTACTATACCAAAACTATGAATCAATAATGGAGGAGGGGGTGATTAGGGGAATGGGAGGATTGGAGTTTCCTTTTTTTGTCTTTATTTCTTTTCTGGAGCAATGAAAATGTTCTAAAAATTGAAAAAAAAAATTGTGGTGATGGATGCACAGCTGTATGATGGTACCATGGGCAATTCATTATACACTTTGGATCTTTGGATAGTTGTATGGTATGGGAACAGTCTCAATAACAGCTAAAAATTTTTTTTTAAAAATTAATTGTGGTGATGGTACTGTGAATAATTGATCATATACTGTGGATGATTCTATAGTATGTGAATATATCTCAATAAAAGTGAATTTTTAAAAAAGACCAATGTATGTGACAATATGTATTTTTAAACTATAAGGTACAATTACAATATTTCTCCTCTTACAAATAATTTATCAGATGAGCCTCGTTCTACTCTGATCCCTCTCTCCAGGTAGAACATGGACTTGAACTCTGACAGTTCCTTCCACAGGGCTGGCACAGGGCTAGTATCTTCTGCGATCATTGGCTTTGGCCTTCTGTGCCAGTTTGAATGTATTGTGTCCCCCAAAATGCCATTATCTTTGATGCAATCTTGTGTGGGCAGACATTTTCATGTTGATTAGATTGTAATTATTTGATTGCGTGTTTCCATGGAGATGCAACCCACCCAACTGTAGGTGATAACTCTGATTAGATAATTTCCATGGAGGTGTGGCCCCACCCATTCAGCATGGGCCTTGATTAGTTCACTGGCACCCTATAAAAGCTCAGACAGAAAGAGCAAGCTTGCTAAACCAAGAGGGACACTTTGAAGAACACACAGGAGCTGAGAGAGGGGCAGCAGCTTACAGAGACTTTTTGAAGACGGCCGTTGGAAGCTGATGCAGACATTTTGGAGAACACCATTTTGAAATGCAACCTGGGAGCAAGCAGATGCCAGCCACATGCCTTCCCAGCTAACAGAGGTTTTCTGGACACCATTGGCCATCCTCCAGTGAAGGGACCAGATTATTGATGCCTTACCTTGGACACTTTATGGCCTTAAGACTGTAAATAAATAAGCCCCCTTTTATAAAAGCCAATCCATTTCTGGTGTTTTGCATTCTGGCAGCATTAGCAAACTAGAACACCCTCCTAACAAAGAAAGACAGTGATCCTTTACTCATGAATTAAATGGCAAGCGTGCTCTAACTTCCTGTCAAAAGGAAGATGCTGGGGGGCGGGGGTTGTAAGAGGTGAGAAGGAAGAAGACAAACCCAGAGAATTGTTTCTGGCCTCAAGTTTCTGGTGCTACTGCTTCTCCAGCCACAAGACCCAAGCAGAAAAGTGACACAAGGACCCTGTGGTCCGTCGTACCTGTCCAGGGCACTCCTGTGGCTGGCTTTTCCCTAGCAGAGGACAAGCACCCGTCCTCCTAAGTATCTTGCCATTTTAACCTCTTCTGGTTCTTTAAGGAGAATTTGCTTAATTTCGCCTTCCCCAATTCCTTTCTGATGAATGTTTCTAGAAGCTGGTATGGTGTGCACTAAAATTTCCTTTTTGTTGTTGTTTTTTTTTGTTTGTTTGTTTATTTTTTAACATCAATTACACACTGGAATAGAAACATCTGCTTTCTGTCACAAACCTTGAGGCTGCACAAATGATGGATTATACCAGAATTTTTCTTTTCATCAATAGGTCTTCCAGGCACCAGGGAAATGCGCACGGATCTCTCCACGGCTCAAACCTGCTGCAGACTGGAACGCAACGTCTTCCTCTTCTTTGCTGCTTGGTAAGTGGAATGGACTTTTGTGTTTCAAAGATTCCATGTCTTAATAATTATTGGGAAATAGGAAATAGACAACAAAAATAACAATGATAGGAAAGTCGGAGTTTATAAAGCTCTATTGTGGTAGTGTTTGACCCCTGAAATGTTGGAGAATTTCAGTTGAAGAGTTGTAACCGAGAAGTAGGATTTAGGGGATGATTATGCTTACTGAATCATTATATAGATATTCCTTTTTACTTTCTGGTATATTAGACAGAGGAAAACACCTGAAATCTCTGAATTGTAATTCAGCTGCCTTGATCTCTGATAATGATTGTATAGCCTTTATGTTGTGCCCTTGTGATTGTAAAAACCTGTAACTGACTCTCACTTATACCCATTTTATCCAGTTTTTCAACTTTGGAGTCTTATAATCACCAAAGACGGCCCCTAATGTTTATTAACGAAGGGCCTTGGGTCAGTCCAGAACTAACCCACTCCAATCCCAAAGCTATCTTGAGTTAACGAAGCTGACTCTAACCCAAATGGGCCCACCTGACATGCAGGAGCTTTAATCTGCACATGTTCAGTAATTAGATTATCTCTAACCTTGTCATCTTGAGCCATGGTCTCATTATCCTAAAACCTGCCCATCTTTTGATACTATAAAGCTATCAGAATTACTGCAGTTTGGAGAAACATATTTTTAGGCTGATAGGCCATCTGTTCTCCTGCTTCGTGCCTAGCAATGAATTCTTTTTCCCTTTGAAACCCTGGTGTCTCAGGAACTGGTCATTTGAGCGCATCAGGCAGAGAACCCATCAGTTTTGATCGGCATCAGAATTAGGGTATCAAAGTACTTGATTGCACTCCCCCCACCTCCTGCATACACAGGGTGTCCAGTTTGTGATCTGAAACAAGCTTCCTAACCCACTAAGCTCAAGTTTCCTCCTCCTACAATGGGAAGGCCCCTCATCAGAGGCAAGTGATGATTGAGACACTGCACGTAAGTATGAGCACCACCTAAGACAAACTCAATAAAAGGAACACACATGTATTCCCCTAGAATCTTTCCTCACTTCTTCCCAGCAGAAAAGACAATTCAGCCAGAACAGTGTGTGAGTCTTTAATTCAAAAAGTAATTTGGAAAGTTATAACTTGAACTGTTCAAGGTGATTCTTTCTTGAGCACAGGATTACAGAGGCTTTTGCTTTCTTCTTTGTGTATTTCTTTCTTGTTTAACATTTCATTTTGAAAATGTATTACTTTTATAATAAAAATAAAATAAAAAATGCTTTTGAAAGATTATAGGCCTAGTGGCTTCTTTTTCTCTCTTTTTACATTAATAGAGTTGCTCCTGATTTGATTACCATGGGGTGATGTGGAAGAATTGTGGGATCTGCCTTAGTTCCTGACACTGTATGTCACATTACAGGCATTACCGGGCCTCTGGAAATCATATGGGCATTGCTCCGAAATCCATTCATAACATTTTCACAAATAACCTTGCAGAATGCTGGAATGTGCTCTAAATACAGTACACATTTGAGGATCTATTCCTGGTTCTTCCACTTACCGTCTCTAGTGCCCTACTTTCCAACATGTAAAATGTAAAGCATATTTTAGGTCTTATCAATGAAAAATCACAAATAAATTCCTTTATGGGGTGAGGGGGGGTGGGGTGCCACAGCCTTTGCAGGTGGGTGGGTGGTGCAGCTCAGACAGGACCCCACAGGGTGGGTTATGGGGGTCCAGAGTCAGAGCCTCATTGGCCCCGAATCCCAATTGTTTCCATCAGAGAGCACATTTGGTGCAGAGACTTGGAGACAAAACAGAATGCCAGTTTGATAATTTATACCAAATACCTTCCCCCTCTGGCCGCCCTGAGTGTCATCACTTCCATTGTGTTGACTTGCCCACCAGTCACTTCTGCATCTCTACATCTTAGGAATTCTTCCAGGAGTCTCTGCAGGATCCCTTGCTGCTTTCAGAATCATGACAAGTAGGTGCAGAGGATACAAAAGCACAAAGCATGCCTGTGAAGCCACAGAAAACCAGCTCTCGGGTAGCTGGTTCCCTACCCTTGTGTTCTAATACTTCTCCTCCATGAGGTTTTCTGGCTGGCTGTCACCACGAGGCACCTTGACTCCTTCCCTCCATCTCTGTACCCCTGGGTGTGGTGACTCAGCTTTTGGATTGGCCACTTGGCTTAGCCCTCAGACTCAGCTTCCTTTATCTCCACGGGGTCAGCCCTCAGGCCAGCCAAGCCGCTTAGGTCCCTCTCTACCCATCACCCGCTCACCCCCACCCCATCGGAAGGAGAGGGGAAGCTGCAAGTCAGCCAAGGCTGGAATGCAAGCATCACCCATTCCTTCTCCCCCGTCCTCCCACTCAGCCCTGCCCATTCCGTCTCAGGAGAATCTGGTGTATTCGTTTCTTCTGAAACCCCCATCCCACCCCATTACTGCTTAAGATCAGGGGCCCATCGTCCCCACAGTGAACCATAGCCCCAGCCCCCTTCCTGGTCTCTCTCTTCCAATCTGTGCTCTTCCATCCCTTTCTCTACATTCCTGCAAAGCTGTCGTCCCCACATGCAAAGCTGCTGAGCAACCTCTGCAGGTGCCCATTGCCAGAGGACCAAGTTGAAGCTCTTTGCTTGCCAGAAAAGGTCCTGCCCACCCACCACTGCAACCTCAGCCTGCTCCCCACCATTCCACACTCCTGCTTCCAGCACACTGGATTTCATGCCACTCTCCAAGTGCTTCCTGGATCCGCCACCTCTGAAGGCTGGCACCATCCTCCTGCCGAGGGCGACCACGGGGCTGGTTTGCCCAGAACAGTCCCTGCTTACACCTGCTCTCTGGGCTAATTGTTACCAGCCCATCTTTCCTTTTCCCAAGTGTCCTGATTGGGGCAACAAGTTAAGTGGTCCCCCTACATTTGTCCTAATTCTTCATCTGGCAAATCTCTACTCATCCTCCAAGACCCACTCAAATGTCAGAAATTCTGGGGTGCTGTCCCCAAGTCCTTCAGGGAAAAGCGGCCACTCCCTCTTGACCCCACAGTCTTTTACTTGTAACTTCACCACAGTGTCTGCCATGGTGTGTGGCTAAGGTCTTGCTTATGTGCCTGTCCCCCCTACTAGACTTCTTATGCCTTACTTATCTGTGCATTCCCAGCTCCCGGAAGAGTCCCTGACACACAGTAGGTGCTCAAGTAATGTCTGCTGAAGAGGAACAAGAAATGAATTCGTTTAATATTTATTAAGTAAAAACTACGTGCTGGGCACTGTTCTTGAATTCTTGGTGAAACAGATAAAAATCCCCCTTCTCCCAGAGTTGACACTTTAGTGGGAGAAAGAGACAGAGGTTCATCCCAGGGGAGAGTAGAGGTCTGGGGTGTCCTTTTGAATAAACAGGCTCACCCTGGGGCTCGGGGTGGGTCAGCTCCCCCTCGGGCAACCGCCTGGGCAAGGAGCCCCTTGATAGAGGTAAGCAGGGCCCATTCCAGGGAGGGTAACATCTTTTCAGTCCTGACAGCGTCAACCTGTGACAGTTTAACATCATCTCAGTATAATTTGGCGTATTACTGTAAAGTCTTGGAGAAAAGGCTGTCCTTGCTCCCACTCTGCGAGGACCTGTTGTTGATATTTGTGGCATGTTCAAGAACATCAAGCTTGTCATAAAAACTTTTCCCACCCACTGCTGCTACCTTATTTTTGCATTGAACACCACCAACATTGAATTTTAGCCATTGTTATCAACTCCGTGGAAGAATATACTTAGGGAAATTATACCCTGGGAAGCCTTTCAATTCAAAAATTAAACTAAAGACAGAAATCTACAGACATGAAAATGACAATATGGTCTGTTTTGTGGACACAGTTCTGACACAAGCCAGGCACCCAGTTTTTCAATGTAAATTTACATTTACATGCCTGGATTTTATGATTATGATGAGTTTTGATAAATGTATATACCTGTGTAACTGCCACCCCCAAGCAAAATATAGAACATCTCTGTCAGCCCATAAAGTTCCTTTGCCATCTATTAGTTATATCAGTTATCAATTCATGGCCATTCTTATTTCAACTATTAGAGCAACATCCCCTAAGATGATTTTGAAGAAAATCCAAATATCATATTATTATATCTGTAAATATTTCCTTATGTTTCTCTAAAATATAACCAAAATATTATGGTCACACCTGTGAGAAACAAGCACTGTTCCTAAAAAGGAACAAATGCTCACCTGATTGTGGAGAAGAAAAGAATTTATTCACCGTCTTGCAAGAACTGCTGTCCAACCAAATGTGGGGGTTGGCGCCCAGAACAATAGATTCAGCAGTATTTATTCCCTAACCTAACCGCAAGTCCCTCCCCTGTCTAGAATAACCTGGGCTCAATATAACTTTTCAGTTTAAAATTCCAGTATTCCTCTTCATGCAGCTTAAATTTCAGCAAAAGTATTAGCTTTGTTATGAATAAACCTTGTTTCCCTGCTTCTCTACCCCACCCACAAGTATTCATTTCAATAAATACCCAAGCCCTATAGAACTAGAGCCAGGGCTACTTCAAATATAACTATTCTGTATTTTAAAAATATAGGACAGAAAGCCTTTGAGGTGATATTTATATGTTTTCACACTATTTCTAGGTCCCTAAATGAATTATGAAGCATTATGTAGAACAACAAAAAATAAAAGTCTACTTTCTTATATCATCTCTTAATTTAACCTCATAAATCTCTTGTAAATATTGTAGGTAACTATATTTCAATATGAGAATGCACCTCACCAGGAAGTCCTTATATAGAAGGCTTAATCTCCATAGCCTTATATTACCAAAGTTTAGACTTGTATAATGAATGGGTAGTTGGCAGACATTCACTCTGTAAGACAAAGCAATAGCATTTTTTTTCTCCCTATCAGCAAAAAGGCAAAGAGTCCCTACTTTGCAAACAAAGAGAGGTTTTGGAGACCACACTACATTTTGTGTGGTAAATGGAATGAAAAATTAAATAAAGATAGGGTTGGGAAGAGCCCAGTCTCCCCCTTTCCACTGACAATCTCCAGATAAGGCAACTCTTTCCCTTTCACTCATGTAAGTCTCTGCTTTCTGATGGCAGTGCCTTAGAGTACACAAGTTAAAAAATGTTTTTCTTGATGTGCCAGGAATTAAATAGGGGCCAAAAAAAAAAAAAAAAAACACAAAACAACAACAAAACACACCTTTTTCTTTTCATAGGAACAGGTGTTTGTTATTCTCTGCTTTCTCTTGGCTCAATGCTTTATAATAGAATTTCACAGGAAAGGGAAGTCTATGTTGGACTGAAAATTCATCTTTCCAATTGTTTGAAATGGACAAGGAATAGCTAAAGAGTAAGGAGAACAATACATGTCATCAATCAATCAAGAGTGTTTATTGAGTAAAAATTATGTACCCAGCCCTGTGTTGGGTCCATTTGCATTTTCTGAAGGTTGTTAGTTTAAAAAGGGATGACTTTTTAATATTAGTCTGTTTATGAAGGTGACACTACAGAATGGAGTCATTTAATTAATTACTTTATTCATAGGTTAGTCCTGTACATGTTCAGGTTTGAAGCTGGAGATAAATTCCTGTATTATCACAGTATTGCACCTCAAATTCTTTCGTCTCATGGTGAGTTTGACTGTGAGTCAACAAGACAAGATGTATCTCAAAGTAACTACTTTCCAGAATTGGTACAAGCATATGATAAGTACGATTTTTATGATAGCAAAAATTCTCAACATAACACGAATGGGAAGTCCTGCTGACACACTTTAAGAGAATAATTTAGAACAAAGAGTCCACTGAACTTCAAAAAGAATTCATCCATCAATCACAATTTCAAAATACATCAGCAAATAGAGAAGAAAATTGATGCACTGAACAGCCCCACTGAAAGTTACTCTGTGCATGGAGAGAAAGCAGCACAACTCACGTCCCTGGTTATTTGGCTTCCTCTGCTCCCCTGTGCCCATTACAGTCCAGCCTTTCTAGAATTTTCTTCCTGAACCAGCACAGTGCCTGCACAGAGTCAGGACTCACTAAATGGTAGCTATTATTAACATTTTGGTATGCTCTTGGAGAATAGACGTGGCAGAATGGGAGTCTAGCTCCTGATCCAACCCGGATCTGCTATTTACCAATGGTGTGGCCTTGAACAAGTTACCTACCTTCTGAGAGTCAGCTTATGCTCCTTTAAAGCGGAAATGATAATCGTATCGCATTGTGGTGGCAGGATTAAGTGGGACAGGGGATGTGAAGCACCTGGTATATGGTAAACATTTGCTGTACTTCAGCTGTTATTACACAAAGGAAAGAAAAGCACAACCAGCTAGGTATTCCCTATCTTATATCATTCTATGCAAGTAAAACAAAACAAGACATCATTTTTTTAAATGAAAAATATAAACACACTCTAAGAGCCATTGACTCAGTTACATGAGTCTGTTCAGGATGAACTGCATGAAATAAACAACTAACTTTGCCCTCCACATACACAAAAACCAGAGCCAGATTGAAAAACGGAAATTCATTTTTCTCATACATAAAATGAGGCATAAAGCAGGCAGCCTGGGGTTGCAATGATGGATACTTGATTGCCCAGATCGAGGCTCCTTTCACACAGCCCCTCCAGCCTTCTTGGACAGCTGCCTCGTGGTCCTGGAAGATTGCTGAGTTCTCGCCATCTGGTACTGTTTTTCAGGTGGTGGGAAAGAGGAAGGGGCACAAAGGGGCCTGCCCTTAACCCTAAAAGAATCCTTCACAGAAATGTTATCCAACACTTGGATTAACATTTTATTGGCCTTCTGGTCTCACAGTCATACCCAGCAACAAGGAAGGCTGGGAAATAGTCTTTATTCTGAATGGTGGGTGCCCAGCTAATAATCAGGGGTTCTAGTGCCAACAAAGGAGTGAATGGCTATTAGGAGGGCAATAGTATTTCCTACCACAGTTCACTGGCTAACAAACACTGAGCAAGAAACCTAATGATAACATTCAAGAGAAGTGAGGGCAACTGCTGAGTTACATGTTGACCTATTTGTTAGGGCGCGGTTGTCAGTGGTTGATTTTATTGTGCTCAAGGTTTCAATCTTAAGAACCACAAAAGGGACTATATTCGCAGCCCTCCTGGAAATGCTCACAGAGGCTGCTTCCCATTCTCCTTCCTCGGCATGAGGGGAGATTGTTTCAAAGCCAAGCAGCCAAGATGACTAAGCACTCCAAACACTGCGATGGATAAGGAGAAGGGCCCCCTCGTGGAGCCGGAGTGACTCAGCCAGGAGAAGGACGGCCTGGAGGGTGACTAAACCGTGCCCCCTGCTACACCCCAGACCCCGACAGAGTGGGGGGAGGATCCCGAGGAGGGGCAGCTGTTTATCTCACCAGCAACCGAAGAGAAGGAAGAGGAAACAGGACTGAGTCAGGATGAGACGCGGATAAACAGGCTGCAGGGCGGCTGCTGAAACATGGCCCGGAGATGATGCTTGTTATATCGAACTCTGAGCTTTTGAAAACGGTTCTCCCCGAGGCAGGCGCTGGGGGGTGTTGGAGGAGCAGGGGCCGGGTAGAGGGAGGGTGAGCTACTTAAACATCTATGCTTTCCTTCCCCGTGCCTCAGTTTCCCTCATGGAATAACTGTTTTGGAGTTCAGAAAAGACATACTCTGTTGACTGGAAAGACAAGTTCTGATTGTTTATGTGCCTAAAAAATAAAAACGACACAATAGCAACTCCTCAAGAGACAACACATAGGAAGAATGAATTTTCTATATTTTAAAATATCATTTTTAAAATTGGAGCAGAAATACAATGACTTTCCGGTCAAGATGGTACAGAGAGATGCATTACATCTGCGCCAAGCGCTAAGCAATGTCAAATAAAATACACAAAAAGGAGACAGAAAAGAGGTAGCACGGCTCGGAAACAAGATAACTGTCTATGCGGACCAGAAACGGAAAAGAAAGAGTGAAAGTGGAGTGAGATGGAGATTGCGGGTCTGGGGCAGCAGGTCTCGGAGCAGACCGTGGGAGCTGACAGGGTGGCTCTTGCAGGGGGCTCTTGTGGCTGAACGGGCTGTACCTGGGACGCGGACCCAAGCCAGGCTCCCTGTTGGAGCTGGAGCCTGGTTCCTGATCTCCTTCCTCCCAGCCACATTTCCTGTATCGATCCCACCCCCTTTCCAGCTCTCCTGAGAGCCACTGTGTAAGAGGAGAGCATGCTGCACCCCCATGTCTCGCCACCCCTTTTCTCCTTTCCCTATTTCTTGTTCAGTTCTGCCTTTGCTCTTACATCTTTACTCTGTCCTAGAACTGTCAGTCTTTTGTGCTTCGTATAGGGGTTCATTGTAGAAACAATGAGGCTGAACCCATAGAAAAGAAGACGTATCCTGTCATTCAACCTGTGCCAAGATTAAATAGAATATTTTCCTAAATTCTATATCTAGCTCAAAATCATGTCACATTTTAGTTGGCTTCATGTTTGGATTGTGATCTTCTTATGCAGAATTTGTTTTCTCCAAAGTTTCTAATTTCCTTGTGCACACATGTATGTGTGTGCGTGTACACACATTCACACGTATTTTTATGTAGTTATTGAAATGCCTTCACCTTATCATGAAGTGCTTCCAGGTTCTTAAACATTTGATGTATGTCATGAAGTCTATTTTTTTTTTTTTAAGATATTCTTCTTGGAGCCCTTTCACTCCCTGTTTCAATTTTAATTGACAGCTTCCTAGGCCAGTTATTGAGATGACACACTGTGGGGTTTTTCATTGATTTCCTCGGTTAGATCCCTTGTTTCTTGGATTCCTGTTCCATTTGGAAGTAGTAAATCCTCAATTGTTTCAGAAAGGGTTTATGTAGAGATCAACTTTCAGCTTACTTATGAGTGCTTAACATTTTTATTGTATCTTCACATTAGATTTTGGCTGGATATAGAATTTGAGGTGGAAACAATTTTTCCTTATAAATTTGGAGTCATTACTCCAGTGTCTTCCAGCAATCAATGGCCTTCATTTCCACCTGAGAAACTTCTTTTCTTTCCTCTCTGAAAAATTTTAGCGTTTTTATTTTTAAACTTGGCATTGTGAGATGTCACCAGGATATGCAAAAGTGTGCTTTTTGGTTCATTGTCCTTGGTACCTAGTTGACTCTTTCGATTTGAAAACCTGAGTTTTTCTTCAGTTCAAGAAAATTATCTTCTATTCTTTCCTTAAATGTTTTCTCCTTGTTCACTACTCTCTCCTCCTGTTACTCTTAATAGATATTGGATCTTCTGTGTTTCTTAACTTCCCTTCACATTTTCCATTATTGCTCCACATTTTGGAATATTTCTTTGTCCACATCTTCTAGATCTCTATTTGATCTTGGACTTCATTCTCTGATTCAGTCCTTCTATTGAGTTTTCACTTAGGCAGTCATGTTTTTAATTTTTGAGAATTTTTTCCTATTCTCTGGGCTCTGTTTTTCATGGCCATCTGTTTCTGTTCTTTTTTTTCAATTATAAATAGTATCTCTTTTTGAACTTAGATTACAAAGTGTTTGGTTTTGTTTTTTTTTTTAAGTCCTACTTCTTGTATTATCTGCCTTCCACCCTCCGAAATGATGTGTTCTCTTTGTTCAAATTGGTCTTTCACAAATTAATTTCTTTTAAGTGTAGGAAGATCTTTGATTGACATGCTTATGAATGATGGAATGGGTTGGGTTTTACAGGCATCTAGCGTAAGTTTTCCTCTGCAAATCTCTGGTGTATTTACCCCCAGGCCTCTCCGTCACTCCACGTCCCACCGGGGTAGGAGGCTGGTAAGAAGTCTCTGGGGATGGGGGCGTGGCCTCGCTGAATATTGGCCTGGGAGAAGTTTACTCCACCGAATCGCCAGAATCGTGGAGCGCTTTGCCTGTGGCTCATTGTGGGGGTTCCGAGTCCCTCGGGGTCCGCTCTGCCTCACCCCGCAGCACCGTACCTTCCGCATGGGACCTCCCAGACAGAGCTTTTATTTTGCTGGAAGAGGGGTTCTCGAGACTGCAGCTGGGACAGACGTTTTAGGGAGAGGGCAGGGCTAAGAGGCCCAGCCATTCTATAGATAGTCCTTCAATTTATCACTCTTCTCCAAACAGGCTGACTCCAAGGCTTGGAATTCCTCCAGAGTTCTGCTAGGAAAAATAGCTCCTACTTCCATGGTGGCCTGAGGGTACGGTTTCATTCTGCCATAATCTGTTTGAGCCCATTTACATCCTATCTTCTATACATTTCTCAAAATGTCATGTCTGGGGATGGAGCCCTTTCTTGTTTCCCATGTCTTTTGACTGTTTTTCTATATCCTCTCTCATTTCTTTGGGATCGGTGCTTGGCTCTGGGGTTACCACTGAGAACAAGGCAGACACAGCCCCTTCCATCAGGGAGCTCATGTTCCTGAGCAGTAAATAAGCAATTTCAAGCGAATGGACAATTGCTTGTGGTATTGGTGCAGTACGTGCTACAGGAGGGACTCCGTAACCAGGTTTAGTGGGTAAGAAAAGGCTTTTAAAGGAAAGGGTGTCTAAGCTGAGATCTGAAAAGTGAAGAGGTGTTAGGGCTGGGCAAGAAGAGGGGTGCAGCCAGGATAGAAAGAAGGGAGCAAAAGCCTTCCAGACCGAAAAGGCTAATTATGACTCGTGACAGAATGGACAAATGGAAGAGAGACCTAAATGACAAACTGCCTCTGAGAGTGACCCATCCTGGCTACTGAAGATGCCCCCTTTTCAGTTATTATTTCAAAGGAAGAAGGAAACCAGCATTTATAAAGGGCCTATGATGGAGACGTTCACATACACTAGCTCCTTTAGTTTTCTCAGTAATCCAGTGAAATGGTCATTATCAGTACCAGTTTAGAAATGAGGAAACTGAGGCTCAGAGAGGTAAGTAAAGTAACTTGCCCAAGGTCACACAATTAGGAGGAGGTAATGCTGGGATTTTATTCCAGTTGGGGCATCTCAAAAGTCCCCATGCTTTCCTGCATGGAGTGCAAATAGTTTTACTACCCTGTAACTTCTGATCATCTACAAAAGGAAGAGTGTGCCCAGGCCCAAGTGGAAAGGGGAAGGAGCTAAATTGTAGCAAGCCCCACATCTTTAAAGAGATTTGAAACAATGGTGAATCAGAAGAGGACACTAGAATTTTCAAAATTTCAGATCCTGAACCCACTGGAGCATATGTTCTCTGGCTGTATGGTATATCAAGTAGTCTGAAAGGGCATAATGTACTTGGAGTAACACTTCAATCAATTTGATCCAGAGAGCTCTCTGCCCAGTGACCCATCTCCTAAATCCTCTGCCTGAGAAAACTTTCAGTCCTGTGCATAAAACTACTCTCCTGCTACCTCTTGAACTTGGAGCAGAATCCATTTACTCATCATTTATCACGTGTGTACTATGTCATGTACCAGTGTTGTGGATAGTTCCCAATTGCATCTTCAGCTCTAATCTCCACCTCTAATCTCCACCTCCTCCACCTGCCCTCCGTCTCCCAGGCTGACCTGTAGGATGGGCTCTCTTGGATTTGGCTAATTGGAGGCACCAGCAGTAGGCTGGAGGTGGGGGGCGGGGGGTGGGGAGCAGAGTGAGTTTGGCCTATTTACTACCCTGGCTTTGTCTCAGCAGGGCTGCTGTGGGTTGGCTGCTCAGAAAGCAACACTCCCTTGTTCCCAGTGTGCAGCTAATGAAAACGCTTTCACTTCCTCTCTTCTCTATCAGTAAAAATAATTCAAAGCCATTTGCCTTCACTGTCCTGCTGCAGGGCTAAATCATAAAATGATCTGTCATAATATAATCTTGAGGGACCTCCTTTGTCTTGATATTCTATGGAAAATCACATTGGTCCATCACACTGATGGCATTATGCTAATTGGATCTGGTGAGCAGGAAGCAGCAAACAACCTCAGATGCCTGGGTAAAGCACACACATGCAGTCCAGGGGTCTGCTACATGGATGGAGTTTCCAAAAGACCAGGGATCTGGGGCCTGTAGAGGTATCCCCTTCTAAAAGTGAGAGACAAGTTGTTGCACCTTACTCCACCTAACCTGTAGGAGACACAACACTCAGTGGATTTCTTTGGAGTTTAGAGGCAGCTTAAACCATATTGTAGGGTAATGCTCTGACCTAATTATTGGGTAACTTAAAAGGCTCCCAGTGTTGAGTGGGACACAGTGTGTGAAAAGGTTCTGAAACAAGTGTGGGCTGCGTGACAAGCAGCCCAGGCAGCAGCCCCAGAGCAGTGGAAGAATCTGGGCCTACAGAGATGCTGTATGGAGCCCAGGAGAGACGGGTAAGACCCAAGTAAAGCCAAGATCTCTTCTGCTCACACTATTTTGCACTTGAAGTACAGCTCCTGGATGGTTTGGGAGCCCCAGTGAAGACTGAACTTCAGGCCCTGGGTCACCCGGCAACGATGTGACTCAAACTGCCCAACATGAGGGGGACACTCTCAGCAGCATTAGTTGTAAAGTGGAAATGGCATAGGTGAGAACAAGCTCTGGTACATCTGGAAACCAGGCAAAATCTTCAGAGCAGGTGGCTTGGGCTCCCGTGGTACCTGCTCCTGTGGCTGCACTGCTCCTGCATCAACACCCACCTGTGCCCTTATGAAGGGCTCCCCAAGGCCACTTACTGGGGGAGGCAAAGCATGGGCCTGATTCAGTGAGGGATCTGCATGGTATGATGGAACCAGTGAGACGTGACGAGCTGCTAAACTCCAGCCCCACTCAGGGATGGCTGGAAAGAGGGCAGCAAAAGGCCGTCCTCCCAGGGGCAGAAACTTGAACAAATCAAATTATAAGTTTGGTTACAAGGAGGGCTGGGGGAGAGGAATGTGGAGGGACTTCCTGGGATGTGCACAGAATGTGAAGATATTTGTAGCCCATGTAAAGGCCCCCAGAACATGCACAGTGAAGGAGGCTCTCAGTAATCAGGAAGTCAAGAGAATGCATCCTGTGGCTACTTCTGGGTCTTTTTGCTCGCCACCCACATGTCTCCTCAATAGGCCCATGCACCAAGTAGACCTGAGGCAGGGATGGAAGTCATGTGTGGGGCTCAATAACACACTCTTTCTTGCACCAGGACTCATCTGGCTCCTGCCATTGCTGAATGTCCACCTGTCAGCAGCAGATCAACCCTGAAATGGCAACAATGCCCAAGGGGACCAGCTGGAGACCTGAGTGCAGGTAGATAACATTGAACATGGGACACTTTCCATTGGGGGCTGGAGGACAGAATTATTTAACAGAGATAGACATTTGCTACAAGTATGGTTTTGACTTCCCTGCCCCAGGTCCTTCTGCCAGCACCAACAGTCACAGACTCACAGATTGTCTTATCTGTCACCACGGTGTCCCAACTCAGCATCGCCTCTAAAGCACATTTTTCCGAGGAGTAATTCAAGAGTGGGCTCATGACCAGGGAATCCATTGGTTTATCACATGCCTCACTCTCTAGAAAGAGATGGCTTAATAGAATGGTGAAAGGCTGGCTGAAGACACAGATATTGTGGCAGCTGGGAGACAATATCCTGCACAGTGGGATACTTTCCAACAGGGTGCAGTAAATACCTTAAACCAGCAGCCAACATATGGTACCCTCTTCCCATAACCAGATTGCACTGGTCCAGAAACCAAGAGGTGGAGGTTGGAGTGGCTTGACTGATACAGCCAGGCAATTATATGGCACTGGAATTATAAAAATAAAGAAGGCATGGTTCTAACCTCAAGGAACTCATGTGTCTCATAGATGAAACAATTAGGTAGGAAAATACTTAACATTACATTTAACAAAAAAAAGCATGATAGAGGTATTTGGGAGGTACACAGTTGCCACCAAGGAGAGAGAGATCATCTCTGCTTCCACATGGTGGGGATGGGGTGGGGGGGTGGAGGGAGTGTTGCAGGGATGAGGGACAGTGCACTGGAGAGGAAATAGTTGAACTGGGTCATAAAGGATGAAAAAAAAAAAGTTAGGAATATCTCCTTTTTACATCCTCACAAATTAGTTGGCTCCTTAATTCTCCCAGGTGCCATAAACATCTCCAGCACTTTGTGACTAAAGGAGAGGAAGTCCAGAAAAGAGAAATGCACCATGACACTCAGCAAGAGATGGGGATGTCAGGAATGGGGGCTGTGAGGAGGTGAGGCAGGCAGCTACCATTACATTTTGAGAGTTTTCTGCCCAGCAATTGTAAGCCTTCACTATTTATTCTAATTCTAACCAGAACTGGGTAATCTCCATGACAGGCTGCCTCCTTCCTAAAGCCAGCTGCTACTAAACAGGGATAATACAATGGGCTGTTTGTAACATTTAGAAATTCTGTTTATTAGATCTTTATCAAATTAACAACCTACAAGAAATTTAGAGGACACTATATTATTCAATATATGTTCAATCACCCATAGAGGTACTATCAGCAAAATCTGCAGGAAACTCTATAGGACAAACAAACTGGTTTATTCCACAAATAAACTGCAAGGGGAGCAAAAGGTTTTGAAGAGATCTAAAAGCCCTATCAAACTATCAAGAGTGATCCTTACTTGAATCCTGATTTAAACAAACTGTTAAAAAATTATAAGACAGTTGGGAAAATGAGATCAGTAACTGGATATCTGATGATATTAAGGGATTATTGTTAATTTTTTTTAAAGTGTCAAAATGGTGTTTTGGTTTTGTCGTGTAGAGATACATATTGAAGTATTTTCAGGTGAAATGATCTGATAAGTGGGATTTGCTTCAGACTAATTCAGAAGAGGAGAGAAGAGGAGGAAACGGGTGCTGGTATTGATGAAACAACATTACCCGTGAGTTGAAAATCATTGATTCTGGGCCATTAGTACACATTGGTTCATTGTACTAGTCTGTCTATTTCATATGTGTTTTTAATTTTTCTATAATAAAAAAAAGTTAGGAAAAAAAGCTTCACCAAGAACTGTAACAGTATGAAGCATTTGGGATTGAAGGGGTTTCAGAGAAGAGTCGGGGTGAGATGGCCAAGAAACGGGACAGGACAGCTGCTACTTCACACCCTAGCTCGGGATTAGATTGGATGTACCAACTTTTCCCATTAGGACGCAGAGTATTGATTATTTCTCCATGACTGGATTTGCCAAAATGGTGACCTGAACTGCTCCCAGATTAGAGTGGGAACAAGAATTTCAAAGAGAAAGACCTGTCCCCAATCTCCTGATCCAAGACGAAGTGAAATGTCATGCAGGATGGAAAGCAATTCTGATTCTCCAGTGCTTCTCAAACTTTAATTATGTGTACAGTTCACCTGGGGATTTTGTGAAACTGAAGACTCCGATTCAGTAGGTCTGGGTGGGGACCGAGATTCTGAATTTCCGAGGTCCCAGGTGATGCTGTCCTTGGACCGCACTTTGAGTACAATGTCATAGAGCTGTGGCTCACAAACCTGTTATAATTCCAATCATCTGGGTGAAAAAACAAAACAAAACACAAACTAATAAGCAAGCCCCTCTCACAGAGATTCTGATTCAACTGGGGCTTGGATATCATTTAAAAAAATTTTTTCCAGATAATGCTGGAATACTGAGAGGAGTATTTTTAGGTCCAAGTGACATATTCAATTATTTCCAATTCATTAATGATGCATCTGAATTAATCATTCATTCAGTCGCCCATTCATTTATTCAATTCCAACCCTAAATGATTGGATACTCTATTTTAGAGAAATTGTGTCTATGAATTCCTCCTTTTCAATTAATTTTTGCTGCTTCTAGAAATATCTACATTCTTTTTGCTGGATTTTTACTGGGTTATTACATAATGAAATTAAACTCTGAATAGCATCCTTGCCACAAATTTCACACTAAGCTACTTATTTGGAACTAGAAAATAACAAAGGGGAACAAAATTAAACAGTCTAGACAGGGAAGGAAAAAAACCTATTTTCAGTTTATATTTTATTAGAGGTGGCTTGCCAGTCAGACAATATGTTAAAATTATCCAGAATAAAAAAAGAGTGAGTATTTTTATCAAACCCTTCCTGTTTGTTTTCAACTATTTCTCAAGGAAGTATTCATATAACTAAAATTCTAGGTGACTTCAGCAGTGGAGCAGAGATGTAGACATTTGCGTCGAATACTTTCAGAAAGAAAGGTAGAAGTAAAATTTTTGATCTTCCTATGAATGTTCTTAAGGATGTTTTTTTGTGCACATGTTTAAAAGTTTTTCTAGGGTACACATACTAGTAGAATTGCTGGGTTGTAGGGCATGAGGAAGTTCAATCATACAAGATAATATCAAAATGTGTTCCAAATGGTTGGGTATATTTGTAGACCCACTGGCAGTGTATGTG
This sequence comes from Choloepus didactylus, assembly GCF_015220235.1. Taxonomy (NCBI): domain Eukaryota; kingdom Metazoa; phylum Chordata; class Mammalia; order Pilosa; family Megalonychidae; genus Choloepus; species Choloepus didactylus. Next base: position 12,622,959 of record NC_051318.1, on the reverse strand, counting down.
TTCCTATTGATTAACATTCCCTCAGAGACCTCTGATTATAAGATTTCTTAATTTTTGCCAATTTAAATGGGTATTGCATGATATATTATTGCAGTCTTGATTTATTTCCTTAATTACCAATAAGGTTGAATGATTATTCATATGTTTATTCACATTTGGTGTGTCTTCTTCACATGAAGTGCCTGTTTTCATGTGTTTGGACAGTGTTTCTCCTGGCTGTTTGTCGTTTTGTTTGATAGGAGTTATTTAAGTAATCCAGACGCCACTTCCTTGTTGCCTATATATACATTGCAAATGTCTTTTCCCACTTTGTAGCTTGTCCTTGCACTTTCTTGGTGGTGTCTTTTGATGAGCAGAAGTTGTTAATTGTCATATGGTCAAATTTATAAATCTTATCTGATTAGCGTTTCTTGTGTTTTATTACACAGAAGTCAAAAAAGATAGTCTCCTATTTCCAACACTTAAAGATGTTACCTTTTGCATTTAAGTGTATAATTCTTTTGGAATTAAGCATTATAAACCTCAACTTATTTTTCTTTTGCTTTCTTTCTTTTACTGTGGTAAAATATATAACATAAAATTTGTCATTTCAAGTATTTTTTAAATTTATTTTTTTATTAGAGCAGTTGTAAGTTTATAGAAAAATCATGCAGAAAGTACAGAGTTCCCATGTTAGTTCCCTTCCACATGCAGATTTCCCTATTATTAACATTTTTGCATTGGTGTGGTAATTTGTTGTAAGTGATGAAACAATATTCTTACAATTATGCTATTGCTTTAGCTGACTGCTTACATTAGGGTTTGCTCTTTGTGTTGTACAGATCTATGTTTTGTGTGTATGTAACATATACAACCTAAAATTTCCATTTTTATCCCTTTTCAAATATACAATTCAGTAGTGTTAATTACATTCCCAAAGTTGTGCCTCCATTACCATTATCTGTTGCCAAAACTTTTCCATCACTCCAAACAGAAATCCTGTACCAATTAAGCATTAACTCCCTATTCCCGTCCCCCACCCAGCCCCTGGTAACCTGTATTCTAGTTTCTGACCTTGTGAATATGCATATTCTGCTCATTTCCTATAAGTGAGATCATAAAGTATTTCTCTTTTTGTGTCTGGCTTAGTTTACTAACTTGATATCTCAACTTAGTTTACTCAACTTGATATCTTCAAGGTTCATCCATGTTGCAGCATGAATCAGAACTTCATTCACTCCTTTCTACAGCTGAATAATACTTCATTGTGTGTGTGTGCTTATCCATTCATCTGTTGGTGGACACTTGGGTTGCTTTCACCCAAGTGTGAATGTAATACATACAATTATGTATATTGCCGCAATGATCAGCAGTGTGTAAACATCTGTTTGAGTCCCTGCCTTCAAATCTTTTGGGTGTGCCCTGACAAGTGGGATTGCCGAGTCATATGATAATTCTATACTTAACTTTCTGAAGAATTGCCAAACTGTTTTCCACAGTGGCTGCACCATCTTACATTCTCACCAACAATATACGTGTGTTCCTTTCTCCATATCGTCTCCAACACTTGTTATTTTCCATTTTTCTAATAGAAGCCTTTTAGTGGGCATAAGACGGTATCTCATTGTGGTTTTGATTTGCATTTTCCTGATAACTAATGATGTTATTTTTAAATATATCTAAATATATGTAATCTTTTCATATATTTATTGCCCATTTGTGTATCTTTTTTGGAGAATTTTTTCCCATCTTTTAATTGGGTTATTTGTCTTTTTTTATTGTTTAATATAGTTCTTTATATATTCTGGATATTAAACTGTTTTCAGATATATAGTTTCCAAATATTTTCTCCCATTCTGTCAGTTGTCTTTTTACTTTCTTCATAACGACCTTGATGTACAAGAGTTTTCAATTTTGATTAAGTCTCATTTGTCTGTTTTTTTCTTTTGTTGCTTATGCTTTTGGTATTAAAGCCTAAGAAACTTCTGTTTGACACAAGGTCCTGAAGATGTTTCCCTATGTTTTCCTCTAGGAGTTTTATAGATTTAGTTCTTATATTTAGGTCTTTTATCCATTTTGAGTTAATTTTTGTATATGGTGTGAGGAGGGGTCTGCCTTCATTCTTTTTGCCTATTGCTATCAGTTCTCCCAGCACCATTCATTGAAGAGACTATTCTTTCCCCACTGAGTGGTCTTGGCACCCTTGTCAAAGATAAATTGGCCAAAGGTGTGAGGGTTTATTTCTGAACTCTCAATTTTATCTCCTTGGTCTATATGTCTATCTTTGTGCCTGTACCATGCACTTTTGATTACTTTAGCTTTGTAATAAATTTTGAAATCAGAATGTGTGAGTCCTCCAACTTTGTTCTTTTTATGGTGTTTTTGGCCATTTGGGGCCACTTACCATTCTGTGCCAGTTTGAATGTATTATGTCCCCCAGCACACCATTATCTTTGATGTAATCTTTGGGCAGATGTTACTAGTGTTGATTAGACTGCAATTCTCCGATTGAGTGTTTCATAGAGATGTGACCCACCCAACTGTAGGTGATAACTCTGATTAGAGAATTTCCATGGAGGTGTGAATGGGTGGGTCTGAATTAGTTCACTGGAGCACTATATAAGCGAGCTTGCTACAGCCAAGAGGGACACTTTGAAGAATGCACAGAAGCTGAAAGAGGAGCTGCAGATAAGACACAGTTTGAAGACGGCTGTTGAAAGCAGACTCTTGCTCCAGAGAAGCTAAGAGAGGACAAATGCCCCAAGAGCAACTAAGAGTGACATTTTTGAGGAACTGCAGCCTAGAGAGGAACGTCCTGGGAGAAAGCCATTTTGAAACCAGAACTCTGGAGCAGACGCCAGCCACGTGCCTTCCCAACTAACAGAGATTTTCCGGACACTATTGGCCATCCTCCAGTGAAGGTACCCCATTGCTGATGTGTTACCTTGGACACTTTATGGCCTTAAGACTGTAACTGTGTAACCTAATAAAGCCCCTTTTATAAAAGCCAATCCATTTCTGGTGTTCTGCATTCCAGCAGCATTAGCAAACTAAAATACCTTCCATATATATTTGATGATTGGCTTTTCCATTTCTGTGAAGATGGGTGAAGGAATTTCGATTGGAATTGCGTTGAATCTGTATATCACTTTGGGTAGAATTGACATCTTAACAATATTTAGTCTTCTAATCCATGAACGCAGAATGTCCCTTCATTTATTTACATCTTTTTAAATTTCTTTCAGCAATGTTTTATAGCTTTCTGTGTACAAGTCCTTTACATTCTTGGTTAAATTTTATCCATAGATATTGATTCTTTTGGTTGTTATTGTAAATAAAATTTCTTCTTGATTTCCTCTTCAGATTGTTTATTACTAGTGTATAAAATTACATTACTAGTGTATTAGCCCTAGTAGCATTGCTGCAGATTTTTCAGGATTCTACAAGTATAGGATCATATCATTTGCAAATACAGAGAGTTTTATTTCTTCCTTTCTTATTTAGATGCCTTTTATTTCTTTCTCTTGCCTAACTGCTATGGATAGAGCTTCTAGTACAATGTCAACTATAGTTAGAGTGGCCATCCTTGTCTTGTTCCTGATCTTAGTGGGAAAGCTTTTAGTCTTTTACCATTGAGTATGATGTTAGCTGTAGTTTTTTCACATATGCCCTTAATCATGTAAAGGATGTTTCCTTCTATCTCTAGTTTTCTAAGTGTTTTTTTTTTTTTAAGCAGGAAGGGGTGCTGAATTTTGTCAAATGCCTACAGAATGGGAGAAAATATTTGCAAATCATATATTCAATAAGAAAATTATATCAAGAACATATGGAAAACTCTTACAGCACAATACTAAAGAGCAAATAATCCCTAATGATACACAAATGACCAATAAGCACATGAAAAGATAATCAACATCATTAGTAATTAAGGAAATGCAAATCAAACCCACAAGATATCACTTCACACCCACCATTATGGCTTAAAAAAAAAAGACAGATAATAACAAGAATTATTATGGCAAGAATATAGAGAAAATGGAACCCTCATTCACTGCTGGTGAGAATGTAAAATATAAAATTGAACAGCCACTTTGGAAAATCATTTGGCAGTACCTCAAAAGGTTAATTATAAAATTACCATATAACTGAGTAATTCTGCTCCTAGATAGCTACCCAGGAGAAATAAAAACACATGTTCATGACCACAGACATAGGGGACTGGTGGTTTGATGGGTTGAGCCCTCTACCATAAGTTTTACCCTTGGGAAGACGGTTGCTGCAAAGGAGAGGCTAGGCCTCCCTGTATTTGTGCCTAAGAGTCTCCTCCTGAATGCCTCTTTGTTGCTCAGATGTGGCCCTCTCTCTCTGGCTAAGCCAACTTGAAAGGTGAAATCACTGCCCTCCCCCCTACGTGGGATCAGACACCCAGGGAAGTGAATCTCCCTGGCAACGTGGAATATGACTCCCAGGGAGGAATGTAGACCTGGCACCGTGGGACGGAGAACATCTTCTTGACCAAAAGGGGGATGTGAAAGGAAATGAAATAAGCTTCAGTGGCAGAGAGATTCCAAAAGGAGCCGAGAGGTCACTCTGGTGGGCACTCTTATGCACACTTTAGACAACCCTTTTTAGGTTCTAAAGAATTGGGGTAGCTGGTGGTGGATACCTGAAACTATCAAACTACAACCCAGAACCCATGAATCTCGAAGACAGTTGTATAAAAATGTAGCTTATGAGGGGTGACAATGGGATTGGGAAAGCCATAAGGACCAAACACCACTTTGTCTAGTTTATGGATGGATGTGTAGAAAAGTAGGGGAGGGAAACAGACAGACAAAGGTACCCAGTGTTCTTTTTTACTTCAATTGCTCTTTTTCACTCTAATTATTATTCTTGTTATTTTTGTGTGTGTGCTAATGAAGGTGTCAGGGATTGATTTAGGTGATGAATGTACAACTATGTAATGGTACTGTAAACAATCGAAAGTACAATTTGTTTTGTATGACTGCGTGGTATGTGAATATATCTCAATAAAATGATGATTTAAAAAAAAAAAAAAAAAAAAAAAACTTTAATGAGCATCAGAAAAAAAAAAAAACAAAAAAAAAAAAAAAAAAAAAAAACACATGTTCACACAAAGAGTTTTATGGAAACATCCAATGCAGCATTATTCACAACAGCAAAAAGTGAAAACAACCCAAACGTTATCAACTGGTGAACAGATAAGCAAGATATAGTATATCCATATATAGAACACTATCTGACAGTGAAAAAGGAATGAAATACTTACACATGCTTCAACGTGGCTGAACATCAAAAACATTAGGCTCAGTGAAAAGAAGCTAACAGAAAAGAACACACATTGAATGATTCTATTTATTTGAAATGTCCAGAGTAGGCAAACCTATGCAGACAACATAGATTAATGATTGTCTAAAGCTGGCGGCAGGGAGAGTGGGGATTCACTGCTAATAGGCACATTATTTCTTTTTCAGACAACAGAAATTTTCTAAAATTAGATTGTGGATGGCTGCACAACTCTGTGAATATAGTAAAGACCCCTGGACTGTACAATTAAAATGGGTGCACTTCTGGTATATAAGTTTTATCTCTACCAAGCTGTTTAAAACAAACACACACGGGCACTTGTCCCGAGAGGCCCTGCTCTGAGTGGCCGTGGGACACACACTGAGGTCCGCCTGCCCACTGGGACCACGGAGGCCGAGCAGCTAAGACAGAAAAGCAGTGGACTTCACCAGAGCCTTTTGATTACCTATAAATCATGTTTTTGAAACCCAGGACTCCAACCTGAAACACTACTGTGGCTGTAAGGAAGGAAAGGTAGACCTGGTTCTAATAGGAAGGCCGTTGACAAGAAGCCAGGAGGAATAAGCCCTCAAATCCAGAACCTCCCCTCCCCCAGATCCTCCCCCAGGCCCTCCCCCAGGCCCTCCTCCGCAGTACACACCCCCCTCCACCTTCATTCTCCATACAGCCCAGACACTGGAACATTCAAAAATATGATTTATCAAGTCTTTTCTTTATAAAAACCTCTGGGTATGACATATTTACTCGTTAACCTTTTATTAATCAATGTATTCTGTACCTCCTCAAACCCAGGACCTGTCCCCGGGATGAGAAAAAAGTCCACGCCTTCGGGGAAGTTGCACATCCCCGGGGAGACGGATACTGCACAAGACACTAGAGGGTTATTTATCTCTAATTGTCACCCGTGCTGTGAAGGACCAGATGAGGCCACGGGGTCCTCGACAGCGGGATCCTTGGTCTGGGGGATCAGGAAAGGCCCCCAGAGGAGGAAGTGGGAGAGAAACACAGGGGCACGTGCATTCTACATCACGGATCCACGTGCAGATCATCACCTGATTTATCTGATCGCGCCCCTGCTCTGGAGAAACCTTCATTTTACCAGGGATTATAATGTGAATGAATTATTTGACTCAGTGATACATGGTCTAGCAAAAAGAGCTACAAATTACTATGGCTACCTAACACAGACAGATTAAAAATTTTTTTTTGCTATAAATATTAAAATTGATGTTTTTCAGTTTTAGTGATGAAAATATTTTCTAGTTTGTCAATCATTTTTTACCCTTTGGTTGCTATGTTTAACAATTTTTAATGCAAATATAGTCACATTTATTTCATATACTTTAATTATTTATTATCCACTCCCACCCACCCCCACCTCCCCCATTGGAATGTCAGCATCAAGAGCACAGGGATTTTGTCTGTTTTAGTCCCTCGTATCTCCAGTACTAAATCAGTGCCTGTCACATTGTGGGTGTCTAATAAATGTATGCTCCATGAATAAATTAATGCCCTGAGCACTGCTTGAGGAAGCCAGGCAGCTACAATCTCAAGTGGAGCCTGAACACTAAGACTGTGTGTGAGAAACAAGCACTCTTCCTAAAAGGAATAAACGCTCACCTGATGGTGGAGAAGAAAAGAATTTATTCATGATCTTGCAAGAACGGGCACCCAACCAAAATGTGGGGGGGTTGGCGCCCAGAACAATAGACCCAGCAGTATTTATTCCCTATGCTTAACCGCAAGTCCCTCCCCTATGTCTCCAGTGGCTGGATACTTCAGAGGTTACATTCTATTTGACAAGCCGAACTAGCCCCCACAAATTTGAAACATGCAGCCTGCCCAAATTGGAAACATTTGAAAAAAAAGTCTCCTGAGCAAACCTGAACATTTGAAACAAGACTCCACCCCTCTTCCCTTTGTTCTTTAACTGCAGAGCCCTCTGAGCTAGTTTGGTAACAACTTAGGAAGCTATTTTAGGAATCTCTAACCACCCCCCCCCCACCTTGCAAGGACAGTGGGTGGATAAACAGGAGGACCGGCCATGGATTATAGCTTGGCTTCTTGTCCCTCTGCCATTCCCCTGAGCTGCCCCCACCCTGTGTGAAAGCTAAACTTAAAACTAATTCTCACATGTGAAAGATCATTTTCTTAAAATTCCATTATGGCTATTAAAATTACCTTGCATTAACACTGATCCAATTGGGCCAGCTTGGTACTCGCTTCCATTTCCATGTTTTCCCTCTCTCTTTCCAAATATTTTTGAGCATTTACTATATGCTAGGCAATATGGTAAGCACTGGTTACACAGTGGTTAGGAAGCTTACATTACAATTTTCTGAGATTCACTTGGGCAGAAGCAGTCAGACAACTACCCCTAGATGCTCACTCTCCAGTTTACTCCCCAGCTCTAAGAATCTTCTCCCAGGTCAACTAAAATTAAATAGAATTCTAGCGAACAATTTAAATTGAGCACTGACAATTTTATGCACATAGATCAGCTTTCAAATACTACAGAAATCAAGATGTAAGTGACACAAGAGTTTGAAAACTAGTTTGAAGACAATGTTTGGCAGTGGAATTCTACCTATATAATTTGAAAGTTTAGTGCAAATTAGCAGCAATAAACTGATGTCTGACACAGGTTCTTCACACTACATTTTATGCTCCAGCTACAAGTCCTGGTGAGAAGACTTCAAAAGCATTTTGTACCTATTATTTTGCAGAAGTATTTTGGTGTCATTGTGGTTAATGGTTAACATTATTGCTGGTTTTCCAAAAAAGTCTATTTCAAAAATTCCTGACGTATATGAAATTTACCCCGACTAATGTTTCTAATGGTTGAAAAGGTTTTAGTCTTTTGCCAGAAAGTACTGTTGTCAAAATATTTCAACATTTTATTTATTCCATCAGAATACAACCAAGTGCCTGAATGATAGCTCAGAAGGTAGAGAAGAGATACGGCACCAGTCAGCAGATGTTTAAATATACTCAGAAGACAGAAGCCTAATTGCTCACCTATTTCATTTCATTACCAAGAAAGATTGTTTTGAGAAAAAAATTGTGGGTTTCTTTTTAAAGTGTCCCTGGGATAAACTTTAACACATATAACCAATTGCTAGTTTACTATCTGGTTTTCTCAGAAAATTTGACCTGGTTGATTTTTAAGCAGTTTCCCAGGAAGTCTAAGGACATTGGTGAAAATCAATGAAGCAAAATCAGCCTAACTATGGAATAAATTAAAGTAAAAATCCAAAACTTTCCATTTGAGGCAAATCAGCAAAATTGTACTATGACTTGTCCACAATTCACAAAGCAAAATGGAAATAATTCCATGAGGCCATGTTCCTGGCAAACTCCACAGAAGCAAGATCACTATGGGAATTGTGCTTCTTTTGGCCCAGCCCTTGTCCAAATAGTATAATAGCCAAAGTTTGTGGAAAATGGAAATTACTACAGGATTTCTAGTGACCTTCCTGGTTTTCCTTCAGAAGGGTCAATGCTATACCCAGCAGTAGCAAAAGTAGTATATTTTCCAAATTAGAATTAGTAAGATGCATGGCATTGTGTTACACTTTTTGCAAATCCCCTTAACGTCTAGCACATTAGAAGGCTGCTTCTGCATTGAATCTATTGTCATATGCTTTTGGTTGAAATATGTAAAGAAAATCCAGCCTCATACAGGTGTGCTGTAATTGGGAGAAGTATTTTAATAACCTTTTCAGATAATTGTGGCTATTCTTATTTGATACTACACTGTGGTAGATTGATTTATGTACCCCAGTTTAGACATCTTCTTAATCTTAATCCGCATTCCTGTGGGTTTGAACCCACTGTAAACAGGACTCCCTGAAGATGCTATTTTTAGTTAAGATGTGGCCAATTGAAGTAGGTGGACCTTAATCCAGATTCCTGAAGGCCTTATAAAGAAAAGAAACCAGAAACCAAGGTCAGACAAGGCCACAAGAAGCCAGAGGTCAGCAGAAACCCTGTGACAGGAAAGCCAAGGAACCCCCAAAATAGCAAGCAGCCAGCACCAGAATGCTACAATCTTCAGGGAGAAAGCAAGCCTTGCCAATATCTAGATTTTAGACTTCATCTAATCTCAAGACAGCCAATAAATTCCTGTTGTTTAAGCCAACCCATCGTGTGGTATTTGTCATAGCAGCTGTGGCAACTAAGACATATACCAACACTCAATAAGTGGTGGGTTTTTAAAGATAAGTTGAAGTATGAAACCTAAAACTCTATCAATGAAGTTTTCATATGGTTATATTAAAATCTATTGGTCTACCTTGCACTTCAAATGCATCTTTTTTCCCTTTATTATTTTGTTAACATCATGTGTTGGCCATATGGAAAATATGGTTAACTTAGTCATTCAAAACATTCAACTGTTGACATGTTTCATTATATAATATAAAACAAATTGCTTTTGTTAGTATCATCACTGCCTCATCAGAAGGCTCTAGGTTTGGGGAAGCTGTTAAGTCATGGTGATGATACAAGTTTTCCAAAATTCTAATTATCACTTGAAAGCTCAAATCTTTCCTTGGCAACAAATATTGTCAATTGTTTTCCTTGAAGTAGCAGTCTGGTTCAGTTCATTTTCAAGAAAAATGTCTGGCAAATATCCAAGTACAAAAACCATAGTTGGTCTGTCGGTTTTCTTTCAAGTAAAAACAGTATTCAATAAAAAAAGTGGTGGTTAGTTGAGCTGATAATTCAAGCAAAAGCACAAGTGCTTTTCCTGCCGACAACCATTTTACTGGTATGTGGCAGAAGTATTGTATGTCTATTTCCCATTTTGCTGCATTTTAAAAAGATGTGTATGCAAGGGTGGAAATTAAATAAATTAATGATTTTTACTGCCCTCACCAAGCATTCTTAAGTAAACTGCCTTTTTGGTTTTGTTTCTTACTGTGAGTGCATGGTGGTGATGAACACAATAACTACTAGTATAGTTAGTGGCCACTGCCTTGATTCGTCCTAAGGCATAGGCTAGCTCTCTACCACTGCTTTTGTACCATCAGAGAGATGCAGTGAAAAAGGCAAATAATGTCTTAGTCAATGCAGTGAAAAAGGCAAATAATGTCTTAGTATTATTATGAAAATAATTATGCCCTCACAGATCCCTTGCAAGGGCCTAAGAGCCACCCAGTAATCCAGAGACCAGATTTTGAGAGCCCCTGGACTAGGAGAGAGGCTGTAAAGTAGCTCAAGGGAGATAACGTGCTTTGTGCTTGCCAGGTGCCAGGTACCATACAAAAGGAATGTTTTACATTCATTATCTCATGTGATATTATAAACCCAAGCTCCTCTGAAATTAGTGTTTGTGCCTCCATTTTTAAAACAATGAAACAGAAGCTCAAAGGAAGTGACAGTACTTGAAAACTCATGCTTTTGTCCTTACGCTGATTTAGAGCTGTTATGAACCCCATAAAAGGCCATGTTCTCTTGATCCATCCCTGTGGGGGCACACCTATTATTGGGTGGGGGCTTTTGATTAGGTTGTTTCCGTGGAAATGTAACCCAGCCCATTTGAGGTGGGTCTTAATTCCCTTGCTGAAGTCCTCTATGCAAGGATAAAAGGCAGATGAAACTCAGCTCAGAGAAGCTAAGAGAGAAATGCCAGAGACATTTTGGCAAGAGAGAGCCATATGCCTTCTCACGTGACAGAGGAACCCCAGATACCATCGGCCTTGCTTCAGAAAAGATATTAACCTGTTGACACCTTAATTGGGACACTTTCATGGCCTTAGAATTACAACCTATAACTTAATAAATCCCCATTGTTAAAAGCCAACTCATTTCTGGTATATCACATTCCAGCAGCTTTAGCAAACTGAAACAGTCCCTACAGTGGGAGAAATCTTTCCTACTAGCTATGATATAGGGAGTCCTCTCTTCCAGAATCCCTGCATCATGAGACATGTTCCCTGACTGGCCTGTCTCCATTTATCTGCAGGCCTTTTCCTCTAACAGTAACATGACTGCTTCTGCTATCAATTTGTAAGTCAGAGATGACAAAAATGTGGCATGTAGAGGTGCTTTTGCCCCACTGAGCTCACATCAAGCACTAACAATCTCTAATTTACAGTGAGCCTGGAACTGACCTCAGAAACTTCTCAACTAAAGTCCAGGTAGCTGTAATCAATCAATCACTCGCTCACTCGTAAATCATTATGATGCAAATGTGTGGGATCAGAGGGTGAACCTCTTCCTTCTTTCCAAAAGCAAAAGTAACTTTGCCAGGAAGAGATGCGCATAGCTCCAGATGACAGTGTTACCTACAGAAACCCACGTAATTATTAACAGTAGGAATTGTAGACCCCAACTGACCAACTAGTCTTCTGAACTTATCACACGTCCCAACAGTCTACCGGGTGCTTCTCTCCAACTACAAAACTTTGACATCGTATCTGTTTCCCCATTTCCAAGTTGTGCTGGATTGCCCAGACGTAACTGGGCCTCCATAAACCACTGCAATAGCTTCCCCAACTGCCTCGTCACTTCCACATGCTTCTTGTTTGCATTTCTGATATTTGATTAGGTTCTTCCTCACAGTTGCCTTCCTTACAGTTCAGGGCAGTTGGAGGTTATTTTAGAAGCTGGAATAAGCACTAGGGTTTGGGAACAGAGATATATGGATGTAGACAATATAGACAATGAAGATCTGGGATGGTAGGTTGGGATTCTATTTGACTATCAAATTGCATAGTTACAGGCCTGCTTATGCCTCACCGTTTTTAGGTAGGGAACTGATTCTGGAAGAGTGCAATCTTTGCCTCGGTTGATTAAAAGGCAGATTTTATCTTGTTAATTTTACTGCTTCTCCAGATCTTGGATGAAAAGTTGGATGGGAAAAAGATTAATATATTCTATGTAATTATTCTTCGTGGTATGTTTTTCAATTATTCATCATATTTCTAACCCTCATTACTTTAGCTACCTGTCACTACAGGGACACTCTCGTCCAGAGACAAGAATTCTCATTATATACTTTCTACACTAGAAACTCCTAATTAGTCCTTATTTGAAATTGTTCTCCTGTCAGTCTACCCAGACAAAGGCCAAATCATGAGAGAGAGAAGGAGAGACTCAACTGCAGCCTCCCTCCTAGAGGACAGAACCATGTTTCCTTCAATCATAGAAAATTTGTCCTCCTGGAGTTAGATTACCAGTGTCTTCTGAAAAACAAAATGAACCAACACACATACTTTGTTAAAATCTCTTCACAGGAAAAAAACACAAAAATAGTAATACAGAGATGTGAATTTAGCTTAATGACCTAAAGTTGTTGGTTTCATTTAGTCTTTTGCTCAAGACTAGTACAAAATTATATTTTTGCTTCATTTTAATAAGTCACATTCCTGTTCATCTGCTGACCTTATTTTCTATACCTATTAGATGACTTTCGTTTCTCTGAATTTCTAAGGTTTCTTTCCATCTCTAAGCCCTCATATCAGCGGCTTCCTCTGCCTGGAATACCCTACTACTTGTTCTCTAACCCAAGTGTTATTCGGTCATCAACTTAGAGCTCCTCTGTGAAGCCTCCTTTGGTCCAGGGGGCTTCTCTTTCCCCAGCCCCCGCCCCCCTCTAATCTGGGTACACTCGCCTCACCATGGGCCGCCACAGCGCCGTGTGTGTGCACCACTGGCCCACTCACACTATTGGAGTGCACCTGTCTTTCCCTTCCCTGAGCCCACGGATAATGTTTTATCCATTTTTATAGCCCCATCACTCAGCACAACACTCTACTTCATCTCGATGCTAATACATATTGAAAGGATTTTGAATTTTCCTATTATCTACACTTAAATTACATCACATTTCTTATTGATTTTCAATACTGTTCTTATTCTCTTCACATTAATGATCTCAAACTGGAGACAAATTGACCTTTAAAGACTCAGGAAATAACTTTTATTTTCAGATCTGTACAATGGAGCTAGTGGGACAAACCTATTCTAAAAGCCTGTAAAAATAAATGCTTAATTTCTTCTGAGCAAAATGCTAAATAAATAAAATGGGGGTTCACTTTGGAAAACACTTGGCAATTCCTTATGAAGTTAGACATAGCCAGCAATTACACTGCTAGGTATTTACCCCAAACAAATGAAAACTCATTGACAAAGATCTACAGCTTTCTTCACAGTAGCAAAAATTTTTACTCAACTCAAATTTCCATCAAGAGGAGAATGGTTAAATAAACTGTGGTGTATTCATACAGTGGAACACCACTTAGCAATAAAAAGGAATTCCCCTACAGAGACAAGCAAAAACATGTTTGAATCTCAAAAATATTAAACTGAACAAAAGAAGCTAGACAAAAAAAAAGAGTACATACTGTCTGGTACCATTTCTATGAAATTCAAGAACAGGCAAAACTCATCTACAATGATAGAAATCAGAATATTGGATGGCTCTGGTGAGGGAGGGGATTGATTGGAAATGAGTACCAGGGAACTTTCTAGGGGGTTGGCAATGTTCTATATTTTGATTGGGGTGTATTGTTTACAAGGGTCAAGGGTATATAAATTTGTCAAAAATCATTCGACTGTACACTTAAAATCTGTGCATTTAGTGTATGCTTTTAAAAATCCTTCAATCTGTGTATGAATATAATATACACATATATACACACGCACATACACATACACACAGACTGGGTCTCCAAAGCAATGTACAAAGTCCAAAACAGCAGGCCATAGCAAGAACATATTTAATTTTGGAATTCATTTGGGTATTGTGATGGTTAGGTTCATGTGTCAACTTGGCCCGGTGATGGTGCCCAGGTGTCTGGTCAAGCAAGCACTGGCCTAACCATTACTGCAAGGACATTTGTGGCTAGTTAATAAATCAGAAGACTGGTTTACTAAATCATCAGTCAATTGGCTGCAGCTGTGACTGATTAGATTATTAGATTACGTCAACAAAGGGCGTGTCTTCCACAGTGAGAGAATGCAATCAGCTGGATTTAATCCAATCAGTTGAAGACTTTTAAGCGAGACAGACAGAGAACCTTCACTTCTTTGGCTAGCCAGTGAAGCATTTCCTGAGGAGTTCACTGAACATCTTCATTGGAGTTGCCAGTTTGCTGCCTGCCCTGCAGAATTTGGACTCGTGCATACCCACAGTTGCATGAGACACTTTTATAAGATTTATTTATTTATTTATAGATATCTCTTATTGAGTCTGTTTCCCTAGAGAACCCTAACTAATACAGATATACTATTTTTTTTAATTATGTTTTTCTTAGGATAGTGGTAGTATCATTTTGGTTACACTTAGCCAGTTCAACTGATGAGAGAGATAAGTAGCATGTCAAAAAACGGAAAAATTGACTTGGAATTAAAATTTGGTTATGATAAAGATAAAAAAGTTAACTAAAATAGAGACAACTTTAAATCCTTTGGTCACAGGCATCTATAATAAACATCTCTTACTAAATTCTTGATTTTATAGATCACGTAAACTTTTCACTCACTGTGTGATAAACCTGCAATGTCATTCTAGGGTCTTAGAATTGAAAGGTCATCTTCTAGCAATAAAAATCTAGAAATGGGGATTATTATAAAAAATAAATTTATTTACTTCTGCAATTTATTGGAAGGATATCGGTGGCTTTCAGAATTCATGAACAATCAAGAACTAGGCTTGGAAATGGGCAGAAGAGGAAGGCCGAAGGAACCGAGACGATGTCTGACAGCAGGAACATCTGGTAAGCAGGACCCTGCCACAGTCACAACCTTCAACCATTACCTCTTTCCTTGATTTGTTCACTTCAGAATTTAACAATGACACATACAACATCCAGTTGGCTGAGTTCAGCTCTGTCCTCATGGTTACACCAGAACAGAAGAAGGCAGAGGGAGGGTCTGGCCCTTTGGTTCTGGTGTGAATAGGTCTCCTAAGAAGATATACACATGGGACAAGGAGTTAATGTCCCCAAAGTAGAGATGGGGACTATTAAGAAGGGGGAATGGATCTAGGCAGTCAAAAAACAATGGCCACTTCACAATCCAACTCCTCATCTAGCACTGAAACTCCTTCTTCAATATCCAGTTCAAGTAAAACAATAAATGGGTTAGCCTGATTATTAGATATACTAATAAATAATTCATCCCTGGGGCTTCCAGGTTAAAATGCTGGATTAAACACTGTCACTGAATTTTGTGTCCTCCCAAAACCCCACTAACACCTGGGTAAAAATGTGTGTGTGTGTAAGTAAAGACTTAAATCACAAGTACAGGATGAACTCAAAATAATAGCAAAACAATTTTGAATACTGGAAATCAGATGAATAAGTGCCATTTGACTTAGCTGACATGAAAAAGCCAAATCCCAAACCAGCACTGGAGAAAGCTGAAAACCAACCCTTTTTAAAATGTAAAATTTTTTGAAGGCATAGACACATATAGCACCAGAACTCAAAGGACTGTGGTGAAGATAAAATGAGATAATATTTGCAAAATGTTTTTTGAAATATTAGCTGTCACCATCATCATTCCTCGTTAAAACTTGTGATTAATTCTCAGAGTGTCTATTGAATAAGGCTCAGCATTCTTTTGTTTTTTAATGCAATTTTATTGATATAATCACAGAAGAGACAATCATTCAAAGTGTACAATTGTTCACAGTATCATTATATAGTTATGCTTTCATCACCACAAACTTTGAATATTTTCATTACTCTAAAAAATAAAATTAAAATTAAAATTAAAAAGGACATCCAAAACATCCCATTCCCCTCCTCCCCCACTGTTCATTACTTTTTAAATTACAGTTTAAATTGAGATATTTTACCCTGCAGTCATCCACAGTGTACAATCAACTGTTCACATCACCATCAAACAGTTAATGCATTCATCACCAGAATCAATTTTTGAACCTTTTCCTTACTCCAAAATAAAAAGAAAAGCAAAAAAGAACACCTAAATCTTTCCATCCCCTCCATCCCACTCTATTCTTCATCTAATTTTTGTCCTCATTTTCCACTTATCTGTCCATACACTAGATAAAGGACATGCGAGGCTCAGCATTCTTACCTGCCAGCATAAGAACTTCAGGAATTACCTTTCCAGCTTGATTCCTCATCACTCTTGGCTTGCACTAGCAACTCCACTTTGCTGGTATTTACCTACACACATCATACTGGTACTACATAGGATGCTCTTTCACTTTTCTTTATCTTTCACTAATCTTTTAATCTCTAAGCCTCTTCCAGGAAGCAAATGGATAAGAAAGACGGAAAAAATGAGCTCTTTGAAGGACCAAAAATGGCATGCATAAAGTCCTGCAGCTGGGTAGTTTGATATGTTTATGAACTGAAGAAGGCAGTGGAGAGGGAGGCACAAATGAAGTTGGACAGATGGGCAGGAACTAGTTTATGCAAGTCCTTGCAAGCCAAGGTAAGGAGTTTAGGTTTTACCCTAGAACAATGGAAAGCCTTTAGAGGGCTTTAAGTAAGGGTGTGATATAATCAGGTTTACATTTTAAAAAAGATCACTCTGGCCACTATGTAGAAAATGGATAGAACAGGGGCAAGAAAGAGAGAAAAGAGTGACCATAATGTGGCCAGTGCAATCCAAGTGAGAGATACCAGGCATGTGGCCATAGAGATGGAAAGACGTGGAGCAACCTGGAGATGTGTTGCAAATGAAACTAGGACAAAACCAACTGATGGACTGGATAAGGAAGGAGTAAGGGAGAACTAGAAGTGAAACCTAGGTTTCCGGCTTATGCTATATACTGACGGGAAATACTGGAGTAGCAATCAAAAGTTTTATTTTACATGTTAACTTTGAGATGCTAAGTGGTAGCCAAGAATAAATGTCAGGTTGGACAGAGGTTTTGAGGAGAGGTCTGAATGAAAGAAATAGATCTGGTAGTAGGCAGCATAGAGATGAAATGTTCAATTATGGAAGTAAACGTAATCATCCAGGAAGAGAGTGTAGAAAGAAAAGGGCAGGGCCCTAGTCCGAAGTCCCAAGCAGGTCTATTATTTAGGGGACAGCAAAATAGACGGTGGTGTGGTCAGAAAGGGGAGTGTTCCAGGACAAAGGAGCACAGTGCTTCTGAGAGATCAAGAAAGACAAGAGCACAGTGTCTTGGTTTTGGTAACATGGAAGTAGTTAGTGGCCTTGACAAGCAGTTTCAGTGGCAAAACTGGGGCAGAAGTCAGATTAGACTAAACTGAAAACAGAACAGAAGATGAGAAAGAGACAACAGTTTCCATGTATTTGGTTGAACCAGATGAAATTGCTGAAATCTGACCATTTTCAATGTACAAGAAGAGTGATTTCATATAATTGAAAAAAAAAAGTTTGATAAAAGTAGAATGAAAATATTGGGCAGTAGCTGGAAGGGAATACGAGGTCAAGCTGGGCCAGGAAGGAGGGGGTTATAGGTTTTAGGTGGAAAGACCCGAGCATGTTTGCACCCTGATAAAAAACAAGACACTCTTCAGCCAAAAGTAAAGTGCAGACAAGGGACAGGAGATTTGAGCATCGAAGAAAAGTTGTGAAATAGTTTTGCTGAGAAAGGGTAAGCAAACTACCTCTGGAACTGCAGTGGGATGCTAGGCATAATAGAGTACCCATCCGAGAATGCTGAACTTGAGTTCATGACGGGCTAAAAACTCAAATGCCTCCAGGCACCAGGCAGGTAAACAACTGAAGCAGGCTGAGTGAGCATGGAACTCAGAAATACATGCCCCTTCTGAAGGCAGCAGCCACACTGCTCACCTCCAGGGATTGCTGCCACCAAGACTGTCAGCCCTCCTGTGTTGTCAGCTCTTCTGATTTTTAAAGAGAAGCCAGACATCTTGATTTTTATATCAAATATATAACATCTGTGCCAGTTTGAATGTATTATGTCCCCCAAAATGCCATTATCTTTGATGCAGTTTTGTGTGGGCAGACGTATTAGTGTTGATTAGACTGTAATTCTTTGATTTGAGTGTTTCCATGGAGATGCGACCCATCCAACTGTGGGTGATAACTCTGATTGGATAATTTCCATGGAGGTATGGCTCTGCCCATTCAGCATGGACCTTGATTAGTTTACTGGAGCACTATATAAGCTCAGGCAGAAGGAGTATGCTTGCTACAGCCAAGAGGGACACTTTGAAGAACACACAGGAGCCGAGAGAGGAGCTGCAGCTTACAGAGACATTTTGGAGATGGCCATTGAAAGCAGACTTTTTCTCCAGAGAAGTTAAGACAGACAAACACCCCAAGGGCAAGCAAGAGTGACATTTTTGAGGAGCTGCAGCCTAGAGAGTAATGTCCTGGGAGAAAGCCATTTTGAAACCAGAAACTCTAGAGCAGATGCCAGCCACGTGCCTTCCCAGTGAACAGAAGTTTTCCAGATGCCAATGGCCTTTCTCCAGTGAAGGTACCCAATTGTAGATATGCCTTACCTTGGACACTTTATGGCCTTAAGACTGTAACTGTGTAACCAAATAAATCCCCTTTATAAAGGCCAATCCATTTCCGGTATTTTGCTTTCTGGCAGCATTAACAAACCGGAACAATATCTTAATTTAAAAACCATTCTATGGGTTGAAGAAAAACCTGTTTAAGTGGTAAATGCTGCCTAAGGATGACAAGCTTGTGATTTATAGTCAAACCACTTTGCCCGTTTGCAAGATTTTCTCCTACAACGCTCACCCTCGGAGTACTATCAGGGAGAAGGTAGAGGTTTGCATTTATCCAAGACTGTACATTTTTTAGGGGAGTGATTTGAAAGGAAGAGTGCCTTGAGGTAGTTGAAAGATGAACTACTAAAAACTAAACTGGATAAGAAAAATATAGAAGCCAAAGAGTTAATGGTTACAGTGAAGGTAAAGAAATTAATGTACTGAAGGAATCAGTGATGACTGCCTACTTATTCCTCATCAGGTTCTTAAGCAACAGAGCTTAAGAGCTGAAGACTGGTCAATGAACACAGGGATGTACAAATTTTTAAAATTTGGATTTGCTGTGGTTTTAGATATTACAAGTTTGTGAATCATTAGGAGAGTAAATCAGTGCAAATTTGAAACAATGAGATAATATTACTTACATCCAATCAGATAGTTTAAGATTTTTATGTTGCTTTGCTGTTTTTTTGGAGGAAGAAAAAAAAAAACGCTTTATAAAAATAATACCCACAATCGTGAGAAAAACATGAGACAAACCCCAGTAGTGGGGGCATCCTACAAAATATCTGAGTAGTACCCCTCAAAACTGTCAAGGTCATCAAAAACTAGGAAAGTCAGAGAAACTATCACAACCAAGAGGATTCTAAGGAACCATAACATTAAATGTAACGTGGTATCCTAGACGGACCCTGAAAAGAAAAAGCACATTAGATGACAACCAAGGAAATCTGAATAAACTATTAACTTCATGTAATAATACTGCATTAATACTGGTTCATTAATTGCAGCAAATAATACCATATTAAGTAAGATTATATACTAGGGTAAACCCCGTTCCAAGTCTATGGAAACTGTACTATCTCCTCAATTTTTCTATAAATCCAAAATTTTTCTAAAAAATTGTCTATTTAAAAATAACACATAAAAAGTGTAATGAATAAAACAATGGCCACCATATGTGTGTATACACGCACACACCCCATATATATATCTAAGCAAAACACAGTATTTTTACATCATAAAATTTTAGGTATGTCATTTTATATACACACACACACACGCGCGCGTGCACTCTATATCTTGCTCTTTTTTGTCTCATGTTTTTTATTTCAGTCTTGTTTTACTGGTTTAAAATGTTCCATTATACGATTATTCCTTAATGTTAATTCCTTAATTGCGACTCTTATTGATGGACGTTTCTAACATTTTGCTTCTACCCAAAGCACTGTTATCTACATCCTTGTCCACGTTTTTAAAGAGTTTCTCTAGCTCATGTGTTTAGAAGTGAAATGCTGGGATTTAGATTTTGAAAATCTGGGAATTCTACCAATTTCGCCAAACTGCTTTCTAAACCGCTTTAACAACTTACGCATAAAATAAGTAAATACGCGTAGAAAAGGGGGGGAAAAAAAACCTCTTTAAGGATACACAGCCTGGATAGTATGTTTGCTTCATCACGATTTGACTTTTGCGCCCCCATAACCACCTCTGCAAACTAACAACTAAAAAGAGATAATACGTTTGAAGAGGAACACACCGCCCAATTACTCTTGATTCCACCCGAGAGGCGGACGCAGGCCCGCTTCCGGCGTCATCTGCGTCGCAAAGGCGCCGGCGGGACGCTGGGGACGGCGGCGTCCTGTTTGATCCCCGTGAAGGCCCCCTTCCGGGCTGTCTGGCAAGAGCCAAGTGTCAGCTGGATGTGGTCGATTACTTCTTTTTCGCAAGAAAGCAAAATAGCCTTAGAGACTCTTTTTGTCCCCGGAGACGATCCCTTTTTCCAGAAAAACTCGTTTCGTTAGGCGTTTCTCCCAGGCAGCGCCGCGGGCAGCCCCCAGGCCCTTGTAAGGCGCGTGCCGCAGCTCCGCCTCCTTCCTTTCGGCCGGAACCGCCATCTTGCAGGTATGCTTCGCGTGTGCCTCCCGGTGCTTCTGGGTCGGCAGACTTGAACCCCGACTGTGTGACCTCTCACGCCGTGCATTGGAGCCCTAGAGAGGGTGTTTAGCCGGTATGCGGGCCACTGGCGGGGGCGAGTGGAGCCATCTCCTGCCAAACCGCGATCGGCGTGTGCCGGGCCGGGCCGGGCCTGAGGACCCGATTGCGATGCCGCTGCCCTCCGGGGGGACAGTTTGGAGAAATAAGACGAGACCGAGTCACTGGGGAGGGGCGTTTCGGGTCAGTGTGGAAAGGATTTCGTCTTTAATATATTCCCACGTTTTCAGCTCTGGTATCCTGGAGGCTCGGACAGGCTGTGGCCACCGGGCCTGACACCTTCTGAACTCCTTTTAGCGTAGCATTTTTGCTTCTAACCTAAAACTTAAACCTGTGATTCTCCGTCGGGCGGGGTCTTCGGGGTAGTGGGAACGGGTTTTCATTCAGGCTTAGGCTTTAGCCTCGGATGAGCCTTAGGAATATGTGAAAGCCTGGCCTTGTCCGAGAAGGGTGGGTGCCTATCGAATCGAACCCCCAAAACAGTTTCAGTTAATGGATGAAATTACTTTTGGTCCCCGAAACACAACCGGGAGGAGGGAAGGTACTTTCAGGTCGCCATCCCACTTTTTGCTCCAAAAGTAGGTATTGTTTTGCTAATTCTAAGGTAGCCTGCGAAGAGATTTCTCGAATTAACTACATGTGTGGTGTAGAAGTTTAGGAAAAAGGTTATTTATTATAATCTCTAACTTGCAGTTTTTTCATGTTTTTGTCTGCTTTGTGGATATTAGCAGCCAGTCGAGCATCCTTTCGGCCGTAGTTAACTGGTTTTCATACTGCAGATTGCACCCAATAGTGAGTTCTCTTAGCCTGTTTTTTGGTATTACAGAGCATGGGCTCTGGACTCAGAAATGACTTGCATTCCTGTTTCTGCCACTTTGTAACTCCACAAAGCAACTTGAACCTGAACCTGTAGAGCATCTCTCTTTTTAAACTTAACACAGGTTTATAACTGTAGAGATTTGGGGGATTAGAACGGGCTACCTGGCATTTAACAGATGTCTTTTTGCCTTTTTATATGTTTAGTTTTTTAAAGGCTGTATTACAGCAGTGGTTTGGCTTTGGTGGGTTAGGTGAAACATGCTTGTGTCTCCTTTCCACACAAATTACATGGTAAAGGTACTTTGGTGGAGTCATCAAGATTAAAGAGTAAAAATAAATCAAATTAAAGAGACCAATTTATGTTAGAACATTGTCAGTCAAGTTAAGCCTGAGTTAGGTATATTTTGCCTTGTGGTAGGAGTAATTACCAGGAATGGCATTTCTGCCCTGGATGACCGGAAGAGGTAAATGTTTTGACCTCTTGGGAAATAAAGGGAAAGGTTTAATTCTGAATGCCTATAGTTAAATTCTTAGATAAACATAAATTAGCTACCAGGTACTATTAAGCGTTTGTGCCAGGAATTGCTGAGTGCTTTCTCAGTTAGTTGTTAACTCCATTTTACAAATCGGGGTGAAGAGCTTAAAACATGTGGGTCTCCCAGCAGCTAAGAGGCAGAGTCTATGTCAAATTTAGGCCAGCATTTATAAACCCTTTGTTGTTTTTTTTTCCTGTTACCCATATACATTTCCTAATAAATTAGTAATCAGAAATGGGAGGTGCATTAGAAATAATTCTAACAGTTAAATAGATGCTGGGTCAGAAAATAAAGTAGGTAAGAAAAAGGGTTTAATCTACTGTATAAATTCAAGCCTGAGCTTTATTCCTCTAAATTACCTTCTAGTTTGTAATTCCAGTGCCCATGACATTCAAGACTGGCTCTACAAATAATAGTGTTGTAGGAGTCCTATTGTGCTTTTTATATTCTAATAGGAAAAGTGTTTAGTTTCTAATTTCACATTCTGCTAATGAGTGTGATTGCTATACATCAGTTAACATTTACACACCTGTGTTCTGCTTGGTTTCATAGATGGGTCGAATAGTCTCAGCTTAAGGGTGATCTTTTTCTAGTAGGGAATAAGGAATGGAAAAATGAATAAATTTCTTTTAATGATATAGAACTTAGCCATTCCTGGTAATTACTCCTACCACAAGGCAAAATATACCTAACTCAGTTTTTTTATAGAACCTTACTTGCTAAAATGATGTTCATTTTACCCTTTAAAAGAAATGTTAAGTGATGATGTAGCTTTTTATCTTGTTCCTTAGTTGTTTAATTCAGACATTAGTACTAAAATGCCAACATTTGAAATAACTGGTTTTGGTGTAAAGGTGTGAATCTCAATTTTGAGGTTGCATTTAAATGTTTTTATACTTTCTGGTTTCAGTAATTTGCCAAAATGACGAACACAAAGGGAAAGAGGAGAGGCACCCGCTATATGTTTTCTAGGCCTTTTAGAAAACATGGTAAGTAGTTTGCTTTCCTTGAGAACAAATGTGGCATACGTTGGCATTTTACTAATACATTTCTGCTTTGCTTCTTAGAATGTATTCTTAATAAATGACATTAAATAGCCAGTATCTGCCTAAATTATTTTGTAATAAAAAGCATGATTTTTGTGTAATGGTTTCTTAACTAAGTATTGGTGCAGGATTAAACTTTTTAGGAGATGGGTTGTGATTTAGTAGATTGATTTTTTTGCTTTCAAGAGAAATTGTCCACTAGAAAAAATTTAAAATTGTCAAAGGTTGCGTGTATGTTGAAAGCTAGTAAAATTCTGTATTTTTCTTACTCGACTTTCTTTATCTCTGTACTGACTTTATTAAAACAATTTTACAGGAGTTGTTCCTTTGGCCACGTATATGCGAATCTACAAGAAAGGTGATATTGTAGACATCAAGGTAAATTTTAACTTAAAAAGTTTTTTTCCTGAGTTTCATCTGATCCCATGCACAGTCATGTTCTCTTTTATGATGTACATTTTTTAAATTGTGAAAATAACACTACAAAATAACAAGTTAGAAATGTTGAATTTAATCTAGTATTAAAATTCAAATATTAGTATTTATTGCATCTTTTGGCTCCTTTTGGTTCTCCTAAATAAGGGAAAATCTGTTTCCTGAATAAGAGCTAAGTATAGAAAGGATTTTTTAAAATTTTGCTTTAAGAAACCAGAGTTTTAAGACCTGTTCTTAATTGAGTCTAAAAAATTTACTTGTTACCTGCTTGCTATTAACAGCTGGTAGAAGGCATTAGGAAAAAAAATCATGAGAGTTTGTCATGGTAACGGAATATTTTAGTGTGCAAAATTTAATTTTTGATGGAGATGACTTTTTATCAAAACACAGGTGAAAGCTGTGTTCTCTTGTAACCAATATTTAAATGTGACCTGGCACTCAAGAGCTTAATGATGATTGTCTTTTTGATTGCTTTGAAGCAATGTGAAAAACACATTTCACCGGCTCTGAAAGCTCTGAGTTGTCATATAGGAGAAAAAAGTATCTAAGTTCAATAAAAGCCCAGGGTTGAAAAGAAGGGGGAATCACTGGTATAACATTTTGTTCCTGTAGGGAATGGGCACTGTTCAAAAAGGAATGCCTCACAAATGTTACCATGGCAAAACTGGAAGAGTCTACAATGTTACCCAGCATGCTGTTGGTATCGTTGTAAACAAACAAGTGAAGTAAGTAATGTCATAATTCTTTGTGACTAATTAATATTCCTTCATACCCGCTTTTCACTTTGCCAATTGGACTCATGTCTTTATTGGTCATTCAAGTGGGGCAGAGGAAATATCCTTTTAAAACCCAGGCAAACTCGGTGTTTGTCTTGTATCCTGTCAGAGGAAACAAATTGAAATAGACTTGGTGGAATGTTTTTAAGCTTATGCAGTTTGGTAGTAAGTAGTTCTTGTTTTTAGAGTATAAAAAGCACTTTAATAAGGTTCATTAACAATCTGGCCTAGGTTAAATTGGTACTTAATTGCTTGGTATCTGTTACCAGAAGAGAGCTTAACAGTGGGGGTATCTCCCCTTTAACACCCCTTCCAGTAAGGTTAATAATTGATTGTAAATTAGCCGTCTTCTTTTATCCTCCTGCGTGTAAAATGTTTCATGGTTTATTTAATAAATGAAACCACCAAAAGTTCTGAATTTGGGTTATTTTTTTTGATGAAGCATTTATTTATAGAACTTTTGCTTTCTCCAGGGGCAAGATTCTTGCCAAGAGAATTAATGTACGTATTGAGCATATTAAACACTCTAAGAGCCGAGATAGCTTCTTAAAGCGTGTGAAGGAAAATGATCAGAAAAAAAAGGAAGCCAAAGAGAAAGGTACCTGGGTTCAACTGAAGCGCCAGGTGAGTACTTGCCTGTAGAGTTCTTTATGGGTTTCAGGGAACATTAAAATTGTTGCTTAGTGGTCGTTCCTTTTTTGAAAGTTGATTTAAATGTTGCGTGTGTATTTGATTTTGAGAGCACTTCAAGTTACAGTATTTGTATTCCCCTGCCTTTTTTTTTTTTTTTTTTTTTTTTTTTTTTCTCAAATAGCCTGCTCCACCCAGAGAAGCACACTTTGTGAGAACCAATGGAAAAGAGCCTGAGCTACTGGAGCCCATTCCCTATGAATTCATGGCATAAAAGGTGTAAAAAAGAAATAAAAGACTTGTGGATCATAAAAATTACAGGTTTTTTATTTTATTTTCTGTTGAGTAGAAGTGTCGTATCCCTTCCCCAAAAGAAAAAGTATTTAGAGCCAACTCTGTCCTAATTCATTGGGTATTAAATGTCTTTACTGTTAAATTTAGTACTTCTCTTGCTGAAAGATGTGAAGTGGCTTATTGTACAACAAAGAAGGTACTCATTTGGTGGTTAAAAAACTGCAGATGTTTCTGTAACGTTAACACTAGTTTAAGTATCATCCCTTTAAATCACAATGGAAAAACAATTCTCAAAAATAAATGGAAGGCTATCTATTGCATGACTGTTAAGCTCAAGGAGAGTTGAGTACCCATAATAGTATTATAAATAGTTTTTAAGAATCAGGAATTTGCCTTTGATACTTAATACTTAAAAATAGATTGTTTAAAGCAGTCTGTTCTTTATGAGTTACCTACTAGTTCCACATTACTTGGGCCTTCCATGGAACAGGACTCAAAAAACAAGTCTTACAATAATTTAAAAGTAGGATACTTCCAATTTTTTTTCAATCAGAGGCAAACATTTATTACTAAACATGCAGTATGTCATTCTAAGCACTTTACATAATTTAATCATGCCATCAAACATAAGTGCTATTGTGCCCTTTTTATATAAAAGTAAGATAAGGCACAGGTAAATAAATTGCCCAGGGTCACAGCTAAGAGGTGTTAAGCAAAGATTCAAAACCAGGTAGTTGGGCTCTACTACAGGGTGTTAATCACTAGTGCTCTATAGCTTCCAGTATTAGTGGAAACATTTTAGAGGTTATTTGGTTGCTTAGTGGGTTTTTTAATCTGCCTACGACAAATGGGTATCCATAATTCAACATGTTCAAAGGGATTTGATCACGGCCTACCTTATCTTCAGTATTCTGTAATTAGAAGTGATAACAATATTATTTAGTTGATTTGAAATGGAAATCTTGATTTCTGTCCAGTATTCAATCGAATTATGCCCTTCAGGCCTGGCTTATGTCCTAAAGCAGTGTTCTCCCTGATCTCCCTGCCTCTAACATGTATCAAATGCTTATTTAAAAATAAGCCACTTCCAGGTTCCTGTTGGCTTGCCTTCAGCTTTCCTTCTTCAGCTTGTTATACCAACTGACCTTTAAGGTTCTACCCTGGCTTGACACAGCCTTCTGATACTGTCTCAGGTACGTTGCTTTTCTAACTTTAACAGCTGTCTCCCCCTCTTATCTGATGTACAGCACAGCATTTTTTTAAAAAAACAGTCTAAATGCCAATGCTATGAATGTGCATGACGCTTATTTTGGATTATTTAAAGGTAGGTTTTCTCACAAGCAGAATACTAGGTTTAGAAACTGTTTTCCAGGTTCCTGATTCATTTTGATAAATTGCTTCCCTAATATTTGCACATATTCACTCTAACCTGCAGTGCATGAAATACTTGTTTCATTGCTTATCAGCATGGATTATTATAATTTAGTCTGTTTTTGGTGAAAGAAAGGGTTGCATTTATGCAGTTAGTATTGAATTTGGCTTCAGCCAGCTTCAGAACACTGCTGGTTTCTTTCTAACTCCTAAACAGTTTTTTTGCTGAATCTTCCTATCTTTCAGATCTCCAAATATCAAAATGCCTATATAGTCATTCTCCAGATCTTCAACCTCTTGGCCTTGCCCAGCATTTATTTATCTCATGGTGATTCCCAAATCCGAGCCACCACCCCTTACTTCCTGAACTGAAGGCATTCGTTCATACTTAGCATCTTCATTGGGTGTCACTTTGCATCTTAAAACCTCATGTCCAAATAGGACTGTTGGTCTGTATTCCTCAAACCTGTTCCCAGTGTTTCCCATCTTTTTAAAATTGACTGTTCATCTACTTGATTAGACCCCAAACTTTGGGTTTCATTCTTGACTTGTCTCTTATGCCTAATTCTAATCCATCAGCAAATTCTGTTGGTGGAACTTCAAAATTCCTCCTGAATCAGGCCATTTCTCAACATCTCCAGATGCTATCACCACAGACCAAGCCACCATCAAGCACTCGTGTGCCATTGGAAAAATGAAACTAGACTCGGCTCTCCTTCCTGTCCCACTTCCCCAATCTTCACATAGAAAGCAGTCAGTCACCCTTTCAAAATGTAAATACATCATGACTACTGCACAAAAATGGCTTCCATAAAAAATTCAAAGTTATTGCCAAGGTCTGAAAACCCCATATCTGGTCTCCAGCTGTCTTTGACCTCACCTTTTACCACTTTACTACAAAGCCAGATTCAATTAGTTACACTTGCCTCCTTTCTGTGACTTGAACATGAAAGGTACACCCTTTCCTCTGTCTTTTTCTACTTGATGTTCCCCCTGGAATGCTTTTCCCTCAGGTCCCCATGTCTTGTTCCTTTAGTTTCTTCAGTCTGCTCAAATGTTAACCATATCAGACTCCCATTCTCTATCCCTTTACTCTGCTGTATTATTTTTTTGTGGTCTTTAATCATTACCTAATATGCTTTAAAGTTGGAGGTCTGAGTTTTTCTTACCAACTTTTATCTGTGGATCTACTTTATTGTGTTAGGGAATATTGACTGGTACTTACTATACTGGGGAAGGAGGAAAAGGAGACAAATATCTTAATTCCTCCATGAGTCTAGGGCAATAAGGCACAAATAACTATATGATGCACGGCAAAATAAGGTTATCAAGGAGTGTAAAGGAACAATGGGGAGAGAGCTGGTGCCAGCAGGGCTCTTATCTCTGCCCTCTTTGTTTTATGGGTTATTCTTGGTTTCTTGTATACTTGTATTGCTGCTTCCATGACTGCAGCTTACACTTCATAGCTAAAACTTCAACCTGCCTTTACTCTGCCTTCCTTGCCCCATACAGTTACACTTCCTGGTTGCACCCCGCTTCATATCTGGCTTCTGCCTCTGCCATTGTTGAACTGTACTCTCAAAGATTACCAAAAACTTGCTAATTAACAAATCCAGAGACCTCCTTTTGCTCTTGCTTTATCTCCCTAAAGTATTTTTAAAATTTTTATTGTAACACACAAAATTTCCTGTTTTAACCGCTTTCATGTGCTCAATTCAGTGACAATAAATGACATTCACAATATTATGCTACTATCACCACCATTCATTACCAAAGCTTTTGTTTCACCCCAGACAAACTCTGAACCCATTAAGCAATAACTTCCCATCTCCTCACCCTTCATGGCTAAATAATATTCCATTGTGTTTATATACTGCATTTTGTTTATTCCTCAGTTGGATGCTTGGATTGTTTCCACCTTTTGGCTATTGTGAATAATGCTGCTATGAACATTGATGTACATATATCTGAGCCCCTGTTTTTAGTTCTTTAGGGTATATACCTAGAAGTGGAATTGCTGAGTCATAAGATAATTCTATGGTTAACTTTCTCAGGAACTGCCAAACTGTTTTTCACAGTGACTGCACCATTTTACATTCTCACCACCAATGTACAGGAGTATCGATTTCTCACATACTTGTCAACATTTGTTTTCCCTTTTTAAAGTAACAGCCATCCTAGTGGATATGAAATGGTATTTTATAATTGCTTTGATTTGCATTTCCCTAATGGCTAATGATGTTGAGCATCTTTTCATGTGTTTATTGGCTCTGATATTTAGCAGAGCCAACATTTTTTTCTCTTCCAAGGGCTTCTGCTATCATAGTTTACGCAAGTGGTTCTACCTGACATCTTCCCCCCCCCCCCCTTGTTCTGGATCTCCCTTAATCTTCTGCATCTGTGGCTCTCTTCCTTTTCTGTAAGTTCTTCTTGGGTGATATAAGCTGGGAGTTCTGCCAGCCAGCAGCACTATCTGGGAACTTGTTAATATGTACACCTCTCCTTGGCCTGCTGAATCAGAAGTTCTTGGGTTGGGACCCAGCACTCTGGGTGATTGAAATGCTTGCTCAAGTTGGAGAACCATTGACAAGCAATTCCTAGGTCTTTAGTCCTCAATACACTTCAGACTCAAATTTCAGAGCACACTTACTCTGAAGCTCCAGATGTGTATTTTCAGCTCCCTCTTGGGTATCTCCATTTGGATTCCTTGCAAGTGTTCTGCAAATTAATTTGTAATGCATTACTCCAGAGATGAGCCAAATTGAAATCTCTGAGGTTTGAGTAATGAATGGTGCTGATAAAATTATGTGACTGCCTTAAATGCAAGTCTTTAAGTAATGAGCAACCACTGTAGGTTATTAATTTATAAATTAACTCGTTACTCTAAAGTTCCCTTTTCTTACACTTCATGAAAATGAAGAAAGATATTCTGGCCATAAAAACTGTTACTTTCTTCTTAAAGAACCTTGACTGTAGATGTGGCTGCATGGCCCTTTTGCCTTAATTCTGTCTCTTGACCTAGCCAGGGATTTTCTCAGGCCTGATTTCATTCAGTTGAACCCAATACCTTAGGTTGGATGAAATAACACATTCCTTTTGAGATTTTCTCTGAATGTTGTGGCAAAAAAACCACCTAGGAACTTCTCTTCCATATTCCTGTTAGTGTAGTGTTAACATTTTCTCTGTACTTGGGTAGAAAAAATGTTAAACAATTGCTAAAATTTAGCAATAAAAATTGCTAATATAAAGGTAGGCTCTTCAAGACCTAGTATTAGGAGGCAGCTTCTTAGACCTTATACCCAAAGCACAAGCAATGAAAGAAAAAAAAATAGATAAATGGAAACTTTTCAAAATCAAAAGCTTCTGTACTACCTCAAAAGAATTTGTCAAAAAGGTGAAGAGGCAGCCAATGCAATGGGAGAAAATGTTTGGAAACCATGTATCTGATAAGAGACTGATATCCGGTATATATAGAGAGAAATCCTACAACTTAATGACACTAGTACAAACAGCCCAATTATAAAATGGGCAAAGATAGGAAAAGATGGTTTTCTGAAGAGGAAATACAAATGACTAAAAAACATGAAAAAAATGTTCATATTCCCTAGCTATTAGGGAAATGCAAGCCAAATCACAATGAGCTATCATCTTACACTGATAAGAATGGCTGCCATTAAACAAACAAGAAACTACAAATGCTGGAGAGTAAGTGGAGAAATTGGAACTTGTATTCATTGCTGGTGGGAATGTATAATGGTACAGCCGCTGTGGTTCCTCAGAAAACTAGATATCTAGCTACCCTACCATCTGGCAATTGCACTTCTCCATATGTACCCAGAAGATCTGAAAGCAGTGACACAGACAGACATTTGCATGTTGATGTTTATAGTGGCACCATTCACAATTGCCAAGAGATGGAAACAATCCAACTATCCTTCAACAGATGAGTGGATAAACAAAATGTGGTAAATATATATGATGGAATGCTATGCAGCAGTAAGAATGAATGCGGTCCTCAAACATGACAACATGGATGAACCTTAAAGACATGATGCTGAGTGAAATAAGCCAGACACAAAAGGAGAGAGATTGTATGTTACTACTAAATGTGAACTCCCTGAACAATGTAAAATCAGTGTCTTGTAATGTAGAATATAGGGGACCTAGAGAAAGACAGAAGCTAGTGAAGGGGGAATGATAACCTAGTATGTACAGACATGATAATGAGAGTGAATGTAAAGGTATGGAAATAGACAGGGGTGATGATAGTTCGTTAATGGGATTATATGTATCAGTGCCACATTGAAGGCAAACTTGATCACAAGTGGTTGTTTAAAGGTATGTAACCCACAGAGTAGCACTAAAATATGTGTTTGCGTGATATGCTTCTAAGGGATGACACCAGTACAAAGAGTTAACAAGAGTGGTGTATGGAAAAACTACTCATTACATATTATAGACTATTTAATAGGAATACCTTACCAGCACTACATTAATACTAGGGATGAATAATTAGCAACTTATAAGAGATCTGAGATGTTTTGTTTTAGGATAATTGTTTAAAATTAAGAGTGATGATGATTGTACAGCGAAGTGAAGATAATGTGAGACATGATTTTTTTTTGGACGGAGTATATGCTTTGTGAAATTAGGAACCCCGTACTTAATTAGTGAAGCCCTTGATCTTGAAGCTTGCTCTTGGGAAACTTAAAGCTGTAGATGGGAGGCTAAGCCTTCCTGTAATTATGCCTGGGAGTCTCTTCAGAGAACCTCTTGTTGCTCAGATGTGGCCTTTCTGTAAGCCCAACTCAGTAAATAAATTCATTAACCTCCCCGCTACGTGGCACGACTCCCAGGGGGAGTGAATCTCCTTGGCAATGTGGGACACGACTCCCAGGAATGAGCCTGGCCCTGGCATCCAGGGATTGAAAATGCCTGCTTGGCCAAAAAGGGGGAAAAGAAAGGTAAAATCAGGTTACAGTGGCTAAGAGATTTCAAATAGAGTCAAGAGGCTTTCCTAGAGGCTACTCTTATGCAAGCTCCAGCTAAATATTCCAAATGGCCACAGTATGCCAAACCCTAACCAATGAGTCCTAAAATACCTAGGTCCCTATCTGAGACACTCCTAAGTTTATCTCCTAGAAACTTAAATCCACCTGTATTCCTATGCTAGACAAGTCCTAAAACCCAGAGACAACAGCCTCTTTAAGAACAACATCCAGATGCAGCCCCCCCTTTCTCCATTATGTCGACACCCCTTTTCAATATGAACAAGCTAGGGTGGTCACTGCGTAGATACCCCTGAAGATTGAGTGATAAGACAGGAAGAGGTAGCAACAGACAAGATAGGATTTAACAGGATTACAAATACTGAATCTATATAATCATATTTTTTAGATGCTGGGATATTAGAATAGTTAGAAGGAAATAACTGAAATGGTGGAACTGTAACGCATAACATTCTTTGAATTTCATAGCTACTCATTAAATTGTACTTTGAAAGTTATCACCCTTCTGTGTGTGTTATATTTCACAATAAGGAAATAACTGCAATTGTGGAACTGTAACCCAGAACATTCTTTGAAATTTGCTAACTACTTGTTAAATCATAATTTGAAAGTTACCACTGTTATGTATATATGTGAAATTTCACAATAAAAATTACTTAAAAAGGTAGGTTTATCACATTCGTTTTTAATCAGAAATAAATTACAGCTGGACTTTTTTCATTTGGAAAATGAATATATATATATATATATATATATATATATATACACGTATGTATATATGTCATTTATCTTCATTCCCAGCTCCCCTTAAAGGGAAAATAAGTGGTATTGTTCATGCAGAAAACCTTCCTGGAGTCTGTTAGACAGTTGCTAGATTATGAGCAATAACAGTGAGGCAGCATCTGCAGCTGTTATTGCCGAGGTAGAAAATGTGTACAGAGCAGTGAATAAGCAGCCGGAGGTTCTGTATTGTGATTTTTTTCCAACAGCAAAGTGGTAAGGATGGAACTGACAGGGCATTTCAAAAAGCCCCTAATGGAAAAGGCACAGTGAAAATATGCTCATAAACACTTTCTCAGCAAGATGGGGATTTATGGAAATCATTTGGATTGAAAAATAAATGCATTGGGGCACTCTTGACTGTATAAAATGAGATGAAGGCTTAACTCAGGTGGATACCATTGAATTTCTTGCCCCTCCTAATAAGAAAGAAAGGTTCAGTTTAAATTAATTGCTCATGAGAGATGAATTAGTAAACAACTGAAGGTCCTTGAGAGCAGGGAGCACATCCTGATCTTTATATGCCCCTAGCACTGACACTATTGTGTGTAGTAGGGGCTACCCTCAAAAATAGTTCAGTGGCTCTCCATGGCCTCCAGGTGAATTCCTTAGCATGGCCTTCATTGCCGTCCACAGTCTGATTCCCAACCTTTTGGGTCACCCACCACATCCTTCTCACCTTTGAGACCACTCATTGTTCCTGAAATATGTATCTGTTTCCTTGATTTTGCCCTTGCTGTTGTTTCCTCAACTTGATATGCCTTTTCCCATCCCCCTTCTCCACCTATCAAATACTACTTGTGCTTGGAGACCAGCTCCTTTCCCCCATAGCTTTCCCTGAGAGTTAATTTGCTCTTGGAGCTTTCGTGGGGTTCGCACCCTGTCCTGCTTTGCACTTCATTTACAGGGCCAAAGGCTCCTTCCTGCTCTCCACACTGATAGAAAGTACTCAGCATTTGAAATCAGGGGGTTGGCATATCCACTACTGAAGACGGCTCTATGGCTTTGGATAAACTTCAACTTGTCTGAACCTCACTTTAAAAGATACCTATGTCACAGGATTGGTTAAGTATTAAGAGTAAGTAAGAAGTAAGATAATACTTGAGATATTTTTTATAAACTGAATTTATATATGATAAAGACCTCCAATAGATGGGGAGGTCTCTGAAGATAGGCACATCTTAACACTTTGTTGTCCTCAGTCCTCAATATGTGCCTGGCACTTGAAGACACTATAAATATTTGAGAATAGATGGTTTGCTGTTCTTTGTGTTCTGTGCTGGCACTTAACACAAAGCCTTACGGAGAGTAGATTTTCAATAATTTTGTCTGTTGAAATAAAGTAGGGAGCTGTTAGAGGGCAGAAGCATGATTCCTGCTCTGGGGGAGAGAGAACCTCAAAGGCAGTCTCCGAGGTTCCTGGAAGCTCAGTGTTCAAGGATTTAGGCTATCCAGAAAGGTCATTGATGTTGGGTGGTGGGTAATGGTGGGGACATTAATGAACTATAGGAGGACCCTTGGTAAATTTTGCCTGAAGGTTAGAATTCAAGCTTACTCAAATTCTAATAATACTGAGGCTGGTAAAGGGTTAATAACTTCCCAAGTCTAATATTTGCGTATTCCCAAATTCTGCCCTTCACATTCATTTTAAACACCCACGGATTTGTGCATCTACATCTGTGCCTATGCATTTCTATTATCTCTTTGAAACCATTTCAGCTTGCCTGTTACATTGGTTGCACCACAATTTTACCTAACTCTGGACACAAATTCAAAATGAAGTAGCAGAACACATTCAGGCAAGGCTATTTATAATTCTACAGTTCAGGGGCTTATTGTCTGCATTAAAAGGTCATGGATTATCTTGTGTATTTGTAAATGCAAAAAACCTTACCAAGGAGAATGGAATAATACTGGGGCTCTTCTGAGCAAAGGTGCAATGTAAATGCAAAATGGAACAAAATTATCACTGGGCAGAGAACAGCTTAGGAATCTTTCCTATTGGATGATCTTAATAAACTAGAATGATCTTATTCCTGATAGGGAATGTGAGACAGGGAATGAGGTGAAGAGATTAGCCCAAGATTCAACCAAGAAAGGGCTCTCCTTGCACCAAAAGTTCTGCATTTTAACCCTGGGAAAGCAAAGGATATTTGTGGCAGATCCCATAGGTTTCTGCCTAACAATCATTCTCTCTTCTACTTTTTGGTTTGCAATGAGGTAGCAATGTGTCCTGCCCCAGGTGAGGAACCCTGATGGTCTAAATTAGGCATGGCAATCGCAGTCTTCTTCACTAGGTACTTGGATAATCCCTTAACTGGCTTCTCGGTCTGGCCATTGGGAGGTAAGGACAAGTCTGCTGAGTTCTCCAGAGAACTATTTCCCAATAAAGAGACAAAGGAAGAGAGCCCCTTTCCTCCCTTCCTGCTAGGGTGAAGACTGGGTGTCTGGTGCCACAGGAACCACTTTTGTGTCCAAGATGGAAAGGCCAAGAGAGTCCCAGAGGCATCAACCCAGACGGCCATCGGTGAGCTGCACAGCGATCCCCGGAACCCGAGAGCTTCACGGTTGTCCAGAAGCAGCAGTTTCCTTTATGGTGCCTTTTCTCCTGTCAGGCACCAAGTCTTTGCAGTTAAACCGAAGGGGATTGCCTGATGAACGACCAAAACAGTACAACTTAAATACGCCAATTTGTGTCAGGACTTTTTCTGGAATGCTTCCTCCTGAGAGCAGTTTGCTCTCAAAACTAAGGTACTGGGACAATGCCACACACACAAGACTTCTCTCTTTTCCAGTTTACACAGTGAAGACATCATTCATTTATTCAATCAGGAAGTCAGTCAGTGAACAAACATTTATAAGGGCCTGGTATGTCCCAGGTACCACTATGTGTTGGGTACTGGAGACACCAGATAGAGCACCTGGCTCATGGAGACAGACACGAAACACATGTTCCATCAGTGGGGAGTGACAGTTTGGAACACTGATGCCAAAGGGTCGGGGGGTGGAGGGGATAGTGGTCAGAGATACCTCCAAGAGCAGAACATGTAACTGGAGTCGCCATCTCTTCCTAATCTACTTCAGGATTCCTCGGGGTTACTCAACTGAGAAATGAGAGAGCAGTAGGGATGGAGAGGAGGAGACCCCAAGAAATTTAGGAAGTAGAAATGATTAATTGATAAGGAACTGAGAGCAGTTAGAGTCAAAGATGACTCCCAGGTCCCTGGCTTGGGCTGCTGGGTGAATGGTGGCATGTTGATTAGTGTGGTAATTTGCAAAAAGCAGACTCAATTCTCTACCTCTCTCTGCCCTTTCACATGGGTCTCTGCAGCTCCTTCCACAAGGGGTGGAGAGGAATTCTGCACCCTTTGAATTTGAGCTGGACTTGTGACCTGCTTTGGCCACTAGAAGGCAGCAGGAGTGATGGTTCCCCTTTAGAGCCTGGGCCTCAGGAGGCCTCATCCATTTCACTCACTCCCTTGGAACACAGCTCAGCCCCCAGGAGGACAAACCCGGGGCCAGCCTGCTGGGTGATGGGAGGCACATGACTCAGTTCCCCCTTCCCTGGCTACCCTAGCACAGCCAAAAGCCAGCCAGTTACTAGATGTCAGGAAGACCACCCTAGACCACCAGCAAGATCAGCAGAGGTCCGCCCTAGAGAGGACAACCACCCAGTGAGCTAGAGGCTTGAGAGCAAACCTAAGGGATTGTTGTTTTAAGCCCTACGTTTTGCATGATTTGCTTGCAGAAAGGGTAAGGATGGAGCTGTTCAACAGGGACTGGGCCAGACTGGCACCCGGGTCAGAAGCAGGAAGGTCCCCACCCTGCCACGGCGGACTCCTGCAACCCCCCAGTCAGGCCGTGTCTCTCTCCTGCGGTCTCTTGCAGCTCCTCCACCCTAGCTAAACCCCGCCAATGCTCTGGAATGATGAATGCACGTGCACGGGGCAGTGCTAATGCAGAGCAGCAGTCCTGAGCCAGAGCTGCGGCGGGCGGAAGCCTTATTAAACGGTCCCGGGACTCAACTCAAGCCCGGATCTGGCTGCGTTTGATGACTGAGTCGAAAGCAATAACCCCGCGAGGGGCCGGCTCAGATCCGGAGCAAGGCCCCAGTGCCTGCGTTGCCCTAGGTGGACGGTAAATCGAGACCTCCTTCCCGCTCCCTTCCTTTTCCCATATTGACAACATCCCCCAGCACCTTTTGAAAATAAAGAAGGAAAACATTCCACAGGAGTCCATCTCTTTCATTGTTTCAAAAACATCGGACGGACTGCTCTTTTTCCGCTTTCTTTCACCGCCCCAGCTCGTCACTTGGATCACGGGTTCACCCACTGATCTAGTGGCCTGGGCCCGAAGCCAGCAGGGCTAGGTGGGAGCGCCAGGGAGGCCCAGCGCTGCCCGGAAGCCTCCGACGCGCTCTGGGCACGGTGGCCGTATTCCCAGGCCCCCGCTCGGGCCCCACCTCCAGCCCCCGGGCCTCGGGAGCGCGGCCGAGCAGCCGCCCCGTGCGCAGCAGCAAGACGGCAGAGCGCGTCAGGCGGCGAGGCGGTGCGCACGCACGCGGTGACTGTCCCCCTCGGCCCCCGCCCTGCCACCGGAAAGAGGCGGGGCACGGAGGAGCTCGGAGGCGGCGCTGCGCCTCTCCGCGCGCCGAGCCCTTTAAAAGCCGCGGGTCTGGACAGCTCCGCTCGCTGCCGCCGCCGCCGCCGCGGACTCCACTTTCCGTGCGCCCTGCGCCCTGCGCCCTCGCCGTTCTCCCGCGGGCGAGTCTCCGGGTCCCCGGGTCCCCGCTGCTGCCCCACCGGCCGGGCTCGCCGCTCCATGCGTCCGCCCAGCATGTCGGGGAACTTTCTGCTCGCTCCCATCCCCGAGGCCTCCTCCGATTGCCTCCGACCCAAGGACATCAAACTGGCCGTGCTGGGCTCCGGCCGCGTGGGCAAGAGCGGTGGGTGCGCGGGGCTCGCGGCGTCCCGGCCCCTAACAACACGGCCTTCCGGAGGGAACGAGTAGGGCAGAGGCAAAGGGGAGGGACCTTGAAGTGTCCACGGTCCATAGATTTCCCCACCATCGCCCCTCTTCCCGCCTGCCTGGGTTCCTGGGGCGGCTGCCTCCAAGCATCCATCCCAGGGGCACCCGCTGAGCTCGAGCGCCTGTTAGAAAATGGGGATGGCGCGGGGGTGGGCTCCACCCCTGCCTCACCACCCCCACCCTGCCGGGGCCCAGGGGCACCTGGGTTTTGCAGAGGCAGAGAGTGCGCCCCACCCCACTCCCTCCAATGCCTCCGGAGTTGGAGTCGTTCCCTGATATTTTCCTATTTGATTTTCAGCCATGATCGTGCGCTTCCTGACCAAGAGGTTCATCGGCGACTATGAACCTAATACAGGTTAGAAGAAATCCCTTCTCCCTGCTTTTGTGGTTTGCATGCTCCGGTTTTCATTTTCCTGATTGGTGGGTAAGAATTTAAAGCAAACTCTGCTTTGCTCTCCAGACAAGCTGTATTCGCGGCTCGTCTATGTAGAGGGAGACCAGCTGTCCCTGCAGATCCAGGACACTCCAGGATGCGTTCAGGTGAGGGCGCCCAGGGTTGCCATCCAGCAGCTTATCACCCCCAGGGGCAGGAGCACGGTAGGGAGCACAGCTGGCCTTGGTGCATGAGCAGGATGGCTAAATGCTGCGCCCTTGGGTGTTTACATGCGGGAGTGGACTGTCCACAGGTGGGGCCAGTGACCTGGGGTGTTAGAAACCTCCCAGAGGGGGTTGGAGACCGCTGCCTCCTGTCAGACGCCTTAGCGCGGGGAGAGAGAGCCTTCACTTCTCCTTGCAGCCCTGGAAGGGGCATTGCGCTTCAGGCTGGTGGGATTCTGGAGAGGGGGGTCCTCCCTTAGCAAGACCTGCTGCAGTGCTCGCGTGAATTCTCTCACGAGTTCTTCCCTCAAGTTAGGAATTGCCATCAAATAACCCCTTGGCCAGCATTCAGGAATGTCATTTGATTAACAATTTACTAATCGCTAGCCTTTTTAGGGAGGCAAGGTCCTCTAGAGGAACAGAAAGGAGGAATTCATTTGTTTTTGTGACATTCTCAAGAAGCACATGCTAAAAATATTTTAATGGGTTTGGAAATAGATATTTATTTTAGCTTCTTTTCAAAGTTTTGTGTGTTATGAGTTGTTGCCCTAAAAGTTGAGCCCTACTGGCCCGAAGGCTTTCTAATTTACAAGCAATCAGCATTCACTACAGACTGCTTGTTAAGCAAGGGGTTTAAGAAGAACATATAGGTCACAACTATTAAAATAATCTAGGCCAGGAAGTTGCCTGAGAATTTGCTCTTTCTGTATCAAAAGCCTCCATCTGCAGGAGCGGGGTAGAATCAGAGAGCTCTATTTGAGTGATTTCTTTTTCAGAAGTTTCCTCAAGGGTACTTTGATGTTATTTTCGGCTTGCCTCCCAGGGAGGGCTTCCTTGATCAGGCTCACTTTGATCTTCTGCAGGTCCAGGACAATCTCCTGCAGGTAGCCGACTCCCTGTCCAGGTGCGTGCAATGGGCGGAGGGCTTCCTGCTCGTCTATTCCATCACCGACTACAGCAGCTACCAGTCCATCCGGCCCCTTCACCAACACATCCGGAGGGTCCACCCTGACGCCAAGGCCCCTGTCATTATCGTGGGCAACAAGGGGGACCTCCTGCACGCGCGGCAGGTGCAGACGCAGGACGGCCTCCAGCTGGCCAACGAGCTGGGCAGCCTGTTCCTTGAGATTTCCACGAGTGAAAACTATGAGGACGTCTGTGATGTGTTCCAGCATCTCTGCAAAGAAGTGAGCAAGCTGCACAGCCTCGGCGGGGACAGGAGGAGAGCCTCTGTCGTTCCCCGGCCTCGCTCCCCGCACATGCAGGACCTCAAGAGGCGCTTCAAGCAGGCGCTGTCTTCCAAAGTCAAGTCCCCCTCTGCACTTGGGTAAAGCCGGCACAGACGGACTCGGTCTCCTTTGACCGCACATTTGTGCAGCTAAAAATGACTGGGGTGCCTCCTTTTTAAATCACACATTCAGAATTTATTTTTATAAAGACTATTGGTTTGCCAGTGTATGTGTATTTCTGAAAATGCAAGCAGTAATTGCCTAGAAGTTGGCTGGATTTTTTTTTTTTAATAAAAGAACTTTTTTTTACTGTAACTGCTAGCCACTTTTCCATTAAAGGCAAAATGGCAACATTACTCATTGTTTTTTTAATGTCTTTTTATAGAAATCATACTTGCACCAGAGCCCAGAACTGCTCAGTGCTTGCCCTCGGTCTGAACTCTGATTGGCGTCTTGCTTAGCGAGGGGTTTATGTAGAAGGGATCCTTTGTGGGAGAAAGGAAAGTATGTGGAGGAAGAGGAGCTGAATAACTGCAAGATAGCTTTAATTAGGGCACCTTACACAGGCATGAAATCGACACCGTGTGATTTTTAAGGAAAGGGGTACATTGTGAGCAGATGCATAAAAGAAGTTACAAATCAGGAGTAACGTTATTATTTATTGGGGCAAGTTTATTTGTTTATTTTAGAGAAAAACGAAGCCCCTTTTCTTGGGTTCCCTATGCCAGGAAGTGGGCTTGACCATCCAGAATCTGCCTTGTAAGTTCTGTCTCCTTCCTCCGTCTCCCTGACCTCCCCCTCCTACAGAGCACCGCATCTGGCCATTCGCTCCCAGGTTTCTCTAAAGCAACATTTCCCCTCAATCCAGAACTTTACAGCCTTGCCTGGGGTCTGGCGATACCACTCAATCCGCTCACCCACCTCCCTCACTGGCTGCTTGGCTTCTGGAATAACATCTCTCTAATTCTTTCTTCACGTCAGAACAACTTTATTAAAACCAAACCTAAACCTTTTATTTCCATGAATGAAAAAGCTCAGCTGGCTCCCCCCTATCTCCAGGATAAAATTTATGAGGCATGGCATTCGAGATTATTCACACTACCACTCCGAACAACCGACCCCCCATTACACACACACACACACACACACACACACACACACGCCAGCTGACAGTCCATTCCGATAGACTGTCTCCCTTTCTCCCCACTCACCATGCTCTTTTATGCCTCCCTGCCTTGGCACAAACTATTCCTTGTGCCTCATGTTTTTCTCCGTGCTTTACTGAGGGGATGCCCGACTCGCTTTTCAAGACCTAAGTCACATGCCATGTCAGCCCCTGAGATGCCGTCTCTGAGCCCTCTCTGCTCCTGTGGGGTCTGTGTTCGAGTCTGACCAGGGACTGTATTTATTTCTCACCCCCACTGGAAGACAGACTCCTGGAGGGCAGTAGCTGCATTTTCTGACTCTGTCTTCCAAGCTTCCAGCCCAGGGCTTGTACATAGGTTTCCAGTAAATCTTTGATGAATAAATGAATGAATGCATCCATTTTTGGTGCCAAGGGACAAGGATGGGAGAGTACAATGAAACAATTGGTCACTTCTACAGCACATCCACAGAAGGTATTCTAAGTAAAGGTTCTTTACTAGCAGGGACAGCAAGGAGCTGACTCAGATGCAGCTTCTGGCAATTGTAGCCCAGCACCCTCTGTGCAGGACAGCTCTGTCCACACCTGTGGAGGTAACAGCACGTTCCCCCATAGCTGAGGGGTGTGTACCCATGCAAAATGGTATGAAGGGAGGAACGGCATGACAATTAGTTAATTCATATTTAAAGGAGTATCCCAATAATTAAAGAAAATATTATTTTGGATTCCATCATTGTTTTAGTTTCCTGGCTGCTAAAACAAATACCATATGATGAGTTGGCTTAACAGCAGGAATTTATTGGCTTACAGTTTCAGAGGCTAGAAGACTTGCTCCCTGCCAGAGTTAGTATCTTCAGATTGGCTGGAAATCTTTGGGACTCCTTGGCTTTTCCATCACATGGCAGCATCTTCTTTTTCCTCCAGGTTCCCTTGAGTTCCAACTTCTGGCTGCTCCAATTTCCTTGGCTTTCAAGGACTTCAGCCATCTTGAATTAAGGCCCAACTTCATTTAGTTTGAGCTCACTTTTACTGAAGTAACAACTTGAAGAGATGTTATTTATAGTGGGACCACACCCTCCAGAATGCAGACCAAAACCAAGAATGTGTCCAAACTGGAGTACACAATTCAATCCACCCCAATCATCTTTTGAAAAGTAACTTAAGTCTCCTTGCAGCTTTGCATAGCCTCAGAACAGAAGTTCTTTCTATCATCAGCCATGCTTCTGCTTGGGTCCAAACTGTACATCGTAACTCTGTAGGTTTATTATGATTCATCTCATAATTTTTGCCCACAGCATGCCCAGACCACCAGGTGCCTGGGGATGCTCCTGCCCCGAAGAAACTGAGGAGATCAAACACCCCGTGGGGAGAAGTTCAACAGCAGTGTAAAAGCTGAAGACCAAGGAAACGATGTTCCGAGGCAGCCTATGATCAAGGTCCAAGCGAGCAACGGTAAGGACAGAAAGTCCTGCTGGGCTCTCCAGGGTAGCGCTCTCTGTGGACAAGACGGGTGAAGAGATGAGTCAAGGGCAGTTCCGAAGGGAGAAGCAGCCTCTGCGGACTTGGGCAGGGCTAAGCAGAAAGCACTGCACGGCTTCCTGTATTCTTGGCCCCCAGAAGTAGTGAGCTCTGGGGGGGACATCACGGCCTCTCTGAGGACTCTTGGGGGTGCTCAAAGAACATCTGGAAGGCTCCTGGGAGAGTGGTCTTGGAGATGGACGAGGTAGGCACGGAGTTATCAGCAGATCAGGGCAGGAAGTTGTGGGACACTGAGGACACTGCCCTTCAAGGGGAAGCTGAGCTCTCAGCCCACCTCTCTTCTCCCTCCCTCTCCATGAGGAGAGGAGAACCCCAGAGTCCTGGCGCATAAAGATGGGCTGGGAGGGGCAGAGCTCCTGGGCCTAATGTTGAAAACTCAGGTGGGCGTGGAGAGGACAGGGCAGTGTCTATCCACTTTTATCTGGTAGTTTTCTTGCACTCTGAGGTGTCATCAGCATGTGAGAATTTATCTCCAGCCTCCTGAGCAAGGAAGGAACTACAGTTTCCCCTCGCCCCTATTCAGTGCTCCCCGTCCCCATCTTTGTCATCAGGTCTGTCTGTGAAATCCCTGTGACTCTGCCACCACTAGTCCTCCTCCTGGTCAAGGTCATCCTCCCCCTGGTCAAGGTCATCTTCCTCTGGTCAAAGTCATCCTCCTCCTGGTCAAGGCTGGGCTGCTAATTCTCCTAGAGCTCTGCAGAATGATGTAATTAGTGTGGCTATTAGTGCAGTCCTGGAAAAATGGAGGGAATCCAAATGGCTAAATTTTATACCCTATGAACAAACTGTACTCCACATGCATCTCATGAAAATAGAACATGAATAATAGAAAAATAAATCAATTACAATATGAGAAAATGAATTTGTTTTGCTTGTGTTGAGGGGAATGGCACAGTGGAAGTTCTAAAGTTTATTAAAATCTGTTTGGAGGAATGGATTAAAACGAATGACTGTGGAAGGCAGTGGTGAACCAGAGCCAGCAGGAAAGACAAGCATGGATTTAGACATGAATCTGGAGCTTGAGTGGCTATATCTGTTCCTCGAATATGTTGTAATTTCAACTTCTCTTTATGCAAAGCTACCAATTCAAATTTACAATGCAAACATACCTTGTGTGATTAAGAAGTTATTTTTGCCATGAGATCTGTCTCCAAAAGGTGGACTATTTTGAAAGACTTTGTTAAAATTCATCTCTAGCTACTCTGACACTCAACAAGAGAGATGTGGTATAGGAAAAAAAAAAAAAAACCACTCACTATTATTTTCCAAATGCCATTAGGTTTGCTAAGGCTCTAGGAAAAACTACATGAAGGGAGTGATGATTTGGTTGCAATAGCACAACAGTTTTCAGCATGACACAGTAGAACTTTGCCTCTTGCAGGTAAAAGGTACAGTTAGCCCTCACCTTGGGATGGCCAGGCGTCTGTCTGCCCTTAGGAAACAGGCTTCTTTAGGGTTGGGACCACTCCTATGGGCTGTGCACCACCTGACCCAAATCCGGGGGTGTCAACAACATTAATGAAGGGTGCAGATCACAAAGCTGAATGGGGAGCGGAGGCAGATACCCCAAAGATTGTGAAAATACCCTTACTAAGAAGATGACTTTTCTCCCTGTACACAATTGAAAACATTATTTTCTTGGAGACATGAGCTCAGCTGAGAAATAATGAGTTAAAATTGTAAACTATTTACTGCCATTTCTTATTGGCAGTCTCTATTTAAATTAGGATTTAAGCCATTAACTACAAGGCTTATTTGTATAACCAGATTTTGCTGAGAAATATTAACATGGGTTTATAGCTCTGGGAAAATCGGGGTTTCAGGATCTCCTCCCACTGAACAAATAGTGACTAACTGGATTTCTGGAGGCAGGTAGACGTGGGTTCTGGAGTGAGATCTGGGTTCAAATCCCCACTTTGCCATTTGTGAACCATGTGGCCTTGGGTAAGGTGTAACGTGAGTTTTGTCAAATAAAAAACAAATCCAGACTTGGTAAGGAGAGACCATATTCGGAAGGATTATTGCAAGGGGGAAAGGGGCTACTGCAATAGGGAGAAGTCTCTGGCCATAGGTCTGCAAGTGTCTCAAGAGTGAAGCAGAAAGGGTGGGATGAAAGGGTGACCA
This sequence comes from Choloepus didactylus, assembly GCF_015220235.1. Lineage (NCBI taxonomy): Eukaryota > Metazoa > Chordata > Mammalia > Pilosa > Megalonychidae > Choloepus > Choloepus didactylus. Next base: position 12,578,654 of record NC_051318.1, on the reverse strand, counting down.
CGTAGTGGTTCTGAGACCATTTTATGCTGAGGCAGCCTATTTTCTGGGAGGCACCCTAAAAGATCACGGGTCTGAGGAAGGAGAGAAACTTGAGCACAGTTTGGCTAAGAGGCATTTTGTCCCAGTTGATAAGTGGAGAGCAGTGGTTCAGCTGGTCATTTAGGAGGCAAAGATGGGAATTAGGAGGTTTGACTCCAGCCTTGTCACAGGTGAACCAGGGGTACCCCTTAGTCTGTTCTGTGAGGAAGGGGCTTCTTAGCATTAAGCTGTTTTCTGGAATACAAAAGGAGGGGGGTTTCTTAGCCTTCACTATTTTCTAGGATCACAGACTCTGGTAAAATTTAACACTGTCAGTTTCCTGATCTTAAAACGGAGATAATGCCATCCACAGGCAGGGTGCTCAGTGCACTGCCATTGTCTTATCAAAAAAAGAATAAAGAGATACACTGGCCACTACATTAGGGAGCTATTTTTGGAAAAAGAGCTCCTCTTGGGCTTGCTTGTATACTCTAACAGGTATAGTAATGGCTTTGAAAGATGTGATTTTCTCCTTTCACACCTGGGATAAAGAAGGTTCGCAGGGATACAATTATTCCTTTCATAATAATGACTGACAATTGTTGAATCTTTGCTCTGTGCCAGGTGCTTTAATTTTCTCGGTAATCCATGGAGGTGGAACTATTTTCACTCCGGAGGCTCAGAGAGGTGAAGCCACGGCCTAGAGTCACACAGCCAGGAAACCCAGGAGTCTGTCCCGAGGAAGGGAGTTCACTTCAGCTCGGCTTTTCCCCTGGCCAGGCCATGCACCAGCATCTTTGGGGGAACATGTTAAAAATGGAGGTTCTGGGACCCAGTTCCTGTGGATTCCCGGGCCATGCATTTGGGCTGCGGAGGAAGACCCGTGTTTTAACCTCCCGGGGTGGGCTCGGGTTTGGAGCGAAATCACACCGGACTCAGCCCCGGCTTCCGGCTTGTCCCCGGGGAAGGCAAATTGAAGGGAGAACAAAGCCTTGACGGGCGAAGGGCCCGGGCCCCGCTCAGGGAGGGTGTGGGGTGCCCCTGCGCTTTGCGGGGCGCTAGGGTCTGCGGGGCTGGGGCTGGGTGGGTGGCGCTGTCCCAGCTTCATTCGTTCTCCCTGATGGGGGCCCCCCTCAGTCACCGCCACCCTGGGGCGACTGAGACCATCATCTAAGTCAGCGCCCCAGGGCCACCCCGCTGCCCACCTTCTCTCCCCTGCAGGGCCCTGAGCTGCAGCCCCACAGCAGCCCCCTCGGGGGCGCGCCCTTTTTTTGTCCTGGAGGCAGCAGGTGGGCGCCTTGTGGGGGCGGAGGCGGCCTGGGAAATGTCAGCGCCGCGGGGGGCTGTGGGAGAGAATGGTTTGCTGCGGATTGATAAAAGATGCCGAAGGCAGGAACTTACATCTACATTTGTGAGCTAAAAGCGTCCCTGGCAACTCAGGCTGGTCCAGGACGTCTCCGGGAATTGCCTGTGTGTGCGCATGTGCTGGGAGGGGCAGAAGCCAGGTGACGAGTTTGGGGAGTAAATAGAAAGGGCAGCAAAGAGGCGAAGAGAATTGGGGAAAATATGGGGGAGGCTGCAAGGTTTGAGGGGCCATGGCTGGGGCTGTGGGCTGGTGACATCATTTGTGGCATAATAAAAATAGCAAAACAACTAGCCACCCTAATTACTGAGTGTTTACTATGGTTCCCTGTATTACAATAAGAGCTTTGGATGCATTATCTCATTTAATCCTCCCAACGTTTCTACTTAACATCATCACCATTTGACAGATGAGGCAAACGAGGCTCAGAGAAGTTAGTTAACCTTCTCAGGGTCTCTCGGCAAGGAAGTGGGCCCGCTGAGGTTTAGATCTTGGAGGTTCTGCTTTGAAAGCCTCTGTACAGTCTTGCTTCCCTCAGCTGCTTTCCCTCAGCCTCTTTCCCCCAGCCTTGGTCACTGGGTAGCCGCTTCCATTCTCCAAACCAGCCATTTGGTCTTGCATATTGCAGGCTCTCATTTGCAAGCAACAGAACGGATTCTGGCTGATTTGGTGGAGAAAAAAATGGAATTTATTAAAAGGCTGTTGAATAACTCACATAATCACTGAGGCTGCTGGAGCTGGGGTTGTTAGGGCGGGCAGAGTTGGTGTCTGGTATTTTCAGCATCTACTGTAGTCCCTGGGCCCTGCCCCCACTTAGACCCTGAAGGTAAGGACTAGCTCCGGACTTTAGACCCAGGAAGCCAAAGAAAACTGCAGAAGTCCACCTGATACATATGAGGATTGGCTGATGGGGGGAGGGGGTCCTACCTTCAAAAGTAAACAGAACGGTGGTGCAGGTGGGCCCACGATGTGGCCTGGGGACTCCTTAAATACTAAACCTTAAGAATTAATACGTTTGACTCTTGGGACACAGAGATGCCAAGACACTAAATAAACACCCCCAGGTGTTTAGTAAAGACAGTGTGCCAATTTGGATGTCCCCCAAAATGCCATGTTCTTTAATGCAATCTTGTGGAGGCAGATGGATTAGTGTTAATAAGGTTGGAATCTTTGGATTAGGTTGTTTCCATGGAGATGTGGCCTCCCCCATGCAGCGTGGGTCTTGATTAGTTTACTGGAGCCCTGTAAGTGCTCAGAGAGAAGCAGCTCAGTGCTGCAGCCGAGATAGACATTTTGGAGACAGCCACTGAAGGTAGACTTTTGATAGTCCAGAGTTTGCCTGGGAGAAACTAAGAGAACACCCCCAGATGCCTAGAGAGACACATCCTGGGAGAAAGCCATTTTGAAACCAGAACCGCAGAGCAGTCGCCAGCCATGTGCCTTCCCAGCTGACAGAGGTTTTCTGGACGCCATTGGCCGTCCTTCAGTGAAGGTACCCGATTACTGATGTGTTACCTTGGACACTTTATGGCCTTAGGACAGTAACTTTGTAACCAAATAAACCCCCCTTATAAAAGCCAATCCATTTCTGGTATTTTGCATAATGATAGCATTAGCAAACCAGAACAGACAGTAAATGGCAGAGCCCACTGCAAGCCCAAACGGGGCAGCCCAGAGCAGAGGAAAATCCACTACTGTATAGAACTCTTGAATTCAGTATTAGGCTGTAGGTTCAACTGATGTGAAATCTAAGATGGCTTAAATAAGAGACAGTTGTGTTTCTCCCACATGTACAGTCCAAGCTGAGCACTGGGGTTCTGCTCTGAGACATCAGGAGCCCAAGCCGCTCTGGTCACGCTCTCCCCCCAGGTGTTGCCCTCATCCCCGTGCTCTAAGATGGCTCCCGCCACATCCATGTCCGAGAGCAGAAAGGGGTGGAGGGCTGGAAGGGCGGGCTCCTTTCCTTGAAAGCCAGGACTCTGGAGACAACCCTTCTCCTCACAGCCTGGGGTTAACCGTGTGGCCACACTCAGCTATTAATGGAGACTGAGACATGTAGTTTTTATTGAAAGTGGGGATTTAAACAGATACTTGCACACTAATGTTCATCGCAGCATTATTCACAGTAGCCTAAGGCTGGAGGCAACCGTGGGGCCATCGACAGACGCGTGGGTAAACAAAGCGTGGTCTGTCCGCACGATGGAACAGTATTCAGTGGAAAAAACACATGACGTTCTGAGGCATGTGACAGCATGGGTGAACCCCCAAGACATCATGCAGAGTGAAATAAGCCAGACACAAAAGGACAAGTGTTGTATGATCTCATGTATATGAAGTAACTAGAATAAGGAAATTCATAGAAGCAGAAAGGAGACTGGAGGTGGCCAGGGGTGGGGTTTGGGGAGTTAATGCACAATGGTGCAGAGCTTCTGTTGGGGCCATGGAAAATTGTTGGTAATGGACAGTGATGATGGTCACACAACATTGTGACCATAATTGATGGTGCTGAATTGTACACTTAAAATGGCTGAAGTGACAAATTTTATGGTACACATAGCCACAATAAAGAAAAATAATTACAAAGAAATGTGCTCTTCAGCTGGGTGGGCTCTGTGCCCAGCTAAAAATTGTACTGGCATTTAAGGAAGAAAGAACAGATATCGGGGATAACTGGAGGTCTCTGTTGCAGATCCCATCATAAAACAGTTTCCAGGGTTTTAATGGGTTGACAGGGAACAAGCTAGAGAAGGGCAGATGACCCTCGTGTCAGGTTGAAGGCAGACGAGGAAGTTTTACTCCCAGTTGCTCTGCTCTGTTTCCTCTCCGTGACTCCTGGGTGCTCCTGCAGCCCCTCCAGCGTGCCATTCCAGCTCTCCCCCATCACCCACACAGGTCACGGCACGCTCTGTGGCTTGGGCTGCATGCGGTCAGAGCTGACACGAATCCAATGGTGACCATCGTCCTTATTGGTACACTTGGGGAGCTGGGAGGGAGGAGATAGAAGAGGTGGCAATTCCCAGGCTGTCCTCTAGCTGGACATGGAGAAGGAGTTGGGTCCAGTGGTCCAGGCTGGGCCTCCCGTGCGGGGCTGTCCCATGGGCCCTGGTGGCCTCCTGGGTGTCCATGGGGTAAAATCCCCCCGGGTTGGGAGGCAGCTGAAAACCACACTCTGTTGGCTCCGCTGGGGCGTGTTCAAGCCCTGGAACAGTGGAAGGTGGAACAGACAGGGATTAACCAGGTCCTTTTTGACCCTGGGAAAGTCATTTACTTCCCCGGCCCTTGAGTTCCTCATTTATAAAATGAGAGGTTTGGATTATATATGTGATTCATCTGGACTTTACAAGATAGCCGAGCAACCCTGAGCAAGTTCCTCAATTCTCCAGGCCTTGCTTTCCTCATGTGTAAAATATCTCATAGGGTTGTGGCAAGGATCAAACAAGGATTATTAAGCAAATAGCTTAGAACAGTGCCCGGAGTGTAGAAAGTACTGCAGGCGCACTTGTGACTGTAATTATTACAATCATCTTGCTGTGGTGATTAATTATATTATCTATTAATCATAATAATCATTAATTGTATTAATTAATAATTAGTTTGTTAATTATTGTGGGTAACAATGTAGGATTTAATTAATTTAAAAAAACAATCAATTTGAAGTCAACTTCAATATCAGCCTATCAGCATTCACCAATTTGTCATCAAGACATGATTTATTCCAAGTTTCTTAAGTTTATAGTGTCTACTCAGGTAAAATGAATAGAATCCTTAAAAAGAATCAATTGTTTAAATTCAAATATCTAGAAGTTATCTCAGAGCACGAAATATCAAGAGTTACTTTTTGATAAGCAAGAAGAGGGGTTGCCTTGTGTGCTGTCTCCTGTTTCCCCTGTTTGTCCATCTCTTTCTTTTTCTTTTTTACGGGGTTCCATATGAGTAGCTCCAAATACTTCTCAGGTCCCAAGAAAACCCTCCCAGCTAGTGGCAGAGGGATAGAAGCTCTGGAGTTCCAAGCAAACTGGTGTGCTGGGAGGAGAAGGAAAGTTCAGCTTTTCCAGTGTTGGATTCATCAGCATCTTCTGGGGAGCTTCTAATAGCGCAGAATTTGTGTGTGGGGGGGGTGGGCTGGAGTCGCTTTAGGAAGCCCCCAATGACTCTGACGCAGATTCTGCACTGCCATTTGAGCAACATTGAAGTGCTGGGGAGGATTGGAATCAGACTTGGGACTAGGGGAAAATATAGGGGAGTCATTAAAATGCATTGAGGGGACAGAATTTTTAATTGGATAATAAGAGCTACTTTCCTTCTGATAAAAGGAAGGAATTTAGGCTGCTAGAGTCTTAAAAAAAATCCATTAATCACTCACATACCAATGCCAAAGTGAATTTTTGGCAAGCTTTCCAAAAATAAAGTCTGGCTCAACAGAGGCAGGGTGTAAACAGGAAGCGCTCTGGCCTAGAAAACTGGAGAATGGACTCTGGCTCCAGTTTTGCTGCTAACTTGCTCTGTAACCTTGGCAAAGTCACCTAACCTCTCTGTGCTGTAATTTCTTAATTTGTAAGAAAGAGAAGAATAAGTCTAATTAAGGACCCCTGTTGCTCTAACATTTTATTATTTTTAATCTTTGATAAATAATTTCAAACTTACAGCAAAGTTGCAAGAATAGTAAAAAAGAACACCCACTTAAGAACACTTTTTCCCAGATCTAAACATTTTTCCCTATTTGCTTTATCTCTTTTGTTTCTTTATATACATACACATTTCTTTTCCCAGAGCCATTTAAGAGTAAGTGGCAAGGAGAAATATTGTATGATCTCACTGATATGAAATAAAATAAGCAAACCCATTGAAGCAGAATCTAGAATATACATTACCAGGGGACAGGGTGGGATTGAACGGGAGCTGTGCTGGTTTGAAGCTGTCATGTACCCCCAGAAAAGGCCATGTTCTTTCGATCCATTCCTGAGGGTGCAGACCTGTTGTAGGTAGGATTTTGGATTAGGTTATTTCAATTGAGCTGTGACCCGCCTCATTCAAATGGATCTTAATCCAGTGACTGGAGTCTTTTATAAGAGGGCAAAACATATACAGAAGCGAAGAGATGAAGTTCAGAGAAGTACCCAGAGATGCTGAGAATCAGAGCAGTCACAGGCTGAAGCAACAAAACCCAGGAGAGAAGCACCAGCAGATGCCGCCATGTGCCCTGACAGAGGGGCCCAATCTCACCGGTAACCTGTCTACAGAGAAGGTATCGTCCTCCTGATGCCTTAACTGGGACATTTTCTGGCCTTAGAACTGTAAATTTGTACTAATAAATCCTTGTTGTTAAAAGCCAGTTCATTTCTGGTATATTGCATTCTGGCAGCTTTAGCAAACCAAAACAGGAAGTTAAGGCTTAAACTGTACAGGGTCCTATTTGGAATGATGGAAATGTTTTGGTAATGGATGGTGGTGATGGTAGCACAACATTGTGAATGCAATTAATGGCACTGAAATATATATATCTGAATGTGGTTAAAAGGGGAAATGTTAGGTTGTATATGTGGTAACAGGATGAAAAAGTTTTTTAAAATGCCTGGAACTACACACACAAATAGTGAACCCTAAGTTAAACCAGGGACTATGGTCAATAGTATAATTATAAAATGTAACAAACACGCCTTGCCTATGCAAGGTGTTAACAATAGGGTGGAATATGGGAATCCTGTATTTTATGCATGACTGTTCCGTAAACCCACAACTTCTCTAATGAAGGAAAAAGAAAAGAGTAAGTTGCACACGTCATGGCTTTTTATTCTGAAATATGTCAGTGTGTATTTCTAAGAATAAGTATGTTTTCTTACCTACCCACAGCACAGTAGCGACTTCAGTAAATTTAACATTGATGCAACACTTCGATCCAAGCAACCTCCCGTATTTCACTTTTACAGTGGTCCCAGTCATGTTCTCTATAATATTTTTTTTCTCTCCATCAGAGGATCCAGTGTTTGATCACATATTGTATTTAACTATCACGTCTTCTTGGTCTCCTTTGTCTAGCTCTAATATTTTTAGATTACTTTCCCCCGAAGCTATTTTGGGCAAAGTCACTTTTAGAAAATGAGAGGTTTCGAATTCTCACCATGACCTACCTGAATAGTACAATTAGATATTTCTAATGTGGTAGTGTTTCCCTTTTTCACTTGGCATAAAGCAGACCATTCCATTTTTTATTTTTTTCAGCCCCTTTAGGGAAACATTGTACAAGTCTGCCTTTTCTGGGGGCACTGAAAACTTGCAATCCCATGAACAAGCCAGAAGGGTGTGCTTGAGTGACAGAATGGGACAAGAGGTGGCCTGCTTCTGCCAGTGATCCAGCTGTCTGGAACCCAGTCAGACCTCTCAAATCCCCCCCGACGGGCAGACCCCTCTCTTCATTGCCCTCCTTCCACCCCCGGCATGCGTTAGGAAGCCGAAGTGTACACTTCTGATTCTACTTTAGGAGCTTTTGCCGCCACCAGACGTGGTGCTAGCTTTCCATGGCTCCCACACATCAGGGCTTTGCAAGAAAGTATTTACATGGGCTGTGATGGTCAACCTGTGAACAGGATGCAAATAAGATTATTCAACCAGTGACAGATTTAGATATGCAAACACTGACATGCACTGGAATGGGTCCGAATCAGGAATTACAGCACGTTCCAGCTCAAAGAACTCTTGTGTCACTTACAGGCAGAGCACCTAGTCGTCTTCACCGTCTTCTCCTGGTTCCTCTGCCTCTTCTCCTTGCTCTGTGCTTGTTGATTTCTAGCCTGTTGGAGGCGAAGGGCAGATGGAAGGTGGCATCCTCAAGAGGCACGATCAAATGTTTATTTACACGTCTAGACTGGTGTCCCCCTCTTCCCTGAAACAACCTCATGAGAACTTATCTGCTCATCATTCCTAGATATGGCTCGTCTTTCTGTTTTATGGCCTTTATTTATGCCACTCCCTCCACCTGGAATTCCTTCTGCCCATGAAAATCTTAGCCTGTCTGCAAGGGCAAGCTCAAGTGCCACCTCCTCCAGGAAGCCCCTTCTGATCACTTCACCCCTCCACCTTGAGTGCCCAACACCTAGGAGGCTCCTGGTGGATATTTGTTCCATGAGTAAAGGAAGGAAGGAAAGAATGAAACATTCCTCGCCTCTGTGGTTCTTATGGAACTTCTTAGAATCACAGACTACGAGCGCACAAGAGGGCTGGGAGAACATTCCGTCCAAAGAAGATGAAGTCACTTAGAAAGTCAGGACCCGACAGCTGATGGCTGGCAGAGATGGGATTAAATTAATTTAAATTGCATCTTCTTATTCTGCTTATGGTAGAAAGCTGGAGACAGAAACACGCTGTTCAGGGCTGCCAGCTCTGATCCTGCTGTTTTATCTGGACGAGGATGTGGTCTTGCTGACGTTGAGTTTTTTCAGGAACCAGAAGTCCAATGTTTGTAAATATTCCTTAAACGGAAGCATTAAGTGCGGAGGTTGTTTGTTCAAATTCTTCCCACAGAGCGTTGAAAGCCTGAGTATAACGTGGTTATGGCAGAGGGCAAGATCGAGCTGCTTTGATCCAGTCAGACCCTCCCTTGCATGGTCCATGCCCCTGGCAGCCACACCCACCTCCTGCCTCCATGCTCCATCCCCCACTCGGCCCTACACTGCTTTTGGGGGCCCAGAGGCGCTGCACCCAGTTTTGCCCTTGATGCAGCTAAGTTTCTGGAGGCGGCCAGTTGCGTTGGGCAGATCTCCTCAGTAAGACTGCAAACCAGTCGTTCCACCTTCCCACGCCTCCAGTCATAATGGGAAGGCGCCATGTGTGCGAAACACTCCAGAACCGTGCGGTTGCATACCCATGGGGATCAGGGTCCATGGCCTGTGCTTCTTGGCACTACCCTTATCACCTCCTAGAAGGGGAGGTTCCAGCAGGGGCCTAGGAAAGTCTAGGTGGTCAACTGAAAAGCGAGACCAGAGAGTGGGCTGTCACCACTACTTTTCTGCACTGTGGTTGGGAGCTTTGGGGTTTGTGGGACAATCTACCTCCTTCCTGGCCAACTGACACAGTTCCCAGCTGGGTGTTGGATCTGGCTCCAGTCTAACAGGGTGGGGAATTCTGTCTTCCAGTCATCCCAGCTGTGGTTCCAGCGGCGGCACTGAGGAGGGTGAGTGCTGCCGCCCGGGAGCTGTTTCTGTGGGCGAACCACCCACCCTGGCCGAGCCTCTGTGTCCTCCTTTGTGAAATGAGGATGTGGAGGTGGACGATCTGTAAAACTCCTTCTAGCTCTAGAATTTATGGTTCTCTCCTTGCATCAGTTAGCATGCATCTGGCTAAAAACCTGATCCCGATGGACTTGGACAATAAAAACACTCATAACCTCACATAACAGCAAGGTCCTTTCCGTGTCTTCATTCTGTCCTCTGCCAGCTTTGTTTTCAGGCCGATGGCCTTCTTGGATGCAAGATGGCAGTGCAAGACTTTTGGGGGTTCATGTCTGTCAAGAAAGAGTGACAATCTTTCTCCCTCCACAGGATACGAGTCCTCTCAGTCAGACTCGGCCAAGTGAGGACACACATCGCCCCCTGATCCAAATGAATGTCAGGGGGATGCCGTGGGCTGACAGGGCTGGACTAGCCATCCGGGATGAAGTTCACATTGAGGTTTCAACCACACGCCTGTCACTGCTTTTCCTGCCTCCCATGGCACTGGGGTCACAGTTCTCGGTTTATAGTTTGAGAAGGAAGAGTTGGATTAACCAGGAGCCTGAGGATAAAGGTGGGGATTCAGACTTGGGGCCCGCGTCGGGCCCTCGCCCATAGCACATGGCTCCAGCCTGGAGGAGAGTGCAGGTGAGAACCTCTCTCTCTCCCTCCCTCCCCCCGCCTTTCTCTCCCTCTCCCTCTCTCTGTCTCTCCTTCTCTCAGCAGCCTGTACCTGCAGGACCCCTGAGCAGCTGCTCAGAACTCCAAGCCCAGGCCTGGGGCTGACGCAGGCCACTGGTTTCTGATGCAGCCCTGGGGTGTCATCCCAGAGAAGGCCCGGCCCTGCCTCCTCTCCCATCTCACCTCCACCACTGTCCTCTTCCCTCACGACTCCAGACACACCGTTCCTGGCACCTGCGGGACACACCCGCCTCAGGGCCTTTGCATGAGCTGTTCCCCCTCCTGAATGCCCTTCCCGGAAACCCCCTGGGTTCACTCTCGAATCTCCCCTTCTCCACGAGGCCTTCCCCAACCACTCTGTTTCCTGCCACACCCTCCCCAGCCAGCACCCCTGACACCCCTTACTTCTGCTTTGCTTTAATTTTTTTCCCACAGCATTGCCATCCTCTATCATACTCTATGATTTACTTATTACGTGTCATTGTCTGTGTCGCCCTAACAGAATCTTTGTTTATTCACTGCTGTTCTCCAAGTGCCTAAAATAGCACCTGGTTCAGAGTAGATGTTGAATAAAGATTTCGTGGCAGAATGCATAAAAGGGACGCAGAGTGAGACATGAAGGCTGCATTCTTTCCTTATGGAAAGGGGCCCAAATGTTCACCCCCAAAGGACTGCCTCTGCTCTGAAACGGAGAGGGGCTGTAAGATTTTCCCATTAAACTTTTGCTCTCGCCCCCTGTCTTCTTCATGCGATTCCGTATTTGCTTCTGCCTTTGTTCAGCTGTCAATTGCCCACGCCTGACTCCCCGGCTCCCCCGATGCAGCTCCCTGGTTCTCAGTGGATTAAACCCTCTCTGCCAGCAGGCGCCTCCGCTCGCCTCTGATCACTGCAACTCGCGTCCTGAGACGCACACACCGCGCCCATCCCGGGGCAGACACTGGCTCCCGGTCGGCCCAGGCGGTTCCTAGAAGCAAAAGGTGTTTTCCATCAGTAATTGCCCTTTGCGTTTGTGTAGCGTTCTAGAGTTTTCTAATATTTTTTGTCATTCAATCATCAGAAGAATCCTGTGAATTAGGCAGAGTGAGGCTCTTGTTTTCATTTTTGCAAGGAAATTGAGGCTTAGAAAGATGGCGTGCCTGACCCGGGGTGAAGTGAGAACATTGTGCGCCGGCAGGTCTGTCCCAGCATTAAATTGGCTTATCCCGTGATAATACGACGATGGTGGCAAACAGTGACAGAGCGCTACCTGGGCCCAGTCTGAGTAAACACTTCGCCTGCAGTAACAGCTCACCCTCAGGGGTAAGTACTGTTATCACCCCCATTTTATAGATGAGAGAACTAAGGTGCCCAGAATTTAGGTAATTTGCCCGAACTTTGCACGACTGGTTGGAGGCAGACTCAGGATCTGAGGCCAGACCATCGGACTCGAGTCCCTCCTCCTGACCACTGGGCACAGGGCTGGGGTGGGCCGAGAGCGCCACTACCTGCCCCCTGGCCGCACCTGGTGGGAAAGGGCTACTGATCCCCCCGAGGCACCCATGGTTGAGGGGGATTCCCACCGGAGCAGCAGGAGGTGGCAGTGCACAGGGCACCACAGTGGCTTCCCCCTCGGGTGGATGCTCAGCCCGGGTGGGGGGACGGGGTCGCCCTGTAGAGCCTCATGATGACGCACGTGGGGCACAGTGAACCTGCCGGGGCTGCAGGGGGGCAGGCTTGGTAGTAACAAGCAGGTGAGGTGCCCCTAGTGCCTGCGGTTGGATGTGATTGGCTTACTTGTATAATTCCACAGGCAGCAGGGACCAGAAGCCCTTTAGGCTGAGGACCAGGTGGGGTGCAGCTGGCCCGGCTGGTGGGGGCACTAGTGGGGTGCGGAGCCTTCCCCGCTGGGTGGGGGGCATATCTGACGAGAGCAGGAGAACTCCCGGCCAGGCCTTGGGGCTGTGGGAGGCCCCACGATGTCAAGGTGGCGTTTGGAATTTTAGGGCTGACAGTAGACCTGGGGGTGGCGGGTGTGTGTCATGAGGCGCCTGGAAGCCCTGGGCTCCCTCCCTGCTCCCCGTACCCTGCAGCCCCCCATCTGGCTTGGCTTAGTGTTGCGGACCCTTGGCCACAGCGCCAGCAGCCGGCCCAGCTTCTGCTTCCCCTCACCCCCCAGCACTCTTGTCCGCTGGCTGAGAACATCACCTTCCGAAGGTGCTGGAAGGCCCTGCTGACAAGCCCGATAACTCAGGCTGCCTTCCTGAGGGTTAGAACAAGCTGAAACATGTGAATGGCTCTGCCTGCCCCTGCGTCCTGCCAGAGATGGCCGATCTGTGGGAGAGGCGTCCACGCTCCCAGCAGCTGTCTGGCCCTGGCCTCCCGTGTTCCGGCTCAGGACTCACCCACGCGGTTGGTGCCTGGGCGGCCGGGACAGGTCTCTGAGGGGGAGAGGGGGACCTGGGGTACCCAGGAGCTCTCCAGAGAAGTCCGGGGAAGCAACAGCAGCGAGAAGGAGCTTGGCTGGAGAGTTAGGCCCAGTTCAAGCCTCGGCTACTCACCAGCTATGCCACCTTCCCCAACACAATGACCGCAGCATTTCCCGGTAGCTTATTGTGGGTCAGGCCTGTGCTAAGCGTGTTACATATATTATCTCGTTTGATCCCCACGACGACCCTGGGAGGCTGCCTGTCTACAGATGAGGGCACTGAGGCTTAGGGGCCCAGGGCTCCCACACTTAGTGAATTGCGGGGATTTTTTGTTAATAGCGTCTATTTAATTAATTACCTTATTGCCATTTTAACCATTTTTAATTCAGTGGTATTATGTTCACAAGGTTGTGCTGCCATCACCACCATCTGTTACCAACACTTTTCCATCGCTTCAAACAGAAACTTTGCACCTAATACACAATAACATCCCACATTCCTCTCCCAGCCCTTAGTAACCCTAATCTGCTTTCTTTCTCTCTGAATTTGCCTCTTCTAGGTATTTCATGTCAGTTGAATTAGACAATATTTTCTCTTTTGTATCCGAGTTACTTCACTCAGCCCAGCGCTTTCAAGCTTCATCCATGTTGTAGCATGTACTGGAACTTTATTCTTTTTTGTGGCCAAATATTATTCTGTTGTATGAAGACACTGCATTTTGTTTATCCGTTCACCCACTGGTGAACACTTGGGTTGCTTCCACCCTTTGGCCACTGTGAATAAAGCTGCTGTGAACACTGGGGTGCACCACTGTATCTGTCTGAGTTTCTGCTTTTGGTCCTTTGAGGGATAAGCCTGAGAGTGGAATTGTGTAACTCTTTGACCACAATGGAACTGCACCATTTTACATTCCCACCAGCAATTCACAAGAGTTCCTTTTTTTCCACATCCTCCCCACCACTTGTTGTTTTCTGCTTATTTGACAAGAGCCATCCTAGTGTGTGTGAAGGGTGGCTCACTGTGGTTTGGATTTGCCTTTCCCTGAGGACAATAGCTGAGATTTGAATCAATGTTATTTCTTGATTTCTTTCCTTCTCTCTTTCTCCCTCCTCTTTTCTTTACTTTCCTCCTCTCCCTTCCTCCTCTTTCTCTCAACAAATATTTATAGCATCTAATATGTATCAGGCACCATATAAACTGCTGGGGACACAATGGTGAATAGGTCCCCTGTATCATAAGGCCCCGAATTAAGATGCAATATGTACGTGCTGCCTCGACATCGTGGGGCCTCCTAGGGCCCCAAGACCTGGCCGGGAGTTCTGCTCTCACCAGATATGCCCCCACCCCGGAGGGAAGGCTCTGCACCAGGTTAGCTTTCCCATCAGCTGACTGGCTGCACCCTGCCTGATCCTCAGCCTAACAGGCTTCCGGTCCCTGCTGCCCGTGGAATTATCCAAACAAGCGAAGCACATCCTCCCGCGGGAACCAGGGACAACGCATCCTATTGTTACCGCCAAGCCTGCCTCCTGCTGCCCCTGCGGGCTCCCTCTGTCCCTGAGTGCGCCCCCGCATGGTCCCACGTGGCGTGCGGAGCCCTCCTGCCCCAGGCTCTGAGTCCACGTGACAGACAAGCTGCTGTGATCTCATCTGTGCAGTGTTGGAGTCCTGAGTTCAGCCACCTCATT